>NC_060141.1:746702106-747352106 GCF_021461385.2 Schistocerca piceifrons
ATAATTTTTTCAAGAATGATATTAAAATGGTGAAAGTCCGTCACCCTGTCGCACTCCACTTTGGATTTCAAATGGTTCAGAGATATCACCCATAAATTTAACCTTGGAGGCTGTGTCAGTTAATGTTATCCGAATGATTGCTCTTGTCTTTCTGTCAATGCTGAATTCTTCCGGCGTGTTCCAGAGCACTACTCTGTCTATTGAGTCTTAGGCCTTTTTAAAATCTACAAAAGTGACCACTGTGTTTCGGGTGTTTCTCATCTGGAGAATCATTTTCAGATTCCAGATCTGTGCTATGCATGATCGTCCCTTGCGAAAACCGGCCTGTTGTTCTCCTATTTGTGGTTCAGCTTGTCCTTCTAATCTATTCATGAGATCTTTTGATAGGATTTTGTATCTGACCGGCACGAGTGAGATACCCCTTAATTATTTGGTTCAGTTGTGTCCCTTTTTTTGTGGAGTGGATGGATGAGTGCGCATTTTCATTCAGAGGGGATCTGTTCTGTTTACCAAATGTTTAATATGATACTAACATTCTGCGTGGTGTCTGTTTGTTCTAAGTCGTGTCTCCCTACCACTTTCGCGCAACGACACTCTGAGCGTGTTTTTTAGGGAATTGACTAGTTTGAACCTGGGACCTGTTGCTGGTAAGGAGACGCCAGACCACACATGACATGTAGAGTTCAGAAGAGTTCAGTGAGACTAGCGATGATGTAATCAAATACTTAATGATTTCAGCGTCAGCTCCACTGCACTCCCTGTAAAAGAATCTTAATACTAACTAAAATTAGTGGAAGGAGTTCAAGGCATTCCTATTTTTAGTTAGATGGTAAAATAACGTCAAAAAAGCAGTAAAGTTTACCACTGGAAATTTTATTCTACTCACAAAACATTGTTTATAAATTCCACTATTGATAAAAGGAAATATTTTAATACAGGATGATAAAAACCAACTGTGTTCAACAAAAATGTGAACGAATATTCCCTGAATGGGTTTCCAAGTTCTACAATGGATCGAAGGATGACCTATGCCATATCACATCTATAATCTAGGTTTAAATTAAGTTTCATAAAAGAGAAAACTATCAAAAATGGTCTACAGTGACCCTCAATTATCTTTAATTACTTATTTAACTTGTCGTAAGTTACAGTGGCTGAGGTGGCTTCTCAATAATTATATAACAGAAAAATCATCGCGTTTCAGATTTTTAACTTCTAATAGCAAATGTGAATACCACGAAGTTTAACTGACGATCGACACTAGTATTACGTAAAAAAGGGGTGCAACAGATGAGATTTCTGTAGTTCTGAGTGAAGCCTTATGCACTCTTACGCGGCATCGTGTGCATTCATTACCTTGTCGTTGGTTAGGCAGTGTCAGGGGGCGGCGGGCGGCGCAGCTCCACACACCTCGCCGTCTCGGAAGCAACTCTCTCTAACTTCACTTTACTACAATTTCCCGAAGTTGGTTTAAGAAGAAGGTATCAGGCTGTGTTTTCAACTGACCAATCAGGGTCTCAATGTTAAACTTAAGCTCCGCCTACAAAAATTCTGTCTATCCAATGAGAAACGTTATACTTTTCGTGGTGGGGCAATGTTTTTAATGTCTGCTACGTAACAGAGACACGTATAGTCTCACGCTAAAACTTGCAGCTGGTGTGGCCCTTTTAGTGTTATCGTAAGATCTATACTGTTCTTCTGAAGGGCTCTATCTTTTAACATGGGCTGGGGGTGGTCTTGGCGGTCGGCCGGAAATGTGGGTGTCTGTCCCTTATCGTAGGGCCTCCTAGCCTACACGACTCTGCTCTCGGCTTCTGTTCTCGTTTCTGCCCTCGGAACTGCGTCTGTTTCACCTTGGGAAGGTATGACATGCATTTAGGCATTCTTGTGTTAGTCTGTGGTATTCCATTTGCTCACTCGCTGATCGTATTACTTTGGTTAATTTAATGTCAGGATTTATTTGGAGCTATGTGACATACTGCCGGATTTGTTATCATGTCAGGGTTTTCATGGAAGGTGTTGGATTTGCCTGACACCTTACATGATTTTGTGGATTTTTCCTGTTAATCTTGTATCATTTAGTTTCCATAGTTCTGCAATAAATCCATCTTCTCCTGGGGCTCTATTGTTTTTCAGTGTCTTGATAATTTCTACTATTTCGTTGATGGTTGGTGGTTTAGCGTCGGGATTTGGTGTAGACGCCTGGTAGTAAATATCCTCTGTAGGTCTTTCGCAGTTGAGAAGTTTGTTAAAATAGTCCGTGACGATTTGGCAGTTTTCCTTCGTGAACCATCCGGTTTCTTGAAGCAAAGATTATTATTATTGTTATTATTATTATTATTATTGACAGCGGCTGAAGTTGTATAAACATAAGCATAACTGTTGTACAGCAGATGCTATTAATTTAGCACTCTCATATTTATGTGAATTTAAAAATTTGTAAACACCCAGAACGTATACCTAGGAGCCGCCACCCGCGTGGCTGTTTCTGAATAGGCTGTACCGGCTTCCTGCACCGGTTGGACAGACCTTCCTCGACTGGTAGCGGCGCTACAGCGCAGGCAGTCCGTCACGTGGCATCGCAATGAGAGTTAAGAATTCCGACACGGCCCATTCAAATTGAACTGTCACATTTGCATGGCCCGCCCCCACGCCCCCAGCAGTCTCGCGTGCCGCCGCTGTGGCGCACCATTCGTCGTGGGCGCTGTTCCGCTGCCCCCTCCCCCAACCCTTCCCCTCTCTCCACCTTCCCCCTCCACCCCTCCTACACCCCCCCCCCCCCTCCTGCCGCTGATAGATCTGCCGTGTCACGCCGCAGCAGCACAGCGGGTACCCCGGACAGAACGCGCCGCTCTGCAGGCAACACTTTATTAGCTACAGCGGTGTTAACCGAGTCGGACCGCTCTGCCGGCACCGCCATCATCTGTCTCCTCCGCGGCGAGAGACCGCGCGGGGTAACGGCCGGCCGATGGCGATCTGCACTCTGGTACCGCGGCCAGGGCGTCGCAGAAACTGCGGTCCCATAAATTCCGTAATAACGGCGAGCACTGTTCTCGACAACGGCCACCGAGCGACGATTCATCTGTTTGTACAGGTACCAATGCAAGAAAAATGCGACACAAAAACACTGCATCCGTTGAACTACCTACGTTAACACTGACTTGCTGATGTAATCAAATTCAAACAACTCACAGCAGTCTATTTTAAAGCCGAATTAGTTGGTAAGTATTCGATAATCGTCATAAAATAAACGAAAACTGGTGAGGATCTTAAAAGGGGAACCTTGTTTGTTTCAAGTACTTTTCTATGAGAAATGCGGAAACGTTCCTCAACAAATAAATTTAATGAGTAGACAACAGTCTTTTAACCCACATCTCTATCACCTATTCAGCATAATGCAACCAACTTTCACCACGTCAAGTGCTACTTTATTCACGACTCGCAGTAAGCCATGACTTACACGTTATTTCGAAAAAAAGAATGTCGTTTGGTTATAAGCGGTTCCAATTTAAAGTGCAATGGTCGCAACGTCCCTGCGAGAAAAAACTCGGCCCCAAAAACGAAAAGCGCGGAATCTGCACTACCTCAACGAAGCCGACTAAGCATTGCCGGCCGCGGTGGCCAAGCGGTTAAAGGCGCTTCAGTCTGGAACCGCGTGACCGCTACGGTCGCAGGCTCGAATCCTGCCTCGGGCATGGATATGTGTGATGTCCTTAGTTAGGTTTAAGTAGTTCTAAGTTCTAGGGGACTGATGACCTTGGAAGTTAAGTCCAATAGTGCTCAGAGCCATTTGAACCATTCGATTACTTAATTTGCAGATCATAAGGGTTAATGGGGGATTGCAAGCTACTCTTATGTGGGAGGGGGAGTTTCATTGATTTGATGAATGCAGATAGATAATGGTGTGACATCTTTATTACAAAAGGAGCGTAAACGATAACTTGCATAAGTACAAAGTAAATAAGGTCGTTATTTCGCTCATTCAGATACCACTCAACGCGGGAGGAACAAAAGATTGATTCAGCACTCTGCTCTCTCCACGATGTCGAAGAACAAGAGGAGTGGCACGAAGAGGAATAAGGGTCTGATAGTTGTGACTAAATAGATATGCTGCCATTTTTAGAAGAGAGAGGGATTGCCATCATGGACTCGCCACTATCGTAGACTAAATAGAATAAAGAATAAATAACAGAATAAGAAAGTTCCAAAGTGGCCTTCCCATCGAAAACGAAGTAACTCACGTGAATATCCGTCATCGCAACACTCGTATAAGCGAAGAAAATAAAATCACTGTAAGGCTTATAAGTTGCTATGTAGTCAGCAGTAAGCAAGACCAACTGCTCACCACGTGGTCGCGCGTTCTAGCACGAAGGACTATGAGTCTGTAAGCTTATTTGTCCGTCGCTGACGTAGAAGACCGCAAACCTTCTTTCCTTCCCGTCTGGGCAAGCTGTGTAGTGACTAGAGTACATGTAAAGCTTACTGGGACAGGGTAAATGCTAGGAACAATGAAGTCGATAAATCGATTGTAATATTGGTATTTTAATTTGATATCCCCCACAACTGACAAAATTTACAAAAAAAAATTAGAATTTCGTTGTCCACCCACACACTCCTGAGAATGGCACATTAACAATTTGCAATTACGCGCCCCTATTACCGGCAGCTGCATTGATATATACTCGGCACCTCGCAAGGATAACTACCAGATCAAGAATATTAGGTACGTTGTTGGAAGTAGTTGAGCGTTGGTGAAAATCTCGCTTCTGAGCACACAAAGAGCTCTAACCGCAGAACTCTGCACCGAACACGCGTTGGTGCAGTGCTGCGATACAGACCGTATATCTCCCTTCGAAGACGATGGCCAAGACGCCGTCTCCAAGTCCGCACCCCTCGATGGCTGAAGGCGAAGTCCATCCACAATTCTCTCGTCTCCCACGCGTACGAAAATGCGGCGGAATAATACTCAGTTTCGGCCAATGTCTAACGCTCTATCACCGCCGAAATCCCTCCACTGAGATCTACCCAATGATCGAGTGTGTGATAACGCCCCTAGGCAAGCTAAACTCCCGTCTTCGCCACGTGTTGCCCAGCACAGGTGGCTCCGGATGCCGGCTACCCCCAAAAGCGCCGTATTGTCCCGCGTTTCCGGTGAGCGCTACTTGCCGCCCACGGCGGCCCAGCAAGCTACGGCCATCTGCAGACTTGACATTCCACAATTCTCAACTTCCGACGCTTTTCACCAACGCTTTAAGTTAGTGGCAGACATGCAGGGAGTACTGGTCGACAGTGCCCTATATTTATCGTAATTCAACAGAGTCATGATCTGATGCCCTTACCAGTCCCTTTATTATTAATACTAATGTTGGTAAGCTAACGTGTAAGTGTCCATGTCCTGGCACCTTACACCATGTCTAGCGATGTCAACATCGTGATCTCAGGCCCCCTCCAGCGAGCAGGAACAGGACAGAACTAAACTGAGGTTCCACGTCTCCAAAGGACAGCAGGGAGCGCTGGGCAGCGAGATTTGGCGTTCTCCTAACCCGGCCAATCAGAGGCCACGGGATTGCCGCGAAACACGATACCGTTATGGCTAACCGCCCGAACACCTGAAAATGGCTCGTCAGAAGACGGTCAGAGTTTTAGTCAGGGAGGCTACTTTGCGGCGTTAAAAGGGAGTGAGAAGTCAAGTTTCAGGGTTGGTACTACAACTTGTGAGACTAGGAAGGGGGACAACTCTAACCACTAAATAGCATTCAGACTGGTCCCATATACTCCCTACAGCAAATATTAACGTGGGAACAGGAAAGCCATTAGGCCACTCCAGGGAGACTGCTACATTGGGTTCACAAAATAACGAAATCCTGCGCCCATCCTCTCTCTCTGACCAGCGTAATATTGTCACAGAAAATTGTCTAGCTATACTGCAATCGTAAAATGATGAAAGAATTGCAAAAAGGATAAAAATGAAAGACGTACAGAGTGAATGAGAAATTATTGGTTCAAATGGTTCTGAGCACCATGGGACTTAACTTCTGAGGTCATCAGTCCCCTAGAACTTAGAACTACTTAAACCTAACTAACCTAAGGACATCACACACATCCATGCCCGAGGCAGGATTCGTACTTGCGACCGTAGCGGTCGCTCGGTTCCAGACTGTAGCGCCTAGAACCGCTCGGTCACTCAGGCCGGCGAATGAGAATTAAATGTGCTTCGTTCAATCTGTGTTACTAAACGGCTTTAAGTCCGCGTTGTGCAGAGTTATACTTACAAGTTGCCTATCTAACAGCTTCCACCGGCAACAAATCATTGATTTTCAGTATTTCATACAATTTCTGAGAGAATTTAAAAATTTTAAATTCTTTCATATTCGTGCCTCGGGCATGGATGTTTCTGATGTCCTTAGGTTAGTTAGGTGTAAGTAGTTCTAAGTTCTAGGGGACTGATGACCTCAGAAGTTAAGTCCCATAGTGCTCATAGCCGTTTGAACCACTTGCTCTCATATCCTGCTTATTATGAGATTTAATAAACGGTCCATTAGTGGGATCTCCAGCTATGTTCGACGTCAGTGTACAATAACCACTCACAGACAGGAGATGGCAGCACACTGGCAGTGAAGAATATATTCACTAAGGTGACAGAAACTCATGGGATAGAGATATGCACATGTACAGACGGCGCTAATATACCGTAGACAAGGCGCTGAAGGGAGGTGGATTGGCGGAGCTGCCACTTGTAATCAGGTGATTGATGTGAAAAGGCTTACGACGCGATTATGGCCGCACGACAGGGATTAGGAGACTTTGAAAGCAGAATGAGTTAGATGCGAGGGACATTCCATTGCGGAAATCGTTAGGGACTTCAGTCTTACGAGATCCATAGTGTCAAGAGTGTGCCGAGGACACCAAATTTCAGGCATTACCTCTGACCACGGACAACGCAGAACAGCGGCTTTTGCGTTTAGTTGTCACTGCTAACAGACAAGCAAAACTACGTGAAGTAGCAGCAGACATCAATGCGTGATGTACGACGAACTTGTCTGTCAGGACAGCGCGGCGAAATTTAGCGTTATTGGACTACGGCAGCAGACGAACGACCCGAGTGTGTGTGTCAACAGCACATCGCCTGCAGCACCTCTCCTGGACTCGTGACCGCATCGGTTGAACCCTGGATGGCGGAAGACCACGGCGTAATCAGATGAGTCCCGATTTCAGTGGTAGGAGCTGATTAAAGGGTGGCGCAGACACCACGAAGTCACGGACCGTAGTTGTCAACAAGGTACTGTACAAGCTGGTGGCGGCTCTATAATGGTGTGGGCTGTGTTTGCTCCGAGAGGACTGGGCCTTCTGATCCAACTGAATCGATCATTGATTGGAAACGGTTATGTTCGGCTACAGTGGCAGGTTATGAAGATTTAAGTGAGTCTGAACGTAATTTTATAGTCTTCACGCGAGTGATGCGACACAGCATCTCCGAGGTAGCGATAAAATGGGGATTTTCCCGTAAGAAAATTTCACGAGTGTACCGTGAATATGAGGAATTCGATAAAATATCAATCTCCGACATCGCCGAGGCTGGATAAAGATCCGGGAAGAACGGGACCACGATGACTAAACAGAATCGTTCAACATGGCAGAAGTGCAACCCTTCCACTAATTGCTGTAGATTTCAGTGCTGGGCCATCAACAACTGTCGGCGTGCGAACTATTCAACAAAACTTCATTTCTATGGGCTTTCGGAGCCGAAGGCCCACGACAAAAAGCCTTACGCCTGGCTGGGCCCGTCAGCACCGTCATTGGAATGCTGACGACTGGGAACATGTTGCCTGGTCGGACAAGTATCTTTTCAAATTGAATCGAGCGGATGGACGTGTACGAGTTTGGAGACAACCTCATGAATCCATGGACCCTCAATTTCAGCAGGTACACTCGTTTTAACACCTCGCGCATTCATGTATCACTGCGCGAGTGTGATCCGCGAGGAGAAAAGGTTCTACGTCAGCAGCAATCTCATTGGCTGCGTTACATATTAATACGCGGATCGGCAGAAGCCGAATTTGGTCCGTCTCTAAGGCAGCGCCATCTCGTAGTGCGGAGACGGACGAGCGCTGCGCCTGCACTGTTGTGCTTAGCGGAGCGCGCTACAGTGGGAAAGTTGTGTACGCGCTGACTACGCGGAACTATGTACACAACACCCAGGAAATGCCTTTGGCGATAGTTTCTGTTTTCCATGACCTGTAGATCACTTTTGCAGGGTTTAAGTGTCAGTGCACCACTCAAGGCACAGTGCACTACTCAGAAGCTCAGGAAACGCTGTATTCCTATTGGCTAGCAGCCAATCAGATCATCTCCAGCACTTTTTTACTCTTGGTATTTCTAGTGTCAGCCAATCAGATTACGACAAGTAATTTAGACTAGAAATCTCGTAATTCCGAAACTAAAGAAAATTTAATGAAAACAAAATACGATTCCTTTTCACAAAAAAAAAATCACCAATAAATTTAATACTCGAAACCTCTTCTGACTACCTTTTACAAACTCAATCTCACCCAGTCATATGTCACCAATTTCCATATTGCACGACAACTTTCTCACACATTTTCATATCTCTAACACAATATCACATTCTCACTTTACATATGTGCTCCATTCACTCTCTCAATCTCTCCAAAACACTCACACAACCAAAACACGAAGAAATAACACTCAGCCAAAGTATTTTAATTACGTCGGAAATATGTGGTAATGAAACTAAAGAAAATCCCAGAAAATTAGGTGATTTAAACCTATCCTCTGGGTAGTAGTATCAATTGATACTATAACTGAATGCAATGCATTACCGTCCCTAAGGCCGCTATTACACTATAATTGTCAAAGTTGATATGTCAGATATTTATGTCAAAGAAATTTGATGGTGTAATAGGGAACTTTGTCAAATCTCGCCTGTCGTCAAATAAATATGATCAAATCTAGGGCCTCGCCGTAGATTTGATCATAAAAGTCGTTCGTCTTCTGTTCACTGCAATGTGAAACGCAACCGCTTCGAGCGCTGGCGTCGCTGCAGCTACTTCACGTCTCTGTAGTGTGTTTGTAAAAGTGGCTTCGAAGTTGGTTTGTTCCTTCGACTCTTTTTTTTTTAATAAACTTGCTCGACTAGGGTGGGGGGTGAGCAAGGGGGACAGTGTATGTTGTTAACTGTGTGATGATGGGCAGGTGAAATATGCTGCAGGCGACTTTATGTCCACAGATACAGACACAGCCATCCACCTCTACATCTGGAAACATCCAGGCACCTTTTCAGCAGAACAGAGGATGTGGCCACACTCTAAAATCAAAAATTCTTTCTTAGTTTTCGATCCTACTTTGTCTATTTTTGAACTCTGGATGCCACAAGTTGAAAAGTGCTTCATCTGTTCCGTACTTTCTATTAATTTTGTAGTTGTGGGAAGGCTAAATGCAATTGCCCATATAGTGTACTAAACATTCATTTACCTTCACATATTCCCCCTTCAGTGTTATATAAATTGCTTTACACGTTTCTGGAATTATTTTAGTTAGTGTGCAATTTGATATTCGAGTGCTGTGCTGTAAAGTAGATTAGCTCTCTTATGTATCAAGAAATGGCAGTGTCGCAGTTGGCCAGTCTTCTGCCCATATATCATTTCTCAAGAGAGTATGCTGTTTTGCAATATTAGAAGCCGGCCGCTGTGACCAAGCGGTTCTAGGCGCTTCAGTCCGCAACTGCACTCCTACCACGGTCGCAGCTTCGAATCCTGCCTCGGGCATGGGTGTGTGTGATGTCCTTAGCTTAGTTAGGATTAAGTAGTTCTAAGTCTACAGGACTGATGACCTCAGATGTTAAGTCCGATATTGTTTAGAGCCATTTGAACCATTTCTGAATATGAGAAGTCACTTTAATGAGTCAATTGATAGGGACCGGGCCAAATATCTCACGAAATAAGCGTCAAACGAAAAAACTTCAAAGAACGAAACTCGTCTAGTTTGAGGGGGAAACGAGATGGCTGTATGGTTGGCCCGCTAGATGGCGCTTCCTTAGGTCAAACGGATATCAACCGCGTTTTTTAAAATAGGAAACCCCATTTTTATTACATATTCGTGTAGTACGGAAAGAAATATGAATGTTTTACTTGGACCACATTTTTCGCTGTGATAGATGGCGCTGTAATAGTCACAAACGTATGTGATATCGCGTAACATTAAAATGGAAACCCCAATTTTCATTACATATTCTTGTATTACGGAAAGAAATTTGAATGTTTTAGTTGGACCTCTTTTCTCGCTTTGATAGCTGGCGCTGTAAGAGTCACAAACGTATAAGTACTTGATATCACGTAACATTCCGCCAGTGTGGACGGTATTCGCTTAGTGATACATTACCCGTGTTAAAATAGACCGTTTATCAATTGAGGAAAAGGTCGATATCGTGTTCATGGATGGCTACTGTGATCAAAATGCCCAACTGGCGTGTGCTATGAACGCTGCTCGGTATCCTGGACGGCATCCAAGTGTCTGGACCGGTCGCCAGATAGTTACGTTATTTAAGTAAACGGGAAGTGTTCAGCCACATGTGAAACGTCAACCACGACCTGCAACATGATGCACAAGTAGGTGTTTTAGCTGCTGTCTTGGCTAATCCGCACATCAGTAGCAGACAAATTGTGAGAGAATCGGGAATCTCAAAAACGTCGGTGTTGAGAATGCTACATCAACATCGATTGCACGAGGAATTGCATGGGGACGGCTTTGAACGTCGTGTACAGTTCTGCCATTGGGCACAACAGAAAACACGGGACGATGACAGATTTTTTGCACGTGTTCTATTTAGCGATGAAGCGTCATTCACCAACAGCGGTAACGTAACCCGGCACTACTGGACAACGGAAAATCCGCGATGGCTGCGACGAGTGGAACATCAGCGTCCTTGGTGGGTTAATGTATGGTACGGAATTATGGGAGGAAGGATAATTGTCCCCCATTTTATCGATGGCAATCTAAATGGTGCAATGTATGCTGATTTCCTATGTTATGTTGCACCGATGTTACTACAAGTGGTTCACTGCATGACAGAATGGCGATGTGCTTCCAACATGATGGATGTCCGGCACATAGCTCGCGTGCGGTTGAAGTGGTATTGAATAGCATATTTCATGACAGGTGGATTGGTCGTCGAAGCACCATACCATGGCCCGCACGTTCACCGGATCTGACGTCCCCGGATTTCTTTCTGTGGGGAAAGTTGAAGGATATTTGCTATCGTGATCCACCGACAACGCCTGACAACATGCGTCAGCGCATTGTCAATGCATGTGCGAACATTACAGAAGGCGAATTACTAGCTGTTGAGAGGAATGTCGTTACACGTATTGCCAAATGGATTGAGGTTGACGGACGTCATTTTGAGCATTTATTGCATTAATGTGGTATTTACAGGTAATCACGCTGTAACAGCATGCGTTCTCAGGAATGATAAGTTCACAAAGGTACATGTGTCACATGTATATGTTCAAACGCACCTACGTTCTGTATTTTAATTTAAAAAACCTACTTGTTACCAACTGTTCGTCTAAAATTGTGAGCCATATGTTTGTAACTATTACAGCGTCATCTATCACAGCGAAAAATGTGGTCCAACTAAAACATTCATATTTTTTTACGTACTACACGAATATGTAATAAAAAATGGGGGTTCCTACTTTAAAAAACGCAGTTGACATCCGTTTGACCTATGGCAGCGCCATCTAGCGGGCCAACCATAGCGCCATCTGGTTTCCCTCTTCTAGCTAAACAAGTTTCGTTCTTTGTAGTTTTTTCGTTTGACGCTTATTTCGTGAGATATTTGGCCCGGTCGAGATCAATGGACCAATCTGTCTATTAATACTTGACTTCCTCCACGTGCAGCTCCTGCAACAAATTTTTCTGAATGGTTTTATTATCTCTACGTAATACGTAGTGCTTCATCCAAGTATATTTTCTTTTTTCCGCTGCTTGTCTTCCAAATACACACACAATGCAATTGTAGCACTAGCAACTGCAGCGCATAATAACAAGCAGTCGTGCGCCGTCTTGATATTTGACGAAAAAATATGACGACAGCGTAATACCACTTTTTAGCGGAATGTCAAAGATGTTTGTCGAAGAAATTTGATGAATATTTGATCAGATTTCTTTGTCAAAGAGATATGACAGTGTAAAATCGGCCTAACTCCAGTTTTACAATGCCAGGGTTCTAGGCGCTTCTGTCCGGAACCGCGCGACTGCTACGGGCGCAGGTTCGAATCCTGCCTCGGGCATGGATGTGTGTGACGTCATTAGGTTAGTTAGGTTTAAGTAGTTTTAAGTTCTAGGGGACTGATGACCTCAGAGGTTAAGTCCCATAGTGCTTAGAGCCATTCGAACCATTAACAGTGCCAGCACGGTTATTATACGTCTTAGGTAAAAATTTATATCTTCGAAAGTATTTATGTTATTGATTTGAAATCTTAACAGTATGGTTGTGTTAATCGTAGAATTTGGATTACTAAGTATGAAAAAGATAGAGTAATATTCAACAGTACTTCTTCAGACTCACAGAGAGTGTGTATAACGAATCGCACGCAGCGTTAAGCGAGTACACCGCTTGCTAGGCCCAGCAGCCAGCGTCAGCCATGCGAGCGTGAGAACCAACATCTGCTCTCATCCCGACTCCACAGCAAGCTGCGCTTTCGATGCAAGATGATAACTCGTAACAGTTTGCTACGTTACAGGCTGAAAAGCGCCCATATGGGCCGAAAGAAACCTGCAGCCATGTGGAGCAGGTGTCGGCTCGTCGCTGTGTGAGGTGAGGCGCGCTGCGTGAGCGCAGACGGCGTCTGTTAGCAGGCGGGCGTGTCGCCGCTTAGCGGCCCTCCACAGCCGGAGCGCGGCTCATTACGCGGCCCTCACGGCGAGCCTCGAGGGGCCTCGGGCGAGGCCGCTAACAACCCAGCGGGCGTAGGCAGACACTCTACACTCTACAGCCGCGCCGCCACGGCCATAGACCTGCGCTGCGCCCGCCACCTGCAACTCTCTTTCTCCACTCCCAACTCTTCCTTATGGGTGACGCGCCCCTGTTGACTCTGGCAGTGAACGCTGTCTGAAGGCTATCATACACAGAGGCGGACAAAAGTATTCCGATACAGCTCACACGCGTATCTCACGGTCAGTTGTGACTGATGCATACACGGAATGTGTATCTGCGGATGTACCATAATGCAGGGAATATCTCGAAAGACGTCGACTATGCGAATGTCACCGTACCCTCCACCTGAAACGATTAGTACTGTGTTACCATCACAGGCGTGTGTTTCACGCGGGACAAAAATAATCAGACAACGCCCCGCTTGACAAGTTAACAGCAGTCTGAAGGCGCAACTCGGCGTTAGCAAGCAGTCAGTGTGTGCAAGACAGCTGTCTGGTACTACAGGAAAGCACAGGTCTCGTCAAAAAAGACCAGCTTAGCGCCAGGCCCCGTAAAGGTAGGCAAATGACAGTGGAAGAGCGAAGGCTTATTGTGCGACTGCATAGTGAGGAAGAATCATATGCAGAAAAAGCAAGGTCGTCAGCCGAAGACGAAAAACTGTATTTAGTACCGCATATGACAGAATCCACAGGAACAGCCTATACAATGCAGTGCGAGACTTCAGAATCCCTGAGAAGCTAGTGAGAATGGTGCAAGCTTGTAAGGAAGAGTCAAAGGCAACAGTACGTTTCTGAGGAGCCACATCAGAAACATTCGATATTCAGACAGGCCTCAGACAAGGGGATACTCTCTCATGTGTTCTGCTTAATGTCATCTTAGAGAAAGTAATAAAAGACTGTAGGCAACAGGAGTGGGCTGGAGTAGAGATGGACGGTAACTTCAACTGTCTCGCATATGCCGCTGACGTAGTACGACTAAGTGAATCAGAGCATAAGTTGAAAGGAATGTACCAGAAAATGGACAGAAGGTAGGGCTCAAAGTGAATCGAGACAAAACAGAGTTCATGCAATTAGGAAGAAGACAAGAGCAGGTAGAATTTCTTGAGATAGATGGCAAGAGGTTCGAGAGAGTAGACCGGTTCAAATACTTGGGACCTTGGTTTACCACGCACAACAACATAAAAATGGACATCAAGGAAAGAATAGCAGTGGGAACGAAATGCATGCATTCCCTCAGAGAGACGCTTGGTTCTAAATCGATCTCAGTGAACACTAAGATGAAAATCTACAAAACAGTGATATGCCCAGCAGTAATGTACGGTTCAAAAACATGAACCATGAGTAAGTGAGAAAGGGAAAAACTATTAATATTTGAAAGAAGAGTAATGAGAAAGATATGGGGACCAGTTTTAGATAAAGGAGAATGCAGGAGGAGGAAAAACGAGTAAATCTACCTTCTGATGCGACAACCAACTATCCTACAGAAGATAAAGAGCAAAAGAATACAATATGTGGGCCATGTAGCCCGTATGTCAGATGGAGGACAGGCGAAGATGGCACTAGCGGGGAAACCAAACACCAAACGCCACATTGGACGACCAAGGCAGCGCTGGATGGACGACCTGGCGAAGGACCTATCAGCCCTGGGAACTGAAGACACCTGAAGAACTGAAGAGTCCCTTTAATCAGCCATAGTGCCAGTAGTGTTTGTGTCGTCGTAACTGCCGTCTGCTTCGCGTCTGCTATGCAGCGAGCTACGTTAATTTAAGTATTAACTGTATTTTTCTTACTTGTCACTTCTTCCGTGTGTTTTTGCTTTTAGGAAGCTTTAATTGTCGAGTGCTAGTAATACTGTTCCATAGATTTCGTGTCTGTTTTGAATACAGTCAGAGAGTACCTTTAGCCAGCTGTAGTGCCAGTAGTGCTAGCGTTTGTTTTGAATACAGTCCACAGACAGGTAGTCCTTATTTTCATTGTTTTCAACAAGAAGTGTCTAGTAACCACAGTTTAGTCAGCTATCGGCCGCCTTTAGTGAATTAGCAGTCTAGTTAAAAGTTGATTAACTCTCTACACTTAACTGATTTCTAAGGATGGATAGGATGTGTGACTGCTGTGTACAGACGCAGGAGGAGCTGGCCACCGTTCGCAAACAGCTGAACGTGTTGATGGCCGCGGTGAGCCGTCTTCAGGCTGCTGCCTCGGATTGTAGAGGCAGTGGGGAGTCTGGTGGATCGCATGGTACACCCCAGGTGTTACATGCTTCACTCACTGTCCCTGCTGTCGAGTCATCTTCGCGGGTACCGGGCGCAGTTGGGCCACCCTCTCCCCAAGGGGAGTGGCGGGTTCCGCGGCGTTCGCGGCGCACGAGGCGGAGGGTCAATGTGGACGCTGGCCGTGTGGCATCGCCCGCTCTGCCTGTGAGTGGGCATGTGGCTGCTCCTTCAGCAAGGTCCGAGCAGGCACACAGGGGGAGGGGTTTATTAGTTATTGGGAGCTCCAACGTTAGGCGGGTGATGAAGCCCCTTAGGGAAATAGCAGAAAGGTCGGGGAAGAAGGTCAGTGTTCACTCTGTCTGCTTGCCGGGGGGTCTCATCCGAGACGTGGAGGAGGCCCTGCCGGCGGCGATAGAGAGCACTGGCTGCACCCGACTGCAAATTGTTGCTCATGTCGGCACCAATGACTCCTGCCGTCTGGGTTGAGAGGTCATCCTCAGTTCGTACAGGCGGTTGGAGGAATTGGTGAAGGCGAAAAGCCTCGCTCGCGGGGTGGAATCAGAGCTAACTATTTGTAGTATCGTTCCCAGAATCGATCGTGGTCCTCTGGTTTGGAGCCGAGTAGAAGGCTTAAACCAGAGGTTCAGATGATTCTGCGGAGATCTGGGGTGCAAATTTCTCGACCTCCGCTATCGGGTGTAGAAATGTAGGGTCCCCCTGAATAGGTCAGGCGTCCACTACACGCCGGAAGCGGCTACAAGGGTAGCGGAGTACGTGTGGAGTGCACATGTGGGTTTTTTAGGTTAGAGAATTCCCTCCCTAGGCTCGACAAGACGCCTCCTGAGACGCGGCAAGGTAGGAGTAGGCAAAATGCAACAGGGAATAACAATATTAATGTGCTAACAGTAAACTGCAGGAGCGTCTATAGAAAGATCCCAGAACTGCTCTCATTAATAAACGGTCACAATGCCCACATAGTACTAGGGACAGAAAGTTGGCTGAAACCAGACGTAAACAGTAATGAAATCCTAAACTCAGATTGGAATGTATACCGCAGAGACAGGATGGACAGTGAAGGAGGAGGCGTGTTTATAGCGATAAGAAATGCAATAGTATCGAAAGAAATTGACGGAGATCCGAAATGTGAAATAATTTGGGTGAAGGTCACGGTTAATTCAGGCTCAGACATGGTAATTGGATGTCTCTATAGGCCCCCTGGCTCAGCAGCTGTTGTGGCTGAGCACCTGAAGGATAATTTGGAAAACGTTTCGAGTAGATTTCCCCGCCATGTTATAGTTCTGGGTGGATATTTTAATTTGCCGGATATAGACTGTGCACCCGTGGTCTAGGGGTAGCGTCTTTGATTCATGATCAAAACGTCTTCGGTCCCGGGTTCGATCCCCGCCACTGCCTAAATTTTGATAAATAATCAGCATTGGCGGCCGAAGACTTCCGGCATAAGAAGTCAGCCTCATTGTGCCAACGGCCTTGTCAAAGAGGGCAGAGGAGCGGATAGAGGTTCAGGGCACTCTCTTGTCCTAGGAGTGGGAAATTGCCCCTAAAGGCGGAAGAATCAGCAATGATCAACGACATGAGGATACAGAAGGCAATGGAAACCACTGCATTAAAGACACGTAACGTGTATCCACAGGACATGTGGCCTGTAATTGAAGAAGTGTCATGATGATCTCTCCATTGGCAAAAGATTCCGGAATAGTCCCCCATTCGGATCTCCGGGAGGGGACTGCCAAGGGGGAGGTTACCATGAGAAAAAGATTGAATAATCAACGAAAGGATAACGTTCTACGAGTCGGGACGTGGAATGTCAGAAGCTTGAACGTGGTAGGGAAACTATAAAATCTGAAAAGGGAAATGCAAAGGCTCAATCTAGATATAGTAGGGGTCAGTGAAGTGAAGTGGAAGGAAGACAAGGATTTCTGGTCAGATGAGTATAGGATAATATCAACAGCAGCAGAAAATGGTATAACAGATGTAGGATTCGTTATGAATAGGAAGGTAGGGCATAGGGTGTGTTTCTGTGAACAGTTCAGTGACCGGGTTGTTCTAATCAAAATCGACAGCAGACCAAAATCGACAACGATAGTTCAGATATACATGCCGACGTCGCAAGCTGAAGATGAACAGATAGAGAAAGTGTATGAGGATATTGAAAGGGTAATGCAGTATGTAAAGGGGGACGAAAATCTAATAGTCACGGGCGACAAGAATGCAGTTGTAGGGGAAGCAGTAGAAGAAAAGGTTACAGGAGAATATGGGCTTGGGACAAGGAATGATAGAGGAGAAAGACTAATTGAGTTCTTTAACAAGTTTCAGCTAGTAATAGCCAATACCCTGTTCAAGAATCACAAGAGGAGGAGGTATACTTGGAAAAGGCCGGGAGATACGGGAACATTTCAATTAGATTACATCATGATCAGACAGAGATTCCGAAATCAGATACTGGACTGTAAGGCGTACCCAGGAGCAGATATAGACTCAGATCGCAATATAGTAGTGATGAAGAGTAGGCTGAAGTTCAAGACATTAGTCAGGAAGAATCAATACGCAAAGAAGTGGGATACGGAAGTACTAAGGAATGACGAGATACGTTTGAAGTTCTCTAACGCTATAGATACAGCAATAAGGAATAGCGCAGTAGGCAGTCCAGTTGAAGAGGAATGGACATCTCTAAAAAGGGCCATCACAGAAGTTGGGAAGGAAAACATAGGTACAAAGAAGGTAGCCGCCAAGAAACCATGGGTAACAGAAGAAATACTTCAGTTGATTGATGAAAGGAGGAAGTACAAACATGTTCCGGGGAAATCAGGAATACAGAAATACAAGTCGCTGAGGAATGAAATAAATAGGAAGTGCAGGGAAGCTAAGAAGAAATGGCTGCAGGAAAAATGTGAAGACATCGAAAAAGATATGATTGTCGGAAGGACAGACTCAGCATACAGGAAAGTGAAAACAACCTTTGGTGACATTAAAAGCAACGGTGGTAACATTAGGAGTGCAACGGGAATTCCACTGTTAAATGCAGAGAAGAGAGCAGATAGGTGGAAAGCCTCTATGAAGGTGAAGATTTGTCTGATGTGATAGAAGAAGAAACAGGAGTCGATTTAGAAGAGATAGGGGATCCAGTATTAGAATCGGAATTTAAAAGAGCTTTGGAGGACTTACGGTCAAATAAGGCAGAAGGGATGGATAACATTCCATCAGAATTTCTAAAATCATTGGGGGAAGTGGTAACAAAACGACTATTCACGTTGATGTGTAGAATATATGACTCTAGCGACACACCATCTGACTTTCGGAAAAGCATCATCCACACAATTCCGAAGACGGCAAGAGCTGACAAGTGCGAGAACTATCGCACAATCAGCTTAACACCTCATGCATCGAAACTGCTTACAAGAATAATATACAGAAGAATGGAAAATAAAATTGAGAATGCGCTAGGTGACGATCAGTTTGGCTTTAGGAAAAGTAAAGGGACGAGAGAGGCAATTCTGACGTTACGGCTAATAATGGAAGCAAGGCTAAAGAAAAATCAAGACACTTGCATAGGATTTGTCGACCTGGAAAAAGCGTTTGACAATATAAAATGGTGCAAACTATTCGAGATTCTGAAAAAAGTAGGGGTAAGCTATAGGGAGAGACGGGTCATATACAATATGTACTACAACAAGTGGGAACAATAAGAGTGGATGATCAAGAACGAAGTGCTCGTATTAAGAAGGGTGTAAGACAAGGCTGTAGCCTTTCGCCCCTACTCTTCAATCTGTACATCGAGGAAGCAATTTTGGAAATAAAAGAAAGGTTCAAGAGTGGAATTAAAATACGGGGTGAAAGGATATCAATGATACGATTCGCTGATGACATTGCTATCCTGACTGAAAGTGAAGAAGAATTAAATGATCTGCTGAACGGAATGAACAGTCTAATGAGTACACAGTACGGTTTGAGAGTAAATCGGAGAAAGACGAAGGTAATGAGAAGTAGTAGAAATGAGAACAGCGAGAAACTTAACATCAGGATTGATGGTCACGAAGTCAATGAAGTTAAGGAATTCTGCTACCTAGGCAGTAAAATAACCAATGACGGACGGAGCAACGAGGACATCAAAAGCAGACTCGCTATGGCAAAAAAGGCATTTCTGGCCAAGAGAAGTCTACTAATATCAAATACCGGCCTTAATTTGAGGAAGAAATTTCTGAGGATGTACGTCTGGAGTACAGCATTGTATGGTAGTGAAACATGGACTGTGGGAAAACCGGAACAGAAAGAGAATCGAAGCATTTGAGATGTGGTGCTATAGCGAATGTTGAAAATTAGGTGGACTGATAAGGTAAGGAATGAGGAGGTTCTATGCAGAATCGGAGAGGAAAGGTACATTTGGAAAACACTGATAAGGAGAAGGGTCAGAATGGTAGGACATCTGTTAAGACATGAGGGAATGACTTCCATGGCACTAGAGGGAGCTGTGGAGGGCAAAAACTGTAGAGGAAGACAGAGATTGGAATACGTCAAGCAAATAATTGAGGACGTAGGTTGCAAGTGCTATTCTGAGATGAAGATTGAAGATGTTAGCACAGGAAAGGAATTCGTGGCGGGCCGCATCAAACCAGTCAGTAGACTGATGAAAAAAAAAAAAAAAAAAAAAAAAAAAAAAAAAAGGGGGACTGGGAGACTCAAACGTTCATAACGGGTGGCAGGGACAAAGAATCCAGAATCCAGAATCCAGCGAATATTTTTTAAGTGCTTTATCTGAAAACTATCTTGAGCAGTTAGACAGAGAACCGACTCGTGGCGATAACATATTAGACCTCCTGGTGACAAACAGACCCGAACTATTTGAAACAGTTAACGCAGAACAGGGAATCAGCGATCATAAAGCGGTTACTACATCGATGATTTCATCCGCAAATAGAGATATTAGGAAAGGTAGGAAAATTTTTCTGTTCAGCAAACGTGACAAAAAGCAGATTACAGAGTACCTGATGGCTCAATAAAAAAATTTTGTCTCAATTACAGATAGTGTTGAGGATCACTGGACAAAGTTCAAAACCATCGTACAATATGCGTTAGATGAGTATGTGCCAAGCAAGATCGTAAGAGATGGAAAAGAGCCACGTTGGTACAACAACCGAGTTAGAAAACTGCTGCGGAAGCAAAGGGAACTTCACAGCCAACATAAACATAGCCAAAGCCTTGCAGACAAACAAAAATTACGCGAAGCGAAATGTAGTGTGAAGAGGGCTATGCGAGAGGCGTTCAATGAATTTGAAAGTAAAGTTCTATGTACTTGGCAGAAAATCCTACGAAATTATGGTCTTATGTCAAAGCGGTAGGTGGATCGAAACAATATGTCCAGACACTCTGTGACCAAAATGGTACTGAAACAGAGGATGACAGACTAAAGGCCGAAATACTAATTGTCTTTTTCCAAAGCTGTTTCACAGAGGAAGACTGCACTGTAGTTCCTTCTCTAGATTGTCGCACAGATGACAAAATGGTAGATATCGAAATAGACAACAGAGGGATACAGAAACAATTAAAATCGCTCAAAAGAGGAAAGGCCGCTGGACCTGATGGGATACCAGTTCAATTTTACGCAGAGTACGCGAAGGAACTTACCCCCCGTCTTGCAGAGGTGTACCGTAGGTCTCTAGAAGAGCGTAGCGTTCCAAAGGATTGGAAAAGAGCACAGGTCATCCCCGTTTTCAAGAAGGGACGTCGAACAGTTGCAGAACTATAGACCTATATCTCTAACGTCGATCAGTTGTAGAATTTTGGAACACGTATTATGTTCGAGTATAATGACTTTTCTGGAGACTAGAAATCTACTCTGTAGGAATCAGGATGGGTTTCGAAAAAGACGGTCGTGTGAAACCCAGCTCGCGCTATTCGTCCACTAGACTCAGAGGGCCATAGACACGGGTTCGCAGGTAGATGCCGTGTTTCTTGACTTCCGCAAGGCGTTCGATACAGTTCCCCACAGTCGTTTAATGAACAAAGTAAGAACATATGGACTCTTAGGCCAATTATTAGATTGGATTGAAGAGTTCCTAGATAACAGATCGCAGCATGTCATTCTCAATGGAGAGAAGTCTTCCGAAGTAAGAGTGATTTAAGGTGTACCGCAGGGGAGTGTCGTAGGACCGTTGCTATTCACGATATACGTAAATGACCTTGTGGATGACATCGCAAGTTCACTGAGGCTTTTTGCGGATGATGCTGTGGTATATCGAGAGGTTTTAACAATGGAAAATTGTACTGAAATGCAGTAGGATCTGCAGCGAATTGACGCATGGTGCAGGGAATGGCAATTGAATCTTAATGTAGAAAAGTGTAATGTGCTGCGAATACATAGAAAGATAGATCCCTTATCATTTAGCTGCAAAATAGCAGGTCAGCAACTGGAAGTAGTTAATTCCATAAATTATCTGGGAGTACGCATTAGGAGTGATTTAAAATGGAATGATCATATAAAGTTAATCGTTGGTAAATCAGATGCCAGACTGAGATTAATTGGAAGAATCCTATGGAAATGCAATCCGAAAACAAAGGAAGTAGGTTATAGTATGCTTGTTCGCCCACTGCTTGAATACTGCTCAGCAGTGTGGGATCCGTACCAGATAGGGTTGATAGAAGAGATAGAGAAGAGATAGAGAAGATCCAGCGGAGAGCAGCGCGTTTCGTTACAGGATCATTTAGTAATCGCGAAAGCGTTACGGAGATGACAGTGGAAGACTCTGCAGGAGAGACGCTCAGTAGCTCGGTACGGGCTTTTGTTAAAGTTTCGAGATCATACCTTCACCGAAGAGTCAAGCAGTATATTGCTCCCTCCTACGTATATCTCGCGAAGAGACCATGAGGATAAAATCAGAGAGATTAGAGCCCACACAGAAGCATACCGACAATCCTTCTTTCCACGAACAATACGAGACTGGAATAGAAGGGAGAACCGATAGAGGTACTCAAGGTACCCTCCGCCACACACCGTCAGTTGGCTTGCGGAATATGGATGTAGATGTAGATGTAGAGGAACCGGGCACAAAACAGGAAGGAATGGAGGCAGTTTGTGGAAGCAGCGCGTGGTCTGCAGGGCCTGTGATCGCTGAATATCTGTCTATCTATCTAGAAATGGAAAGAAGAAAAACCTCTTGTGAATCGTCCACGACCCGGGCGTCCTCAGAAACTCACGAACAGAGGCAAGAGGAAGATAGTTCGAATGGTAAAAAACGACCAGCGTACGACGGCCCCTGTTATAGCGGCAGAACTGGCAGAAGTCGTTGGTACCGAAGTTTGTGTTAGAACAGTGCGCAGATGCCTGAATAGTGCTGGGTATAATGCCATAGTACCAAGAAGCAAGCCGTTCGTGTAACGCAAAATAGCGGATGGGTTTTGCTACAGAATATGTCGACGAGTATGTGACCTTTTGCGACACGATTCCGTGGAGTGATGAATGCAAATTTACTGTGAGCCACGTGGATGGCCGCAGTTTAGTGTGGCATCAAGCGAACGCAAATTGGAGAGAGACAGCATGAAGGTAGTTAATTAAACCCTCTGAAAGGCACTTTATTGTGAATAGCAGAGTACTCACGTAGATGTAGTTAGGTGTAAGTAGTTCTAAGTTCTAGGGGACTGATGACCACAGGTGTTAAGTCCCATAGTGCTCAGAGCCATTTGAACCATTTTTTTTCTAGAATGAGATTTTCACTCTGCAGCGGAGTGTGCGCTGATATGAAACTTCCTGGCAGATTAAAGCTGTGTACCGGACCGAAGTACTGGCAGAAGCAAAGCTGTGAGGACGGGGCGTGAGTCGTGCTTGGGTAGCTCAGTTGGTAGAGCACTTGCCCGCGAAAGGAAAAGGTCCCGAGTTCGAGTCTCGGTCCGGTTGTTGATAATGTGGGGGCAACAACATCAGAGGCTGGGGAGCATGGGGGGGGGGGGGGCGGGGGTTCTAGCTAATGTCTAATTGCACTCAGGGGTAATGGTTTTAGAAAGGCTGGAAATCACTGATCTAGGTTGTTCAAACAGGAACAACATAATACTGTTAAAATTTCCGAGCTCTAGGGTCCAGTGGAAATTGCGGTTAAGTTATCCACTCTTATAACTACACTGACAGAAAGGAAATCGCAGGACCAAACAATAATTAATGTAGAATAATGAAATTTCGGGAATATTTTGTCTATTATGCAAGTAATTAATATTGAAATATCGGAAGTTATTTAAGCGCAAAGTAAGCGACTGCAAATGTGAAATGCTTGTGCATTAAGAGACAATGCTTGCACCTTTGCATGCTTGTATTCAACACACTGGAGGTCACACCGCGTGGTACAGGTGCCGGACGTCAGTTTGTGTGATGGTGCGGTGGAGTTCCATGTCTGCTGCAGTTGGTCGGTAAATGCAGAGGCGGTTAGTGCTGTTTAACGCAGGCCAAGGTAGAGCCCGACACTCTGTAGCGCATGTTGGTTCTTTCTTCTTTTTTTGAGCCAAAAGTCTTCTGACTAGTTTGATGCGACCCGCCACGAATTCCTCTCGTGTGCCAACCGCTTCGTCTCAGAGTAGCACTTGCAACCTACGTCCTCAATTATTTGCTGGATGGAGTCCAATATCTGTCTTCCTCTACAGTTTTTGCCCTGTTTGCGCTGTACGGTTACAACAGCGGTATGTGGGCGAGCGTTATTTTGTTGGAAAACACCATCCTGGAACGCTCTTCATGAATGGTAACACAACAGGAAGAATTACCAGACTGACATATAAATTTACACACAGGATGCGTGGGATAACTACGAGAGTGCTCCAGCTGCCACAAATCGCACCCCAGACCATAACTCCAGGTTAGGTCCAGTGTGTTTAGGCCACAGACAGGTCGCTTACAGGTGCTCAACAGGCCTCCTTGTAACCAACTCACTGCCACAACTGGCACCGAGGCAGAACCTGCTTTCATCAGGAGACAGAACGACCTCACCGTGCCCTCCAGTGACCTCTCACTTGACACAACTGAAGTTGCAAATGGTGGTGGTTTGGGGTCAATGAATTGCACGCTACGGGAGGTATGGCTCGGAGCTGTCCTTGAAGTAACCAGTCTGTAACAACTCGTTTTATCACTGTGGTGCCAACTGCAGTTCAGGTTGCTGTTGCATTTGTAGTACGGTGCACTAGATCAGTAGGCCGAACACGATGGCCTTCCTCTCGTCCTGAGCCTGGTCTTCTTGCGACGGTACATTGTCGTGACCTTCGCTGCCAGCAGTCATGAACAGTAGCTACATTCCTGCCACATTTCTCTGCAGTATCGCAGAAGCAACATCCTGGTTCTCGTAGCTCTATTACACGACTTGGCTCGAACTCAGCAACGTGCAGATAATGGGGTCTCCGTCGCACCGAGGGCATTCTACATCTATATCTACATTTATACTCCGCAAGCCACCCAACGGTGTGTGACGGAGGGCACTTTACGTGCCACTGTCATTACCTCCGTTTCCTATTCCAGTCGCGTATGGTTCGCGGGAAGAACGACTGCCGGAAAGCCTCCGTGCGCGCTCGAATCTCTCTAATTTTACATTCGTGATCTCCTCGGGAGGTATAAGTAGGGGGAAGCAATAAATTCGATGCGTCATCCAGAAACGTACCCTCTCGAAACCTGGACAGCAAGCTACACCGCGATGAAGAGCGCCTTTCTTTCAGAGTCTGCCACTTGAGTTTGCTAAACATCTGCGTAACGCTATTACGCTTACCTAATAACCCTATGACGAAACGCGCCGCTCGTCTTTGGATCTTCTCTATCTCCTCCGTCAACCCGACCTGGTACGGATCCCACACTGATGAGCATTCTTGACTAACATCAACTCACCAAGCCAATGTCAAAGGAAGCTAACGCTACGACAGTCACAGCTTGTATTTAAAGCAAACCTGATTTTCATCCTGACAGTGATGCTGCTAGCGCCACTCTTATGCGAATGCCGAGAAATTTGAGTAGACATCATCTTTCAGATGTAGAAACACGCTTACCAATTTTCATTTATATCGTATAACTCTTTTTTGGTGTTGCAATTCAAGCGTACATTCCTCGAACAAAAAGTCGTGCCCAGTAGTTGGAAGGAAGCACAAGTCACACCCATCTACAGGATGTGATCCACAAATCTATTTGTTGTAAAATCTCACAACATATTCTGAGCTCAAGCCTAATAAGATATCTCGAACAGAATTACCTCGTGCGTGCCAAGTGGCACGGATTCCGAAAACATCGACCATGTGAAACCCACCTCACACACTTTACTCACATTGAATACTGAAAGCACTGGATCGTCAGGCAGATGCGGTCTTTCTTGATTTTGGAGAAGCATGCTTATTATCAAAAGTACAATAGTCTTCATTATCAAACGAAATGTGTGACTGGATTGAGGATTTTTTGGTAGGGAAGAGGTAGCAGGTTATCTTGGATGGAGAGTCATCAACAGGTGTAGAAGTAGCATTGGGTGTGCCCCAGGAAAATGTGATGAAAAACTTGGTGATCATGGTACGTATTAATGACCTGAAGAATGTTAATCGTAAACTCAGATTTTTTGCAGATTCAGTTATCTATTAACAAGTACTGTTTGAAAAAATCTGCATAATATTCAGTCAGATCTTGATAAGATTTCAGAGCTATAGCATCAGTGAGTCATAACTGGAATCAAACTTATACAGCTAGCTGGGTGTAACACTTTGTAAGGATATGACATAGGATGAGCACATAGGCTTCGTCGTCTGTAAAGTATGTGGCAGACTTCCGTTTATTGGTAGAACAGTGGGAAAGTGCAATCAGTCTGCAAAGAAGATCGCTCACAAATCACTCATGTGACCGGTTATACAATATTGTTCAAGTATGTGACACCCATATCAAATAGGACTAACAGGGGTATTGTACTTATACAGAGAAGAGCGGCTGGAACTGTGACGGGTATGTCTGGTTAGTTACAGCGAGTCACAGAAATGGTGAAGAAATTGGACTGGCAGACTCTTGGAGATAGACATAGCCTATCCCGAGAAACTCTCCTTAAAAAGTTTCAAGAACCATCTTTATGTGATGACTCTAGGAATATACTAAAAACCGCTACATATCGCTCCCATAGGGATTGTGGGGACAAGATTAGCTTACTTACAGCACACATGAAGGTATTTAAACAATCAGTCTCCCCACGCTCCATACACGTATAAAATGGGAAAACACTCTAATATCTGGTACAATGGGACGTACCCTCTCCCATGCACTTCACAGTGGCTTGCAGAGCATACCTGGAGATGTAGATACAGACACCCTCCAAAAAAGACGTTGTGCCGTTACACCGATACAAATGGATGACAACTGCTGTACAATAATGAGAGAACACAGGTATAGGAAATAAGTCGAAATAAATAACTTCACATACACAAACATACACACCAACATGTATATCCAAATTGAACATTTACAATTTAATCTCAACTTCTAAAATAGATTCGACAACAAGTTCATAAATGAAACTTCCTGGCAGATTAAAACTCTGTGCCAGACTGAGACTCGAACTCGGGACCTTTGCTCTCAGTCCGGCACACAGTTTTAATCTGCCAGGAAGTTTCATATCAGCGCACACACCGCTGCAGGGTGTAAATCTCATTCTGGAAACATCCCCCAGGCTTTGGCTAAGCCATGTCTCCGCAGTATCCTTTCTTTCAGGAGTGCTAGTTCTGCAAGGTTCGTAGGAGAGCTTCTGTAAAGTTTGGAAGGTAGGAGACGAGGTCCTGGCAGAAGTAAAGTTGTGAGGAAGGGCGTGAGTCATGCTTGGGTAGCTCAGTTGGTAGAGCACTTGCCCGCGAAAGGCAAAGGTCCCGAGTTCGAGTCTCAGTCCGGCACACAGTTTTAATCTGCCAGGAAGTTTCATATCAGCGCACACTCCGCTGCAGAGTGAAAATCTCATTCTGAAGTTCATAGATGTCTATATACTTTCTAATTAAGAGTGTGAAAATATTCATGTAGATCAACTACGTAAATAGTCTGAGTGAGTGTATGTATGTAGGACAGCCAAAGTGGGTGTGAATGACATCCTGGATATTCTCACAGTCGCGGTGTGGTGATGGTGTGACGTGAATTTTATAGAGACCTTGGCGGTAGCAGGTATGGGTGAATTTGAGCCTGGCTATCATCCTTACTAACTGCCTCTTGTTGCGTATGCCATTGCACTTGCATTTCATATCCCACATTCAACGTAACATTGCGCATTCGTGAAATTTGGGTGGATTTGTCTCTACCAGGTGCCCTTTTGCCTTCGGTCTCTCGCGTCTAATACCATTCGTTTTTGGCCCTGTCTCTGACTACAGCAATTAGATAATTCGGTGAAAAGCATCGGTGTTGTGTTTCTTTATTTTTTGAGTTCTTTGCCTTTTGGGCAGTTTCATCATGCCACACGATCTCACAACGCTTCTTGTCCCAGAGAAATGGTTCTTCCTTATTGTCTCGATGACGGCGTCTGTGGCACATCTTTAACTTAGAACCTCTTTGACGCTCGGTGGTGGCGCCATCGCTGGCCGAAATCGGAGGAGCGAGAAGGGACTATCGGCAGGTCTTGGTGCGGAAAGACTGTTGGCGTTCGCTTAGTGCTGGCGGTTTCGAAGTTCCTTGTCTGGCAAACGGCAATGATTGGTTTTGGGGTTCGTCTGTGCTTACACGGATCTAATGGTCTAATTTGCATGTAGAGATGTCTTATAACTGTAGCTTGAGGTGGGGATCAACGGACTTCCTTATTGGAGTAATATGGCGGCACATCTACGTTTAGGAAAGTATTGATGTGTTACGTCAGATAGTGTTTCCTATGCCCTATACTTCTGGGCTGTTCAATGGCAGTCTGCATTTCCGGTTGCTCAAGTCATGAAGTAAACCAATGAGCCAAAACATTATGACTGCTTGCTTAATATCTTGCTTGTCAGACTTTGGAATGAAATACATCACTGTTTCTGCGCATCAGTAGTTGCATAACCACGGGTCATTGATTAACGCACACGGTGATGCAGCCCGATAAAGAGATATCAACGTTCACTATATTGTTCGTGAAACCACTCTACGACGGTTCTGGCTCTGAGACACGGACAATTATACTGCTGAAAGATGACATCACGGTCGGCGAAGACATCAAACATGAAGGGATGCAGGTCGTCCACAGCTGTCAGTGTGTCTTCGACTACTAACACAGGTCCATTACAAGCGCGTTTTACTGCTCCCACCTGGCTGCGTCCGTGGCGCGCTGCACGTTTCGAACCACCGTTAACCTCGATGACGGTGTCTGTGCAGACGACCATCGACCTAAAAAGGATGTGATTCGGGTCTAGTGCAGCAGGGGATACAACCCGTCGGCTTTGAATAATGACGTCACAAGTCGCCACAGACCATGTATTACAAAGATGAAAGAGCTGAGGAGAATGTTGAGAAACAAAGGAATGCGAGAGAGATAAACATTGATCTTGTCAAAAGCCAAGAAGCGATTCTTCTTAGTGTTGTAGCTCCCTTCAGTAGCTGATAAGTGTTTTTTTGGCTTTTTTAAGAAAAAAATCTCACGACATAGAATTAACTTCTCTCGTGAGATTTTTTAAAAAAAAGCCAAAAAACACTTATCAGCTACTGTGAGATTTTAATTTTTAAAAAAGCCTAAAAACACTTATCAGCTACTGTGAGATTTTAATTTTTAAAAAAGCCTAAAAACACTTATCAGCTACTGTGAGATTTTTTTAAAAAAGCCGAAAAATACTTATCAGCTACTGTGAGATTTTTTAAAAAAAAAAATCCAAAAACCACTTATCAGCTGCTGCTAAAACATAACAGCAAAAGCTGTTATGTTTTAGTTTAGTTTTTTTATTGATTGCTTAATAAAGTAGGATCAGTTTATTCTATCTCGTGAGATTTTTTTTTAAAAAAGCCAAAAAACACTTATCAGCTACTGTGAGATTTTTTTAAAAAAAAGCCAAAAACCACTTATCAGCTACTGAAGCATCTGTATCTTAGGATCAGGTTATAAAGTACCGGCCGAATAAAAAACGAACAATGAAGTTAATTAAATCACACGTTTAATGATGTACCGAACATCAAGCGATCGCTTTTAGATTAACATTCAATTATTTTAATGATAGTGCTTATTAGAACACAGAACTGCTTTATTATCTATGCCTCGAAGTGAAGACATTACGATCTATGACTAAGGAATGACGTCATTGTTCAAAGCCGACGGGTTGTATCCCCTGCTGCACTAGACCCTGTGATTCGCACCAAAAGCCGACACGTTTTCTTTGATCGACGGTGGAACGCCGGTGGTCCCGTGCCCACTGCAATCGTAACTGACTTATGTTATTGGAACAACGTAACACGTAGAAGTGGTCTGCTGCGAAGGTCCATGTTCAACAATGCACGATGAACGGTGTACTACGTGTGGTGAATCACAGTAGTAAGTAGCGACCTGTACTTTATTTAACAGTCGCGGAACATACGTATATCAAAAGAGTTTACAACTTGCTACGTCTCGCAAAGAGTATTACTATCAGGTATATAAATGCTCCGATGACTTAAATTCCCAGCATCCTCCCCGCCCTTGTCAACCTCCAGAGGGGTGTCCAGCTGAACCGGAAGTGCCATCTACTGTCCTTCTGGCGTGCGCAACATTATCGTCCTTATTTTATTGTTTCTTTCCTGTACACGTCTTTCTGTTTCCCCGTTCCTCCGCATGGTCTTGGTCGTCCATCCTCTTAAATCAAAGCCAGATCACCAGATAGAAAGTCAATACATCTTGCACGTGTGGCTCTAACTACGTGCCAGCTCCCAAGCCGCATGACATGCTCCTTGGCCCATCCTTTCTAAAAGTCGCCTGCTAGTTTTTGCTATAGTATAAATTCTTTGGTCTGATTGTGTGCGACTTTAAAGTCTGGTCCAGTGCGCACAGTTAACAGGCCTTCACCAACCAGAAAGTGTGCTGATGTCAGAGGTTCTGCGTCATCTCCTCGAGAGATTGGCCTTGACTACTCGCCTCGATGCTCACCGTGGCAGTGCAGTGTTGCTCTGCAGTTAGACTCGATCGTCCCAACACTTTCCGTAAGCATCGTTCGGCGGTGCCCACCATCCTCCCCACCGAAACGCCCGTGGTACAATGAACTTCCAAGTGATCCCGTTATTAGCGAGAAAGCTATGCACCTCTAGGGTGGTTAGAGAGTTTAATAGTTACGATAATTCTTTGTTAGCGGCTGAAAGGTCTTCGCATTGTCGGTGTAGATGGTGTGCGGCTATCCACGTCTACTAGCGAATCATCAAAAATATGTTGGTATTCATATTGACGCAGAGTTCTAAATGTACTGCAAGCGTTGTTGTGCAAGTGAAGAGTATTATACAGGCCTTGATGTAAAGAGGACCAGCAGTGAAAGGCTTAGATGGTGGGTGGGAGAGCTTCGGTTTGTTGACCTTGAGAGACTGCAGCGCACTCTCACTTCTGATTCAGTGTAATGCCACTTCATGTTTCAGAGGCTCATAGGGAAGTACCTGCGTTCAGAATTAACCGAACGCGAGACCGCATACTTGCGTTTTTCGGGCGCGTGCCATTAATAACAGATTGCGGCCGTGCATGACTTCAGTCGCTGAACGCATTGTGGTGTGCCACCCTGACCAGCAGAAGGGTTAAGATTCGCTGCTACCGCATAAGTCTCCAATATATGTTTCTCATATTTTTTGTGCTATAGCCCGGATTCACATGTATAAAGTCAGATAAAGCGATTAGTGTTCCGGTTAGTGTCGTGTGTCGATCTACAGCTGATCACTTTGTCCACCATATAACCCATGCTAGTGAAAGCCTTCGTCAAATAAAAATATTTTTGTGACGTTTCTTTAGTCATTTTTGTTGTCTTGTGATTTTAAGGCTGAATAAATCTATTGTCATTTAGATCACAACTTCTCCCTGTGTTCTGCCATTTTATTGAAGTCCAGATTCTAAAAGAGAGTAGCAAGTTTGCAACCTCTTGAAGTCTTCATGATCTTGCTAGTTAACATGTATGCAGCACTTTTTTGATTGTTTGACACCTTTAAAATTATGGCCGAAGTTTGAATAACACAATTCGTAAACCAAGATGGTGAATATTAATATGTTTTTGAAATATGAGGAGTCTCGTGCAGCGACGTGATCTAGAAGTAATAGATGTCGTTCCTCACTGGTGAGGTCTGAAAACTGTAGTCTACCTCCCAGACGAATGAGTCAGTCTTCAATGAATGGACAAAAGCGTCCAATTTTAGAATCTTGCGGGATCGGTTTACATTTCTGTAGTGTATGTAATTCGCGGTGATGCACTGACTTTGAACTATTTTGATAGAATAAATTCGTGCATTTGCGAGCTCTATTGCTGTTAGCTGTCCAACAAGTTTTTGATGAATCTTACGTATGAAGCGAATGATCCAGCTAGTTGTAGGGATTAGTTTCCAGTAAGAAATAAATTTGGAAATTTCCATATTTGGAGAACCAGATGGCGAACATTCTTCGGGTTCTACACGCTATGGCGGTACTTTGCACCAAACACCCACATATAGGATTTGATGGCCAAGTAGTCTCCGTGTCAGGTGATCCGCTGGGTTATCATTTCCAGGACAATATCTCAGTTGACAAGGTGATGTCTATGTATGAATTTCTGTCTCTCTGCTACAGATCGCATCACTGCGTATCCAACCTAAGGTAATTGCAGCGTCCGTCCACTACATTTGCATGAGTCATGTCGTACTCTGTAGCTGTGCAGCAATATCTCAGTAATCGTGCTCCCATAAGTGCACTTAGAATTTAGAAACGTGGCAGTGTTCTCCTTTTTGATAAGTTCAAGTCTGTTCTTGTTACAGGCCAAGTGATTCTTCGTGTTCCCGCGTAAAACACTACGGATTTACAGAGCTGCGCCATTCGCTCGATCCGATGCATCACAAAATACGTGAGTCTGAAAGTCGCGATCTTTGATATTTGCTATCCATCGTGGGATACGAATGCAGCACAATAGAGGTAAAGTGGACACCCAAGTATTTCACTCTGTTGCCAAATTTTTAGGTAGAATTCATTCCAGTCAATTCCCCTACATCAGGTTTCTTGAAATAATAGGTTTTCCATGACTGACACAGGAAAGAATAATCCTAGTTGGTCGAAAAATTTAACGGCAATCTGTAATTGTTTCCTTTTGGTGGTAGGTTCATCAGATAATTTTTCTGTCACATTATCCGTGTTAATGTGGAAGCTGTTCGTTGCTGTGTTCCAGTCTTTTTTATTTATTTATTTATTTTTGAGTCATCAGTCTTCTGCCTGGTTTGATGTGGGCCGCCACGAATTCCTCTTCTGTGCCAACCTGATCATCTCCGAGTAGCACTTGCAACCTACGTTCTCAATTATTTTCTGGATGTAATCCAATCTCTTTCTTCCTCTACAATCTTTGCCCTCTACAGGTCCCTCTAGTACTACGGAAGTAATTCCCTGATGACTTATGTCTGTTGGGTCTTGCCCACTCGACTCGTACAGGATGGCGAAGGAATGCTGCGTTCTCGGAGTGCCATACAATAATTCAAGTAAATAACATCAGTACTTTTATTTCTATAAAGTAGATTGACAATAATTAACTTTAATGTACAAAGGAGTCGCAAGCGATGGGCGACATGCAACATAGATCCGAGTCCAGGCTACATACAATGTTCAAAGAAGCAATTGTTATTGATCACTACAATCTGATATCGTAGCACTTTCTGCTAGGCCGTGCTAATACTCTGCGAATCCTGTCCACAAATGTCCAGACGAGGCTCGCAGGAGTGGCGCTTACATTCACTTATTGCAGGTGTCGCTCCTCTCATGGCGCGGTCTTAATCAGCGCACCATTGGCCGATGTCGTTTCACTGCCTTCTCTGGTCTTGTTTTCTTCGTCTACGTACCGCCGCTTGTGGTTACGCCAAAATAATGTCCTATATTCCTGTCCCTTGTCAGTATTTTCCACATACTCCTTTACTCTCCGACTCTGTGCAGAACCTCCTCATTCCTTACCTTATCAGTCCACCTAATTTTCAACATTCGTCTGTAGCACCGCATCTCAAATGCTTCGATTCTCTTCTGTTCTGGAGCCGGTCGTAGTGGCCGAGCGGTTCTAGGCGCTTCCGTCTGGAACCGCGCTGCTGCTACGGTCCCAGGTTCGAATCCTGCCTCGGGCATGGATGTGTGTGTTGTCCTTAGGTTAGTTAGGTTTAAGTAGTCTAGGGAACTGATGACCTCAGATGTTAAGTCGCATAGTGCTCAGAGCCATTTTTTTACTGTCAACAGCATCGATAAACATTGAGTAATGCATCATAACACATTGTGCTGCTTACAATATATTTATTCACTACTGGTTTCGATCATGGACCATCTTCACAGAGAAAAAATATCTATTGTGACAACTTCACATGTCATACCCGCTGCTTAACCATAAGAATCTACACCACTGCTGACTTGAAAACGTCAGAATGATACTTAACGCCATAATACTTAAGCGAGTACAAAACATTGAAAACAGGAAATCATGTGACAGCAGTAAGAGCGCACCACCACTGCTCAGACACAGCAATACCCAGTAGGTTAACACTCTGAAGATTGTCCATGATTGGAACTGGTAGCGAATAAATATATTGTAAGACACTAGAGTGCACTATCATGCATTTCTCAAATTTGGGTGAATGAGCTGTTCAGCTAACTGTGTTGTTGCAAACTTCGGGATTGTGTGGATGATGTTTTTCTGAAAGTTAGATGGTATATCGCCAGTCACATACATTCCACACAGCAATGTGAATGGTCGTTCCCCCAATTATTCAGAAATTCTGTTGGCATGTTATCTATCCGTTCTGTTTATTTGATTTTAAGTCCCAGAAAGCACTTTTAAATTCTGATTCTAATACTGGATCCCCTTACTCTTCCATGTTTTTTCTGACATCACGTCATCAGACAAATCCTCCCCTCACAGCGACCTTCAGTGTATTCTTTCCACCTATCCGCTCTCTCCTCTGTATTTAACAGTGGAATTCCCATTTCACTCTGAAAGTCACCACCCTTGCTTTTAATTTCGCCGAAGGTTGTTTTGACTTTTCTGTATGCTGAATCAATCCTTCCGATAATCATTCTTTTTCGATTCCTTCACATTTTCCGTGGAGTCATTGCGCCTTATCTCCCCTACACTTCCTATTTATTGTAGTTTGTTCTTGAATGACTTAAATTTCTGTATCCGTGAATTACCGTGAACATTTTTGTACTTCCTTCTTTCATCAATCAGCTAAAGTATTTCTTCTATTGCCCAACGTCTCTTTGCAATTAGCTTATCTATGTTTTGTTTTCCAACTTAAGTGATCTCCCTTTCTAGAGCTGTCCATTCCTCTTCAAATGAACTGCCTACTGAGGGATTCATTATCAGAGAACTTCAAGCGCACTTCTTCATTCCTTAGTTCTTCCGTATCCCACTTCTTTGCTCATTAATTCTTCCTGACTAGTCCCTACTGCTACAGCCTGCTATTCATCATTAGTAAATTGTGATCTGAGTCTATATCCCCTCCTTACAATCAAATATCTGATTGCCCATTATAAATTAAAATCATATTAGCTCTTCCAGGTTGTTTTACATCGTTAAAAATTGTTCATTCCAATAATGCATCAGATAAATGAAACAAAATATCCTAAACAGAAATCAATGAAGACAGTAGTATTTGTCGTCCAATTTTTTGAAGTAAATTTTTGAAAGGGTCTGATGAAAGTGAAATCATTTCCGTCACAACATTGTTTTACACGCCACCTCACTCCTAAATTCAAGCTGTCAACTTGCTTGCACTTTACTCGCACCTGCAATTCTCTCATGTGGTCTACAGTCGTTCAAACCATCTTGTGGACGAAATTCTTTACATGATCCCATAGTAAGACGTTTAACGGCGTTACGTCAGGTGATATGCTGGATGTTTCTGAAAAACGACTGTCTGTTCCCACCCCGGGTTTGAAAATAACTGGTTTTATGCATGTCCCGCTACTCTTTGTTTTGTCACATTTTTTAATTTTTAGTTGCGCCAGAAGTACTGTAGCATAACTGAAAGAAGCCACATGCGTATCCTCAGAGCCCCAGTTATGACTCTTACGCAGGTAAATTAAATTTTCCAGGGGATTTTTATTTTATGTCCCTTACATAGGTGGTGTACCCCAGCAAGACTAGTTGCGTGAACTTTGCGTTTGGGATTCAATCCTCACTTCACTTTCTTTAGAAAGGAAGCCTCCACAAACGTAAGAGAAGGACTGAAGGCCATGTGACATAAATACATAAGCAAATAAAGAGATAAAGAACAAGCGATTTGCGAGCATCGGATAGTGGGAATCAATCGAATGGAATGGCCTACAGTATCTGCTGACGTGAACCTGATAGTGTATGTTTTGCTAAGAGGGGAAACTTGTATTTTGCTCTTCCGTGAGCCCTCATCACACACTGGATGGCGTCATGAAGGCGGCCGTCGAAGCCTGGATCTGGCTACAGTAATAACTTCTCTGGCGCCCCTAGTGAACACAATGCCAGGGGCACTCCGGCTAGTTACATTACCGTTCGGGAGTTTTGCAGCGCTTTATAAATAACGTAGTAAACTGAGAGCTGCATCAAACTAGTATTCGGACTCAAGACGGCAACAACAACCGGTAGTATTGTCAGAATTGGTAGGAAAAGAAACATAAATGAATGTGCAAAAGAGAATATGGGAGCCGACGACTGCTCTTTGTGTTTTTGTCTGGTTGTTTGTTTTGCGCGTAATTAGAACCGCACATCATTCAGTATTATTCCAATGTTTATTTTCCATCCTCACAAAAAATAAATTGCATTTTATACCTGATAATAATTAGTTGATCGCGTAACTTCTGCGCTTTTATGCAACTGAAACAATTAGTTTTGATGCAACTACCGTTTACACGCACAAAATCTAAATTATATCTGTATAATTATTGTTTTCATTTTGTACTCAATACAGCATTTTTCATAATGATCAAAGGCAAGAGTTTCCTGTTATTACTGATAAATGCGACTGCTGTTTATGAATAACAGAAACATACTTTATAGAAGTGCGACGAAGTATTAAAGAGATGTTTGATATATTTTTTTGCATATTTTTATTTTACCTTTTTGTTGCGAAAATCGCCATTCCTAGAGCTACATGAGAAATCTATACATTTTTTTCTTTATTTTCACTACAACATCCTTGTGTTTCACATTACAAATCAACAATTTTCGAATAGAACCTGAATTAGACATTGACAGTTTGAGTTTTGTTATAAATACAGTTTATTCTGAAGTAAGTGACAGAAGAATAACAAGCTTGAACAAAACTTTTCGTAGGTCATTACGCATTCTCACTGAGTTTCTAGAGAGTTCACTGCTTCCGTTTTCAAGGAAAATCTAGTGAGATACTGACGGTTCACGTAAGGGAAGCGATCGTTAAGAGTTAACGCCCAGTAAGTATGCAACACACCCAACGTACAGGTAATGCAGGTATGACCTTAACTACCCAAAGGTACTCGGAAAACTACCGCGGTCCATGCTTGGTTACGGTAGTCTAGGGTAGCCGATGGCAGTTTTACTCTCTAATTACACGGAAATGAAGGAACACTGTACTATATGTTACCTAGCGGCAGATGTTGACTTCACAAATATGAAAACACTCGCGAGACCGCTTTCATTTTGTTTATATTTTTGCTTTTATTTCTCAGTAAAGTTACTTTTTATTTTAGTTTCGTATGGTTTATTCCTTTTTTTTTTTTTCAAGTCCATACATGTTCACATACACTGATGAGCCAAAACATGGTGACCACATGCTTAACAGCTTGTTTGTCCGTCTTTGGAACGGAATACTTCCTCGTATCAGGGATTCGACAGTTTGTTGGTAGGATTGTGCAGGTATTTGACATTACATGTCTACGCACGGGTCATGTAATTCACGTAAATAAGGGGCTGCTGATTTGCGTAAGTGCTGATGGGACGCGCTAGCGGCTCGGATCGATTCCATAGGATTTACATCAGGCGAATTTGGTAGCCGAGTGTTCACTATAAAGTTTCTCAAACTACTGTAACACGCTTCTAGCTCCGAGACACGGACAGCTATACTGCTAAAGGATGACATCGCCTTCGGGGAAGACATCAAGCAGGAAGGATGCAAGTGGTTTGCAACTATAAGTGTGTCTTCAATTACAAGGTCCCATGCAAGCGCAGGAGAATGTCTCCCTCAGCATAACACTGCTCCCACCAGCCTGTCTCCGTGGTGTGGTGCAAATTTCGAGCCGCCGTTCACCTCGATGACGGCGTTTGTGGAGAGCATCGACCTAGTGCTGCAGAACTGTGTTTCATCCGAAGAACCAACACGTTTCCATGTACTCTTTCGGCAGAGATGGCACAGATCATCACCTGCTCTACTTTGCAGAGCAGAACAGCTTCCGAACAACACGTTCTGTGGAGAGTCGCGGACGCACAAACATTTAGCGCTTAGTGGTTGTTTAACTATCTTTCTACCTCTTTCTGTAGATACTTACGACATTAGCAAGTAAACATTCGAACAGCTTCGACGTTTTCGAGGTAATCGTTCAAAGGCTCTGCGTAACTAACCTTCCCTTTATCAAAGTGGCTTATCCCAGCTGGATTCCCCCACTTGCAGCTCGTATCTTTGCTGGGTGGTCCCCCATCCGTGTCTGCTCCGCTTACATACTTTTGTCACCGCGTCACGTGCCTGCAACGCCAGCAGGCGGCATCCAACATCGCGTCGGACAGTGGTTTATCAGTGTATGTGCGGGTGGAAGAGGGTTTATTTTCTACACCTACATCTACATCCATACTCTGCAAGCCACCTGACGGTGTGTGGCGGAGGGTACCTTGAGTACCTTTATCGGTTCTCCCTTCTATTCCAGTCTCGTATTGTTCGAGGAAAGAAGCATTGTCGGTATGCTTTTGTGTGGGCTCTAATCTCTCTGATTTTATCCTCATGGTCCCTTCGCGAGACATACGTAGGAGGGAGCAATATACTGCTTGACTCCTCGGTGGAGGTATGTTCTCGAAACTTCAACAAAAGCCCGTACCGAGCTACTGACCGTCTCTCCTGCAGAGTCTTCCACTGGAGTTTATCTATCGTCTCCGTAACGCTTCCGCGATTACTAAATGATACTGTAACGAAGCGCGCTGCTCTCCGTTGGATCTTCTCTCTCTTCTGTCAACCCTATCTGGTACGGATCCCACACTGGTGAGCAGTATTCAAGCAGTGGGCGAACAAGTGTACTGTAATCTACTTCCTTTGTTTTCGGACTGCATTGCCTTAGGATTCTTCCAATGAATCTCAGTCTAGCATCTGCTTTACCTATCATATGCTTTATATGATCATTCCATTTTAAATCACTCCTAATGCGTACTCCCAGATAATTTATGGAATTAACTGCTTCCAATTGCTGACCTGCTATATTGTAGCTAAATGATAACGGATCTTTCTTTCTATGTATTCGCAGCACATTACACTTGTCTAAATTGAGATTCAGTTGCCATTCCGTGCACCGTGCGTCAATTCGCTGCAGATCCTCCTGCATTTCAGTACAATTTTCCATTGGTACCGCCTCTCGATATACCACAGCATCATCCGCAAAAAGCCTCAGTGAACTTCCGATGTCATCCACAAGGTCATTTACATATATTGTGAATAGCAACGCTCCTACGACACTCCCCTGCGGCACACCTGAAATCACTCTTACTTCGGAAGACTTCTCTCCATTGAGAATGACATGCTGCGTTCTGTTTTCTAGGAGCTCTTCAATCACACAATTGGTCTGATAGTCCATATGCTCTTACTTTGTTCATTAAACGACTGTGGGGAACTGTATCGAACGCCTTGCGGATGTCAAGAAACACGGCATCTACCTGGGAACTCGTGTCTATGGCCCTCTGAGTCTCGTGGACGAATAGCGCGAGCTGGGTTTCACCCGATCGTCTTTTTCGAAACCCATGCTGATTCCTACAGAGTAGATTTTTAGTCTCCAGAAAAGTCATTATACTTGAACATAATACGTGTTCCAAAATTCTACAAGCAGTTGAGCAGTTTATGATAAAATTTGCAGTACCTTTTCGTGCATGCTGTTATGGAGCTCCTTCTTGAATTTGGTAAAATATTTCTCGTTGCTGAGAAACCACCAGAGGCATAAATACCCAGAATGCGTCACTGTCTTCATTGCGAGATAGCCGACTACAGTGAGCACGCGAGGGTAGTTCCTCCTCCCCCCCACCCCCACCCCTGGCTGAGCTCTGCATAAATCACGCAGGTCTCGCTCCGCCATCAGTCCTGGGCGCATTCATCTCTGAGCCGGGGCAATCAATACCGCTCGCCAGATCAGACGACTGCTCAGCCGTGAGTGAGATTACCGGAAGGGCTTCCCACTCCGCGACTTCTTTCCATCTAAGTGACTCGATGCCGCATTTGTGAGCTGTCTTCACCGGCTGGTAAAGCCATCGTCTGAATTGGAGGTCCCAACAGTGACTCGTAAATCTTCATAGAGCACTCTCTTTCTCCAAGAATGGTGTGCTGTTTTTCATGGAGTCGGGACAAATGTCAGCTCGCGGGAGGAGATATCCATTTTCCGCTAACGTTCTTACATTTCAGCATAGTCCTCTACTTGCCTTACATTTCTTTTTTGTCCGTCTTTTTTTGATACATACTTTCCACTGAAACTGACCACCATCAAAGATCAGTGACACACACACACACACACACACACACACACACACACACACACACACACAGTGGTTACGGTTATTACAACCCTCACCACAAGTTGGGAAACGGGGCCAAATTTCTAATAGTTTACTGTCGAGTTGAGACTTTCACACACAAATGTATTATTCATATCTTATAGAAACTAGCAGTACGGCAATAAACAGCCTTTTAAACACGCCGCTAACGGCAATCAGGTAATTTACAGCAATGCAACAGTATAATTTTTTTTTTTTAAAACGGCAGTCAAGTCATTTATAACAATACAACAGTTTCAAATAATAAAAAAAACACAGAAGCTAACAGTACGGCAATAACGGCCTTTCAAAACACGCCGCTAACGGCAATCAAGTAATTTAGAGCAATACAACAGTAAAAAAAATTTAAAGAACATCAGTAAACAGGCAACTAAAGTAAATACAGAATTTTGTTAATAAAGTACGGTGAGGTAGTGAAGCTACCAACACCGCCATTAAAAAAATCAAATGTCTCAGCAAACACACGATTACTGGCAATAAAGGAATGGAGGAATTTTAAAAAAGTTTTAAACAAAAGTGTCCTGGAATATCATTAGAACATAACAGATATGACGGACCCGTGTAAGGCGGCCACAAATCACCCACTCAGGGATGCTCAGGCTAGGCAGAATACTGACCGATTTAAGTAAGCCCGTAAACACAATTCCCACTCTCAGGCTGGTCACTGCACCGACTTTTAGCCAGCGAAAACTTGTAATAAGATGGCTTAACTTGCTGTCAGAATTAGAGCTAACCTCGTGCAAGGAAACATTACACCACACAGTCCTGAATGAGCGACCACATGATTAACCAACAAGGAGCATGAATTTATTCATAACACACGACAGAATAGCGAAACAAACTGCCAAAACTACACCTGCCATCGGGCAGTAACGAAAGGAGGAGGAAAGATCAGTGTCTCCAATTACACCGGTGCCGGGGACAGGAAACCCGATCGCCGGAGGCGACAAGGCAGAAGAGACACTGGTTACACAAACTCATTACTTAATGATTAAACCTTCCACTATCTTAACTTGCAATTATGCCCAAAAGGCAGTACACGACCTCCGATGGCAAGGATCCACACATCCGACTGCACACGCGTCGCCAGTGTACCTAACACGCCACGGTCACGCGACAACACGCTCTGTCACCGGAGTTCACGTCTTCTCTGCAACGTTGACGGGTAGTGACGGCTCCTGCATGTCAGGTGTCTCCTTTTAGACTCCAGTTTTGAAACGGAGGACTTAAAGAAGCTTGTTAACGTCCCACCAAGGTGAAATGAACAGCAACTACTCGTGGGGCGATTCTGTATACAACCAACCCGCGGGCAGCTCTTCCGTCAACTCGACCCACTCGTTACACACAATCGACATGCATCACGTGGCGACTCGGTACAACCGACCACGCCTTGTCCGCGCTGGAGAGCCACACTGCCCTCCCGTGTCCACCAGACTCTCTTAGCGCACCCCTACTTCCGCGCCACCACACGAGGTTACAACCGGTCAAAGATCTCACTTCCTGTGGTGTCACCGCCAGACACCACACTTGCTAGGTGGTAGCCTTTAAATCGGCCGCGGTCCATTAGTATACGCCGGACCCGCGTGTCGCCACTGTCAGTGATAGCAGACCGAGCGCCACCACACGGCAGGTCTAGAGAGACTTCCTAACACTCGCCCCAGTTGTACAGCTGACTTTGCTAGCGAAGCTACACTGACCGATACGCTCTCATTTGCCGAGACGATAGTTAGCATAGCCTTCAGCTACGTCATTTGCTACGACCTAACAAAGCACCATAGCAGTTGATAATTAATATTATGAAGCATGTACCGTAACGAGAGACATTCTACAATTGTGGATTAAAGTTAAGTATTACATCATCTACGTACTTTATTTGAAATTCTCAAGATATTGTCCTGTTCCAGACCTCACTCCAGTCAGCGTGTAATTAAACGCGTGCATTTCGGCCTCCTCTAGAAAAACAGTGTTGGCTCATGTGCCAACACTACACTTCCTCCATAGCAGTTTCCCGGAAGCAAAACGCGGATATCGATAGCCGAGGAAAAGAACCCAGCAGCCACTTAATGACAGACAACATATCAAACTTGTCAGGGGGAGAAAAGGAAAACCAATACAATCTAAATACAAGGTGTAGAACGAGTCGATACACGACTCAATCAGCTAATGCGAAACTTACATCCCGGTAACTCACATATGGTAATATACGAATTGTTGCTAATACAGTCGCTGTATCGTAATGAAGATACATATCTCCCTACTACTATCCCACTTTTTGTTTCATGATTCAAACTTCATGATTCAAATCGCAGCTGTAGACTATTTAATTTTTTCCAGGAGCCTCAAAAATTTGATTTTAAAAATTTCGCCATATGTTTACCAAATTTGACACTTTAAAATGGTGTAATAATTTATTCATTAAGAGGTATAATCTTGCGTTAAAGGATTAACACAATAAGACAAGTATTACAAACTGAGTGTGTGTCTTTGGAGACCTTAACTCGTGGCGAGATTATATTCACCGAGTATTTCACAGTGACAGCATTCAGCGACTTCCAATAAATTTTACACATATTTCTAAAACTTTTTGAAAATCATTCTCGCTGACATCCCCCACAAAATGATGAAAGGAGAAAAGTTTATCGCTTACTGCATTTCCGCTATCCTTCCAGTAAAATTTTTTATTATTATTATTACTGTTGTTGTTGTTGTTGTTGCGCGTTAAGTCAAGCGCCGGAACGCCATTCAAAATGGCTCTGAGCACTATGGGACTTAACATCTTAGGTGATCAGTCCCCTAGAACTTATAACTACTTAAACCTAACTAACCTAAGGACATCATACACATCCATGCCCGAGGCAGGATTCGAACCTGCGACCGTAGCAGTCGCGCGGTTCCGGACTGCTCGCCTAGAACCGCTAGACCACCGCTGCCGGCGGAACGCCATTCGGGAACGATAGAGCAGAGAGGGCTGTGAAGAAGACGTCAGCCAATTGCCCGCTGACCGACCCCTCTCCAGGACGACAACGCGACAGCAGCGGCCTGTATGCGAAGAGGACCTAAGCGCAGCGCCCGACTTGCCGCGGCCCAGTTCTACAGAAGCACAATGACTAGCGACCTGAATAAAAATGTCAACTGTATTACTTCACTTGGATTAGCAGTTGTATATACTGAAGAAATTTGCTTATTGTGTATGTCGGCCTTTTGTTGCGGCACATCAGTATACAAAAATGGTTGAAATGTCTCTGAGCACTATGGGACATAACTTCTGAGGTCATCAGTCCCCTAGAACTCAGAACTACTTAAACCTACCTAACCTAAGGACATCACACACACCCATGCCCGAAGCTGGATTCGAACCTGCGACCGTAGCGGTCGCGGGGTTCCAGACTGTAGCGCCTAGAACCGCTCGGGCACTTCGGCCAGCATACGTATAACAACAAAGTTACTTTTCGTAATAAAACTCATTAATAAGATTTGTTTGAATTGTATGACTAGCGATCCGAGAAAGCCGGTTTCCTAGACACCCCATATTCGATGACTAGGCAGTTTTCAACTATTATTATTATCAGCTTTCGGATGATGCCAATATGTCCATCTCAAAACGGGAAATGTTATGCAAGAGTTTGTTCTGACAATACACAGCATACACTAATCTGAGTCATGTCCCCTGGTAAAAAGTTACATAGACTTAACAATCGACAGATTCCGACATAAAACAAATTTTACATTCACAGAATACTAAACGAGTAAACAACACAAGAATGTAATACAGGGTACACAGATATAGTATGCCATAAAGCTGGTAACACATTAAGAAATGATAAACTGCGGTTGGTACACATACGGGATATTCCCATTTCAATCCGTATTAACGATTATCTAAACTAGTAATGAAATCTTCTTTTGTAAGTGCTGTAAGAATTCTTTCAAAAGCTGCGGATACAGAATTGAATATTAGTGCAGGTCGAAGAGTACCATCGAGACAGTATATGAGAAAAGGGTAGAAGAACCAGATTTCGGTATTACAGCAATATGTTTAAATATACCAGGTTTGAGACACATATATATAATAGGTACATAGTGACGTTCATGTGCAGCCTGTGCGTTCCACACCCTGTGGAGTAGCACCTAGGAATATAATCAATCAATTGTGCTTTGGTCTTCCTCTGGCATTCTGTTTACCGACAGCCTTAGACGAGCAGAACAGGGAGCTATATCGGGATATTGAAACAGTTGACGAACTCGGTACAGTATTTTTATTCTTTGGGGTATGACTGGATGCTAACAGGGTTTGGAGGCTGCTTGGGAACTGATGACCAAGAGCTCGAAGATTACTTACAAGTACGTTTATGTGATACAAGTTCCGAACACCATGGGCATATATGGTTTGGATCTTCTTCCTCCCCCCCCCCCCTAACACACAGAGGGGTGGCAGTTAAGTTGAGCCAATAGAGGTGTTTCTTGGGTGAACTCCCAACGATTAAATTTCAGCCGTGCTATAGTTGTCGTGATGCTGCTCGATGTTTGTGTCTTATTATAACATGGTACTCTTAGAATCCTGAGGTGAATTTGTGCATAGCGATTGCCTTTAATGTTAGATGGCGTCGTCCACTCTTATTGCCAGTCCTATAACAACCACTTTCTGGGAATGGGTATCATATGAGATGGAATTTACCACATTTAATAGCTCCATGTGCGTAAGTAGGGTCCAGAACTTGAGAATATCTCTTAGCTACCCATAGTAATATCAACACACTTTCAGTAACGTGTACTATCAATGGGATAGTGCTGTATGCATACCGTAATAAAAAAGGACAAGTGAGATCTACTACCAAGAATTAAATTTTTGGATTAATATTCACTGAAAAATTTAGAACATACGTGGAATCTGGTAGAAGAATTCATTGAAAACAATAAATATTTTCTTCAACATTTTAGAATGTAAGGGAACTGACTACATTACAATATTTTCAAAAGTTTGACACAAAGTATCCCCCCCCCCCCCACTCCCCTCTCCACACCATGGTATACCGAGGGTTAATTTTATATCCCGCATGAGCTCTTCATATGCTACTGAATTTGATTAACAGTAGACTGTTTTCAGAGTATGTCGAAATTGCAATTGTACTGGCACTTCAGTAGGTAAAATTGTGTAAAAATCGCTGTGTTTTGAACAAAGAAGGAAATTTTAACATGACAACAAGATAAAGAAAACAAACGGTGTGCAAGACAGGAGAAGATAAATCGCTCTCCCTGTTGTAAATTTAACATAATCTTGTACCCACTGAGTCTTTAATAATAAACGGCTGACTTATAGGATTATTTGTAGTACTGACACAACTTGTTAATACGATCGTCTGCAGACTCACATGCTGTAGCTCTGAAGTGCCATCGCGGTTGTCCCCACAGCCACAGTTCCGTCTGCACAGCCGGAGGTCATGTCATATTGCACGCGCCATAACTTTCGCAAAATACAGCACAGTATCGAGAACTCTCTAAAAACGGGAAGAAATTCTAAAAAATATTGCAGGCTGCGTTTGACAGAGGTTAACCTTCAATTGCTTGTGCAAGTGTATAGACATGCGTCGTGACCACCTGCAGGGAATATTCGACCAGGTAAAGGTGTTCGTGACTGCTGACAGCAAAAGGTCAAAAATGGTTCGAGAGACCACTGGCAAAACATGCAGACCACGCGAACTCGATGGAAGGCGACACAGAAGAGGAAACATGCTCCACTAGGAGTAATCAAAGTAAAGACTTACTTTCTCGGAACTCGGTAGAAACAACAGAAAGGTACAGTAGTCCACAAATATACACTGATGTCCAAAATTAAAGCACCCGATCGAAATTTCGCAAGGTTCCGTTTATTTTACCACAAAACATGTAAACAGACGATAGTAAAGTAGCAACAATGTAAAGAATACAAAATGTAATCAACTGCAACATGCATAACGGTAGACAAATATGTTCTTCGTTTTTTTTCTCAATTTAACGGATTTGCACACACATTACGACAACTGGTTGAAGTGTTCATCATAGAGTGTGACCATCTCCGGCACCAATGTAGGTCTGACATCGACGGTACATGATGTGAACGATGTCATCAAATTCATGTTGAGACAATAACGTCCATTCTTCCTGCAGAGCTGCTCACAAGTCTTGGAGAGCGATTGGTGGATCCTGACGTGATGCAACGCGGCTCCCGAGTGCATCCCAGACATAGTCTATGGGATTCAAATAGGGAGAGCGAGCAGGCCACGCCATGGGTCGGAAGTTCCAAGCGGCTTTTCGTGGATAATGCTGTAGTATACAGAGTAGTTGCAGCATTAGAAAAATGCAGCGGAATGCGGGAAGATCTGCAGCAGATAGGCACTTGGTCCAGGGAGTGGCAACTGACCCTTAACATAGACAAATGTAATGTATTGCGAATACATAGAAAGAAGGATACTTTATTGTATGATCATATGATAGCGGAACAAACACTAGTAGCAGTTACTTCTGTAAAATATCTGGGAGTATGCGTGTGGAACTACACTCCTGGAAATTGAAATAAGAACACCGTGAATTCATTGTCCCAGGAAGGGGAAACTTTATTGACACATTCCTGGGGTCACATACATCACATGATCACACTGACAGAACCACAGGCACATAGACACAGGCAACAGAGCATGCACAATGTCGGCACTAGTACAGTGTATATCCACCTTTCGCAGCAATGCAGGCTGCTATTCTCCCATGGAGACGATCGTAGAGATGCTGGATGTAGTCCTGTGGAACGGCTTGCCATGCCATTTCCACCTGGCGCCTCAGATGGACCAGCGTTCGTGCTGGACGTGCAGACCGCGTGAGACGACGCTTCATCCAGTCCCAAACATGCTCAATGGGGGACAGATCCGGAGATCTTGCTGGCCAGGGTAGTTGACTTATACCTTCTAGAGCACGTTGGGTGGCACGGTATACATGCGGACGTGCATTGTCCTGTTGGAACAGCAAGTTCCCTTGCCGGTCTAGGAATGGTAGAACGATGGGTTCGATGACGGTTTGGATGTACCGTGCACTATTCAGTGTCCCCTCGACGATCACCAGTGGTGTACGGCCAGTGTAGGAGATCGCTCCCCACACCATGATGCCGGGTGTTGGCCCTGTGTGCCTCAGTCGTATGCAGTCCTGATTGTGGCGCTCACCTGCACGGCGCCAAACACGCATACGACCATCATTGGCACCAAGGCAGAAGCGACTCTCATCGCTGAAGACGACACGTCTCCATTCGTCCCTCCATTCACGCCTGTCGCGACACCACTGGAGGCGGGCTGCACGATGTTGGGGCGTGAGCGGAAGACGGCCTAACGGTGTCCCTAATTTGCTGGGAAGTGGCGGTGCGGTCCCCTACGGCACTGCGTAGGATCCTACGGTCCGTGCGTCGCTGCGGTCCGGTCCCAGGTCGACGGGCACGTGCACCTTCCGCCGACCACTGGCGACAACATCGATGTACTGTGGAGACCTCACGCCCCACGTGTTGAGCAATTCGGCGGTACGTCCACCCGGCCTCCCGCATGCCCACTATACGCCCTCGCTCAAAGTCCGTCAACTGCACATACGGTTCACGTCCACGCTGTCGCGGCATGCTACCAGTGTTAAAGACTGCGATGGAGCTCCGTATGCCATGGCAAACTAGCTGACACTGACGGCGGCGGTGCACAAATGCTGCGCAGCTAGCGCCATTCGACGGCCAACACCGCGGTTCCTGGTGTGTCCGCTGTGCCGTGCGTGTGATCATTGCTTGTACAGCCCTCTCGCAGTGTCCGGAGCAAGTATGGTGGGTCTGACACACCGGTGTCAATGTGTTCTTTTTTCCATTTCCAGGAGTGTATTTGAAGTGGAATGATCATATAAAATTAACTGTTGGTAAGGAGGGTGCCAGGTTGAGATTCATTGGGAGAGTCCTTAGAAAATGTAGTCCATCAACAGAGGAGGTGGCTTACAAAACATTCGTTTGATCTCAACTTGAGTACTGCTCGTCAGTGTGGGATCCGTACCAGGTCGGGTCGACAGAGGAGATAGAGAAGATCCAAAGAAGAACGGCGCGTTTCGTCACAGGGCTATTTGGTAAGCGTGATAGCGCTACGGAGATGTTTAGCAAACTCAAGTGGCAGACTCTGCAAGAGAGGCGCTCTCCATCGTTGTGTAGCTTGCTGTCCAGGTTTCGAGAGGGTGCGTTTCTGGATAAAGTATCGAATATATTGCTTCCCCCTACTTATACCTCCCGAGGAGATCACGAATGTAAAATTAGAGAGATTCGAGCGCGCACGGAGGCTTTCCGGCAGTCGTTCTTCCCGCAAACCATACCCGACTGGAAGAGGAAAAGGGAGGTAATTACAGCGGCACGTAAAGTGCCCTCCGCCACACACCATTGGGTGGCTTGCAGAGTATAAATGTAGATGCAGATGTAGATGTGTGCAATATCTTCCGTTTCCAAAAAAACATCAACCACCATGCTCTGTGAGGTCTAGCACTATCGTCCATCAGTAAGAAGCCTGAGCTCAGGCCGGCCGGTGTGGCCCTGCGGTTCTAGGCGTTTCAGTCTGGAACCGCGTGACCGCTACGGTCGCAGGTTCGAATCCTGCTTCGGGCATGGATGTGTGTGATGTCCTTAGGTTAGTTAGGTTTAAGTAGTTCTAAGTTCTAGGGGACTGATGACCACAGATGTTAAGTCCCATAGTGCTCAGAGCCATTTGAACCATTTTGAACCTGGGCTCACAGCACCTCGCAACAATTGCACACGAGATCCCAAGGTCTCGTCACGGTACCTGACAGCACTTAAATCTTGCTGATTCACCAGTACAATTTCATGAAAAGGTGTTCGAGTGGTCAACACAATCCCTGCCCACGCCATTAGAGATCGTTCTCGCTATCGGTCTCTTTCCACAATGTTTGGGTCCCGAAATGGTCCCTCCCGTGCTCTCCAGATGCGAATTCGTCGAGAATCACTCTCCACACCATATCAGGACTCATCTGTGAAGAGAACACTGGCCCACTGTTCGACCGGTCAGTTGGCATGTTGATGGCCCCACTCTAAACGCCAGAGGTAAACACACAGCAGATCTCTACAATAAAGGCCCCTCTGCTGAAGTCTTCTGTACGCCGTTTGCTTCGATACAACGCGTCCAGTGGATGCTGCGAGGTCAGACGCCAGTTGCAGTGCAGTAGTAAGCTGGTACCTTCGTGCCTTTACAGCCAAATAACGGTCCACTCTTTCTGATGTCGTACGTAGTCGGCCGTGTCCTGGTCTCCGGGATACAGTTACGGTCTCTATAAACTGTCGGAACATCCGAGAAACAACAGAACGATTCAGATTAAGCCATCGGAGCACATCAGTTTGGAACACTGCTTCCATTCTTCCTACGGCCCTCCCCAGCAATGTGCGTGGTAGACGTCTTCTACGTACCATACTGCACCGTTTGTAACTGTGTACACAGCTATTGTGGATGTGAGACTACCCTGCAAACACTACCCCGCTTGATAGGTGCCCGGACGTCACTGCTGGTGCGATTGTCTGTCGATCGGAATGACATCTTCCGTGCAGAACACGATCCTAAAGACGTATGTTGACAGTTTGTATGATTATATCGTGAATTATACACAGGACGGGGAAATAACAGTTTGTTCGTTTAATTTTGGACACCAGTGTATATGCTCACACAACCATAGCCTCTAGACGTGTATTCACAATCGTAGCATAAGGCAGGTACTGTCAATAGTGAGTCCGCACTTCCATGTTATAGTGTATAAATTACTTTACTCGTCAGAGTTGGTGTTGTACGGGTACTCATTGCTCCACAGATAATACTAGTAGGCATTTAGCTCCCAGGAGGGAAGTTTTGAAGTAAAGGAGTGAGGTAAAATTTAATGTACTCTAAGATACAGCGTACGATCGTGCTCTTCCGAGTGGGTTCGGGTGCCTTCCAGAGCAGTCTGAGTAACCGTGGTTGCGAATAGTAGAAGACAGAGAGCAGACGTGTCATGTCTGAACTAGCAGATGGCCAGTCGATGAGGGAGGGCCCACCAAGAAACGGCGAGCAGCAAACACGTGATACCTCTCCCAACGTTCCCCACTGCCTAACCGCAGCGGCGTATGTGTCTGGTTTGTCAGCAGACCAGAGGAAGCAACAGCCTCTGCTCATGCTACGGTTTCGCGTTAAGGGACTTCGGCAGCAGACGACCGGTGCGAGTACTTTTGATAACAACACGATATCGCCTGACCACCTCTCCTGCGCTCGTCACCACATCGGCTGGAACAATTTTTTTTATTTTTTTGTTTTTTTAGGTCATCCGTCTTCTGATTGGGCTGATGCGGTCCCCCACGAATTCCTCCCCTGTGCCAACCTCTTCACCTCAGGGGAGCACTTGCAGATGTTCAGATGTGTGTGAAATCTTATGGGACTTAACTGCTAAGGTCATCAGTCCCTAAGCTTACACACTACTTAATCTAAATTATCCTAAGGACAAACACACACACACACACACACACACACACACACACACACACACACATCCATGCCCGAAGGAGGACTCGAACCTCCGCCAGGACTACCCGCACAGTCCATGACTGCAGTGCCTCAGACCGCTCAGCTAATCCCGCGCAACCAACGCCCTAAATTATTTGCTGCATGTATTCCAATCTCTGTCTTGCTCTACAGTTTTTGCCCTCTACATTTCCCTCTAGTATCATGGAAGTTATTCCCTCATGTCTTAACAGATGTCCTATCATTCTGTCCCTTCTCCTTATCAGTCTTTTCCACGTATCGTTTCCTCTACGATACTGCGCAAAACCTCCTCATTCCTTGCCTTATCAATCCTCCTAATTTTCAACATTCACCTGTAGCACCACATCTCAAATGCTTCCATTCTCTTTTGTTCTGGTTTTCCCACAATACATGTTTCACTACCATACCATGCTGTACACCAGACATAAGTCCTCAGAAATATCTTCCTCAAGTTAAGGCCTATGTTTGATACTTGTAGACTTCTCTTGGGCAGGAATGCTCTTTTTTCCATTGCCAGCCTGCTTCTGATGTCCTCCTTGCTCCGTCCGTCATTGATTATTTTACTGCCTAGGTAGCTGAACTCCTTAACTTCATCTACTTCGCGACCATCAACCCTGATCTTGCTGTTCTCATTTCTGATACTTCTCATTACTTTTGGCTTCCTTCGATTTATTATCAATCCATATTCTGTACTCATTAGCTTGTTCATTCCGTCCAGCAGATCATGTAATACTTCTTCACTTTCACTCACGATGCAAAGTACGTATGTAGAACTGTTGACTGAATGTTGTGCGATGTCCTTAGGTTAGTTAGGTTTAAGTAGTTCTAAGTTCTAGGGAGCTGATGACCATAGATGTTAAGTCCCATAGTGCTCAGAGCCATTTGAACCATTTGTAGAATAAACGGATCGCCGGCCGGTGTGACCGTGCGGTTAAAGGCACTTCAGTCTGGAACTGCGTGACCGCTACGGTCGCAGGTTCGAATCCTGCCTCGGGCATGGATGTGTGTGATGTCCTTAGGTTAGTTAGGTTTAATTAGTTCTAAGTTCTAGGCGACTGATGACCTCAGAAGTTAAGTCGCATAGTGCTCAGAGCCAATTGCAAGTGTAAACGGATCCTAGCCAAGGTTCGACATACGTTACTTACCAAGAATAATGGAGATGTAACCCTTGTGCGCAACTTCTGGATAAGCCGCCTCACAAGGACAATTACAAATTTAAAAATTACAGGGTCGCCAACAGCCCAAGCCCTTCCTAACAATTAAGAAAAGACCGAACTGGAAATTATCAGTTCAGTTAAATTAAGAATTGAATTATAAGAATGCAATTTTTTTAAAGACGCTAACAAGATGAACAGCTTTGTATGTCGTATATCACTGAGCTTGTTTAATTAAATTTATTTTTCCTCCGATTTTTGTTCATCACAAGCAAGAAGATTAACTTAAAAAATCAGGGAATAGAAAATTGATTTGAAAACTGGCATCAGTGAGAAAGATAAAGGATGCAGAGTTTATCTTTGGAAGTTGCTTTGTTCCTTTCGCTAACGAAGCAAATCTGCTAAGTAACACTTTTAATTTCAACAACCATCATCGCCGATTTTTAACAAAATAATTATGCCACATTCCGAAAATACGTAACTACACACGCTTCAGTTAAGATGAAGTACTTCAATATGCCATGAATCTAACATAGGGAAGTTCCAATTCGACCTACGTCCTATCAGCAGGAACCCCCTCTAGGAGCTACGAACTGTACTCACCAACCGCTAGCTGCAGAGTGTACTTTCTCCACCGAGCTTCGCCTAACTACCGGTGCAACGGTTGCTACCAGAGGGTTAGGCATCCGCCACCAACCTGACAGACAAACCAATCTCAGACTAAAAGGGGTAAACCTCTCTGTCCAGATACTGGGATCCAAAGTTGATCATCCTGTGCTACCCTCCAAACGAGAAGCAAACATCACCTGCTCCCAGCAGACGACAACCAACTCAGCATCCCCACAAAAGAAACCCGAAACCACTCATAAAAACACTCATTCAGTCACATTCACGCACACATAGGGTAGGGTGAAGGGAAAAAAAAGTAAGTACAGGACATGATTTCCTATGAGACACGAAAAAAATCAAACATAATATGATTTAATAAGTCTTACTTTGATTGCTCAGTCTTTCTGGGAGAGTTAATTAATTAAACCGCAATCAGGCGGGAGAATCCAGTTAAACAAGCGTCTATGAATCGACTCCACAGAGACGTTTCAACGATAGCAATGTCATTAGCGAATAGTGTTATTGATATCCTTTCACCTTGAATATTAATTCCACTCCTGCACCTTTCTTTTATTTCCATCATTCCTTCTTCGATGTACAGATTGTAAGACGGGGTTGTAGTCTTTCCCCCCTATTGATCACTCTTTTTAATCCGAGCACTTCGTTCTTGGTCGTCCACTCTTATTATTCCCTCTTGTACATATTGTATATTACCCGTCTCTCCCTTCAACTTACCACTATTTTTCTCAGAATTTCGAACATCTTCCACCATTTCACATTGTCAAAGGCCTTTTCCAGGTCGACAAGTACTATGAAAATGTCGTGATCTTTCTTCAGTCTTGATTCCATTATCAACTGCATCGTCAGAATTGCCTCTCTCGTGCCAGCTGTTAAGCTGATTGTGCGATCATTCTCGCACTGTCACCTCTTGCAGTCTTCGGAATTGTGTGGATGACATTTTCCCGAAGGTCAGATGGTAAGTCGCCAGACTCATACAATCTACACACCAACGTCAATACTCGTTTTGTTTGCACTTCCCTCAATGATTTTACAAATTCTGAGGGAATGTTATCTATCCCTTCTTCCTTATTTGATCTTAAGTCCTCCAATGCTCTTTTAAATTCTGATTCTAATACTGGAACCCCTATGACTTCTAAATCGACTTCTGTTTCCTCTTCTATCACATCATACAAATATTTCCGCTCATACAGGCTTTCAGTGTACTCTTTCCACCTATCTGCTCTCACCTCTGCATTTAGCGGTGGAATACCCGTTGCACTCTTACTGTGACCACCCTTGCTCTTAATGTCACCGAAGGTTGTTTTGGCTTTCCTATATGCTGAGTCTGTTCTTCCAACAATCATTTCTTTTTCGATCTCTTCACATTTTTCTTGCAGGCGCTTCGTCTTAGCTTCCGTGCACTTCTTATTTCTTTAATTCCTCAGCAACTTGTGTTTCTGTGTTCCTAAGTTTCCCGGAACGTTTTTGTACTTCCTCCTTTCATCGATCAGTTGAAGTATTTCTTCTGTTACCCATGATTTCTTTGCGGTTGTCTTCTTTTTTTGTGCCTGTGTTTTTCTTTCCAACTTCCGTGACGGCACTTTTTAGAGATGTCCATTCCTGTTCAACTGTACTGCCTACTGAGCTATTCCTTATTGCTGTATCTATATCCTTAGAGAACTTCAACCGTGTCTCGTCATCCCTTAGTATTTCCGTATCCCACTTCTTTGCGCATTGATTCTTCCTGACTAATGTCTTAAACTTCAGCCTACTCTTCATCATTACTATATTGTGATCTGAGTCTATATCTGCTCCTGGGTACACTTCACAATCCAGTATCTGATTTCGGAATCTCTGTCTGACCATGATGTAATATAACTGAAATCTTCCCGTATCACCCAGCCTTTTCCAAGTATACCACCTCCTCTTGATATTCCTGAACAAGGTATTCGCTGTTACTCGCTGAAACTTGTTACAGAACTTAGTTAATCTTTCTCCTTTCTCATTCCTTGTCCGAAGTCCATATTCTCCTGTAACCTACTCCTTCCCCTACAACTGCATTCCAGTCTCCCATGACTATTAGATTTTCGCCTTCCTTTACGTGCTGTATTACCCTTTCAATATCCTCCTATTCTTTATCTTTTCACCTTCAGCCTTTCACCTGAACTATCGTTGACGGTGTGGGTTTGCAGTCAATTCTGCTAAGAACAACCCTATCACTGAACTATTCACAGTAACACAGTATCTGTCCTACCTTCCTATTCGTAATGAATCCTACTCCCATTATATGATTTTATGCTGCTGTTGATATTACCCTATACTCTTCTGACCAGAAATCCTTGGCTTCTCTCCATTTCATTTCACTGATCCCTACTATATCTAGATTCAGTCTTTGCATTTCACTTTTCAGATTTTCAAATTTCCCTATCACGTTCAAGCTTCTGACATTACACGCCCCGATTCGTAGAACGTTATCGTATCGTTGATTATTCAGTCTTTTTGTCATGGTTACCTCCCCCTTGGCAGTCCCTCCCGGAAATCCGAATGCGGGACTACTCAGGAATCTTTTGCAAATGGAGAGATCAACATGACACTTTTTCAGTTACAGGCCACATGTCCTGTGTATAAACATTGCGTGTCTTTAATGCAGTGATTTCTATTGCCTTCTGCAACCTTGTGAAGTTGACCATTGCGGATTCTTCCGCCTTTAGGGCCAGTGACCCACCCCAAGGACAAGTGAGTGCCCTGAACCTCTATCCGCTCCTCCGCCCTCTTTGACAAAGCCGTTGGCAGGCTTCTTATGCCGGAAGTCTTCGGCCGCCAATGCTGATTATTAATCAAAATTTAAGCAGTGGCTGGATTCGAACCCGGGGCCGATTGATTACTAATCAAAGACGCTACCCCTAGACCACAGGTGTTGGAATCTAAACGACTCGAAAACCGTGATCTGGTTAGATGAGTCCCGATTTCGGCAGTTAAGAGCTGCTGGTAGGCTTAGAGTATGGCACAGATCCCATGAAACCGTCGATCCAAGTTGTCAATAAGGCACTGTGCAAGTTGATGGCGGCTCCATAATGGTGTGGACTGTGTTCACATGGAGTAGACTGCACCCTCTGAGCGTTCGGCTACTAGGAGCAATTGCAGCCGTTCATGGCGTCACGTTCCCAAACAACGATGGAATTTACATGGATGCCTGATGCGCCATGTAGCCGTGTCACAACTGTTCGCGTTTGGTTTGAAGAACATTTTGGGTAATTCGATCGAATAATTTGGCCACCAAGATGGCGCCACAGGAATCCCATCGAACATTTATGCGGCAAAATAGAGAGGCCATTTCGTGCACAAAATCTTGCACCAGCATGGCTCAGTACATCTACAGGGGACTTCTGATGACTTTTTGAGTCCATGTCACGTCGAGATGCTACACTATGCGGGGGAAAAGGAGGTTCGACACGATATTAGGAGGTAGCCCGTGATTTTTGTCATCTCACTGTAAATTGTAGCAAGACGCCTTAAATGCCGTACATGCGGGAAAGGAGGACAGCTTGTTCGCAGCACGACACTCTGATCGCTAAAACACGAGAGAAGAGAATGTGTGTGACTTCAGTGACAGGTGGGAAGCGTTGGCTGATGCTGGGATGCGGCATAGCTCAAGACGTGAAAACCAGCACAGAATATCCTGCGGCGTAGGGGTGGCCACGGCGTGCAAAATCGCACGCGTCCTAGGTACGTGGGCCAAGGCTAGTCTTTGCTCGGTCCATCTCGAAGTACCCAGCACAGTGTGACATTTCATTTAGCATTGCAGTGTGGTATTTTTAGGTCGCCACAAGTCTCTTCACTTCACCGGATTCGTGTTGTCAGCACCGTTTATCCTTCGCTATTTGTTGGTAATACGAAGGGAACTAAAGCCATTGCTTTGTGTCCTCCCTCCATCGTCCTCACACGGGCGCATCTGACGATCCACCGCAGAGCTCAGCGCACATCCATAAAGCCTTGTTTTCCAGGTCACGCACTGAGAGGCGAGTTATATGAGTGTCGCCATACTGCGACACTCGGAGGAATACTTGTCTTGCCGTACGTCGCGTTGGGGTGGCAGTTCAATTGTCGCGGGGTTGTAACGTCTAACAGCACAATTAACATGTGTCAATAGCTATTGAACATATCTGTCATAGCGAAAATCAGTTTCTAGGTTAACGTTGGCACAATAATATGTGAACACTATTAGTAAGTCTCTGATAACAAAGACGACTGATCACAATATGAAAAGATCAACCCCAAATGTCCAAAAATATATACAGTTACGAAAGATACGTGGCCAGTCATTACTTAGACAGGACCTCTATATTACATCTATGGTTGGTCGAGGTTTGCGTGATAGCCTCATTCACTGATGTAGCAACGACATGAGGGCTCTCCAGTACGAAGTTTCATTTTTCTAAGCACTTTAGAACCTAACAGCTGAGGTCATCAGTCCCCTAGACTTAGGTTAGTTAGGTTTAAGTAGTTCTAAGGACATCACACACATCCATGCCCGAGGCAGGATTCGAACCTGCGACCGCAGCAGACTCGTGGTTCCGGATTGAAGCGCCTAGAACCGCTCGGCCACCGCTGCCGTCGTTTCATGTGTGTATCAGGTATCAGTGTTCATCAGTTTCAATTTGGTGAACCACGTTTTGTGGGCAGAACTTTTTAGCCAGTATTTGATCTCCTACAAATGTGTCGCGTATAATACGGTGCCCAATACATAAAAATTTCTGTAATCTGTTTATGTCATATCAACAGCAAACTCCACCTATTTGTTTATTTTTAAAGAATAATAGGCTGCCGAAGCAAAGAAGTTGACACTGAATAGGATTCAGCAAGAAACTCTTTCTGATAACGACTCATTAAGGAAGACCCAAACGCACGTCGGAATGCGAGAAAGATCAAAACACCGACAGGGATGCCGGAAGAAACTGTTTCTGATAACGGCTCACTAAGTAAGACTTGTGGTATTATGTATCGATTTCTCTGGACGCCATAGCAACAAAATTGCAAGTTTCCGTGAGATGCCGATAGCACCCGTGCAGTATCTGGCGGAACCAATGGGGAACGCCCGCCGTGCCATGTCTCCCGTGGCTCGGTACCACGAGCGCCCTCTGCCAGCGCGTTCTAGGCCGCCCAGCGGCTGCCACTAGCCCACTAGTGCTCGGAGCCACTTCCCTATGCAGACGCCGCCTAGTAGCGACTCTTGACTCCATCATTCATATCCTACTGCAGCAAAGCCTCATCCTACTTGACACTGCGGTAGCTGAACTCTGTTTCTTGCTGCCTTTCTTGTGATTAGCCTTCGTTCGCTTTGAGAAATATAACTAAATCTTCTGTTTCCTGTGTTAACTTGGTCGCTAATCTACCAGAAGTTGAAAATACCGCTGGAGTTGTAACGTTCTTTTATTTAACACACGACCAGTTTCGGGCTCTTATACGCCCATCTTCAGGTGTCGTGCTGAAAATAGCACCACACGGGAGATAATTTTTACACGCAGCAATACACATAAAAAACAAAAAGTCCATAAAAATTTAAAAACATTTAAGAACAGCCGGTCGGGCTAGGTGCTGTGAAACCTGAGTCAATGCCAAAGTAACACCAGGCGATACTATGGATGACTGCCTGGATAAGTAACTATGCAAAGACTACCAGGACACTTACACTTGGTGCTGTGACCTCAAGCGCGACAGTGGACGAGTACAAGTGTCGCTTTGCGCCTCGAGCGAACGAGTCGTAGTTAACTTCCGCCTGTGCCGCAGCGCCGCTTGTGTCGAAGCTACTCATTTGGTCCTGTAGCCACTTTTCATTAGTCCGGTAGCCCATTTTCACTAGCATTTCTCCTTTTCCTTGTTTCCCTTTCCTCATAACTCTTATAATGGTGCGATTGAATGAATGTGGTTGTGTGTCACGTTGCTAGACGGTGGCGTAGTCTGCTGCAGAAAGTCTGCGATAGTGATACAGATTCAGCAGCAGTTGTACAGAATAGCATACTCTCGTAGTGGTCAAGTAGGCAAAGAGGTTTGCGCTACTTGTGAGAAATCCACCTGCGTTAAGTTGGTGGCGGAAATGGCATCTTTGGGTTTTCCGGGCCACGCGAAGCGTGGAAGAGGCTGGAGAAGTAAAAGGGAGGCAGTCTGCCGCCGGTACGGGAAGCGTCCACAGCTGTGCTCCAGTCGAAGAAGGGTGAGTTAGACTGACCGCGTGGCGCGTTGTTACTTGGCGAGGGGAGAGCTGTTAGCTTTTGGTCTCGCTTCTCAACTCTGAAAGATTGCTTTGCCTTGTCGCAGCAAGGAATGCAAAACTTGGCAGATTGTGCTTTTAGTAAATTTCTATAGCAGACTTGGATCCACCGGAAGAGCGCCACACAAAGGTGTCGATAAGAAGTGAGCACTCGCTTCTGTATGAATGTCTGTTTGCCTTCAGCTGTGCCTGTATAAGCTTTCGTTTTTCTAAATATTAATAGCTTTGCCTTCACGTAAATTTGCCTTGCATTATGTATTTTTCGTCCGTGGGGAGCCGACCACGTGGTTGAACATTAAAATTTGTTGGGCTACCGTTATCACTAACTGTCCGGTCTCATGTTTGTTTTAAAGAATGTTAACTTTTCGTGATTGTGTGATGAGATATCGTTGCAACTTGGCCACGATACCTAGAAATTGCGTCTCCACAAACCACGTGGGCACGCGGGTGTACTGCGAAACGTGTACCGCTTCACGAGTTATTGCGATCAGTTATCAGGCAACAGCAGTTGTATGAATGATTCACACCAATGATTTTAGGTGTAGATTATAACGGTGTATGTTTCGGTGCTTTTCTTTAATGTTTTAGGAATTAATGTTATCAGGAATTGTGTACATGCCTCACATCCACATCTTAGGAATAAATGACTTTGTACACGATTTTCTCTTGCATTCCGAGGTTACGTTTTTGCACCTAAGCCACTCACCTCGTAGCTTTCCTGTTAGCACACCCAACGCGTTTTCTTGCGCACAGGTCCAGTGATTAGTTTCCCCTTTTATTTTAAAACAAATGCTTTAGATTAAGTCTTATTTTCAGGTGTGTTGCTGGGAGCTGATCTTCTGCACAGTGTTCACGCATGTACTATTTTATTTTAAATGGTTGATTCTCGTGGACAGTGCACGGGAAATACTATTAATTACATCGCATCCCCTATGAGCGATATCACGACGTACATATTTTTATGTCTGTGATCAAATTAATTTATTTTCCGACTCGGCCAAACCTTTGATTAGTTGTATGGTTAGAGTCGGTGGCGACCCTAATCTTCTCACGTTAATTTCACAATCAATAAGCATTTTCATTCCCACTCTTAACGTAATAACCCGTAGAAACAGGTTAGTTACACAGTCTTCAAACTTCCTGGCAGATTAAAACTGTGTGTCGGACCGAGACTCGAACTCGGGACCTCTGCCTTTCGCGATCAGGTGCTCTACCAACTGAGCTACCCAAGCACGACTCACGCCCCGCCCTTAAAACCTTAGTTCTGCCAGTTTCTCGTCTCCCACCTTCTCTTTTCTTTCAGGATTGTTAGTTCTGCGAGGTTAGCAGGAGATCTTCTGTAAAGTTTGGAAGGTAGGAGGCGATATACTGGTAGAAGTAAAGCTGTGAGGGCGGGGCGTGAGTCGTTCTTGGGTAGGTCAGTTGGTAGAGCACTTGCCCGCGAAAGGCAAAGGTCCCGAGTTCGAGACTCGGCCCGACACACAGTTTTAATCTGACAGGAAGTTTCATATCAGCGCACACTCCGCTGCAGAGTGAAAATCTCATTCTACTCAGTCTTGTTGGTGTATCGGCCGGTGTCATATCGTAGTTGCGTAGGGAAATTTGTTGTCGTTTTTCTCTTGGCCGGGGTGTCTGTCGAGTCTCTTAAGTCTGTTCCTCGCCGAGCTACTGTTCGTTCCAGTTTTGACAAGAGTATGCGTCGTGTTCAGGCCGGCACTTAAGAAATTCAAATTGGTTTGCTGATTTTATCCGTGTTACACCTGATCAGGTAGATACTACTTAGTTTGATTCTGATTTGTATGCGTTCTTTGTGAAGTTTTATGATCCCGTTCAAGCAGAACGGCTTCTCTCTCAGGTTGGTTCTATACACATCGAGATGGTTCCGTTAGTAAAGTCCTCCCTGAAACTGCTGCACTCGAGTATACTCCGGTTAGAGTTTATAACCTTCCTCCTGAAGTGGACGATTCATTTCTTTAAACAGCGTTGCTTCCGTTAGGGGTAATACAGCATATCCGATGGGAATGCTGGTCAGCACAACATCGCTTCCAGTGTTATAATGGTATCCAGACTGTGGACATGTGCGTTAAAAAGAATATGCATTCCCGCTTAACTGTCTGTGGTTACCGGATTCATGTTACGTATGCAGGGCAAGAAGGAACGTGTTTTCTCTGTAACGAAAGCGGTCATCTCAGATCCGATTGTCCGCGTCGTTCTACTGTTCTGACGCCGTCTTATCAAAAACGTCTTCCTTTAACATTAGGAGACATAGTGTCTTCGCAGTCTACTGACAGTCAATCTCCAGCTTCAAGCGATGTTGGGGCAACATTACCCCCTATTCCTGGCGAATTTCCATAAAGTCCGTCTTCCACGTTGGTGTGTATTTTTTAAACCTAATAATTTTACTTGTATTTTATAATAAAAGTTTTCTTGCTAAAAGTTCTAGCTCCGAATAACGCAGTATTGAGTGTTATATGGGCGGCCTCTTTATCTGAAATTACGGCCCTGTGTTTTTAATGTTTACGTTCTAGTGGTATATGATACGAAAAACCTGTTTATGTACTGCAACTGTGTGTTGTATTATACATCTTGTTTTCTCATTTTAAATTTATCGCCTTCATTTATATTTTACTTCGTCAAAATTCTAGGATAGGTTATGCACAGGCGTTGCCCCTAGTAATTCGATCTTATCAACGTTCTATGTGCATTACATTAATAAAGTTTTATTGGGTATGTCTATCCAGTTTACGATCTCTCATTTTTATCACTGCTGCGTCGCAGCGCCACCTCCTGAGGTGATTCTGTATTAGGCTTCACTACAGGCACACGACGCTGTGGCGCATATGCTTACTACCTGAGCCCCCATCTTACTGTTACTCGCTCCTGTGAACGGGAACACGTTATGCAGATCTTGGTGCCTCTCGCGTCCATCTAGAAAAGGTAATGATTTTACTATTTTATATTTCTAGTTTTTACTGAGTTTAACGAAGGCGATGTTGGCCTGATATATTCGACGATGCTCTTAGGCTACACTGACTGAAGTATTCTTCTTAAGGTATTTGCTCTTTCAATAGGTGATCTGTTTATACATGCTTATAGGTTATCCAAGTCTGCACAACACGATCGCGATTCTTAAATAGATGTATTTGTTCTCTGTTTTCTATGTAGATAACCTGAAGATGCCTAAATAAGGCGAAACGCGTCGTTGAAAAATAAAATTGCAACCAAGACTGTTTTTAACCGATACTGTTAAGAACTGGTTTGCTGTATGCCACATATGGATTGGAAGAATTTCTATGCTCTGTTTACATGGCGATTCTTTGCTATAATTCCTTGTGAATGCACGCTGCGGCACTGCAACAATTAGATATCTCACATATTCCAATACAAGATACACAGAAACTGTTCCGGCGATACGAAAGCGCCGGCACGAAGATGAAAAACGCTAAAGCAGAGAAGGCTGTGAGATGAGGTCAGCCAGTAGCCCTCTGACTAGGACCGCACCACGACAGGAGCGGCCTCTAGCCGAGAAGAATATACGCGCCGCTCCTGCCAGCCACGGCCGGATAGCAGAAGACACTGGTAGACCCGGACTAGAAGAGAGCACTCGAAGCGGTGTTCTTCGTGATCCATATCCATTACTTGCATGGATATTCTATCTAGCGAAAGACGCTGATTATTTGCATGTCGCCAATAACCTGCGACACGACATTTGAAACCAACGTATTGTGAATTTAGTTTATTTTATTCAAAAGCACTAATATGATTTGCTTGAGTTGCTGTACAGCTATCCGGAAAATCAGCATCCTTTAGGCACCCTATACGAGACTAGTAGCCCAGACCCCACAAAAACTTTCTTTCTTACTATGTCGCCATTTTGTCCTGGCGCTGCACTCGTAGTGCCAACTGGTGGTCACAATGCAAACTCGGCGAGTTTATGGTTCAGTCATGCATCAGTCATATTTGCATATGTAATACACAAAATTTTGAAAGGGATGAATCATTTACAGCACCCCTGCGCGTTGGAACCAACGTACAGTCTAAAGGCTTACTTCTCTTTCATAAAGAAGTATGTTGGTAGAAGAAATGTCTCACATGCGACGTTACACGGACATTTCGTATAGTCAGTTGACCGTTATGGAACGCGTGTGACCAATAAATAATGCAGGGTTTTGAAAATAAAAGTGGCCCATAAAATGCACTCCAATACAATAGAAAAAAAAACACGCGTCACGAAGGGTTTATACGAATGGAACGGAAATCCGTACATGTGATCCACATGCACACACAATCACATAATTGCAGTTTCAGGAAAAATGGATGCTTTATTCGAAAGAAAGAGAATCACAAATTGCGCAGTCAACAACGCGTTAATCCACCTCTGGCCCTTATGAAGGCAATTATCTGGCTTGACACTGACTCACAGTGTTTCTGAGTGTCCTCCTGAGGGAGATCGTGCCAACTCCTGTCCTATTGGCGCGTTAGACCGTAAAAATCCCGAGCTGGTTGAATCATAATTATCCATAATCAGAGAAATGTATAAGATATGGTAACTGACTGGGGGTTAATGATCTGTACTTTTCAGCAAGCAACAATTAACTTACTAACGACGTGCAGCAGTACAGTTTTACTAGTGGAAACTGTTGGTTATTACATGCATTTTACAGCCGACAATATTTTGCATTTGGGTGAATTTTATACATGTGTTTGGGGTTCCATTTCACGCCAAAGACAAGACTCAGTGGGGGGACTACTTTATCAAAAATAAGAACGGAAACTACAGTTATAAACACACATATCAACATAAGTCGAGAGACGTCCCGCGAAAGAGCCATGACAGTGAAATGCGGAAAATTTCGACATTTGGAGTCACCCTTCCCTCGCTTCGCTAGCGAATGGGACAGAGATATTTCATGCCATCCGCCACACACAGATGTAGCTGCAGATGCAGATGTTGACAGGAAAGTAATATTGACTCCGACTCCTGTTCAGTGTTACAAAATACTCCAGACTATGTTTGCGTGAGGTGCGCTGCGACGGGGATGGTATTCTGAAGGTAAACACGCCTCTGGGACGTAGTTGCGCCTGATTGTTTCGCCGTGCAGTGGTCCCGCGGCAACTGGCCCTTCGGCTGCTCCCTGGGATTCGCTTTCAGTTTCCCCGGCGGCCCGCTCTTTCATTAAAGCTGGACGCCGATCCCAAAGAGATAGTCTGCAAGCCGTAACGGCGGCAGTGGTCCCCGCGTTCACACACAGAGTCCGGCGAATTACACCTGTCGCCAGGCCATTAAGCTGGCGCCAGCCTGGGACGCCGCGCAGTTACGGCGCCGCAGTTTGCATGCTAAAACTGGCGCCAGATAGCGCGCCAGCAGCAGGTGGATACGCGGTAATGGCGCCAGTAAGCAGGGCACGCCTAAGCTGCTATCCGACCTTCCTCTCCGGCAGCGACCCCCTTCCCCCCTCCCGTTGTACTTGTTGCCGTGAACGCTGGATGCAATGCAAACACAAGCTAAACCCGCGATTCATGTCGCTCGAAAAAGTTGAAAATAAAGAGGTCGAGTGTTCGTTGCATAAAGCGAGGAACAATTTGAAAGGGTGAGAAAGGAGGCGCGCTTTCCAGTTTATGCCACAGAGCCATGCTCCGCTACTAACTGGAATAACAACTGGAAAAAAATTTATAAGTAAAAACTCGAATCTCTCAATGGACTATGTGCATGTAGTTTACTACTGTAAACTTTCGAAACCTAATTAATGTTTTAATGCATCATATTCTGAAGTAAGATGCCATTTAGGATGAATGTATTTCTTGCGCAGAAATGTTTTATAAACTTAATGTGTGATGTACACTTCAGAACCTCCTTCAGAAACCAATGAATATACTGACAGCATCTTCACAGCGCATTTAGTCCCTTACGAAGATTTTTGTGCAACGAGTTTAACATATGCATAGTTATAGAAAGAGAAATTCATTACACTGTGATACTGTAAACATTACTGACCACTTAACTATTCGAGAAAAAAAATTAACTCATAAACTATGCTTGAAATACAAAATGAAATTAAGTGTGTTTGACAACTCCTTCCACAAAAAGTTCTTTATTGGCCAAAATGTGTGTGTGTGTGTGTGTGTGTGTGAGTGTGTGTGTGTGTGTCTACAGAGAACTTAAACATGTTGCTCTGGTTGGAGTTGATGTGGTCTTCAGTCTGAGACATAGTTTCTAAGCCGTGATGGAGATGAACTTGAGAGATTTACTACGTAGATAGCTGCTGAACATACCACACACATCTGAAAGTGTTCGTCAGTGGGACTCCTCCTGCTACCAAGAAGTTGAAGACTGCTAGACACTTTTAGAGCAGAACAAGCAGACATTATGAATGACAGACATGAAAAAGACGTATTTCTCTCGGAAACACAGTGGTGGACTGGGGTATGTATGGATGTCTACAGGCAATCGTTTATTCGATCAGAGTATGAGGTTGGGATACAAAGGTAATCGATAATACTGATTTGATGTAGCCCCCACCCACGGTCGGAGAACCATGTCATTGCCCAGGGCGGCAGCTTTTTGGGGGCGGCAAATTCATCTTGCATAAATGAAGAAATGTGAGAATTAGTTGGAAATACACATTATTCATAAAATCAAAGGGTGTTACTGAAAATTATCTACGGTACAGAAACAGTGTGCTCCGATTTGCTAAAAAAATGTTGACTCCCACAAAAGACTGGAAATATTTATTGCTGAACACATTGATATAGACAATAGTTCTAAGCGCATATAAAACAAAAAACCTATATAATCATATCATATTCTATTACTCTTGCTCAAACAGACGTTTTATTCGTCACACGTAGAACACCACTGGATGTTTTCTCGTTCTCATAACCGTATTATGAAACAGGTGACAGCCGGATCACGCTAATGTTCGCGAGTTAAAAAACGGACTTGAAGTTTTATGTATTCGGCAACTATTTAGTTCCTTAACAGTATTTATACGAATCTCCTAGACGTCCACGAGTCTGTTTATGACATGGAGCAATTATAAACGCAATAAAACGTTCACTGTGGAGTTCTTTTTCGACTGCACCATAACGAAGATGTTTCAAAATATGGCCTCTCTCTTTAATTTTACTAGGTTTATGCAGGACAATGCTGGTATTTGACGCACGTTTTCTGTTTACATTATTGCAAAAAAAATTAAAAAAAGCTAAGAAAAAGGTTTGAATTGAAATGCCTAAGATTTTTCCAGAATGAGATTCTCACTCTTGAGCGGAGTGTGCGCTGATATGAAACTGCCTGGCAGATTAAAACTGTGTGCCAGACCTTTGCCTTTCGCAGGCAAGTGCTCTATCGTCTGAGCTACCCAAGCACGACTTACGGCCCCGTCCTCAGAGCTTCACTTCTGCCAATACCTCGTCTCCCACCTTCCAAAGCTCTCCTGCGAACCTTGCAGAACTAGCACTCCTGAAAGAAAGGATATTGCGGAAAAGTGGCTTAGCCACAGCCTGGGGGATGTTTCCAGAGTGAGATTTTTCACTCTGCAATGGAGTGTGCGCTGATATGAAACTTCCTGGTAGATTAAAACTGTGCTTGGGTAGCTCAGATGGTAAAGGTCCCGCGTTCGAGTCTCGGTCTGGCACGCAGCTTTAATCTGCCAGGAAGTTTCATGCCTAAGATGGTTTCGATGGTTCAAGTTTTCTCTGCAACAAAATACAGATCTTCTATTACACATAATCCAATCTAAATGATACGTTTGTTTGACATTAGCATTAAGACTTCGAATGCTTCACAGAAAGCTGAAATTACGTTTGAAATGTTGAATATTCTGCAAATAAGTAAGTAAAATCAACAGAAAAATATGGATATTTTCTTTTTGATGAATACTGAGTCCAAGGGAAGTTTCGACTTGAGTTTGCGGAGAAAATATTTATGGGAGTTGGCAGCCGTGCACAGTTGATACGCCGCTCTCAGTTGGCAGTTTCATTATATACACACGTCAATAAAAGTTTTGCATCACCCGGGTTCACAAAACTCCTGAAGACAAACGTTGACTGTGGATATTGTATCACAGACACAGTCGCTTTGACTGTACAGAGATGTCACTAAACCCACCCAAAGGCGTGAACAACCATGCATGAGCAGCGCCTATTAGACAGAGGGGGTCCGACAGCCGATCATTTCCAGTCATAGCACCAAGAAGGAGGTACACAGCTCGTGTTGTCTGTAATTCAACCATGCCTAGACGGTCAATACCGCTGTTCGATCGCTCTGCATTGTTACTTTGTGCCGGGAAGTGCTCTCAACAAGTGAAGTGTCCTGGCGTCTCGGAGTGAACAAAAGCGATGTTGTTCGGACATGGAGGAGATACAGAAAGACAGAAACTGTCGATGATATGTCTCGCTCAGGCCGCCCAAGGTCTAATACTGCAGTCGATGACCGCTATCTACGGATTATGGTTCGGATGGACCCTGACAGCAATGCCAACATGTTGAATAATGCTTTTCGTGCAGCCACAGGACGTCGTGTTACGACTCAAACTGTGCGCAATAGGCTGCATGATGCGCAACTTCACTCCCGACGTCCATGGCGAGGTTCACCTTTGCAACCACGACACCACACAGCGTAGTACAGATGGGCCCAACAACATGCCGAATGGACCGCTCAGGATTGGCATCACGTTCTCTTCACCGATGAGTGTCGCATATGCCTTCAACCAGACATTCGTCGGAGACCTGTTTGGAGGCAACCCAGTCAGGGTGAACGCCTTAGACACACTGTCCAGTGAGTGCAGCAAGGTGGAGTTTCCTTGCTGTTTAGGGGTGGCTTTATGTGAGGCCGACGTACTCCGCTGATGGTCATGGAAGGCGCCGCAACGGCTGTACGATACGTGAATGCCATCCTCCGACTGATAGAGCAACCATAACGGCAGCATATTGGCGAGGAATTCGTCTTCATAGACGACAATTGGCGTCCCCATCGTGCACATCTTGTGAATGACTTCCATCAGGGTACCGACATCGCTCGAGTAGAGTGGCGAGCATGTTCTCCAGACATGAACCCTATCGATCATGCCTGGGATAGATTGAAAAGGGCTGTTTATGGAGGACGTGACCCATCAACCACTACGCCGAATCTCCTTGAGGAGTGGGACAATCTGGACCAACAGTACCTTGATGAACTTGTGGATAATATGCCACGACGAATATAGGGATGCATCAATGCAAGAGGACGTCTACTGTGTATTAGAGTACCGGTGTGTACAGCAATCTAGACTACCACTTCTGAAGGTCTCTCTGTGTGGTGGTACAACATGAAATGTGCGGTTTTCATGAGCAATTTAGGGCGGGAATAACGTCTGGCCGAGCGGTTCTAGGCGCTTCAGTCTGGAACCGCGCGACCGCTACGGTCGCAGGTTCGAATCCTGCCTCGGGTATAGATGTGTGTGATGTCCTTAGGTTAGTTAGGTTTAAGTAGTTCTATGTTATAGGGGACTGATGACCTCCCATAGTGCTCAGAGCCATTTGAACCAATAACGTCTATGTTGATCTCTATTCCAATTTTATGCACAGGTTCTGGGACTCTCAGAGACGAGGTGATGCAAACCTTTTTTTGAAGTGTGTAGCAACAGTGTTTGACATAGAGGTGGAACTGTGGATTGTTGCGCTAATATAAGTCTGTATGTGGTGCACTTTATTAGAAACATATTTTATTTGCCCCACACAATTTGCTTTCGCCTACTAATTGCGAACATTAATGAAGTAGGTAAAGACAGTTCTATCACCGGCCATATCATTCCTTTTAGAGGCTGTTCAATAAAGGCAATAACGACTGTATTAAAAGTTGATAATCATACATTCAGCTAGCGGTGCCAACGTATTATTAGTTTTGTGTGAAAACGCTTACTCACTGTGACGCGACGTGTTTTCATTAGGTTATAAGTTATTGCAAATGTTATAAATTGTTGCAATGTCTGACGGCGAAAAGTGTCTTTCAGGCAGCTAGTATAAGAAAGAGAAAAGGCAGACAAGAAACTGGAATTTTCGTTAGATAAAGAAGATTTTGATCGGAATGATCCAAGCACAAATGCAGATGAAGACGTAAATCATGGTAAATCTTCGGTAGATTAAGATGTACCTTCAACGTCGTAGGGTAAACATGAGATTGTATGCGAGCTCTGTGATGAATGTGAAACTGTACCAACTGATTCTAGCAAGTGCTCATCTGATACTCAAACTGTCGGTGATGTTGTTGATTCAGAACACGCAAAATGGCTCGACAAAATAGTTGATTTTCTTAGGACAAAGTGAGTCAAAAGACAGCTTCCAGAACTGATAACGGAATTTGAAAGCTGCCGTAAGGGAGATTCTAATCGTCACTTAACTCTAAAAATTGCAGTTACAGTTTGTGTAATAGTTAAACTGTTCAGAGAAAATGAGTAGTTTATTCAAAAAGTGCAAATGCCGTTTTCTGTTTCAGCTATAAACCCCTTAAGAACATGAAAATATTATTGACTTCAGGTGGTTATAGTAACTGATGCAATATTTCTGTGCCATTATCTAGCCACGGAGGGTCCCAAATGCACTTACAATCGCACCAAAATGGGTGGAGCTCGCCAGAAGATTAAAATCTGGTAATGCTATCGATGTAGCAGACCTGCAGATATTAAATGCAGAAACCCTGCATTGGAAAGGTGTAATCGAACGCCTTATAACAGTTATCCAGTTTTTGGTTAGACAGTGTCTTCCCTTAAGAAGAACTTCAGACAAACTGTTCACTCACAACAGTGGCAATTTCTTAAAATTCATCGTATTATTTGGTTAATTTGATTCAGTTCTCGGCGAACATACACACATCAAAAACAGTTTGCATCACCTCGATTCCGTGAGTTCCGGAACCTGTACAGAAAATTGCAATAGAGACCAACATTGACATCATTTCCGCCATTTTTATTTCTCATGAAACTACATATTGCATGTTGCACCACTATACAGCGAGACCTTCAGAGGTGCTGATCCAGATTTCTGTACACACCGGTACCTATAATACCCAGTATCACGTACTTTTGCATTGATGTATGCCTATATTCGTCGTGGCATAGTATCCACAAGTTCATCAAGGCACTGTTGGTCCAGATTGTCCCACTCCTCAACGGCGATTCGGCGTAGATCCCTCGGAGTGGTTGGTGGGTCCATAAACACCCATTTTAAATCTATCCCAGGCGTATTCGATAGGGTTCATGTCTGCTGGCCACTCTAGTCGAGTGATGTCGATATCCTGAATGAAGTCATTCACAAGATGTGCACGATGGGGGCGCAGTTGTCGCCCATGAAAAGAAATGCTCGCCAATATGCTGCCGATATGGTTGCACTATCGGTCGGAGGATGGCATTCACGTATCGTACAGCCGTTTGGCGCCATCCATGACCACCAGCGGCGTACGTTGGCCGCACACAATGCCACCCAAAAACAGCAGGGAACTCTCACCTTGTTGCACTCGCTGGACAGTGTGTTTAAGAGGTTCAGCCTGACCGGGTTTCCTCCAAACACGTCTCCGACGATTGTCTGGTTGAAGGCATATGCGACACTCATCGGTGAAGGCAACGTGATGGAGATCCCGAGAGGTCCATTCGGCATGTTGCTGGGCCCATCTCTATCGCGCTGCATTGTGTTGTGGTTGCAAAGATGGACCTCGCCATGGACGTCGGGAGTGAAGTTGCGCATCATGCAGCCTATTGCGCACAGTTTGAGTCGTAACACGACGTCCTGTGGCTGTACGAAAAGCATTATTCGACATGGTGGCGTTGCTGTCAGGGTTCCTCCGAGCCATAATCCGTAGGTAGCGGTCATCCACTGCAGAAGTAGCCCTTGGGCGACCTGAGCGAGGCATGTCATCGACAGTTCCTGTCCCTCTGTATCCCCACCATGTCCGAACAACATCGCTTTTGTTCACTCCAATCGCCTCGACACTTCCCTTGTTGACAGCCCTTCCTCGCACAAAGTAAGAATGAGGACGCGATCGGCTCGCGGTATTGACCGTCTAAACCTGGTGGAACTACAGACGGGCCGTGTACCTCCTTCCTGATGGAATGACTGGAACTGATCGGCTGTCGGGCCCCATCTAATAAGCGCTGCTCATGCATGGTTGTTTCATGTTTGGGCGGGTTTTGTGACTTCTGTGAACAGTCAAAAGGCCTGTGTCTGTGATACAATATCCAGAGTCAACGTTCGTGTTCAGGAGTCCTGGGGACTGGTTTGATGCAAAACTTTTTTTGATGTGTGGTGAAAATAATTCTCGTCATTATCTGGGTTAAAACTTGCAAAATGAAATAATTCACATTCCCCAACAAAAAATTATAAACAAAGTATTGTCTCTATTGAGATCTTTTAAATATTATAGATTAATTTTGGACTGTACACCAGATGTTTCTGGTTTTGTGCAAATGGCAAGGATAGTGCGTTTTGTTAATGTGACTTCTACTGATTTTGACACGTGCGATATAAATATTAGTGAACATTTTCTTGGATTTGTACCTGTAAGAGTTATGTCTGGTTTAGGGCTTACAGAGGTAGTCTTAAAACAGTTAGAAGAAATGAATACACTGCTGGAGGAGATGAGGGGTCAGACCTACGATAAAGATTCTAACATGAAAGGTAAGAACATAGGTATGGAAAAGAGGACTTTAGATATAAATCCTAAGCCTTCTTATGTGCCCTGCAGTAGTCATTCCTTAAATCCAGTTATGAATGACGCTGCAAAGGCATCAGAATATGCGGTTTCATTCTTTTGTTTGGTGAGAAAAATTAATTATTTCTTTTCTGCGTCTTCGCGACACTGGTTAGTCCTGAATGATCGTATACCTACCCTAAAGTTGAAGCCATTAATTACGACAAAATGGAAAGTAGGATCGATGCAGTCGTCGCTCTTCTCAACTATAACATAGGGGAGGTCTACGATGCCCTAGTTGAAATAAGCGAAGAGGAAAATACAGACAGAATGGTTGCGCATGAGACTTGTAGTTTGAAGCACCTTACTCATGAGTTTACGTTCCTTTGTTCAGTGGTAACATGGTATGATGTATCACTCCATATCAATGTTGTCATCAAACACCTACAAAATATTACGTCAGATATTTCGAAAGCTGTTGACTTACTCGAAAATATGACAAAGCATTCCACAAACCGCAGAGTGGACTTCAAATTCCAAGATTACCTGCTTCACGCTAAGAAAATGGCAACCAAGCTCGATATATAAAACCCAATCGTAGGCTACAATGCAGATACGAAATCGAAAGAAGAAGGGAGAAGATGAAAAAGTGAAGATCGAGGGTTGCAGTAAAAGTAGATTTTTATTTTAAACTACTGAATATTATAATGCGCTCTCAGTGAGACATTTCAACAGCTTAAAAGTTACAGTGAACTTTCTGATTTTTTGTACGGTATTAGTAAAATTAAGGGCATGTCACCGGACGTTATTAATGAAAAATGTTCCAAGCTGTGCGGCAGTTTTAGTCACGGACAGGCTAAGATCATCAGTCTCGCCGATTTTAAAGATGAGCTTGAAGTAGTGTCAACGCTGGTGAAGCCTGGTAGAACGCCAATTGAAACGTTGAAACTTATACCACAATACGGCTTTGCGCCCAACGTAAGTGTAGCATTACGAATTTTTGTGACGCAACCGTTGACAGTGGCAAGTGGACAACGAAGTTTTTCGACGCTTGAACTGATAAAAACATACCTGAGATCAACAATGGGCCAGTTAGGCACGATTGAGTGGGTTTACAACGGTGTCGATTGATCATGAGCTAGCTAGGGCTTTGGATTTTATCGAAGTCATACAGGAGTGTGCTGGTGCCAAAGCAAGAAAAATATCTGTATTTAAGGTAAGTGTTTCACACATGTTTTTCGTTAATTTTAGGATTGATTATCCATGTCATACTTTTTCAGTCATTTTCATAGTGTAGATTTGTTGTAGGGTATACCTACATTTCTTTTGTCTAATGGTGAAATAAGTTGGCAAATGTCATCCGCCTGTGCAGATTTATTGTTGGAGGTTTCACACACTGCAGTCCCTTTATTTTTATTGTTACATGAGATATTTTTAAATAGATTAATCGTTGGTAATGATTCTGACAGTAACAACAGTAGATTATATCGAATGTAAATATTTATATTTCGATGTCCCGGCTTTAGTTGAGTGCGCAGTGAATAGACGTACTTTTGCTTCTTTGTCTTAATTACGTGGTGCGACGAATATGTGACGCATGTTAAGATAAACGAGGTACAAAGTGCAGGAACCTGTGATTTACACTACAACAGTTAATCGGTAAGACGCCGATCCCATGCTCAAGCAACTGAAAAAAGTGAACATATGTTAGTTTTATGCTCTGCCGCTGATATAAACTAATTTTGGTTGACATAGTAATTTTGAATTTATGGCTGAAAATGTGTTGCACTGCAAACGTATCACTTACTACTGCTGCTTTCATCTCAAAGACATATTCGCAACAAAGAGACGAATTAGAGTGAGATGTGAAAGTATGGCGTCATGTATGGATTACATTGTGATAAATGTTGACTACGTCGAAAAATGCGACGGGGGCGGGGGGCGGCAAAATCCCTGGAGCTGGCCCTGCCTCCATCATGAAATGTACCACTGCTTACAGTGTATTCTTTTATAAAGGGGGTGTGCCGACTTTGTTTTCTTTCTCAATTTTGCTGCGGTTTCCACTGTCTTTTCAAACACTTGCAGTGCAACCCGCGCCGACTCTGTGACTCGTGTCCGCTGTCGCCTACAAGAGTAGATGCGCACATCGTCGCCTGATACAAGCCGTGCACTCTGACACAACGGCTCGCTCGAGACAACGGACCTCCTGCACGCTCTCTCAGTAGGAAGGAAGCCTTGCACCGCTGTAAATATGCAATACTGTTAGTGAATCATGCAGCGTGACGTGGTTCTGTCTGGAACGCGGCTAGGTCAGCAGTAACGACAACAGCAGTATACGACATACTTCATACGCGCCGCATAAAGACTTGTACGGAATGACATCAGGCGTTTGCATTGGATTTCTAATCCGAACGTCGAAATACGAGAACGAAGCGGTATCGTTTCTGTACAAGTCAAAAAACATGCGAGATTCACTGTCAGTTCTTGAAATATAGGAACGGCTGTTGAATAGCATATCGGTACACAATTACAGCGTCGATTCTGTGTTACACAAGAAGCCAATGTTGCTGACAGCATTGATCCATTTCGAATTTGTGACGCAAAACGTAGATTCGATCCGTGTTTCATGGTGTATACTTAACATCAGACCTGTCCATAGAATTTCTAAATGACGTCATAGAGCAAATCACTGACTTTTCACGGTAAAATAAACGAATAACGTGAAATTTTCACATAAAGAAGGTGTCGTCTTACATTTCTGTTCATGTCTGAACTACATGTGTTGAATCCTGCCTAGTCGCCGAATATGGTGTGTAGGAAGCCTGCCTTCTGGGATCTCTACACAACATTCAAACAAATCGTATTAATGAGTTTTATTACGAAATGAACAATGGCAATACTTAACTTTGACAATAACACAGAAGTGTCGCAAACAAAGGGCGACATGCAAATCTCTTCAGTATATACAATTCCTAATACAAGTGAAGTAATACACTTGACTTTTCTATTCATGTCGTTGGTCTTGAGGCTTCTCTAGAACTGGTCATGGCCTGTCGGGAGTGGTCCTTTGTTCTCTTCACATAGAGGCCGTTGCTGTCACGTTGTCGTCCTGGAGAGGGGTCGGTCAGCGTGCAATTGACACGTCAAGGTATTTGTTTAAATAAATATGCGAATGTTCTTACTACGTAGAGTACTCTTTGGACTTCTTGATGGAGGATGGCGTTGGCGGGACGCGACAGATAAGAACAGATTTTTTTTTTTTTACCAGAAACAGTACTTGGAGGAAATATAGCCTGTGACATGCTGCTGTATAGGATTTCACGATACTATAGCGATGTCGCTACAAACATGGGGCAGGATATACGTTAAGGAAAGGGTGGTCCCCAGGCAGATACTTTGCTATTGCTCACAGGGCAGGCATATGTCGGTTTGTAGAAAGCACTTCCCCTCATCGTTCAATAATGTCTTTGAAGCCAGAACGCTTAACGTTTCATGAGGTATTCTGGCCAGACATTTTGTTTATGGATAACTGTTTGGTTTCTACAGGTATTACCTCTCTCTCTCTCTCTCTCTCTCTCTCTCTCTCTCTCTCTCTCTCTCTGCTGAGAAAACTTTTGGCATTAATGTCTGAATGCTGTAAAAATAGTCGTATTATTGGAGGCTGCTGTTGAAAGTTTTGACAACAGGGAAGACAGAGAGCTGTCACTTAACTCTGAAAATGATCGACAGAGTTCGTTATTTACAAACGGAGAGAACCGCTTGCAGCATACCACATTAACACACACACAAACGCACACACACACACACACACACACACACACACACACACACACACACACACACACACACAGAGGTGTTGCTAATGTGTGCTGTTGTTCTAGACCAGTGACAGCTTCCGTTTGCTCTCGTCCAACTATACGCGTGAGACCCAGTGCATATCTGTGTTTGGATCCCGCAGAATGGACTACATAACTCTTGTGAAACCATAACAGGACTCCATGTGCCGCCTCACCCGGCAGTTGAGGCCACGGATTCAGGTCCAGCACTGAGAAGTCTTTGCGTATGATCTATAAACGCGTTTAGGAAGGATTCTTGAGTGAACTCCATCGTCATCCATAATGAATAGTCAGGTATTTCGCTATTGCTCCAAGAGGACCAGTTTTTCTGAGAAATACGTTTAACAGCTTGTAGGAAGGCCTTGTTATTTTGTCCATCTGTGACTGATTTGTGCAGATTGGAAACAGAAGTTTCTTGTTCGACTGTGATGTGGTGTGATCAATGACCTCATACTTGTTTGTCAAGCCTTTCGTGACACAGGCTGTTACAAGTGTCTCTGTCTCCGTCCTACAGATCCGAGAGTTCAAGAAGTGTCTTGTTCAACTCTGACGCATACTGCCATTCTATACTTTTTCCGTCTTTATTTGGTTGAGAGAACGTCGATTGTGGTGTGTTTGTTTGCATCGAGATGGTGAAACAGCGATGGAAGAGACATTTACTGGTTTTCTAGACATGAGAAACACGCGCAATGATGATTATTAAAACCTTACTTGTCTTTGTAAAGATGATCTGGATTATGTTATATCATTGACATCGGTATTTGTTAGAAAAATTCAAGTGGAACTACCAGTATCCTCTATTTTAGAGTTTTCATCTAGAAACCTTCACAGATGAAATAAGTCTCTAGCTATTCAGTAGTTTCCAGCATGTCCCAGGCTAAAGTTTCAGCTCTCTAAAGATATAATTTTCACTCCTTATCTTCAGAATTAAATTGTGCAGTCGATTGGTAGCATACTGCTATAAGGATGATAATGAGAACAGTCATGTAAATGGTACAATCTTCTGACCCACAAACCATACGAAAATACATGGAATTCTGGTAATTTTCGTATGTTTCAAGATGGTTCCAGCATAAATGTGCGAGTATCATGGGGTTTTGGTGTGTAAAATCGGATATTCTTGATATCGATTTAGAGATTGGTAAATTAATTCACAACTGTAGAAGCATTTCTCATCGACACAGCTCAGAAAGTAGATATTCTTTTAATCCCAGTGTCTGGAGGTGGTCGGAACTCTTAGCAGAATCCATGGCAGCAAGTAGGCCCAAACAGAAACGGTACTGTTAGTGGATAATTTCGTTCTGGAGGAACCAGCCCAGCCAGCCTTTGTCCACCAATTTGGGGAGTGACTGCTGTCCACAGAGGGCTTCCTGATCACGTGTCAAGCTAGCACATGTGGGAGGCAGTTGCCTCGTGACTGTTGGCCACGGCAGATGACCGACCAGCCTTCCTGGGAATATCTAGCACCACAACTATGTATATATAGCCCATGTGCTTCTGTTTCTAATTTTTGCGTGTCTTCGCAGAATGTGTAGGAGTGCCTGGAGGTCGCTAGCTATATGCAGAAGTGATGCCAAAAGGGAGAAAGTGACACAGTAGATTAAGGGGAATGGGAGGGCATGACATAGGAAACCCATAATGTCATCAGATAGATGGGGTAATTGATAAATTAATTAATTTGCATAATTAGTTTAATATCAAAAGTATGCACAGAGCAATAGTTTAAAAATCAAAAGTGGTGTAGAAGAACTATAGCTTAAGGGCTGACATGGTGCAGAAAATAGGTTAAAGGGAGGGCGAGGGGAATAATTTGCCCCTGATTGATGGCTTTCCCCTTAATGTATGCAGCCCACACAAACAAAGTAGTGCAGAACTGGCTTTACCCAACTACATCTTTTACTGCTAATATCTCATTCCTTCCTTTCCACTGCTGCTGTCTCTTCTCACTGTCACTATCTCTCTGCTCCCTGTTGTCATATCTGTTTCTCATTATCATTGGCTCTCAGCTGCTTCCACTTTCTCTTTCTCTTTATTCCACTTCCCCACCCCCCTCCCCTGCCTTCCCTCACAGTACTGTCTTCTGTTTTCCTAGCACTGTTCTGTGACTGCCAAATATGTTTAACAGCCACTGTATCCCTCTCTTTCTCTCACAATGCCATTCTATCCTTTGCTCCATCTATAACACAAACACTGACTACTATCTTCCAGCCTTTGCCACTGTTTTCTTCTAGAATAAATAGAGTGAACATGCTCGCATTCCAGTATTTTTGGTAAAAATTTTTCAAGGTGTTAAGAAGATTGATTGGAAAGTAGCACACCACCATCCTCATTCTGACTTTTAAATAAGTAGGAACACACCCACTTTCTTTTCCTCTCCAATAGGAGCATTTTTCCGCTAGTACCCTTCTTTTCCTATTGCAGCAGAGTATGTGACACATCTGAAAAGAAATGTACTGGTCAGTAAAATTTAAATGAATTACTTAGGTGAAGCTGAAATAATGCAAAATTAATTTTACACCTCAGACTAGATTTTATGAGCACAAAGTTTCGCATGTGCTTCACTACTAAACACAGGGTTCACAGATGATAATGGGAATACCTTACAGCATATTTATCCGTGCTACGTCACTTTATAAATTACGTTTTCATCTCACACTGGATTTTACGTGTGCAAATAGGATAATTCTGAATCTCTATATTTCGGAAACGGATAAAGATACGAAAAATATTTTCGAGGTTGTTAGAGACCGGGATCCTATGAATACATTATAAAAATTACTGCCATTTACTGTGTATAACTGTCTCTGAATCTGCGACTGGGATTTGGTACCGAAACAACAAGTTTTTGCGGTGTTTCTAGTGAAATGCCTAGAGAATACACAGTGACAATTTGAGCAATTTGCTGCTGTTATATGCCATCTAGATTTCGCCTCGTGTTGGATTGTACGTGTAGAAGCGGGACAATTTTGAACCGCTATATCTTGGAGACGGATAAAAATAAGGAAAAAAGTTGCAAGGTTGTTAGAGATCGGGATCTTAGGAATATACGGTTAAAATCTCAGCCATTTGCTGTGCACAGCCGTCCTGAAATTTTCAGCTGGGTTTCGGTGCCATGGTGACGGTGAAAACGTAGTGAGAAACCCTTTTTTGGGTTTTTTAGAGAACTGTCCATAAACCGTTGGTGTCTCCATAATATCCATGAAGCCCACCATTGACCACATCAAATGCGAAAGGAACCAGCCTATTTTCTTCATTTGCCTAAAGCAGTAAGAAGTGGACAATATTCATACTTTGTACAATAAGGTAGTGACACTAAGACTATCCTTGTGTTGGGTAAACAAGAGGTCCCTAGCCTAAAGGCTATCCAAATCACTTGACCCTACTTTCTTATCATCAATAGAACCCGAGACATTATGTTCATCTTATAAACTTTTTCAAGTTTCCAGTCCATCCAACTGATCTTGCAAGTGAGCAAACCGCAAGGTTTTTATCTCTTCTCCCTGTAATTCCGTTCCCTTTCCAAATTCCTTCCTGGTTTCTTTATTACTTTGCCCAGTGTGCAGACTGAATAACATAATGGATGGGCTGTAGCCCCATCTCACTTCTTTCTCAACCACTGCTTCAGTTTTACATTCTTCGACTCTTGCAGCTTCAGTCTGGTTTCTGTACTAGTTGCAAATAATTTTTCGCTGTCTATATTTTATTTCTGTTATCACCAGAATTTAAAAGAGTGTATCTAGTCGACGTTGTTTAAGACTTTTCTCCAAATCTACAAATATTACAAGTGTAGGCTTGCTCATCTCCAGTGTACCTTGTAAGTCAGGGTATAGAGCTTGTTCTTCCCCAATGTGGATTCTAGCACTTTTTCCGTTGTTCTGTAAATCATTCATGTCAGCGTTTTAGAACCACGATTCATTAAACTAACTGTCATTACCTGCCTCTTTTTTGGAACTATTACTTTCTTCTAGAAGGTTGAGCTTATTTTACTTTCCCTGTGTATCTTGTACACCAGATGGAACAGTTGTTTGTGGCTAGCTGTCGCAAAGATATAAATAATTTTTTAAAGAATGGAGTCTGCTCCAGGCGCCTTGTTTGATTGCCTTCCTTTTCTAGTGCTCTGTCAGAGTCTTCTCTCAACATGATAAGACCCGTCTCTTCTTCATGTACTTCATCTTCACACTCTGTAACACTGCCCTCAAGTACATTACCCTTGGACAGACACTGGTGCATGCTAAAGTGCTGTGTGTCGCATTGAGAGGTACGCCAGCCCCGGATCGAAACCGCCTGGGGTATTTAGAGACGAGGTTTCGTGTTACAGCTGCCGGGGTATGCTCTTAGGCGGTTTCCCACATCCCACTAGGTTAATACTGGACTGGCACCCAAGCCTCGCCACAGTTACGCGATTCGCAAACATTTAGAAAACTTTCACCCACTTTCGGATGAATGACGCAACACGCAGCCAGTTGAGGTACACTCATTCCGACCCATGGCGTAATGGGCTAGCGACAGGTAGGGTAACGGACCACTCCTTAAATTAACCATGCCAGGTCCGTTAATAGCCAACGGCCGTGCAGCAGTGGTAACAGCGGTTCCCGTCAGATCACCGCTTGGATGATGACCATTCGGTCTGCTGAGCGCTGTTGGCAAGCGGGATGAAATCAGCGCTTGTGAGACTATCTGAGGAGCTACTTGATTGAGAAGAAATGGCTCCGGTCTTGTAAACTGACGTATGGCCGGGAAAGCGATGTGCTGATCACAAGCCCCTCCATATCCGTACCCAGAGATGCTTGTGGGCTGAGATGACGCGGCGGCCGTTGGTCCTTCATGGCCTGTTCAGCGGAATTTGGTTAGGTTAGATCCGTTAATAATTATGCCGATCGTGCGCCGATGCGGGGCATAGGCAGAAGAATAAGAAGAATTTTACTTCCCTTCCGTATATTGTTCCCAACTTACAGCCTTCTCTTCTCTAGTTGCACTGGAATGCCATGTGAGCTCTCGATATTGATACAGCTGTTTCTTAACCTTCCTACAGGCGGCCTCTGTCTTTCTCCTGGTCATGCACACTCCTACAGCCTGAGATGTGTCCTCTAGCCATTCCTGCTTAGACATTTGTGTTTCCTGACAGTGTTATTGTTTAGTTGTCTGGTGTCCCTTCCGCTTGATTGTTTGCTGCATTTTTACGTAATCTCATTTCGTCAGTTAAATTCAGTATATGTTAGTGAAGAGCAAACTAATGCGACATAAACACCTTCAGTAGTCAAGCAATGGAGTGGGTGTTCACAAATAATATACTAGTCCAGTACAGCTAAGACAAAACATAGTCAGTGGAAATGTGCTGTGGTGGAGAAAGCTGCATGCGGTGCGTTAAGTCTGTTATCTTCAGACTTGCTGACCAACATCGAAACAGAGACATAATATAAATACATAAAACTGCAACAAGACAGTTTTCTGAAATACGTATTTATTATATAAAGCGGTTTTCGAACCTCTTCAGGCTCATCGTCAGATGGTGTATAGGTGGTTATGTGACTATTTCAAAGCGTAATACTGGGTGCTGACTCTATGACAAGAAGATGGAACATGCTTCACTGCATTTCCATGAGTATTGTTTATATCATGATTTGGATCCATAACTCAATTCTGCACTAACTGCGACAGTATGGGCAGCTTTGTTATTAGTATCCACCTGTCAGCTTGCATTGTGATAGACAGTTGGTAACACATGACTCACTTTTCACAGGATATGTACACTATTGGCCATTAAAATTGCTACACCACGAAGATGACGTGCTACAAACGCGAAATTCAACCGACAGGAAGAAAATGCTGTGATATGCAAATCATTAGCTTTTCAGAGCATTCGCACAAGGTTGGCGCCGGTGGCGACACCTACAACGTGCTGACATGAGGAAAGTTTCAAACCGATCTCTCATACACAAACAGCAGTTGACCGGCGTTGCCTGGTGAAACGTTGTTGTAATGCCTCGTGTAAGGAGGAGGAATGCGTACCATCACGTTTCCGACTTTGATAAAGGTCATATGGTAGCCTATCGCAATTGCGGTTTATCGTATCGCGACATTGCTGCTCGCGTTGGTCGAGATCCAATGACTGCTAGTAGAATATGGAATCGGTGGGTTCAACAGGGTAATACAGAACGCCGTGCTGGATCCCAATGGCCTCGTACCACTGGCAGTCGAGATAACAGGCATCTTATCCGCATGGCTGCAGCGGATCGTGCAGCCACGTCACGAACCCCGAGTCAACAGATGGGGACGTTTGCAAGACAACAACCATCTGCACGAACAGTTCGACGACGTTTGCAGCAGCATGGACTATCAGCTCGGAGACCATGGCTGCGGTTACCCTTCACGCTGCATCACAGACAGGAGCGCCTGCAATGGTGTACTCAAAGACGAACCTGGGTGCAGGAATGGCAAAACGTCGTTTTTTCGGGTGAATCCAGGTTCTGTTTACAGCATCATGATGGTCTCATCCGTGTTTGGCGACATCGCGGTGAACGCACATTGGAAGCGTGTATTCGTCATCGCCATTCTGGCGTATCACCCGGCGTGGTGGTATGGGGTGTCGTTGGTTACACGTCTCGGTCACTAATTGTTGGCATAGGCGGCACTTTGAACAGTGGACGTTACATTTCAGATGTGTTACGACCCGTGACTCTACCCTTGATTCGATCCCTGCAAAACCCTACATTTCAGCAGGGTAATGCGCGACCGCATGTTGCAGGTCCTGTACGGGCCTTTCTGGAGACAGAAAATGTTCGACTGCTGCCCTGGCCAGCACATTCTCAAAATCTCTCACCAACTGAAAACGTCTGGTCACTGGTGGCCGAGCATCTGGCTCGTCACAATACGTCAGTCACTACCCTTGATGAACTGTGGTATCGTGTTGTAGCTGCATGGGCAGCTGTACCTGTACACGCCATCCAAGCTCTGTTTGACTCAATGCCCAAGCGTATCAAGGCCATTATTACGGCCAGAAGTAGTAGTCCTGGGTACTGGGTACTGATTTCTCAGGATCTATGCACCCAAATTGCGTGAAAATGTAATGACATGTCAGTTCTAGTATAATATATTTGTCCAATGGATACCCGTTTATCATCTGCATTTCTTCTTGGTGTAGCAATTTTAATGGCCAGTAGTGTATGTATACACACAGTAGCTATGAAAATTTGCTAACATCAACCATGTGCAGTACAACTTTCGCTTGTTGAAAATACCTTCCTACGAAGATATAACGTAGGCCAACTTTGCTTAGAGACATTATTCGCTTGCACCTCACGAAGTCGATTTATGTGCAAAAACTTTTATCAAAAGTGACGTTAACGTGGAAGCCCAAAAATTAAATAAATAAATAAATTACTTGAAGAACAAACTTTAAATTATCTCGTGTTTTATATCGTTTCTTAAATTAACATACGAGGGCTGTTTGGAAAGTAAGGTCCGACAGGTCGCGAAATGTAAACCTCAGTGAAAATCTAATGAATCTTTGCAGAGATGTGTTGGACAGTGGCTCTACTGTGCCCACCGCTAGTGTGACGTCGCTCTTTTTAGTACTGAGCGCACAGTTATTACGTAAAGAGTGCCTGTGAGAGATTTCGCCTGATTTTATGCAACCCCACACAATGTAACTATCATTCCTTCATGACAGTTCTCGGCTCCACACTGCAGGGGCAATGAGGACAACACTTTAGCACAGACAAGACGCTGCAGAGCAGCGTAAGGAATTGGCAGAAGCACAGGCGGCTGCCTTTTATGAGCAAAGGTACTGGAAATTTGGCACAATGCTACGACAGATGTCTCAGTTGGAGCGGCGACAATGTAGAGAAGTAGTTGGAGGTTGTGGCTAACTGTTGGAAATCGAACATTTTTGTTTTCACTGTGATTTCCATTTCGCGACATGTATAATACAGTCAGTTTGTGGGCAAATACTTTAGTCAAATTTGGCGTTAACCTTAATGCCCAGAAACGAAATAAAATAAACTTACACTATTTGCATTGAATTGCAGCTGTTTTGTACGAAGATGAACTTTACATTTCAAAACAACAACAAGAAAACTTCATATAAACTACTGACTTATTTCTGTTCTTTCATTAACGAGATCTCGACTATTAGTGAAGGCAGATCCTGTTTATTGCAGCTAAAGATAACATGTTGGTAATTATTGATTAATTTTAACAGCAGAAGGCTCGGAAATTTAGACATACAGTACAGGAGCTATTCTGTGGTACAATATTTACATTGACATCAATGGAATTGTGAAATAAGCTAGCAGCCCTGCCACGTTAGTAACACCGGTTCATGCCCGATCACTCAAGTTAAGCAATGGTGTATTTGGTTAGTATGTGGATGGGACATCGTTTGGGAAAAGCAGGTGCCATACCTTGTCGTGGTGCCACACAATATTTATTTAGTTTTTAGTCAGAATGTAGAGAGAGGAATGGAGGGGTTGTTGGGGGGAGGGTGTCAGTTGACTGATCACCTTTTTTGAACTAGTAAGTGTTCGGACTGAATTGAGAAACAAATTTTTGTCTCAGAATTTCGGTCAGAGATCTGGTAGTCAGTTGCTGTATTTGCATAATGATTTCAATAGTTGTGTAGTGACTACTTTCTTTTCATATCGCCAAATTTACTTTTTATTAAGAAAAGCATTAGCAAATAATTTTAAGTGTGAGGAGGAACAGTACCAGAAATTTCGCAATCATAGTTCATTATGTACAAGACAAAGATGTAACTAAAAACGCATATGCATAAAAAGTTCTCCGTTTACTTGCCACGTCAAATTTGGATAAAATCCCAAGCTTTCGATGACTACCTCCATCATCTTCATCAGGGGTAAAACTGACCGTCGTGGACCGATTTTTTTTTCTTTATTGTATTTCAATTCCGCATCGGGGCGGGCTGGCAGCACCATATGCACTGCTCTTCAGCTGAAAGACATAAAACATACAATAGAAGACATTTAAAAATAATAGAAAGGAGAAAACATGGTGTACATAGATATAAAAAAGTGGGGACATTATGGAAGATAATAGACAAAAAGTGGCGACTGTAAAATGGAGATAAAAACCGTAAAAAAGTAACGCACACAAAAAAACCACACACTGGGACAATTAAAAGAACACAAAGCGAGGTATGACCAGAGCACAAAAGTATCGACGGACGGTGTAGCACATAACAATCACTGACAGGAACACTACATACAAGTCCAGCACACAATTAAAATGACACCTCTCGACGCACAGGAGAGCAGCACTAAACACAACACTGATGTAGCACACTGATGACGAGGAGCAAAATGGAAGATCTGCCAGGTGCAAGGAGATGAGGGGGAAGGGAAGAAGGGAGGGAGGGGTAGAGAGGGGGAGACAGGTGGGGGGGGGGTATGCTGGAGAGGGAAGGACGTGGGAGGAAAAGAGGCGGGATGGGGTGCAGGGACTTGGGGGGGGGAGAGGGAGGGGAGAGGAAAAGGGGGCCTTGGGGAGAAGGGGGACAAGGCCAGGTTACAGTTGGTAGGAAGGGTATATGTCATGGCGCAGTTCAACATCAGGGCGGAGCGTGGACCAGTCAGGCTTCTGCTTTTAAAGCAGTGGACGGCTTCTCATTGGCTGGATGACATCATGGTGAAAACGGCGAGTACGGAGGTGGTGGCCTTTATGTCCATGGATTTTGTTTGAGCGCTTTATCCAGAGTTGCTTGCAGCGTCATCCATCGCAACAGGCGGAGAACTGCGAGGAATGTAAGAAGTCTCCCTCTCCGCCCTTTCTTTATCAACTGCGCGCTTCAATGCATTGCTGAGGGCATATCTGGAGTCACTGTTGAAATGATTTCCACATAGTCTAATTTCAACTGCTTCCCTGATGACAGAGTCCCAATAGTTTGAAGCGTGAGCAAGTATTCTCGTTTCATCGAATAGAATCTTATGTTTATTTAACAAACTGTGCTCAGCCATCGCTGATTTTTCTACATACCTGTATTTCAAGTGGCGCTGATGTTCCAGACAGTGATCGACAACAGTTCTTATAGACTGGTCCATATAATTTCTGCCACTCTCGCAAGAAGTGCTGTAAATTCCCAGTACTCTCAGGCCAAGATTATCTTTCACGGGTCGCAACACTGGTCTGATTCCCTGCCGGCTCAGGACGCTACTGATCTTGCTGGTCGTTGCACAGTAGAATGGTAGCCACGCGATGTGTTGGTCCTCTTGACCTGTTCGAACAGCGTCCTTCCTAGGTTTCTTCGCTAGAATAGATCTGATATCACGATCAGAATATCGATTTTTTCTGAATACCGTCGTCAGATGGTTAATCTAGGAGCCGAGATGATCCTTGTCCGAAATAGTCCCTGCTCTGTGTATCAAGGTATTCGGCATAGCTCTCTTCCGAACTGGGTGATGAAAAGTATTTGCGTTTAAATACAAATCTGTATGCGTCGGTTTTCTGTACACAGAATGTCCGAGACGTCCATCTGATTTTCGCTCCACCAGCACATCTAAAAAGGGTAACTTCCATCCTTCTCCACCTCCACTGTAAATCTTATGTTCTGGTGTATACTATTCAATTCATCAACAAACTGCTGCAGTGCCTCATTGCCATTTGGCCAGATTAAAAATGTATCGTCATATATCTGAAGAAGCAGGATGGACGTAAGGGAGCACTGTTCAACGCTCGTTCTTCGAAATCCTCCATGAAAAAGCTAGCTATGGCTGGTGACAGTGGCGAACCCATGGCTGTTTCGTCAGTCATTTCATAATATTTTCCACCATACAAAAAATAGGTGATCATCAGACGGTGTCGAAATAACTTTAGTATTTCAGGAGAGAAATGAGCAGCTAACAATTTTAACGTATCTTCCATCTGTACCTTTTTAAACAAAGAGACCACATCTAGGCTGATCATGATGTCATTCGGACCTAGCCTCATCTGCTTTATGATGTCAACAAACAGTTTTGAGTTATTAATATGATGGCTACAGTGGCCGACTATAGGTGCTAATAATTTGGTTAAGTATCTTGCCAACCGATATGTAGGAGACCCAATAGCACTAACAATAGGTCTCAACGGGACCCCATCCTTATGGACCTTGGGTAGACCGGATAACCTGGGTGGCCTTGGAGCTCTTGGTCGTAGATTCTTGGCTAGTTGTTCTGGGAGGCCAGAGTTCTTCAGTAGCTCCTCTGTCTTCCTGCTAAGTGCTGTTGAGGGATCCCGTTTAAGAATCCGGCACGTGGTATCTTCCAGTAAGAGGGTCACTTTCATATGATAATCGGTAGCACTGAGGATAGCTATGGCATTCCCTTTGTTGGCTGGTAGTACAACTAACTCTTCATCCATCCCCAACGATTTCAATGCCAGTTTCTCCACTCTGCTTACATTGTACTTAGGAGGCCTGACTGTTGCTAAAATCCGACTAGTTGCAAGCCTTACCTCATGTGCTGCATCTTCATGAAGGTGCCCAACCGCTTGTTCTACTCCACTGATAATCTCGGCCACTGGTAGCTTTTGTGGAGCTGGAGATGAGTTCAGTCCCTTACAGAGAACAGAGATTGCGGCGTCATCAGTTTCCTTGTCGGAGAAGTTTATAACAGTGCGATGTGCGTCGCTGGACCACGGTTAAGGTGCACAAATTTATCAGCCTGTTTTGCTGTAGTCTTTCTTAAATTAGCTCGCTGATGTGCAGCCGAAGTCATGTCTACCCATTCCCAGTTCCAAGCTGACAAAAACAGATGGCAACTATATAAGGAGTGAGCGTTGGCATCCAGTTCATACCTCGTATCCTCTCCCTGACGATCGCATGACTTGTCTTCCGCAAAATTCTATTCACTGCAGCAGTTCGGATGTGATGTTTGACAGCTGTGAAATTCGGAAATTTGGTACAACCTCCTTGTCACGGCAACGTTGTAGAAAAGCCAGACTACTCAGCAGCTGTGAGTGTTTCCAGCGCAGCTTCACCAGCCGACGAACGCTGCGCGCTACATCCTCCCCGCAGAGGAAACTAATATGACTACGAAGTCTTTCGCGGTGGAGTCCTTGCATAAAAAGTTCTCGGTTTACTTGCCGCTTCAGATTTGTATAAAATCCCAAGCTTTCGATGACTACCCCCGTCATCTTCGTCAGGGGTAAATCTGACTGACAGTTTTACCCTTGTCAGTTTTACCCCAGACGAAGATGACGGAGGTAGTCACTGAAAGCTTGGGATTTTACTCAAATCTGACGCGGCAAGTAAATCGAGAACTTTTTATGCACGAACTCTGTCGCGAAAAACTTCGTAGTCATAAAAACGCATATGTTTGAAAAGGTATGAACGGTTCATTGACCCCATATATACAGAATGATAGAAAAGTGACACTAAAATTTACCCTCTGTTCTCGCAAAGGCCACCTTCCTACTTTCCCGCACGCTCCGTTCATCACCTACACGTATTATTTCCGTTCTCGTTTGTTTTCAGATGTGTCTTGGATCTATTTCACACACAACTCTAAGCTATTACGTGCGACCCCCTTTCAGTTGACGGACCTACCTAGAATTTTGTTCGCCCCATTTCATTCGGGAGCACTGCTACACTTTCACAGCCCTTCTTCCAAGCTCACTTTTAAAAACCCTAGCTAGTTAATAAAAAACTTTTACGCTTCAGATTATTTCTGTAGCTGTCCATCGAGTCGTTGTCTAGACTACCGTACATAACAAGACTCAGCAACTTGTTCTCTTTATTGTTTATATGCACCTTCCCCGACAGTGTACCAAGGATCTTGCCGATGTTGGACGGCCTGCGTGCCTTACCGATACAGACAGCCGTACTGTGTAGGTACAGCTATAAGGGGGTGGTACCTATAGAGTATCAGGACAGGATCCTGGAGTGGGGTTGCTGGAGGGTTCGGACTGGGATAGAGTCGGGTGCTCACTGGCGACGCCACAGTGTGTTTCACTTCCCATTTAGATCGCCTAATGAGAGATACCAGAAGCCGCTGTCCTCAACAGGCTGGTCCCTTTCGCAGCTGAATAATACAGCCTTCGAACTGCCCATCGTTATAACAGGTGTGCCTATCGTCGGTGTTTAGTTTCCATTCCTCTTGAGATTGATATGGATACAGTTAACAGCCTTCACTATTGAGCCGTATTCCCATCTACTCTATTTCGGTACGTACAACACTGTCATTGGCATATATTACAGTCAAAGCACATTCTTTACCGATCTGTTACCATGTCTTTTGCACCCTACAATGTTTTAACGTCTGTTGTAAAGACCAGTTTTCCATCGTCTCTGGTCATATTCTTCCCTAATCCTTCGTAATTTTATCTAGACTACTTTGCTGTTTCCAGTTTTGTTTCCTGTTGATTTTAGACCAATGATCTGCGTACTCCAAATCATCGACTGTATCTTTTTGCCACGATACAGTTCATGTGGAACCAGATGCTTCTCATTTTACTTGAATTTCTTACACATCGGGCCTACTTCATTTATAGCTTGAACCAATTTTGTTTTTGGACAGAAGTTGCAATTAAAAACCACTCTTCAACTCCACTATCAGCATCGTGTCTGCAGTTTCGCATCCCCATTGCTTAAAGGATTTAGAATGTTACAAAACTACCCTAACAATATTGTAATATGTTGTCATACCGCTACGGATCTGCGAAGACGCACTTACAGAACATTTTCTGATGAGAAAATGAGTGACGTTGTTCATATTTTGCTGTCAAGTATAATTTTTCTTCTTTTGTCATCAGTCACCTGATTGGTTTGATGGCGGCCGCTACGTATTTCCTCTACTCTACCCACCTCTTCACCTGAGAGTACAACTTGCATTCAAAGTCCTCAGTTATTTGTTGGACATATTTCAGTCTCTGTCTTTCTCTGTAGTTGTTCCTTCTTCATGTCGTTTTTCGTATGTTCCTTTCTCCGCCCGTTCTGCGGAGAACATCCGTATTTACTACGAGGGTTGGAACTTAAATAGTGGCAACTACTTATTCACAACCGATACAAAAGAGGTACACGTTTGCACCTGCTACTGTCCTTAAAAATAGTCACCAGCGTTGTGTAGAACCCGTTTCCACTGATGTGGAAGGCGTAGTATACCGTTAGCAGAGCCTGTTCTGTTGATGGTGCGAATGGAGCGGTCTACTGCCTGTCGAATCTCTGGAACAGTTCTGAAGCGAATGCCATGGAGTGGCTCCTTCATCTTCGGAATCAAATCAAAGTCACCAAGACTTAAGTCCGGGGAATATGGTGGATGGTACAGTACTTCCTAGTCCCATCGACCGTACAGAGCAGCCACAACTTGCGCTGTATGCGCCCGCGCAATGTCGTGCAAAATGATGGGTGGGTTGCGCATAAAGTGTCGCTGCTTCTTTCCCAAAGCTGGTCGCAAGTGATGCTCCAAATACGAACAGTAATACTGTGCATTGACGGTCTGCCGTGGAGGAAAGACAACACCATCACAGTCGTACACGAGAATCACCATAGCTTTCACTATACTGGGGCTCTAACGCACTTTCGACTTTCGCGGCGACCCATAATGACGCCATTCGTTGGATTGGCGTTTCAGTTGTGGCTCGTACGATGTGTCCCATGCCTCATCCAGTGCTACGATACGGCGTAAGAAAGCCTCTCCTTTGCGCTCATAGCGCTCCGTGTGCGTCTGAGCAGCGTCGTGACGCATCCATTTCTGCATTTCCGTCAGATCATGCGGAACCCATCGTGATGCAGTTTTTCGCATGCCCATGCTCTCCAGGATGCGAAGCACAGTCGTACGGGCTAATCCGGTTTTGCGGGCGAGCTCACGAATCGTACGGCGTCGCTCGCTCCCCACTAACGCGGCAACAGAATGCACTTCTTCTTCAGAGACGCAGGGACGATCTGCCCGATGCATGTCTGCCTTCGTTGAAGGCCTTTGCCCAATGTGCCAGTGTTCTATACGGCAATGCCGATTCCCCGCAGGCCTCTTTAAGACCTTGATGACACTTGTAACCTCCCCACCGCAATTTCATAAGACAGAAATATAAAATGAATAGGAGGCAAGAAGCAATATCGTCCCCACAGAAATATTTAAATAAAAAATATAATAATAAATGGGAGCCAAGTATAACCTCCCGCAATGAAATCTATTGACAATGACAATTAAACAAAAATTACCAATCAGACCCAAGTATAAGTCCCTCACAAAAAAATGAAAGACAATCCAGTGATAAGAAAATCTCAGTGATAATGAAAATTCAATTAAACCGAAATATCGGTCTTTGGCCCTGTGCAAAAATCAGAATTAAATTCTTACCTCATTGTAACTGCTAGTCAAATTTCTGCTCTTATTCTTGCGCACGGCTTGGAGGAACTGCATTGCAAATAATAATATTCTTTTTTTTTTTGTAATTTAACTGAAACTTTTCTTTGAGGGAAGTGGAACGAAATCGTTAGTTCAATTAAGTAAATTTTTTTTTTGTAAAATTGCTTTTGAAATCAAAATTATTATTGGGGCACTTGTTGGAAATTAATTACAATAAATAAACTTTACATTATCTGATGATTACCTTAATTAACAATATACCTCATTCAGCATCTTGACCAGTGTTGCCGACAGACTACATCACACAACCGCACTGGGCTGCTACTATTGACCGACCGCTCTACATGACGACTACTGGCGAACTGCTCGCAACGACTACTGACAGAGTACTGCACTACAACTGCTAGCGTACTCCACGACGACTACTACTGTACTGCTCGCAACACTCGCGCGGTCAAGCGCATACTAACCACGATAATAGGCTCTCTGGTCAAAGATTTTAACGTGCCTCACCATCGCTGCTACGTTACATACGTGTTTCATAACCCTCCACTGGGGGGGCAAAAATTTGGCAGCGATGGTGAGTCATTTGTACTTGCCATCGCAAGAAATTTTTACAATTTACAGAATATTCAAATTTAGTACATAAATTAAATGTTGTGAACACGCATCGAGTACAAAATATATCAGACAAAGACAAAATGTGAGTACAAAACATAGTAGTAAATCAGAAAACTGTATATACAAATTCTTTGACAGAAAACAAAGTGCACAGGCACTGAAAAAATTCTTAACAAATGACATAAGTGCATACGTACAGTATTGAACATACAGAATGAGTACAAATCATATTGAAAATGAAAAAGTGCACAGGCACTGTAGTTCAGTAGAAAACATATTAACACCTAACATAAGTGCACATGCACTGTAGTTCAGAACATATCCTCAAAATAAAAAAAATGTATATACAATATAAAAGACAAGAGTGTACATATACTGTACCTCAGAACAAATCGAAAAAATGTCTTTAGCATTTTCACAACAAATAAACATAATGGCAAAAAATCATCATATTGAAAAATGAGAAAGGTGTACTCGCACTGGAGTTCAGCGAATCGAAAAAAATGTATAACCCATGAACATAAATGATGTTAGCAAAAAAATGATTTTCACTATGTGACAAGAATTAGGATAGGAAAGGGAAGGATTGCATCATGGTTGTAGCACTTTAGATTGCACACAGCTGTTCTGAATGTCCATATCTTTCCACAGAAGTACAACACCAAGTGACACAATTTGAAGTTCTTTTCCCATCAGAATTTATCAGTGTAGCCAAGACACTGAACTGTCGTAGTAATGTTCCATGTTCTCATTTTGGCAGTACACTAGGTACACCAAACAGTGGGACCATAATAACGTCTTCATCGCTCACGGTGGTGGACAGCATGTCGTGTCAACACCACGCTCTTACAAGGCACACCAACGTAGAATTAGTGCAAAACCAAATATAGTGCTCCATGATCACTAGGATAAACAGGACAATGGACATTGCAGTTATTCAGGGTAGTTAGCTCATGAGGTGAAGGACATTAAGTCACATAATATTGACAATTACAGTCTTCATTAGTAGTTTGCGGCATTCATAGCCAAGTTATTGAACATTTCTGTACCAAGTATGTAGTATTACAGAAAAATGTTCATTAATTGTTTTACATAGAATCAGTAGCCTTCTTTTCCTAGTTACAAAGCATTATTAAATAATCGCATTCTTTTCCAGTTACAAAGTATAGCATAGTTAATTAATCATTTGTCATTTCAATATAGTATTAATCATTAGCCTTTTCCTAATTACAAAGCATTATGAAACAATCGCATTCTTTTCCAGTTACAAAGTATGGCATAGTTAATTAATTATTTGTCATTCCAATATAGTAAGAATCATTATCCTTCTCCTAATTACAAAGCATTATTAAACAGTCGCATTCTTTTCCAGTTACAAAACATAATTAAGAATCATTAGCCTTCTCCTAATTACAAAGCATTATTAAACAATCACATTCTTTCCCAATTATAAAGCATAGCATAATTAATCAATCATTTGTCATTCCAATAGTAATAATCATTAGCTTTTTCCTAATTACAAAGCATTATGAAACAATCGCATTCTTTTCCAGTTACAAAGTATAGCATAGTTAATTAATCATTTGTCATTCCAATATAGTAAGAATCATTAGCCTTCTTCTAATTACAAAGCATAGCATCATTTGTCATTTCAATATAGTAAGAATCATATTCTTTTCCAGTTACAAAGCATAATTAAGAATCATTAGCCTTCTTCTAATTACAAAGCATTATTAAACAATCACATTCTTTCCCAATTATAAAGTATCAACACTGAAAACAAGAGCTAATTAATGGCATAATTAATAACATAATTCATTGATTGACATTAATTATTGGCACTCAGTGGCCAGCAAGTATTGAATAGAATAAAACATTGTTCATCATTCAGTATTATTCAGATCATTACGAAGTCATTATTAAAATCAGCTAATTACAGTCAAAGCATTAATAATCACAGGCATTATAAGTAGTCTCATTACAATAAACAGTGGCAGTTATTAGCTAGTGACAAAGCATTATTTTATATATATACTTTTTTTTTGTCTCATTAAGAAGTCATTACTCAAGTGACATACTATTCAGAGCTGATCAGCATTACTCAGAACTTTCTCAAACTGGTATCACTATTTGGGACTGGTAATACATTTTTTTGTTAGCAATGCATTGCGTTGGGATCGATAATTAATTGCTGAGGCATAACACTATTTATTTTTGACCTATTGCTGCAAATGAGGATAGTTAACGTCATTTGTCATGAGTCAGCTGTAGCAAGGTTATGCAACAAGGCAGTATATGTGATCACATTCATAAATGATAAACACAAATGGGTAAAAAATAAAAATGCAAGTACTAGAACAGGTATAATAAGTAACAGGTTTAGTAAGTATCATGAAAAGCTTCTCCTGGAAAAAATACAAAATGGATTATTGACCTGAAAGAAGAAACGCACACTATGCTGAAAAGTAGTGAACTTCGAATTAACAGGTAGTGAAATGTGTATAAAAATGTGTTCCATAGCTGTCCTTTCCAAAACTTTCCGTCATCCTACTATGCAATATAACACCTGCTGTCAAAACAAACTGCAACAAATACTTAAATAACTACGTAGCATAAATACATAACTTCAACATTATCCTCATCTGTAAAGAAAAAACTCCATTATCAATATTATCATCACCTGTAAAGAAAAACTTCATTATTCATAATACCATATCCTTCATCATTATTCATCAGCATTCATTAACATCTGCAAAAAATCACTTCATTACTCATTATACAACTATTCCTTATCTGTAGCATATTACATCACTAAAACTAAGATGTGTAGTTCTGTCTGACAGCCTGTATCAATCACATTGTATTCTGAAAGAAAAAATTAGTTAAGACTGCTATTCTACGATGAGTATAGTATATTCTTGTTAATGCTTGTTAATCCTGATCCATTTACTCTTCCTCATAAAGTTATTGCATCTTCTTTCGTTTATTCCGTAGGTGAAATTCCCATTTCTGTTGAATTTATTTCTTACTCGCATCATTTCTTTCTGAAATTGATGAACAAAGATTACTGTCTTGCATTTAAATCATATACCCACTAAATAATGACTGGTTTATGGTGACATAATTAACCATACAGCATAACATGACAGAAAACGTAATGTGTCAAAGACATTGACAGTGTTCAGATGCAAAAATGTACACAGAATAATACAATGTAGCAGCAAAAAATGTAAAACAGTCACGATGTTGAGATGTCATAAGGCAAAAAATGTCAAAGTCAACTGGTGTGTGTTATATCTTAACTATTTCACAATACATGTAAACAAAACTGGAATACAATCATACACACAAAAAAATGGAAAATGTGCTCGGTCTGATGTGTAACGACCTGCTAGCCTTACCTTGCCGGGCACTTGCTAAGAAAATCACGATAATCATCAGTAATTAGTTAGGTGAATACAATTGCATTAGTAAATGGCATCATAGTGTGTTGAATCATAAAGTGTCTTCATTCAATAAACGGTTTAATGTTTGAGATATGGTGATTGCCTTTCGATTTTCTGGTTCTCAAAGTTTCGACGTGTACAACATTGGGGTGAGGGATGCTGCGAATCCGATATGGACCTGCGTATAGAAGTTTAAATTTACTGCACTTACCTTTTAATTTGCTGGATAAATAGTGTGTACGCACTAATATCTTCTGTCCAACGTGAAAGTCGCGGCGTCTACAAACCTGTTTTTGCTGTCTTCTCCGGCGCTCTGCGGCACGTTTGATGTTGTTCAGCGCAATGTCAATTATTTCGTGGTGTCTTAGTCGACGACATTTAGGGAAGTTTACTAATTCTTTAATTTTGTTTGGTGGTTCAACGTTTTTCAGTATAACAGACGGAGATAGCATAGTGGATTCATTTGGAATGGAATTAATTACATCTTGGAATGAGAGTATGTGTGTATCCCAATCAATATGTCTTTTGTGGCAGTATATTCGGCACAGCTTACCAATTTCTTTCATTAATCTTTCACAGGGGTTCGAAGAAGCATGGTACTTGGATATATAAATCGGAGAAATGTTTCTGGCTCGTAACATGCGTGTCCATACGCTACTACGAAATTGAGATCCAGTGTCAGAAATTACTCTCATCACATGCCCTACATGAAATAGAAAATGTTTTACAAATGCTTTCGAAACAGTTTTAGCAGTAGCTTTGCGTAATGGAGTGAAAGTAACAAATTTTGAAGTGAGCTCAACAGCGACAAAGATGTAGCAAAAACCTGTTAGTTCTCGGAATCGGACCAAAAATATCTACTGCGGCCATGTGTCTTAATTTAACAGGTACAATGGGATATAAAGGAGGAATATGTGAAGTGGTGTCTGATTTAGCTTTCTGGCAAATTTTACAAGACGCTAAAACTCGTCGTATACGTTTCTCCACGTTAGTAAAATAACAGTTCTGTCTCTGTATAAGAAAACATTTTCGTGCTCCGTAATGTGCGTAACTTAAATGAGTGTACCAGATTAATTTGTTAACCAGTTCGTCAGGAATGCATAATAACCAATTGTTGCTGTCAGGATGAGAGCGGCGAAACAGAATGTCATTGCGTACAGTGTAATGGTTTCTAATCGTAACATTATTCTTATCTTGCCAAAGGTGTTTAATTTCTTTCCACACAATGTCTTTATTTTGCTCCTTTGCTATGTCCTGTAATGACGATGAAATAAAGTTTTCAAATGCAACTTGCTGAATGTACGTGACACTGAAATTTGTTTTGCAGAAGTTGGTTGCTACGTCTTGCTGATGGTTGCTCAGAGAACGCGATAGTGCGTCTGCTATAACATTTTGTGTGCCGGGAATGTGAACTATTGTAAAATTAAATTCCTGTAAATAAAGTTTCCATCTGCTTAATCTGTCGTGAGTGAATTTAGCCGAAAGTAAAAATTGTATCGCTCTATGGTCTGTGTAAACAGTGGTATGTCTGCCATAAAGAAAGTGCCTAAATCTCGTAAAAGCCCATACAACACATAATGTTTCCAATTCTGTAACAGACTAATTTCGTTCAGCAGGTGACAGAATGCGGCTTGCAAATGCGATGTTTTTAATCACTGTAGAACCATCTTCTTCAATTTCCTGGAAAATGTGTACGCCTAAAGCGGTGTTAGAACTGTCGGTGGCAATGGAAAAATTTCTAGTAAGATCTGGGTGCGATAAAAGTGGAGCATTCAACAAAGCATGTTTCAGGTTCATGAATTCAGAGTGTGCTTGCTTATCCCATGACCAAATAGTGTTTTTACCTGTTAATTGGCATAACTTGGGTGTGTCTAAAGCAGAGTGATGAATAAATTTACGAAAAAAGTTAATTAAGCCCAAAAAACTGCGTAATTGCTTCTTCGTCGTAGGAATAGTAACGTCATGTAGAGCTTGAAGTTTTTCCGGATCAGGTGCAATGCCTTCTGCTGAAATTACGTGTCCAAGAAATTTTATAGAAGTTTTCCCAAAGTGCGATTTACTAAGATTAACTGTAAGTCCTTGTGCACGAAAAGTTTGTAACAGTTGTTCGAGAATCAGATTGTGTTCAGACCAGTTAGCTTCTGCAATAAGAATATCGTCTACGTACGTCGTAATTCTGTCTTTAAGTTCTGTCGGAAGTATTGTGTTCAAACCGCGAATAAAAGCTGCAGAAGAAATAGTTAAGCCGAACGGTAATTTGCGAAATTGATAACAGTCGCCAAAACAGAGAAAAGCTGTATATTTTCTACAATTCGGATGAAGTTGAATTTGCCAAAATCCCGATTTCAAATCTAGTGTAGAATAAATAGCTGTACCGTGAAATTTCTGTAAAAGTTCCTCTAATGTCTGTGGTCGATCTGTTTCATTAATAATAATGTCATTAATGTGACGTGAATCAAGTACAAGGCGAAGTGAGCCATCTTTTTTCTTAACAATATGTAGCGGGTTTATGTACGGACTAACTGCTGGTTCTATAATTCCTTGGTCAAGCATATCCTGCAATTCTTTTTTAACCTGTTCTCTGTGGATATATGGAATAGGATAATGCTTTGCTTTAAATGTGTCGTGCTGTTTCACTTGAAATTCATACATAAAGCCGGACATAGTACCAGGAATGTTGTCAAAAACTGGAGCTTGCTGTAAAAGAATTTTGTGTAATTGCGTTCGTTCGTCGTCTGTAGTTGCACTGCTTTGTTTAACTTTATCAGAAATCATTTGTATTACGTCGTAGTCAGCTTCGTCTGGAGTATTATAGTTGTGTACGTACGTATCCGTGAACAATGTGGGATTACAGTCTATGTCACGTGTTGCGGAAATGACCTCTGTGCGGTTAATTGTTTGTTCTTCCGCAGATAAAGAGTGCTGAAATTCTAAAGCCAATTGCACATTTACATCCTTTAACATTAAATAAGAATTTTGAAAATCGATAACTGCGTCGTGTTGTACCAGAAAATTCGTACCTAAAATTACGTCTGTTGTCAATAAAGGAACAATCCAAAAATTAGAGTGGAAAGTATGACCTCCAATACAAAATGATAAATGCGTCTGTAATTTAACGTCTACTCCTTTACTCGATACTGTTCCCTTCACTTTTGTTTTGCCTAAAGGTAATGTCGGATAGGTATTCTCTTTGTTGCACTCATTAAAAGTCTCCTCATTTATTACTGATATAGGTGATCCGGAATCAATTACTGCTGAGAATTTCGATGAACTAATTTTAATTTCGATAACAGGATGTGAAATGGTTTTCTGAATAACTGGTCTTTCCTGTAAAAGAGTGTCTCTGATGTCGTCAAAAGTAATTACATTTTCACGAACAACATTTTGCGTGTCAAAGGTAGTGCTTGTATTATTGGAAGCTGCGTTCTGTACAGTATCTAGTCAGATTCTGTCTGACGTGTTATTATTATTATTAGGAGAATTCTGTGGCATTTCGACTATTTGAACTGTCCTATTACTTCTTCCAGACGTGTTACGCTCTGAATGATACCTACTGTCGGGTTCGTTCATGAGAATAGGTTCTCGTGCATAATTTTGCTGTTGGTATGACCGACTGTTGTTAGATGTACGCTGAAAATTGTTCTCATTATTTTTACGTCTGTCGTAATAGTCATTCCTATACGGTGTATTGCGATAGGAATTGAAATACTGCCTTCTTTGTACGTAGTTGTTTCCTTGCTGTCGTGCGTTACTATTTATTGGATCTGGGACTATACGTGCACGCGGCTGAACATTAAAGCCTGGTTGACCTTGTGCATTACATTGTTGGTTACGTATGCTAACCGGTTGACTTTCATGCTGTTGCGGTGGAAAACTTCTATTGTTACCGAAATGTGGTTCCTGTTGCTGATGATTTTGACGATATTGATAATCAGAATTCTGTCTGTGATTTAAGTTCTGGTAGTTGCCGTTCCTAAAGCGTCTGTTACTTTTTCTATTGAAATTATGTCCCTGTTCATAATTACTGTAAGTTTGTTGACCTTGGTTATTATACGAAAAGTTTTTGTTTACAAAAGAATAATCAGATTGTTGTACTTCCAAGAGCTGTAACAAATCTCTGAATGCTGAAATATTTTCTTTTTGCTGACCCGTTAGAAGTGACACTCGCAATGACCGTGGTAATTTAGAGATGCATAATTGTATAAGTGCGGATTCACTGCACGGTTCACTTAGGTACTGGTTTTGTTGCACCATGTGCTCAAAAAATTGCGTCACACTGGGAAAATTTGAGTTCTCGTAATTTGGCAAACTAATTAACTGATCTTTAATTCCGCGCTGTGTCGTCTTCGACCAGTACGCTGACAGAAAAGCATTCTGAAATTCCTCTACCGAGTAACACTGTCTCGCGATCGGTCTCATACGTATTGCCGGTTCGCCTTCCAAAAAACTGCAAATAAATTCAAGTTTGTGTGTTACAGGCCAAGTCGGTGGAAGAGCAAAGCTAAATTGTTGAATCCAATCCAGTGGGTGAACCTGCGTTCTATCGTTTTTAAAAACTTTAAACTTTCTCACTGACAGAAAATGTTTGTAATCGAAATTATCATCTCTGTGTGATGGAACAGGTTCAGGATCATAAGAGAATCTATTGAACTGTGGTTGATCGGAATCTAAGTCTCGTACTCTCTGTAGATTACCCAAATTATACGCGCTGCGTGAGTCTGACAAATGTTCATAAAGTGGCGTCTGTTGTGGTATGTTATTAACTGAAATGTGTTTCATCTCTGTTACTTCTTGTTGTAAACTCGACAATTTTCTACGCAACGTGTTATTAGACGAATCGATCTCATTAATTGTCTGCTGTAAATTTTGAAATTCAGGTGTTTGATTAAATGAAACCGGTGAAGTATCGTCTGATTTATTGTCATTAGCACTTTCGATAGCATCAATACGACTGGCCAAGTCATCATATTTTTCAGTCAGTATTTTTGCCTGATCATCGGTTTTAGAATCGGACGCATTAATCTGTTTTTGCAACTTACACGTAGTTTCGCTCAGTTTTTTAACATCAGCTTTGATGACATCGCATTCTTGTGTTAGTTCTAATTGTTCGAATCTGTCTGTCACTGTTTGAATATTTACTGTGTGTGTATCTGTTTTTGATTTAAGATCAGAAATTTCATCACGTAATTCCGCGTTCAACTGTTCGATGGTGTTAATTTTGTCGGACACTGCGAAGGCAAAAACGTATGTAGACAATAATATTACTACAAACATTTTACGTTTGTCTTCCTGTCTCTGTGCTGTGATTGTTTCCATTACTTGTCGTTTTACTTTGTTTTGATCTTGAATAAATTTGCGGAAACGCGTATCACTGTTTTGTATGTGAAGATTAAAGCGTTCGTCAATCTGAGTATTCTGTTGTTCGAATTTCGCGTCTATCTTTGCGTCCATTGTGCGCGAAAGTTCTACCGTCATTGCTTTAAACTCGTCCCGTAATTGTGTAGCTTTTTCAGAGCATTGTTTAGCGACTCCGCTAATTTCGTCTCTGAGTGTTTCTGTTGCAGCTGTTTGCATTTCCCTTAATTCTTGCGCAACAGACCTAATTTCTTCGCTGCTTTTTTTTTGAACAAGCCTCAATTTCCACGCGCAACTGGTCCTTAGTGTCATGGCACTGCGCGGCAACGGCTCTAATTTGTTCACTAAGCTGTCTGGAATTGTCATCTAATTTTTCATTTAAGTGTTGTTTGAGGTTTTCGTTATCTTGTTTGACCTGTTCACTAAGTTTGTCTTGTTTTTCGTTCTGTTGTTTGACCTGTTCAGTAAGTTGTTTGAGATCTTTACTACTGTTGTCTTGTTTTTCGTTCTGTAGCATTATTGCCATAAATTGTTCCAAAGTAACATTACCTACTCCATTATCTGTGCTGTTTGATTGTGTAACTGGAATTGTCGCGCTTTGTGTGACCATTTGGTCATTCTGCAATGTACAAAAAGGATTATCAGTCGGACCTACACTGTCACTCACTATTTCGGAATTAAATAAATCCGTCGTACTTTGTGTATCCTGTTCACTTTCATTAGACAAATTTGTCTGTACGTTACTTGAGTTTTCCAAGCCGGTTGTGTTAGGCTCGGCAGCGCTCATTACAATAGAGCGTCTCGCGTCATCAATTGTCGTCAAATTAACAGACGAGACAATTGAGTTCGTTTGTTCATCATTAAGATAAAAGTCATCATTAGTGGTTGTAATGCACTGATTGTTAGTGAACGCAGGATTGTCATCATTACACTGCGTGTCACATGTCCTATCGGTAAAGTCGTTTGAGCCGGTAATTTCGTTCGTAATACCTCGCGATACACTATTCACAGTCTTTCGCGGCATTTTTACAATAGTCACAAATATTCACAAAACAAAGAAGCACAATACAAAAACAACACACAAATACAACAGAGCAACGAATTGCCGTTGACCTGTAGAAAGAAAATCACAATATTAGTAAAAGCGTAGCGCCAAATCCTAATTATACTTAAGCAAATAAGAGCAGATATTTCAAAAGACTCTCAACGAAATACGATCCTGGACTGGGTGTCGCCAAGTGTAACCTCCCCACCGCAATTTTATAAGACAGAAATATAAAATGAATAGGAGGCAAGAAGCAATATCGTCCCCACAGAAATATTTAAATAAAAAATATAATAATAAATGGGAGCCAAGTATAACCTCCCGCAATGAAATCTATTGACAATGACAATTAAACAAAAATTACCAATCAGACCCAAGTATAAGTCCCTCACAAAAAAATGAAAGACAATTCAGTGATAAGAAAATCTCAGTGATAATGAAAATTCAATTAAACCGAAATATCGGTCTTTGGCCCTGTGCAAAAATCAGAATTAAATTCTTACCTCATTGTAACTGCTAGTCAAATTTCTGCTCTTATTCTTGCGCACGGCTTGGAGGAACTGCATTGCAAATAATAATATTCTTTTTTTTTTTGTAATTTAACTGAAACTTTTCTTTGAGGGAAGTGGAACGAAATCGTTAGTTCAATTAAGTAAATTTTTTTTTTGTAAAATTGCTTTTGAAATCAAAATTATTATTGGGGCACTTGTTGGAAATTAATTACAATAAATAAACTTTACATTATCTGATGATTACCTTAATTAACAATATACCTCATTCAGCATCTTGACCAGTGTTGCCGACAGACTACATCACACAACCGCACTGGGCTGCTACTACTGACCGACCGCTCTACATGACGACTACTGGCGAACTGCTCGCAACGACTACTGACAGAGTAATGCACTACAACTGCTAGCGTACTCCACGACGACTACTACTGTACTGCTCGCAACACTCACGCGGTCAAGCGCATACTAACCACGATAATAGGCTCTCTGGTCAAAGATTTTAACGTGCCTCACCATCGCTGCTACGTTACATACGTGTTTCACACTGTCGTGCTGTACGACCAATGGTACATTCAATACTGATCCAACTCCGTTGTTGCTGTTTCGAAAACACAGTGACACCGTTACGTTAGACCGCTCGCTCACAAGTGATTGTGTTTCCCTCGATTGTGCGCACGCCGGTGACGTGGGACGAGCGAGTCCATTTGCTCGGAGGTAAGGTAGATATGTCAACAACGTGTGCCTTCAGCGACAACAGTAGATTCCATTGCGTAGTGTCTCCACAGCAGCGTTGCCACTATTAAAGTTCCAACCTACGTACACATTTTTCGCCGGCCGCAGTGGCCGAGCGGTTCTAGGGTCTTCAGTCTGGAACCGCGCGACCGCTACGGTCGCAGGTTCGAATCCTGCCTCGGGCGTGGATGTGTGTGATGTCCTTAGGTTAGTTAGGTTTAAGTAGTTCTACGTTCTAGGGGACTGATGACCTCCGCTGTTAAGTCCCATAGTGCTCAGAGCCATTTGAACCATTATTTCACAAGTATTAATATCAAGGTTAATAATAAACAACTTCAAAACGAAAAGGCAGACGAAGTACTTCAGTGATCTTCGGATTGAGCCTAACTTGGATAATGGGTGAAGTGGTTCGGCTGTAAGATCAGAGCTCGTTCGGCAGTCTCGGAGAACGGACATGTTGTCCGGCGAGGTATCAGTTAAGACTAAATGTGGAATGTCTAGTGTGTAAATCAGAGCTGGTTCGGTAGGGTCGTAAGGCATGCCGGGGTCAGTATTAGTTAAGAGTTTACGAGCAATATATGGTTATTTAGACATATAGTTGAGAACAGTGTAATAATAATTACAGAAATATGGGGTTCATTAGTTTGCTGAAGAATAAAAATCATTTGTGACTCTAAAAAGGAACGTAATTGTGCAGTTTCTCGTGTTCTGCTAATAAAAAGCTGGAGGTATCTCGTATAAGCAAACTCATTGGAAATGTAATCATTTCTAAAACGACAGTTCCTAGCTAAGAAGACTGCAGGTTGGTGAACATTTGTTAGAACCTATTCATTCCACTCAGTGCGGTGGAAGCAAATAGGCACCTCGCATGTACTGCAGTCTTAGTAGAAATGAGTTCAGTGACACGTCATCTATGGTAACAAAGAGGTGTGAAGAAAAGAAATGTTTTTGAGGCAATGGGTTTATCATACGCACGTATATATCACTTCTCTCTGGCACTCTCTCTTACTCAACTTGCAGTTTTATATGTTTTCGAATTGAACCCCCACAACCTTTGAGCGATTACAAAATTAATCTTTCTTGAATGACTCTCCTTGCCAATTTAGCAAATCTTGGGACATTATTCTTATGATCTGTCATACTCCTGAAACTGAATCGATGTTTGCTATTTAAGTATTCAGCAAAAACGTAAATAAATGAACAGATTGACACAACGAACACGAAACCGAAAACAATTCAATGAATATAATTTAGTTGAGAAAAAGTGTTGCATAAGTGTGGTTATAATCAAGCGAAAGTTAAGGAATTGCTAGGTCCTCCAGAGAAATGGTGAGGAAAGAAGTGTGTGGAGAACACTAACTGGGAGGGATACGCTGATAACACATCTGAAGATTTTAAATGGAAATATGTTCTAAAGTGCCATTTATTCTCAAAATGCATTTTCAGTGCTGTTTTTTCTCTTTGCTCTGTTCCATGTCCCTAGATATGATACAGGTGTTAAACAATGGAGAAAGTATTTCAAATATGCGTTAGCACATGACGGACAGTGTTGTGCCAATCTGTTTGCAGTTACAAAACATAAAAGATATTCAAATGGTTCATATGGCTCTGAGCACTATGGAACTTAACATCTGAGGTCATCAGTCCCCTAGAACTTAGAACTACTTAAACCTAACTAACCTAAGGACATCACACACATCCATCCCCGAGGCAGGATTCGAACCTGCGACCGCAGCGGTCGCGCGGTTCCAGACTGAAGCGCCTAGAACCGCTCGGCCACACCGTTCGGCGTGAAATAATGGTTTGGCAGCAAGCTATTGAGAAATGTTTTAATTTGAAATTCAAGTAAATTTTTCGAATATTAATAATAGAAGATTACCATTTTGGCGCGCAACCTCCGAGCGCAGCAGCCAATCGCGGAGAAAGACTACAATTTAGGCGGTCGTTCTCACGATACCCGTACCTAACAAGACATCTGTCAGCGATATCTCACACCACATTACGTCACCAACACTCTGCTGCCTTCTTAATTCCTCTAAGGATAGCTTCTAGAACCTGAATATAATGGCTGCAAAGCCAGAAATATTACAGTACACATGTTCTCATCAGCCGTGTTCCTACTTTTTGAATTTCAGTGGAGACAACAGAACGTGGCTTTACGGATGGCATTCGTGTCGATGACTTTCAACTTTTACTTGAGACACAAGGCAAACATTTCATAAGAATTTTAAAAGCCCTGACATCTCTCCCGATTTCCATTGTCCTCTGTACCGAGAAGGTACGAGGCTGTTATGTCGAGTGTAGCCATTACCCCAGTAACAGAAGAGTAAATGGTTGGAGAAGGGGAGCGGATTTTCCGGATACGTCACCGCAGACGGAATTCTTTTCCGCTCCGCAGCTGCTGGCGACTAATTTACCAGTTGCTCTGGGGAGCAAAATTACTTTTAATTAAAATTCCCGCGGCGGTTATCAAAATTCTACGAGCGGCTAAGGGCGGCCACGTCATCACGCGCCCCACTAACGCAACCCCCTCCCCCACCCTGCGAGGAAGGCGTTCCGTCCTCACGGCCGTCGCGCATACCGCCGCAGGGAGGGAGAACACACAGCGGCGCGCCGGACACACGGTCCCCAGATTCCAGAATTTTTACACGAGAGAGTGACTCTGACGTAATGCAAATGACTTCTGAAGTCCATAATTAAAGACCTCGGCTGGAAACAAGTTATTGCATGCAAAACTCAGTAAGGGATGTGCTTTCAGCCTTATTAGTTGTAAGTTCCACTATTATCGGAGGGATAGCAACTCTGTCTCGAAATTCAGATTATTAATAGTGGCGGCATTGGCTGGAAGAGTGCATGTAAACAGTGGTAAGCGTCACTGACATGGCTGCCAGTGGTCGTAACGTGTGTAGCGTCCTCACCAAGAAAATGCCTTCCAGGAACGAGCTGTACGAATCGCAGGACGTTATGGATTTGTCAGACTCCAATAAAGACCCTGCAGATGTTTCTGAACGGAAACGTCCATCAGAAGGTGTTACTAAACAGGTAAATGTGTATATTTCCTTAAGCAATTTAACAGTGTTAAGTACGTCGCTTGCAATAGTTCACATCTGTTTACGTGGCAGTACGGAGGCAGGCGTGTAACATTGTTGAACTGCTGTAGAAAGATGCTGGAATTAATTTCTTACGAAGCAGTATCCACAGCCGTATTCGTATCTTGAAAACCATACGAAAACAAATGTCAATTATGTATTTACCCGCTCACGCACATTATAAGACCTATATTGCGTTCTTATTTATATTTCTCAATTTTATGAGGTTCTTAACGAGTACATGTAACAGACTGTAGATGGATGTAATTTATTTTTGTGAGTAAAATTATGCTGAGGTAAGTGGAGGATGTTAATGTTATAGCTCCAAAGTTGTATAGTTTCAGAGGAACACCACAGAAATGCATCCTCCGAAGATGCACCAGGCCCTGTCACTGTGCAATAAGATACAGTTGATACAAATGATAAGCGAAGCCTACAGAGAAATCAGAAGTCCGTAACACATGGAGGTATCTAGAAACAAATGAAGCATACGAGGAGTGAAGGAAGGGAGCCGGCCGAAGTGGCCGTGCGGTTAAAGGCGCTGCAGTCTGGAACCGCAAGACCGCTACGGCCGCAGGTTCGAATCCTGCCTCGGGCATGGATGTTTGTGATGTCCTTAGGTTAGTTAGGTTTAACTAGTTCTAAGTTCTAGGGGACTGATGACCTTAGCAGTTGAGTCCCATAGTGCTCAGAGCCATTTGAACCATTTTTGAAGGAAGGGACATATGGAACATACAGGGGGAAAAAAAAGCATATTCAGAAATTTCTGGCAGATGATTTGCTGTAGTACGCAAAATGCATGCATATATGTTTGTTTACGGTCAAAAAGTGTTATCTCTAATTATAATTTTGTATTTTGGTGAGGATCCGCAGTAATGTTTCTTTAACCCGCTCAGCAAATAAACAGTGGTAAGTCAATACTAAATGGTGTTAAGCGCGTACGGTTTGCAAGTAAACAATGTTAAGTATCCACTGATGTAAGTCTAAGAACAGAACTGTGGAGGGTATTTACCATTCTAAAAATATGTCGCTACGGTAAACACATGTGAAAACAATGACGTAGCCGGTCACTGTGGCCGAGCGGTTCTAGGCACTTCAGTCCGGATCCGCGCTGCTGCTACGGTCGGAGTTTCGAATCCTGCCTCGGGCATGGATGTGTGTGATGTCCTTAGGTTAGTTAGGTTTAAGTAGTTCGAAGTCTAGGAGACTGATGTCCTCAGATGTTAAGTCCCATAGTGCTTAGAGCCATTTGAACAACGACGTATGTGGATAAAAAAAATACATTGGTTGTACACGCAATAATTTTGGGAGACTTTTTTGAAATTTTACTGCACGATTCCTCAAAAAATCCGAAATGTCGCTGACCGTTCTTTACAGTCGAGGTCGAGGTCTTCAGTTTTTATGGTAGTGTTGATGCGCGCAGGATGTAGGTGTAACGAAAACGCAGTTTACCTTCCATTTTGGACTTCAGGTAAATATTATCGCTTGTGAGAAATATCATTTTCGATACGTATTACACGTTAGCAATTTCACTTTTACAACTAGAGAAACAAGCCTGGAAGAAGACTCTTAAGGTTCAATAAACGGTGAAACATATTGGGATATTTATTCTCTATAGTTGTTATCCCACTGGACAGACGACAATCCATCACCTCTGTCCCGCTTTTACCACAGAGATAATTAGAGATCTTCGTAATAGAAGCTTTAGAGATTGGTTGTTCGAGAAGCACGAAATAGCCTCCACACTCAGCGAACTTAACAGCTTTTGACTTTCATCCGTGGAGAAGATTGAAACAAGATGCTTGCAAGGAGACAACTCCCAAGGTCACGAAATGCCACATAACGTGGACCTGTTCTATGATCAGTACACGTTGTTCAGTTTGCACACTGTTTGCTTCACAGAATGTGTGCTTAAGGTCAACATTTTTGTCAGTTGATCTGACGGTCGTAATGCCCAACACTAGAACCGTAAGTGAGTTACAGGTTTGCTTACATTTGTTACAGCAGGGCAAGCGTTTGTGGGAAATCTTAATCTGACAGTTGGACAGCGGTTTACGATGCTGTTATCTTGCTATTTGATGGTCAAGTTCCACATATGTTCCGTAAAGGAAAACACGTTCAGTAGCTCTTTCAAACGCTACAGAACAAAAGTACGTCGGCCCATTACCAAAAAAGAAAATCGGAGCCACAATTTCGGCTGCTATAAAATTATCTGAGGCATCACAAAACACGCCACACCATCTGCTGTAACTTAGCGAGAACCACACCTCGGTCTGATTCTGTATACATAGGGCGTTAGGCTTATGAGTGCAGATACTGTGATCATTGGCAGCTTAATACGCATCTGCTTCAGTGTGTTGGTTGTTTGATATCTGTGCCTCACAGTCTTATCGCAAACACGTTACACAATTTACTACCTGACGTTTCCTGCACAGTCATAAACGCAACCGTTTGTGTTCACACATCCACACTTCAACACCTGATCCAGGGGAAAATAAACATTTAAGGACTGCTATTGCCACGTGTGCTTGGAGGTATTAACTAACTAAAAAACGTACAACTCCTAAAACCTGTAAATATTAGTCTGAAAATGAAGTAAATACTGATGTAAACTTGTTCAGTACACTGCCCTCAGTCACCAATAAAAATATCTGCACTCGTACCCCGACCACCCCGTATTTGTGAGGGCCTACCTCAGCGGCGTCAACAGGAGCGCACGTACTGATATGCCAAACCATTATGACTAACTGTGTAACAGCGTGTAATCCACCTTTGGAACACATCCATTCAGCGTGGACTGGATGCGACAAGTTTTTGGTATGTTTTCGGACGTATTCGACATACAGTATCCCATAAATTACGGTTGGTTATTTTCTGGGTGCGGACCTGTCGTCCTGTTGCGTCCCCAGTGTGTCGATTAGTGTCCAGATGGGACAAAATTTGATAGCCACGAGGTCAACGTGAGTTCACGGCACGCTCCTCAAACCGCAGTAGCACGATTCTGTCCTTGTGACGTAGTCAGTTAGCCTGCTCTAAGACGTCGTCGCCAACGTGGAAGACACCTACATCTACGTACATACTCCGCAAGCCACCGTACGGAGCATGGAGGTGGGTACACTCTATCACTAGTAGTAATTTCCTTTCCTGCTCGACTCGCAAATAAAGCGAGGGAAAAACGACTGCCGATATACCTTCGTATGAGCCCAAATTTGTCTTATCTTCGTGTTATTTACACAGAATATATGTTGCCGACAGCATAATCTGTCTACACTCAGCTTTAAATGCCTGTTATCTAAAGTTTCACAATAGCTTTTCGCGCCGGCCGAAGTGGCCGAGCGGTTCTAGGCGCTTCAGTCTGGAACCGCGCAACCGCTATGGTGTGTGATGTCCTTAGGTTGGTTCGGTTTAAGTAGTTCTCAGTTCTAGGGGACTGATGATCTCAGAAGTTAAGTCCCATAGTGCTCAGAGCCATTTGAACCATTTTAGCTTTTCGTGAAAAGAACGGTGACCTCCCTCCAGGGATTCCGATTTGAGTTCCCGAAACATCCCCGCAATAACTCGCGTGTTGATCGAACGTACCGGTAACAAATCTAGCTGTCCGCGTCTGAATTGCTTCGATGGCTTACTGTAATTCGACATGTTGCGATCCCAGACAGTTCTCAAGAATGAATTGCGCTTGTGTTACACGTTGTAAGTAGGCTGTTTAGTTTTTTATGTTGGTAACGCCATGTAGAGCTCTGTATGAAAATCACTGACTATGCTGTGTGCAGTCTGTGGCTGGTTTGCTATTGTAGTGTTGCCCAGTTGGTTGTTAACAGCGCGTAGCGTTGCGCAGTTGGAGGTGAGCCGCCAGCACGCCAGCAGTCGTGGATGTGGGGAGAGAGATGGCGGAGTTTTGAGAGCGGATGATCTGGACGTGTGTCCATCAGAGACAGCAAATTTGTAAGACTGGATGTCATGAACTGATCTATATATTATGACTTTTGAATACTATTAAGGTAAATACATTGTTTGCTCTCTATCAAACTCTTTCATTTGCTAACTATGCCTATCAGTAGTTAGTGCCTTCAGTAGTTGTTGTTGTTGTTGTGGTCTTCAGTCCTGAGACTGGTTTGATGCAGCTCTCCATGCAACTCTATCCTGTGCAAGCTTTTTCATCTCCCAGTACCTACTGCAACCTACATCCTTCTGAATCTGCTTAATGTATTCATCTCTTGGTCTCCCTCTACGATTTTTACCCTCCACGCTGCCCTCCAATACTAAATTGGTGATCCCTTGATGCCTCAGAACATGTCCTACCAACCGATCCCTTCTTCTGGTCAAGTTGTGCCACAAACTTCTCTTCTCCCCAATCCTATTCAATACTTCCTCATTAGTTATGTGATCTACCCATCTAATCTTCAGCATTCTTCTGTAGCACCACATTTCGAAAGCTTCTATTCTCTTCTTGTCCAAACTATTTATCGTCCCTGTTTCACTTCCATACATGGCTACACTCCATACGAATACTTTCAGAAATGACTTCCTGACACTTAAATCAATACTGGATGTTAACAAATTTCTCTTCTTCAGAAACGCTTTCCTTGCCATTGCCAGCCTACATTTTATATCCTCTCTACTTCGACCATCATCAGTTATTTTGCTCCCCAAATAGCAAAACTCCTTTACTACTTTAAGTGCCTCATTTCCTAATCTAATTCCCTCAGCATCACCCGACTTGATTAGACTACATTCCATTATCCTTGTTTTGCTTTTGTTGATGTTCATCTTATATCCTCCTTTCAAGACACTGTCCATTCCATTCAACTGCTCTTCCAAGTCCTTTGCTGTCTCTGACACAATTACAATGTCATCGGCGAACCTCAAAGTTTTTATTTCTTCTCCATGAATTTTAATACCTACTCCGAATTTTTCTTTTGTTTCCTTTACTGCTTGCTCAATATACAGATTGAACAACATCGGGGAGAGGCTACAACCCTGTCTTACTCCCTTCCCAACCACTGCTTCCCTTTCATGTCCCTCGACTCTTATAACTGCCATCTGGTTTCTGTACAAATTGTAAATAGCCTTTCGCTCCCTGTATTTTACCCCTGCCACCTTTAGAATTTGAAAGAGAGTATTCCAGTCAACATTGTCAAAAGCTTTCTCTAAGTCTACAAATGCTAGAAACGTAGGTTTGCCTTTCCTTAATCTTTCTTCTAAGATAAGTCGTAAGGTCAGTATTGCCTCACGTGTTCCAGTGTTTCTACGGAATCCAAACTGATCTTCCCCGAGGTCGGCTTCTACTAGTTTTTCCATTCGTCTGTAAAGAATTCGTGTTAGTATTTTGCAGCTGTGACTTATTAAGCTGATAGTTCGGTAATTTTCACATCTGTCAACACCTGCTTTCTTTGGGATTGGAATTATTATATTCTTCTTGAAGTCTGAGGGTATTTCGCCTGTTTCATACATCTTGCTCACCAGATGGTAGAGCTTTGTCAGGACTGGCTCTCCCACGGCCGTCAGTAGTTCCAATGGAATATTGTCTACTCCGGGGGCCTTGTTTCGACTCAGGTCTTTCAGTGCTCTATCAAACTCTTCACGCAGTATCATATCTCCCATTTCATCTTCATCTACATCCTCTTCCATTTCCATAATATTGTCCTCAAGTACATCGCCCTTGTATAGACCCTCTATATACTCCTTCCACCTTTCTGCTTTCCCTTCTTTGCTTAGAACTGGGTTTCCATCTGAGCTCTTGATACTCATACAAGTCGTTCTCTTATCTCCAAAGGTCTCTTTAATTTTCCTGTAGGCGGTATCTATCTTACCCCTAGTGAGATAGGCCTCTACATCCTTACATTTGTCCTCTAGCCATCCCTGCTTAGCCATTTTGCACTTCCTATCGATCTCATTTTTGAGACGTTTGTATTCCTTTTTGCCTGTTTCACTTACTGCATTTTTATATTTTCTCCTTTCATCAATTAAATTCAATATTTCTTCTGTTACCCAAGGATTTCTACTAGCCCTAGTCTTTTTACCTACTTGATCCTCTGCTGCCTTTACTACTTCATCCCTCAAAGCTACCCATTCTTCTTCTACTGTATTTATTTCCCCCCATTCCTGTCAATTGCTCCCTTATGCTCTCCCTGAATCTCTGTACAACCTCTGGTTCTTTTAGTTTATCCAGGTCCCATCTCCTTAAATTCCCACCTTTTTGCAGTTTCTTCAGTTTTAATCTACAGGTCATAACCAATAGATTGTGGTCAGAGTCCACATCTGCCCCTGGAAATGTCTTACAATTTAAAACCTGGTTCCAAAATCTCTGTCTTACCATTATATAATCTATCTGATACCTTTTAGTATCGCCAGGGTTCTTCCATGTATCTTCAGTAGTTAGAATCTTTTATTCAGCTGGCAGTATTGGCGCACGCTGTATTGCAGTAGTTCGAGTAACGAAGATTTTTATGAGGTAAGTGATTCATGAAAGGTATAGGTTATTGTTAGTCAGGGCCATTGTTTTATAGGGATTTTTGAAAATCAGATTGCGTTGCGCTAAACATATTGTGTGTCAGTTTAAGCACAGTCATTCATAAATTTTTCTAAGGGGACGTTTCAACGTATACCCGGTCTTCTTTGTTGGTGAACTACACTCTTCTAAAATTCTCCCAGTAAATCGAATTCGACCATTTGTCTTCCCTATTACCCACCTTAAGTGCTTGTTCCGTTTCTTATTGCTCTGTAACGGTACGCCACAATATTTAATCGACGGGACTGTGATAAGCAGCACACTGGTAATGCTCCTAAAATTTTCCTACATTTACAGCTAGCTGCCATTCATCACGCCAGCTAGAAATTTTATCGAAGTCATACTGTATCCTTCTCAAGTCTCTCAACGGTGATACCTTCCCGTACACCACAGCGTCACTAACAGACAGATTGCAGGCCGCTGCTCACCCTCCCTGCCAGATCATTTATGTATACATATTTCATGTGTCGATAGAACCTCGAGCTTTCCTCATCTGATATGGTTTGTGTTTATGCACGTGTATTGGGTTTGCGTGTGCTGATATATTATTTGGAGTATTTGCATGTCGATACGCTACATGATATTCAGTAGTTATTTGTTTGTCTTATTGTTGGTAGTTGTGGTATATTCTGTGTGTTACCTTGGATACAAGCACCTAGTATTATACAGATTAAATAATGACTGATCATTTGATGAATTGAATATATGAAGTCTAGCTTATGGTTGTAAGTTTGTTGGTAGAAATAGAATGGAGTTCGTTGCTACCTGAGTGTAGTATTCGTTAAATATCTTAATACATTACAACTGTGAAGGTACGTTCAGTTACTGCCATGAAAGGGCATATGATTGACACTCATGGCGCAATATTGCCGCCAACCGCCTGCGCTTATCGTGGTGTGAAAGTTTCAATCGGTATTTCGCCTAGATAAGGGCATATACAGATACGACCACTGACCGACTGTAACTAAAAACGTGATTCATCCTTCCAGGTGACAGGTTTGCATTGATCCACGGTCCAAATTCGAGGGTTCCGCGCACACTGCAAACGTAACTGGCGACACGGCTGGCTCGTCGTGTGAACACGGGGTGGTCGTCTGCTGTGGAGTCCCAAGTTCAACAATGTGCGGTGAACGGTGTGCCACAAAACACCTGTGCCTGGGTCAGCACTGTACATTGTCGTTATATCTGCCGCTTTTTGCCTCTCGCTCTCTTTACGTAGAGGGCAAGCCTCCGATGACCAAATTCCGTAATGAAGCTTGGGCAGCCAACAGTTGGTCACGTATGCGTTGATTCACTGGCCTTGAATAACTTTCCATAGATTCTTGCAACCATAGCAAACGAACAGCCGAGCATCTTCGCCCTTTTCCGAGATGATATTTTCCAGGCTCTGTCAACGTCACTTATGTCAGAGAATTTCCCCATTTATGGCCCCCGTTGTCGCTACAATGATTCTTCATTCGTCTTACCTCTGATTATATACAGGAGGTGGATATAAATCAGGAAACACCTTGAGACGCGTATGCTTGGTCATAAAAGGAGATGCTTGACAAGTCTGCAAATGGTTCAAATGGCTCTGAGCACTATAGGACTTAAGATCTGAGGTCATCAGTCCCCTAAAACATAGAATTACTTAAAGCCAACCAACCTAACGACATCACACACATCCATGCCCGAGGCAGGATTCGAACCTGCGACCGTAGCTGTCGCGCGGTTCCAGACTGAAGCGCCTAGAATCGCTCGGCCACACCGGCCGGCGCCAAGTCTGCAGCTTGCGCTGTTGTATAAGGGTCGTTCAATAAATAATGCCTCTATTTTTTTCTCAGATTTATTGTTAAGAGTCAAAATTTGGTGTCAATATACATCAACATGTCTTGTCCATGTCCTATTTTTCTATGTAGTCTCTATCACGTTCTATGGCTGTACGCAACGTTGTGAAAGAGCATGTGTTCCCTGCTGGTAAAAGCTCTTGTCCTGCGTTTTTGTTTCCAGCGCAAAGTGGTGCACCCAGCTTTCGTCCGCCGTAACGATCCGTGACTGGAAGGCCTCTTCGTCGGTCTCCAAACGCTCCAACAGTTCAGATAAAACGGCCGTTCTTTGAATCTTGTGGTCCGCTGTGAGCATTCGAGGAACGGATCGTGAGCACCTCACTGAATATCCGAGAGGCTCAATCATCGCAGACACTTTTACAATGCTGAGCCAATTGTTGAGTTGTGATGCGCCAGTCGGCACGAATAATGGCATTCACACGATTCAGCGTGTCTGGAGCAGCGGCTGTGACAGGACGTCCCGAGCGTGGGTTGATTATGGAGCTCTGTTTCTGCATTCCCTGAGGCTGCGAATTTTTTCACCCATCGCCAAACTGTACTCCTGTCAACTGCATCACCGCCATACATTGCACACAAACGTTTATGCACGGTTCACCACGGTTTCTTTTTCTGCACACAAGAATTCAATAACAGCACGCTCCTTGTGAGTCGTATGTACACGCCATTTTGGCGCAGTACTACAGCTCTGCCATCTGCCGGAACGGTTCGAAACTTTACCGGCGCACATAACAATTATCAAATGTGAAGCACCAACAAGGACGTTCGTCTATGTATATTAATGGCTTTTTCAAAAAATGTGGGGCATTACTTGTTGAACGACCCTCGTATTTGACCAAGACCGGCACCTGCGCAATGTTGTCAGAACGTTGAAAGTGTCTATCGTGGTCAGAACAGTGTTCTGTGTAATTCAGAGGGCATTACGTCGGGGCTAACTGAATGCAAATCCTTGTCAGCTCCACAATAACACGGAAGGAGCTCCTTAAGCTGTGAATTGCAGAGAGAGGGCCGGACGGTGTGGCCGAGTGGTTCTAGGCGCTTCAGTCTGGAACCGCGCGAACGCTACGGTCGCAGGTTCGAATCCTGCCTCAGGCATGGATGTGTGTGATGTCCTTAGGTTAGTTAGGTTTAACTAGTTCTAAGTTCTAGGGGACTGATGACCTCAGATGTTAAGTCCCATAGTGCTCAGAGCCATTTGAACCATTTTTTTGCAGAGCGAGCTGGAATTCCAAAACCACTCATCGCCGATGCAAGAACACTAACACGTGGTACCTAAGCCGTAAATCTGGTCTATGGAGCAACACAGGAGACTCATTTGGTCGTCTGACTCTTGTTTCACACTGTTTCCAACTTTTGGCCATGTTGCTGAAATACGACAGGTTTGGGTGATACCTCCGGTACCATATCGTAGTTTTCCATCGGACTATATTTACCCTGCAAGATCATATTATAGCTACGGATTATGTGACTACTTGGGGTGATGAGAACGGTTTTAAATTGAACATAGTACAAGTATAGAGCCTAATGTCAGCTTGTGTACAACGTATATATAATATCAAAAAAATTGTTCAAATGGCACTAAGCACTATGGGACGTAACATCTGAGGTCATCAGTCCCCTAGACTTAGAACTACTTAAGCCTAACTAACCTAAGGACATCACACACATCAATGACCGAGGCAGGATTCTAACCTACGACCATAGCAACACCGCAGTTTCGGATTGAAGCGCTTAGAACCGCTCAATCACATCACAGCGGCCGGCGCACATAATATCAATATCCTCGATGTTGACTACCATCACTCTCAAGCACAGTAGTTCATCATATCGCTTTGAAGGTGGAGATTCGTTTCGTAATTCCTATCGAATGGAAGAAGAGATATTTTTGAAACTACTCTTCACCATTGAAAAATATGTTTATTGGCCAGATACAAACGTGAGGTAGTACATGAAACCAAGAGATAGTTACATATCTTTAACGAAGTTTCGTAACAGCAAGAACTTCCACTCTGTACTTACGTTTACATTATGACATAGACTGGCAGTCAGTTAAGATTTCTGGCCACTCTGGGAAGATTCCAGACGGTGGCCCATGCGACTAGAATCTGAGCAAATTATATTATTTATAACAAATAGCATCGTCTACTGCAGATAATTAAAGTGTTAAATTAATACGAAAATCCCAGAAATCTTTAGAAAGCAAAAGGAGAAAAAAATTAAATGTAGGTGTTCGTGAACCTGCTACAATTATTTGTAGTTTACGAGACTATCAACGGCTCTTCAGCTACACCATGGCAGCAACATCTAACTTCCTTGGTACTCAATGTGCAAACTATCTGCAAGCATAGTCATTTGTCATTTAACTGTGACAGTTTGTACCAAAAAGACTCGCCTTTGATTAATCATCATTGTATTGAAGCAATTTGACGGTATAGGCTCCACTTTCATAGCATGTAAGCAGCAGCACGAAAAGCATCAAATAGGAGAAGTCTTTAACTATGGATAAGTAGCATCTCGCCATTTTGTTATTACTAATCGCACCTATAACGATGTGTTTCCGAGAGACTCTCAATGTTACGGTGTATTGAGATGGCTTGTATTCGTACCACTTACGTTATATCCCAAAAACCACCAAATACGGAATTCAGCTCCCTATGACTTAATGTGAAATGGCATCTTCTTTGTTCTGCTTGTGACGTAAAACCAATGCTGCAGCTATGTTCCTCTTCAAGAGATAAAAATTTGTGATAGCCGATTCTTCCTTTCACGTGGAATTTGTGACTGCACGCCGTGACGTCACCGGATTGTGGCGTCGCAACTAGTGTGCGATCACCCATTTGTCTATTAGAAGCTTTGCTTCAGAATGTATGTAGGCTGCAATGTAAGCCGGTAGAGTATTATACGGTCAATAACGGACGAGTTGTGTCCTGCAGACTGACATCACGACCATCTGCTGCAGCTGCGCGTGTAAAAGCAGTGGAGTAGCGCTGGCAGGCCACTTACATTATACGAAACTAAAAATATTAATAACTAATAAAGGAATAACCTGAGGAACGTCATATTTGATGTACAACTTTCTGTTGTGAAAACAAACAATACGTCAAAGTCTGAGATCAAAAATAGTTGTATTTTGGAAGTTAGTAAAATTTCAAAAAAGAAAGAAACGTAATTTTACGACAGTCAAGAATTTAAATAAATACAGTGATGTAATAGTTCACCTTCAGTGACTATGTACGATGATCTGATAACACTTTCAGTGTTCATATATAAATTTGGAAAGTTTTTAGTTTCAGAAAACCTCTGTGACTTTTCTATAATAATAATTTCAAAAATTCTAAGTGAATATGTGTATTGTGTGTTAGGGTGCGTGTGAATGAGAATGCGTGCGTGAGAGTATGTGGGACGTTCGGCATTATTAAAAAAATCATTCATGTAATTCTCTACAGGAACTGGCAAGTGTTCCAACTCTGTAACGTGGGAACGAATCCACTAGTGGTTCCCGTACTAGTGAATGTCGGATGTCCAAGTATGTATGCTTATGTATAAGACAGCCAGAACATTCGCGACTACATAATAAATTTCCAGATGTAGAGTAAAGCTTATAGTTCATTTTGTTTTGTTTATTTAATTAGAGAGTTTTGTCTTACTTAATTTGATGACGTCAATGAGCCTAGAGAAGTGGTTGGTGCTTGCTAGATCTTGGCGCGAGCTGCGCCCTAGAAGTGAGTTCTCATTGGTCGTAAGTGCTGACAGCCAATGAGAAGCGAGACGGTTGGCCGCCTAGCGAGGAGATATAGTTTTGAGTAGTGGGAGAGTGAGAAAGAGTCGCGAGATAGCTTTGATTGGAGGCGGTTATGCTGGATGTTACTTTTCGCATTATGTGTAAGATGAAGTCTTGGGATGACTTCCGCGTTGTGGTCTAGTGTTAATGGTAGGTATCTGGTAGTTACCAGAAACTGTTTATGAAAACTTTAGAGTGTTGCGATAATTCGTTGCGACGAAAATCGCGAGTGAACTTTGAATTATATAGTGTGGCGGTACTGAGTATATTCTTACTGAGTATTTAATGGCGAGCATAAACTTTAACTAAAGACAACCACTGAATATCGTGTGCAGAAGTAATTGGTCGATCATTGACTGTGTTACAAGTAATTGGTTTCGGAATTTGGGAAGGTAAAAGTTCTGGCTGTTTTAGGTATGGTGATAACTGTGAGCAGAAACTTTAGTAATTTTCGTAAATGTGTGCTGGTGAACTTGTTTAACGGCAATAAAGATCTATTTAAGGTTTAAATTTGAACTTCATGTTTAAAGTACGAGTGACATCCCTTTTCCGAATCATTTCTCAAAGTACACAGGAAATTTTCAGAAAATTTGACTTATAGCGGCCTCCGGCGTGTAGCTATGAGGTTACAGTTTCCTCAACACTGCTTTTCTGTGATCTCGTAAGTAGCTGCAGTCATGAGTTTTACGTGCGAAGATCTACCGCTGTAAAGAGGTAGGTGAACAAAAATTATAAAAGAAATTGCATTGCAGCAGCAACGTATAATCCGTCGCAATTGGTGCATTGCACGCACGCACGTAAAAATCCGTCGCAGGATACTCGCCCTCGAACGCCTTCACGTTCCGTGAGAGGACGCCTTTCCTCCAGCTCGAGGGATCGCCACTCTCTCTCTCTTTCCGCGGAAATTACCACCAGTCGCGTGCCAAAGAAAGAGATACGACGCCAACGATGTACTGTAGATACATACAACGATACGCACCTTACAAACCCCAACGGAGGGCATTTAGTGTCACGGTAGGCATTGCTCATAATATTCTACGTGTTTAAGACGCGAAGTTTTTGTGACTGTGTAAGTGATGAAAAGCGTACCTGTACCGGCCTTGAAAACCCCGCCAGTGCGAACGTCAGTTTCTGCGGTCACCGAGGAATGGCGCCAGCGTAACAATATAAGCAAATTAGGCGCCGCACCGGGAAGACTACACGGGACCAGCGCCCTATCCTGCGCTGGCATTAAGGTCGCCGACGACAGCGCTCGTAGGCCAGTTCGCCAGTGCAGATCGTCTCTTCAGTTCGGCAGCTCGCCTGCCGGCGTCGTAATTAGTTACGTCTGTGAGAACCAGCACAGCTGAAAAGGTAGTTCACTGCTGAGTTGACAAAGCACGTTATTTAGTGACTGGAAATGATTATCACAAGCTGCGACATGGTCGAAAACTGAACAGTGACCCGCATATAGAATAAATTTCCTTTACTTCACGTCTATGCTTATTACACTCTACATGACTGCTTCTCAAAAAACAAGCAAATGTGTTTAGCTATTCAATTACAGCACTGTCTGCTGATATTCTGTAGTGTGGCCAGCTGACCTGGTCTGTCTCCTTCTTCCTAATGTACAAATTACTGCTATGACCTCCCGAGAAGTAACAGCACGATCTTAATAATGCAACAATCTATTTTTGGCAAGAAAAACACGGTGGTGATTACACAGACGATATACTCGCTGACACTGTGGACACTATCCACAACGACACACGATAAATCGTTAAAAAGGTATAAGATTTCCATGATGGTCATTGAAAGTCTAAAAACTGCCTGTGTGTAAGGCAATTCTTCGTTCATTTTCATTTCTTATCCGATGTTGCCCTGGTTTCTTGTAAATATCGAACACGGAAATGGCCAACACTCTTATCTTCAAGACAATAGTGGCAATAGTATTCTGCGAGTTGATGTTACGAGTTGTTTAAACAGCTTCACGAGACCTTGCCTGCCTTAGATATTTGAACTGACTTATCTGGCAACCTTCCGATCTTGGAAACTGACCTGCGGCCGGGAGCGCGGTGTGATGACCACATGCCCCTCCATATCCGCATCCAGTGACGCCTATGGGCAGAGGATGACACGGCGGCCGGTCGGTAACCGTTGGGCCTCCATGGCCTGTTCGGGAGGAGTTTAGTTTAGTTAGCAACTTATAGGGCAAGGCTTGGGAAGTGATTTTAGATGCGGTCCGTATACTTATGAAAATTTTTATCGAGACTGTAACGGGACATCCTCCTCTAGTATCACTTCTCCTCAGCAGTAGTTTTCGATAACAGCATTATTTTTCGAATTTTGGACAGGTCAGTATTATCACAGCTGCTTTTTTTGAAAACTTTCACATAATTTTATACACAGTATGTTATATTTCAAACTAAAATTTATGAACAGGAACTGCTTTAATATGGACGTCATAATCGATGAGTACTAGTTCTGAAAGTACATTTAAAATTACTTTTCTTTAGAAACATTTGAAATTACGAATTATTTGCCATACTTAAAATTTTGACTTAATTACGCAGTCTAATACTGTTTACTACGTTTATTTCAGGATTCATGTATGTGATAATAATCGAATGTAATAGAAATTCATGTGTCAAGAAAAACTGTAAATCCTCTGGAATATTGTTATTTCCGCTGAGTGAGACAATAGTAAGCATGCCTTTGATGTGATCCCACGTATTTTGTATTTTGTGTGAACAATGTAATTTCGGCTTTGTTAATGTGAAAAATTAAAACACTGTATGATATACTGAAATGTGACAAAATATATTAACGCAACAACAAAAATTCTGCAACAACAATCTTCAAATTTATGTAGTTCAATTCAACCATGAGAACCTAAATTGTTAGAATTTCAGCTTCAAGAGTCAGCCCCTAGACAAGAAGAACTGGCTCTAACTCTATGTGAAAAGATAAGTAAACTAGCAAGTTAATTCTAATCTTCACTCCTCTCAAATCTTCATAAAAGACTAAGTAGACAATTGCTGCAAGTTGGAAGGAGGGGATAGATTACAAGATCCAGAGGAAAAACCTCATATTCCTTACTAATTTTTTATTTTAATTTTCAATCACGAAACGATATGAAATAGAATAGGTAGCCATATTTGTAATCCAAAATCGAGGGAAAAGTTCCTATTCCTTACAAAATTCTTATTTCAATTTTTACTATCAAACTAATATGAAATACAATAGTTAGGCGTATTTGTATTGAAAAAAAACAGCAAAACTCATATTCTTCACTATTATTTATTTTATTTTCATTCAAAAAGAAAGGAAACACAATAAAGGCATATTTGTGTAAAAAATCAGTGGCAGAAATTACATCTGCGATCTCGAGCGATACTTGTTCAAAAAAATTCATTTTTGAAATTGAAATGTCACAAATGTATGCAGAGCCAAACATAGTTACCGGATATGTGTGTATTTTTTTGCAATTTTCATATTTTTCTGGAACACGTTTTCTCGTAATTTCTTCAGCGGATGCAGTTTTATATGTTTGTAAGGAAATCTCTTCCTCCAACTGTGTTCTATCGATCTGTAATAAAGCTTTGAAAGGCAGAACAACTTCGCAGCCACACCCGTCCTTTCTGCGGCTGGAGAAACTTCAAAAGACGACTTTAAGAAACGCCACAGCTTCTCTATCTCTGAAACGTTTTGTAATCTTATCTTGCTTCAAATTCCTTCGTAAGATATGACATACGATTTGAGAATACTGGCATGTCTATTCCGGAATTATTTTTATATTCTTAAATTGTTGGAAAGTGAAATAATTCTTGACTCGCAATGCCTTTTTCAAACATACTCATTTTATGACTGAAGGAAGACGCATTTCGTATGAAATCACATCTTAATTTCCACTTCCTTGTAGCTCTGTACCGAGCGCAGTTATATGTTTTAAAATGTCTTTCAAAAAAGCCACAGCTAGTGTACTGCTTTCGTTTGCTAGGAACTCCAAATGATTTCTTGCTTCTAGTGAATCGAAGTTTCCTATGAAGGATGTTACTTCTTGTTTTATTTGCCAAAAACATTCAATCACTTGACCTTTACTTAGACAACTAACATTGACGTACTGCACTGCGCCGAATCATACTCAGAGAGACCTCAAAAAATTAATCAAGTTGACCAACCTGTCCATTACTTCTCTCAGAGTAACACTAAGTTTTCCGTGAAGTTCTGAGTGGCGAATAATGCAGTGATAGGATAGCAACCCAGCATTCTTATCTTTCATTATCTTTTCTAGTCCTTATTTTGTTTCGATAATCGCTGGGTCCCGTCAGTTGAAACAGACATCATTTTATCATAACTAATGTTTAATTTTGTCATGAAGTCATTAAAAGTCAATGAAATACCTTGAAGTGTAGCAACAGCATCTTTTTTTTCTTTAAAAAGTGCCACGAACAGTTCCACCATACACTTTTTTTTACTATATCACGGCCGGCCGGAGTGGCCGTGCGGTTCTAGGCGAATTAGTCTGGAAGCGCCAGACCGCTACGGTCGCAGGTTCGAATCCTGCCTCGGGCATGGATGTGTGTGATGTTCTTAGGTTAGTTAGGTTTAAGTAGTTCTAAGTTCTAGGGGACTGATGACCTCAGCAGTTGAGTCCCATAGTGCTCAGAGCCATTTGAACCATTTTACTATCTCACGTCTGAAAATGGCTTCTGGTGTATTAAGTGTCCAACACATATACATCGCTGTTTCTTCAGATTTTTCTTGCTCGTTCATAAAGCGAACTAGGAAGGCTGTGCTTCTTTTATAAAAAGCGAGATACGCGTGGAGTATTTCTTAACGAACTTCATTTCAGAGGGGAAAATTTTTGTGAAACTGGTGATGAGACGTTTCATAGCGTCGCTTTAAATTGGCACTTCTAACAGGAGCGACAGCTCTATTGCATATGAGGCAATCTGGAAGATCTCCAGGCCTATCAGATAGCGTAAAACAACGTTGTTCAGTCTACTCAGTCAAAGTTTCCTATTTTCACTATCAAACGCTTTTTAGGATTCGTATCGATGCAAACGAAACGTTATAATCCTCGATGATAACGAAACGCTCAGAACAACTACTGACGAAATGGTGATAAAATTTCTATACTTTATTTAGAGTTGTTCTTTATATAAAAAAATTAAAAAATAAAAAAACCGGCGTCTCTAAGCACTATGGGACTTAACATCTGAGGTCATCTGTCCCCTAGACTTAGAACTACTTAAACCTAACTAACCCAAGGCCATCACACACATCCATGCCCGAGGCAGGATTCGAACCTGCGACCGTAACCCCTTGATGCCTCGGAACGTGTCCTACCAGCCGATTCCTCCTCCTAGTCAAGTTGTGCCACAAATTCCTCTTCTCCCCAGTTCTATTCAGTGCCTCCTCATTAGTTAAGTGATCTACCCATCTAATCTTCAGCATTCTTATGTAGCGCCACATTTCAAAAGCTTCTGTTATCTTCCAATCTAAACTGTTTATTGTCTAAGTTTCACATCCATAACGGCTACACTCTAAAAAATGCTTTCAGAAAAGACTTCTCGATGTTAACAAATTTATCTTTTTCAGAAACGCTTTCTTTGCCATCGCCAGTCTACATTTTATATCCTCTCTACTTCACCATCGTCAGTTATTTTGCAGCCGAATAGCAAAACTCATCTACTATTTCAAGTGTCTAATTTCTTAATCTATTTCCCTCAGCATCATTTTATTTAACTCGAGTACATTCCATTATTCTCGTTTTGCTTTCTTTGATGTTCATCTTATACCATCCTTTCAAAACACTGTCCATTCTGTTCAACTGTTATTCCAAGTCCTTTGCTGCCCCTGACTGAATTACAATGTCATCGGTAAACCTCAAGGTTTTTATTTCTTCTCCCTGGATGTTAATTCCTACTCCAAATTTTTCTTTGGTTTCCTTCACAGCTTGTTCACTGTACACATTGAATAACATTGTGGATAGGCTACAACCCTGTCTCATTCCCTTCTCAACCACTGTTTCCCTTTCGTGCCCCTCGACTCTTATAACTGCCATCTGGTTTCTGTACAAATTGTAAATAGCCTTTCGCTTACTGTATTTGACCCGTGCCAGCTTCAGAGTCTGAAATATTCCAGTCCTTGTGCTATTCGTGGTAGCTTATCCGCATTCCTATTTCTTATTCATTATTGTACCTACTCCTGCATTATATTATTCCTACTTGATTTTGTATTTCTAACCCTGTATTCACCAGACCAGAAGTCCTGTTCCTCCTGTCACCGAACTTCACTAATTCCCACTGTATCTAAGTTTAACCTATCCATTTACCTTTTAAAATTTTCTAACCTAGCTGTCCGATTTAGGGATCTGACATTCCACGCTCCGATCCGTAGAACGCCAGTTTTGTTTCTCCTGATAACACCGTCCTCCTGAGTAATCCCCGCCCGGAGATCCGAATGGGGGACTTTTTTACCTTCGGAATATTTTACCGAAGAGGACGCCATCATCATTTAATCATACAGTAAAGCTGTTCCAGGACCAACACAGCAACGCTGATTTGGTTGATGTTGCTCCTACAACTACTGAAAAGGCTGCTGCCCTTCTTCAGGGACCACACGTTTGTCTGGCCTCTCAACAAATACCCCTCCGTTGTGGTTGCACCTACGGTACGGCTATAAAGTTGTGTTCCAGCAGCCATTATTTCGTGTTCTTTCTGGAATGGCAGAACTAACATTGCGCCAGACTTTTGTCGATATATCGAATCTGCTAAAAATCAGGAGTTATTCGTACCAGGCACAGTCATGCAACTTTTGTCAGGAATATAGTTGACGTTGTTTCCTGCAGACGTTTGTGTGGTGTCACCGCCAGACACCACACTTGCTAGGTGGTAGCTTAAATCGGCCGCGGTCCATTTAGTACATGTCGGACCCGCGTGTCGCCACTGTGTAATCGCAGACCTAGCGCCACCACCAAGGCAGGTCTCGTGATACGAGAGAGCACTCGCCCCAGTTGTACGAGAACCTAGCTACAGCCCAGTTGTACGAGAACCTAGCTACCGCCCAGTTGTACGAGAACCTAGCTACCGCCCAGTTGTACGAAGCCTTTCTCTCTCATTAGCCGAGAGACAGAATAGCCATCAGCTAAGTTAATGGCTACGAACTAGCAAGGCGCCATTAGCCATACAGTGATTGAACTTAAAGTCTACTGTGTATCGTCAAGATCGATGTACTACCATGATATTAAAGATAAGTATTAATCCTGCTCCGTACTTTTCTTCCTAACATTAATTACGTATCCTGTTCCAATACTTCACGCCCGTCTGCGTTAGTCTAGCGTGCATTTTCAGCCATCTCCACTTCACGGTGTCGGCCCAGATACCCGACACAACAGTTTGTTTCTTTTACCAGATCATAATATGATAAAAAAGCTGCGAGATAGATTTATTCTTAATTTAATCGTGTACTCTTTGCTTTATGAGTCACACCGACTGGCAAAACATGACTGTCACAGTGAAATGAACTTTTATTTACGCGGAAAGATGCATATTTTACGGCTCCGGTGATGTTGTTTCTATGCTAGTAAACACTACTTTTAAGGATCTTTTATATTAGTGAAGGTCCATAAATTACGTGAGCTAAAAATGAGAGGAGGGGGAGCCTCCAGCAAAGTCTCAATAATTCTCATTTAAATCGAAAGGCGTAGTGAAAATGTGACGTCAAATTTTTAATTCGTAGAATATACACTGAAGAGCCAAATAAACTGGTACACCTGGCTAATATCGTGTAGGGCTCCCGCGAGAAATCAGAAGTGCAGCAATACAACGGCCATGGGCCCTATTAATGTCTGCTAGTGCTGGAGGGAACTGACATCATTAATCCTGCACGGACGTCCATACATCAGTAAGATTACGAAGGGGTGAAGATCTCTTCTGAACAGCACGTTGCAAGGCATCCAAGACAAGCTCAATAATATTCATGTTCGGGGACTCTGTTGACCAGCAGAAGTGTTTAAACTCAGGAGAGTGTTCCAGGAGCCACACTGCAGCAGTTCTGGACGTGTGGGGCGTTGCATTGCCCTGCTCGAATTACCCAAGTCTGTCGTAATGCACAATGAACATAAATGGATGCAGGTGGTCAGACAGGATGCTTATGTACGTGTCACCTGTCAGAGCCGCATGTAGACGTATCAGCGGCCCCATATCCCTCCACCTGCACACGCCCCACACCACTACAGAGCCTCCACCATCATGGACCCTGCTGACCCTGCTGACATGAGTGGTCCACGGATTCAAAAGTTATCTCCAAACCCGTGCACGTCCATCCGCTTGATATAATATGAAACGAGACTCGTCCGACCAGGCAACATGTCTCCAGTCATCAACAGTCCAACGTCGGTGCTGACGGACCCAAGCGAAGCTTACAGCTTTGTGTCGTGCGGTCATCAAGGGTACACGAGTGGGCCTTCGGCTCAGAAAGCCCATATCGATGATGTTTCCTTGAATGGTTCGCACGCTAACAATTCTTGACGGCCCAACAATGAAATCTGTAGAAATTTGAGGAAGGGTTGCTGTTCTGTCACGCTGAAGGATTCTCTTCAGCAGTCGTTAGTCCTGTTCTTGCCGGATCTTTCTCTGGCCGCAGCGATATCGAAGATTCGATGTTTTACCAGATTCTGGTATTCGCGGTACAATCGTGCAAAGCTCGTAGTGGAAAATCCTCACTTCGTCGATACCTCAGAGATGGTGTGTCCCATCGTTCGTGCGCCGACTATAACAGCACGTTCAGACAGGCTTAAATCTTGATAACCTGCCATTGTAGCAGCAGTAACCGATCTAACAACTGCGCCAGACACTTGTTGTCTTCTATAGGCGTTGCCGACCGCAGTGCCGTATTCTGCCTGTGTACATATCTCTGTATTTGAATACACAGGCTTAAATCTTGATAACCTGCCATTGTAGCAGCAGTAACCAATCTAACAACTGCGCCAGACACTTGTTGTCTTCTATAGGCGTTGCCGACCGCAGTGCCGTATTCTGCCTGTGTACATTACTCTGTATTTGAATACACATGCCTATACAACTTTCTTTGGCGATTCAGTACGGAAGTACATTACTATAATGGATGACATTTTGTTTTATAAAATTAGTCCCGAGGATAGACAATACTTAAGTGTCCATTAACCTGTATGGGCTCTCTAAGCTCAAATGAATCTTTTACTAGTATGCATGACCAGGAATTCCAGATCTGAAACAAGTGCCACATAAGTGTCATATTTCATTCGCGTGCATCCCTTTCTGGTCGGTCGAGATGACTATGTCAATCGGTGAGTCATTTGTGATATCAAGCCGATGGTGGTGTGTGTATTTTGATACTAATTCGTGTTGAGCACATCAAAAAAAAGTTTGGCATCACCACGGTTCCGAGAGTTCCGGAACCTGTACCGAAAATATGAATAGAGATTAACATAAACATCATTTCCGCCCTTTTTATTGCTCATGAAAACCATACACTGCATATTCTACTATCATACAGCGAGACCTTCGGAGGTGGTGTCCAGATTGCTGTGAACACCGGTACCTCGAATACCCAGTAGCACGTTCTCTTGCACATGAATGCCTGTATTCGTCGTGGCATACTATCAAAAAGTTCATCAAGTCAGTGTTGGTCCACATTGTTCCACTCCTCAACGGCGATTCGGAGTGGCTCCCTCAGAGTGGTTGGTGGATCACGTAGTCCATAAACAGCCCTTTTCAATCTATCACAGGCATGTTCGATAAGGTTCATGTCTGGAGAATATGCTGGCCACTCTAGTTGAGCGATGTCGTTATCCTGAAGGAAGTCATTCACAAGATGTGCACGATGGGGGCGCGAATTGTTGTCCATGAAGACGAATTCCTCGCCAATATGCTGCCGTTAAGGTTGCTCTATCAGTCGGAGGATGGCATTCACGTATCGTACAGCCGTTACGGCGTCTTCCATGACCATCAGCGGCGTACGTCGGCCCCACATAAAGCCACCCCTAACAGCAAGGAAACTCCACCTTGCTGCACTCGCTGGACAGTGTGTCTAGGGCGTTCAGTCTGACCGGGAACACGTCTCCGACGATTGCCTGAGGGCATAGGCGACACTCATCGGTGAAGAGAACGTGAGGGCAATCCCGAGAGTTCCATTCGGGATGTTGTTGGGCTCATCTGCCGCGCCGCATGGTGTCGAGGTTGCAAAGATGGACCTCGCCATGGACGTATGGAGTGAAGTTGCGCATAATGCAGCCTATTGCGCATAGTTTGAGTCGTAACACGACGTCCTGTGGCTGCACGAAAAGCATTATTCAACATGGTGGCGTTGCTGTCAGGGTTCCTCCGAACCATAATCCGTAGGTAGTGGTCATCGACAGCAGTAGTAGACCTTGGACGGCCTAAGCGAGACATGTCATCGACAGTTTCTGTCTCTCTGTATCTCCTCCATGTCCGAACAACATCGTTTTGGTTCATTCCGAGAAGCCAGGACATTTCCCTTGTTGAGAGCCCTTCCTGGTACAAAGTAACAATGCGGACGCGATCGAACCGCGGTATTGACCGTCTAGGCATGGTTGAACTACAGACAACAGGAGCCGTGTACCTTCTTCCTGGTGGAATAACTGGAACTGATCGGCTGTCTGAACCCCTCCGTCTAATAGGCGCTGCTCATGCATGGTTGTTTACATCTGTGGTCGGGCTGAGTGACATCTCTGAACAGTCAAAGCGTGTGTGTCTGTGATACAATATCCACAGTCAACGTCTGTCCTCATGAGCTGTGGGCACTGGGTTGATGCAAAACGTTTTTTGATGTGTGTATTTACAATGCGCATGTTAAGCAGGATTCCGAGAAGTCGAAACAATCGTACTAGCAAGAAGTTAATGGTTCGTGGAAGGACGCTATGCCTAAGTTTAGCGACAACAATTCGCTTCGTGATCATATGAATCAAGAGCGTGGAAAGCGACGTAATCATATCGTTCAAAAGAATGTACGAAGTTGTGGTATTTCACCTGCAAAATAAGCAACAGTTCAGTTTCGGAGCCTGGGGAACACGATGAGAAATACTGGGTGATGAAAAAGTCAGTATAAATTTGAAAACTTAGTAAACTACAGACTATTGTATATAGAGAGGTAAAAATTGACACACGTGCTTGGAATGACATGGGGTTTTATTAGAACCACCCCTTGTTGCTAGACGCATGAAAGATCTGTTGCGCGCGTCGTTTGGTGTTGATCGTGTGCTCAGCCGTCTCTTTCGTCATGCTTGGCCTCCCAGGTCCCCAGACCTCAGTCCGTGTGATTATTGGCTTTGGGGTTACCCGAAGTCGCAGGTGTATCGTGATCGACCGACATCTCTAGGGATGCTGAAAGACAACATCCGACGCCAATGTCTCACCATAACTCCGTACATGCTTTACAGTGCTGTTCACAACATTATTCCTCAACTACAGCTATTGTTGAGGAATGATGATGGACATATTGAGCATTTCCTGTAAAGAACATCTTTGCTTTGTCTTACTTTGTTATGCTAATTATTCCTATCTGATCAGATGCAGCGCCATCTGTCGGACATTTTTTGAACTTTTGTATTTTTTTGGTTCTAATAAAACCCCATGTCATTCCAAGCATGTGTGTCAATTTGTACCTCTCTATCTACATTATTCCGTGATTTATTCAATTTTCAAATTTATACTGACTTTTTGATCACCTTGTAGTTCGCATCGTTCCTGTGTGGCAAGCTCTGACAATGTATCTCAAACATGCTGGCCCTTTTTGAATACCATACGATTGCCACTGCTCACCTCTTTTCAAGAATGATCAAACTATCCAGCATACATACTGCAAGACTTCTGGAATCTACATTGCTTTGAGTGTGAAGCTGCAGAAAGATAGGTTGACGCTGCTGGCAACCCCGCGAGCACCTGTGGTCTCATGTCGGACGAAGGAGGCTTTTTGTGCCGTGGGCAATGGGCTGCGGTAGGTGCACGTGGAGGCTGTAGTGACGTGTAATGACTGTCTTACTGTACTACCAAAACACATGGATGCCATCTGTCCAATCTCTGAAATAGAGGAAGAACATGAACTTCCATGGAGTGATTGAAAAATTAGGGAACGTGGTGTCGCAGCCTATTTTGTATTTACTTGTTTGCAAACACCGCGATACGTAGAAAGCCATTTCGCTACTTTCAAGACAGTTAATTTAATTAAACTCGTTGTAATGCACATTAAACCTAGTTATAAGTTTCACCCCTAATTAAATAAAAAAAAATGTAGTAATAGAAGATATGATTTAGGTATGAGGTGTAGAAGTATGAAACCGGAATTTCCCTATAGATGGTGTTAGCCGTCAGTGTACGGCCCGTGAGACAGCGTCTGCAGCATCATCTGCTGACGACGAAGGTCAACACACAGCAACGCAAGTTCCATACATTGGTATCTGTTTCAAAGACGTAAACATGCCGAGTTTTGTGCCTACAAACTGCGATTTGCGGCCAGCATTGGTTTTCTGTTATTTGAAGAAAACTGCTGCAGAATCGTATAGAATGCTTGTCGAAGCTTTCGGCGAACATGCTCTTGGGGAAACAGTGTTTCGAGTGGTTCAAAAATCTCAAAACTGGTGATTTTGACGTGAGAAATGACGAACGCGCGAAACCGACGAAGAAGTTCGAAGACAACGAATTGCCGGCCAAATTGGATCAAGATAATACTCGAACTCAACAGAAACTCGCAGAACAATTGAATGTGAAGCAGGCCGGCCGGAGTGGCCGAGCGGTTCTACATCTACATCTACATTTATACTCCGCAAGCCACCCAACGGTGTGTGGCGGAGGGCACTTTACGTGCCACTGTCATTACCTCCCTTTCCTGTTCCAGTCGCGTATGGTTCGCGGGAAGAACGACTGTCTGAAAGCCTCCGTGCGCGCTCTAATCTCTCTAATTTTACATTCGTGATCTCCTCGGGAGGTATAAGTAGGGGGAAGCAATATATTCGATACCTCATCCAGAAACGCACCCTCTCGAAACCTGGCGAGCAAGCTACACCGCGATGCAGAGCGCCTCTCTTGCAGAGTCTGCCACTTGAGTTTATTAAACATCTCCGTAACACTATCACGGTTACCAAATAACCCTCTGACGAAACGCGCCGCTCTTCTTTGGATCTTCTCTATCTCCTCCGTCAGACCGATCTGGTACTGATCCCACACTGATGAGCAATACTCAAGTATAGGTCGAACGAGTGTTTTGTAAGCCACCTCCTTTGTTGATGGACTACATTTTCTAAGCACTCTCCCAATGAATCTCAACCTGGTACCCGCCTTACCAACAATTAATTTTATATGATCATTCCACTTCAAATCGTTCCGCACGAATACTCCCAGATATTTTACAGAAGTAACTGCTACCAGTGTTTGTTCCGCTATCATATAATCATACAATAAAGGATCCTTCTTTCTATGTATTCGCAATACATTACATTTGTCTATGTTAAGGGTCAGTTGCCACTCCCTGCACCAAGTCCTATCCGCTGCAGATCTTGCTGCATTTCGCTACAATTTTCTAATGCTGCAACTTCTCTGTATACTACAGCATCATCCGCGAAAAGCCGCATGGAACTTCCGACACTATCTACTTGGTCATTTATATATATTGTGAAAAGCAATGGTCCCATAACACTCCCCTGTGGCACGCCAGAGGTTACTTTAACGTCTGTAGACGTCTCTCCATTGATAACAACATGCTGTGTTCTGTTTGCTAAAAACTCTTCAATCCAGCCACACAGCTGGTCTGATATTCCGTAGGCTCTTACTTTGTTTATCAGGTGACAGTGCGGAACTGTAACGAACGCCTTCCGGAAGTCAAAAAAAATTGCATCTACCTGGGAGCCTGTATCTCATATATTCTGGGTCTCATGAACAAATAAAGCGAGTTGGGTCTCACACGATCGCTGTTTCCGGAATCCATGTTGATTCCTACAGAGCAGATTCTGGGTTTCCAAAAACGACATGATACTCGAGCAAAAAACATGTTCTAAAATTCTACAACAGATCGACGTCAGAGATATAGGTCTATAGTTTTGCGCATCTGCTCGACGAACCTTCTTGAAGACTGGGACTATCTGTGCTCTTTTCCAATCATTTGGACCCCTCCGTTCCTCTAGAGACTTGCGGTACACGGCTGTTAGAAGGGGGGCAAGTTCTTTCGCGTACTCTGTGTAGAATCGAACTGGTATCCCGTCAGGTCCAGTGGACTTTCCTCTATTGAGTGATTCCAGTTGCTTTTCTATTCCTTGGACACTTATTTCGATGTCAGCCATTTTTTCGTTTGTGCGAGGATTTAGAGAAGGAACTGCAGTGCGGTCTTCCTCTGTGAAACAGCTTTGGAAAAAGGTGTTTAGTATTTCAGCTTTACGCGTGTCATCCTCTGTTTCAATGCCATCATCATCCCGTAGTGTCTGGATATGCTGTTTCGAGCCACTTACTGATTTAACGTAAGACCAGAACTTCCTAGGATTTTCTGTCAAGTCGGTACATAGAATTTTACTTTCGAATTCACTGAACGCTTCACGCATAGCCCTCCTTACACTAACTTTGACATCGTTTAGCTTCTGTTTGTCTGAGAGGTTTTGGCTGCGTTTAAACTTGGAGTGGAGCTCTCTTTGCTTTCGCAGGAGTTTCCTAACTTTGTTGTTGTACCACGGTGGGTTTTTCCCGTCCCTCACAGTTTTACTCGGCACGTACCTGTCTAAAACGCTAGGCGCTACAGTCTGGAACCGCGCGACCGCTACGGTCGCAGGTTCGAATCCTGCCTCGGGCATGGATGTGTGTGATGTCCTTAGGTTAGTTAGGTTTAAGTAGTTCTAGGGGACTGATGACCTGAGAAGTTAAGTCCCACAGTGCTCAGAGCCATTTGAACCATTTTTTGAATGTGAAGCAGAAAGCCATTTCTCTTCGGTTGAAAGCTATGGGAAAGGTGTAGAATGTGGGAAAATGGGTTCCGCATGAACCGAATGAAAGACAGCAGGCAAATGGAAAGACCACTTTTGAAACGCTGCTCGACAGACACAAAAGAAAGTCATTTATCCGTCTAATAGTGGCAGGTGATGAAATATGGATATATTTTGAGAATCCTAAGTGTCATAAATCATGGATGAATTCAGGCAAACCATCGAAATCCATTGTAAGACCAAACCGTTTTGGAAGGAGGACACTGCTCCGGGTTTGGTGGAATCAGGAGGATGTCATATATTATGAGTTGCTAAAATCTGGTGGAACAGTCAGCACTGATCGCTACCTACAGCAAATGGTCGACTGAAATCGAGCATTACGTAAAAAACGAACGGAATATGCAAAAGGCAACACAAAGTCATATTGCTCCATGATAACGCCCCATCACACAAAGCAAAACGGGTCAGAAAGACTCTCGAGGCGTTCATACTAGGGCATGCGGCTTATTCTCCAGAACTGGCTCCGTCCGATTAGCATCTATTTGCATCGCTGGGACACGATCTCGCTGAACAACGCTTTAATTCGTATGAAAACGTACGAAAATGGTTCGCTGAATGGTTTGCTTCAAAAGAAGAAGTAGTTTTCTTTTTTTGTGTGTGTGTGTGTGTGTGTGTGTGTGTGTGTGTGTGGCATTTACAGCCTGCCGGAGAGATGGGAGAAATGTATAAATAACAATGGAGATTCTTTTGAATAACATATTGTTTATCAGTTTCAAACAATAGACGTGTAATTATTGCAACCAAATTCTGGTTTCATATTTCTACACCTGGTTTTTTAGTGGGGTGATGTTATAACATGAACATATCAAATAAATTTAACTATTAAAATCTACAGAGTAAACCTCACGTGGCGTGGGGGGGGGGGGGGGGGGGGGGGGGGTGAGGCGGAGGAAGTACACACATTAGAATCTCATCAAGGAAGGGTGGAGAGTCCAAATTAAAATGAGATACCTCGGGCGTCCCGCTAGGCCCCTAATAGTGCTGGCATACCACAGATAAGCTTTTCATTTTTACTATACACTCGGGAACTCAAGGTTGCAGGAGGCTACTTTCACATAAACTCAGCAATTCGGTATAATAACGGAACCACCACAAAGCAAAACGCCATAATTTAATAGCGGGTTTCTCCCGGTGTTCCCCGGAACATAATTCCTTCCTTACACCTGGAAATAATATACAGTGAGTTCTCTCCGTCAATTTACCATTCCGCCGCTTCATGCACAGGGAATAGGCAAAATAATGTGAACAGTGGTAGTAATGGGATGGTTTTGTTGGACGGTCAACAAAGCAGGTAAGGTACGCGTCGCGCTGGACTGTGCGTGTTCTGTACGGACTAGGCATCAGTGTAGGCTGTTTACGAGTAGTGCACATTTCCTATTCGCATTCAGAAGCCGAAGTCGACGTGCAATGAAAGATCTAACAGAGTTCCAAAGAGGGCAGATTCTGCGGACCCGATTAGCTGGAGCATCAGTAACCAAGACAGCCAATTTATTGGATGTTTGAAAAGCAACTGTTTCAACAGTCATGACAGCCTACATAAAACATGGAAAGACATCATCGTGTAAAGGTAATAGTGGGCGTAGATCAAAACTATATGACAGAGAGCTCCGTACACTATCACTAATTGTGTCAAAACAACACAAAACTACTCCTGTTAAAGTGACTGCAGAGCTCAACAGGCATCTTCGAGACCCCGTATCTATAGTTACTATCCGCCGAGAACTCCAGAAAGCGAATATTCATGGACAAGCTGCTATACCGAAAACCTAAGTGACGACAACCAACGCAAAGAAACGTAAAACATGGTGTCAGGAAGATAAATCCTGGACGACTGGTTAGTGGAAACACGTCTTATGGTCCAATGAGTCAACGTTTTCGTTATTTCCAACATCGGCCCGAATTTACGTCTGGAGAACTTCAAAGAAGCCTACAATCCTGATTCTTTAATTTCAACGCTTAAACATGGATGTGGAAGTGTGATGGTGTGGGCAGCCGTGTCATGGTATTCTGCTGGTCCCATCACTACTCTCAAAGGCCGCGCTACAGCCAAAGATTATGTGAACAGTTTAGGTGGCCAGGTGCACCCCAGCAGGCCAATTTGGCCGAGCGGTTCTAGGCGCTTCAGTCCGGAACCGCGCTGCTGCTACGGTAGCAGGTTCGAATCCTGCCTCTGGCATGGATGTGTATGATGTCCTTAGGTTAGTTAGGTTTAAGTAGTTCTAAGTCTAGGGGATTGATGTTAAGTCTCATAGTCCTTAGAGCCATTTGAATCATTGAGGTGCACCTCATGATTCAAATGTTGTTCCCCATCAATGATGCTATATTTCAGGACGACAATGCACCCATTCACACAGCCAGGACAATACAGTCTGGGTATGAGAAGCATGCAAGTGAACTGCAGCGTCTTCCCTGGACAGCACAGCCCCGGACTTTAACATTTCGAACCCTCGTGGACGGTATTGGAGCGCAGACACCGGAGCAGATTTCCGTCTCCCTCGTCACTACAGGAGTTAGAGAAGGTTCTGATCGAAGAGTGGCATAGCATTCCATTGGAGACTATACAGTCATTATATTCCAGTATTCCAAGAAGAATCGCAGCTGTATTAAGGGCAAATGGGAGTCCAACGTCTTATTACACTACTGGCCATTAAAATTGCTATACCAAGAAGAAAGGCATATGATAAACGGGTATTCATTGTACAAATGTATTATACTATAACTGACTTGTGATTACATTTTCATGCAATTTGGGTGCATAGATCCTGAGAAATCAGTACCCAGAACAATCACCTCTGGCCGTAATAACGGACTTGATACGCCTGGGCATTGAGTCAAACAGAGCTTGGATGGCGTGTCCAGAACAGCTGCCCATGCAGCTTCAACACGATACCGCAGTTCATCAAGTGTAGTGACTGGCATATCGTGACGAGCCAGTTGCTCGGCCACCATTGACCAGAAGTCTTCAATTGGTGAGAGATCTGGAGAATTTTCTGGCCAGGGCAGCAGTCGAACATTTTCTGTATCGAGGAAGGCCCGTACAGGACCTGCAACATGCGGCCGTGCATTATCCTGCTGAAATGTAGGGTTTCGCAGGGTTCGAATGAAGGGTAGAGCCACGGGTCGTAACACATCTGAAATGTAACGTCCACTGTTCAAAGTGCCGTCAATGGGAACAAGAGGTGACCGAGACGTGTAACCAATGGCACCCCATACCATCACGCCGGGTGATAACGCCAGTATGGCGATGACGAATACATACTTCCAATGTGTGTTCACCGCGTTGTTGCGAAACACGGATGCGACCATCATGATGCTGTAAACAGAACCTAGGTTCATCCGAAAAAATGACGTTTTGCCATTCGTGCATCCAGGTTCGTCGTTGAGTACACCATCGCAGGCACTCCTGTCTGTGATGCAGCGTCAAGGGTAACCGCAGCCATGGTCTCCGGGCTGATAGTTCATGCTGCTGTAAACGTCGTCGAACTGTTTGTGCAGATAGTTGTTGTCTTGCAAACGTCCCCATCTGTTGACTCAGGGATCGAGATGTGGCTGCACGATCTGTTACAGCCATGCGGGTAAGATGCAAGTCATCTCGACTGCTAGTGATACGAGGCCGTTGGGATCCAGCATGGCGTTCCGTATTACCCTCCTGAACTCACCGATTCCATATTCTGTTAACAGTCATTGGATCTCGACCAACGCGAGCAACAGTATCGCGATACGATAAACCGCAATCACGATAGGCTACAATCCGACCTTTATCAAAGTCGGAAACGTGATAGTACGCATTTCTCCTCCTTACACGAGGCATCACAACAAAGTTTCACCAGGCAACGCCGGTCAACTACTGTTTGTGTATGAGAAATCGGTTGGAGACTTTCCTCATGTCAGCACGTTGTAGATGGCGCCACCGGCGCCAACCTTGTGTGAATGTTCTGGAAAGCTAATCATTTGCATATCGCAGCATCTTCTTCCTGTCGGTTAAATTTAGCGTCTGTAGCACGCCATCTTCGTGGTGCAGCAATTTTAATGGCCAGTCGTGTAATAAACCATTCCCACGTAACTACAGGCGTTCACATTATTTTGCCTATCCCCTGTATGACCCCTCACGTCGTGCTGCCGCGCCTCGGCGCAGCCACTGCCCGCATCATTCAGACTTACGGCCGCCCACGTCAGAGTAGTCCTAACTGCCCGTGCCACCCCGGCACTCTTTCATCCCGAATTACTTCCCGCTGCTTACTGCTCTGGATGGATGACTCAACAACTCCGTATGACCAAGTTGGAGCCAGGCTCACGTGCAGCCTCCCTACTCCCGGCTGATTATCTGCTATAGCTGTTGTTGGAAGCCAGAGATATCACTTCGAATAGGAATGCAGCACTTTGTGGCTAAAACCACACACACATCAGTCTTGGATTCGTAATCGGCGCCTGATGTCCCGGAGCACCTACGGTTCCGTAACATCGTTGCTAACATTACTGTGGACGGATTTATACTAAATCAAATGGTTCAAATGGCTCTGAGCACTATGGGACTTAACATCTGTGGTCATCAGTCCCCTATAACTTAGAACTACTTAAACCCAACTAACCTAAGGACATCACACACATCCATGCCCGAGGCAGGACTCGAACCTGCGACCGTAGCAGTCGCGCGGTTCCGGACTGAGCGCCTAGAACCGCTAGACCACCGCGGCCGGCGGATTTGTACTGATTTGCTCGGTCGAACTACGCTTTTGTATCTGACCGCTTGAGTAACCGTGCCTTCGGTCTTCACCACGCTGCTGCAGACAACACCCTCCATCTCCGGGGAACGTTATCCAGCGAGACATTATTCTCCCTGCGGCGTAGGTGCCATATCCGTCGATAGCACGTTTCTCGGTTCTGAATCCAATAATGGCGGATAGTGGGCTACACCTTCCGGCGAAGGTCCAACTAAATGAATCGCCACAGTGGATATCATTGTTGCCCCATCCTCTACATGCTATTTTCTGCTGCACGTGCATTTCGCACAAGTGTTGATGGGTGCTTATGGATGAAGGTTCCTACTCGATACGTTATCATTTCTTCAAACTGTATTGTAAGACAACTTTAGTCTCGAGAACCGTGGCCAGCTGTCTGTGGCTTCAACGACCGGGTTCGTCACAGGTTTTTATCCAAGGCAATATACTTCTTCCACTTAAGATGAAGCCCATACTCCATACATCGTAAGAACAAACCTCATGTAAACATGGCACTATGTATTCTTCCGTTTTTCCTGGAACCTCATTGGGTTTCGTTTCACGTGGAGCAGAAGCCAAGCTGTCCCGAGTACAGTCAAGGACGATAACGAGGGTAAGTTTTATGCTGTGCGTTACGCATACATTGACTCAGCATTAAAACGGGAAAACAGCTTTACCAGCGCATTTAACTTGGAATGCAGAGGCCGGCCACCTGGTCCAACTAACCTGCAGTGATGTGAACAGTTGCAATAATTACGAAAAAAGAGACGAGCAGAGAACAATGTCGACTTGAATGTCATTTAACTATCGAACAGAAGGAAATAATGGTGAAACTCAGGCGATACGCTGTTTAGGTGATCTGCTGGAAAACACAACATGCTCTTGAACTTAGCTAACATAGCACTGTAATTAAAAACGAGAGTGATGAAAATTCCTGACTTTAACAAGGCTAATTTTTCTGTATAACCTACATTCGGCGTAAAAGTGCATTGTTGGGATTTCACGATGTGTTTAAACATTGAAGGCAATGAAGGTATTACAGTCAGTCGCCTCATAACCACCGAACTTGTTCCATATCGGGCTCCGAGGAATGCGGTACATTTAAGTGCTACTAGGTTGATAACGAGGCGATCAGCAAAAGAATCTAAAGTCACCAAAATGTCCACATTGCCTCCTCCTCTTTTATGACGTGCTGTCCTGCAATTCACTATCGCTCGGCAGTGACGAGCACAAAGCTTCGTGCACTAGTTCCAGCGAGTTTGGCAGCTTAAATGTCTTGTTATTTCCCGAGATATATCCGTTGACTTGGCTCCAGATCAATTCTATTGGGTTCAGATTGCATTGTTAAGGTGACAAATGTAAAAAGGCAGCATTTGTACAGTGTGCTCGAATCCTTGAAAATTAGTGTTTCCCGTGTTTCTACGACGCTTATCACTCTGGCTCGTGTGAGACCACATCTGTCATACAAAACAATGGGCATTCTCAGACAAAGAGTATGTGATTTTTCATTTTTCTCCAAAAAATTTAATTGTGTAATGTTTCCTCAGCTTCAAAATCTTTAACGATCTTTTATAATATGTCAATATTAAAAACGTCTACACTACTGGCCATTAAAATTGCTACACCAAGACGAAATGCAGATGATAAACGGGTATTCATTGGACAAATATAGTATACTAGAACTGACATGTGATTACATTTTCACGCAATTTGGGTGCATAGATCCTGAGAAATCAGCACCCAGAACAATCACCTCTGGCCGTAATAACGGCCTTGATACGCCTGGGCATTAAGTCACACAGCTTGGATGGCGTGTACAGGGACAGCTGCCCATGCAGCTTCAACACGATACCACAGTTCATCAAGAGTACTGACTGGCGTATTATGACAAGCCAGTTGCTGGGCCACCATTGACCAGACGTTTTCAATTGGTGAGAGATCTGGAGAATGTGCTGGCCAGGGCAGCAGTCGAACATTTTCTGTATCCAGAAAGGCCCGTACAGGACCTGCAACATGCGGCCGTGCATTATCCTGCTGAAATGTAGTGTTTCGCAGGGATCGAATCAAGGGTAGAGCCACGGGTCATAACACACTGGAAATGTAACGCCCACTGTTCAAAGTGCCATCAATGCGAACAAGAGGTGACCGAGGCGTGTAACCAATGGCACCCCATACCATCACGCCAGGTGATACGCCAGTATGACGATGACGAATACACGCTTCTAATGTGCGTTCACCGCGATGTCGTCAAACACGGATGCGACCATCATGATGCTGTAAACAGAATCTGGATTCATCCGAAAAAATGACGTTTTGCCATTCGTACACCCAAGTTCTTCCATCACAGGCGCTCCTGTCTGTGATGCAGCGTCAAGGGTAACCGCAGCCATGGTCTCCATGCTGCTGCAAATGTCGTTGAACTGTTCGTGCAGATGGTTGTTGTCTTGCAAACGTCCCCATCTGTTGACTCAGGGATCGAGGCGTTGCTGCACGATCCGTTACAGCTATGCGGAAAAGATGCCTGTGATCTCGACTGCTAGTGATATGGCGCCGTTGGGATCCAGTACGGCGTTCCTTATTACACTCCTGAATCCACCGATTCCATATTCTGCTAGCAGTCATTGGATCTCGACCAACGCGAGCAGCAATGTCGCTGTACGATAAACCGCGATCGGGATAGGCTACAATCCGACCTTTATCAAAGTCGGAAACGTGATGGTACGCATTTCTCCTCCTTACACGAGGCATCACAAAAACGTTTCACCAGGCAACGCCGGTCAACTGCTGGATGTGTTTGAGAAATCGGTTGGAAACTTTCCTCATGTCAGCACGTTGTAGGTGTCGCCACCGGCGCCAACCTTGTGTGAATGCTCTGGAAAGCTAATCATTTGTATATCACAGCATCTTCTTCCTGTCGGTTAAATTTCGCGTCTGTAGCACGTCATCTTCGTGGTGCAGGAATTTTAATGGCCAGTAGTGTATTTGAAATGAAAACCTGAATTCTGCGTGTGATATGTAATTAGGAACTAGAACACGTATATTTTTTGAAAAATGATGATTAAGTAAGAGTTAATTACCACATACTCAATAATTCCCATTTTGTTTTCTGAATGTGTTCTATATTGTTCGTTGAATTGGTTCGGTGTGGACGTCCAATGACTCCCGTTTTGGTTGTTCGTGGATCAGTTCGCTCAGTTTTTTTTTTATTACAGAGGGTAGGTAACACGCTGAGCTACCGTGCCGGCAAATTTAAATGATTCAGGTGTTCTGTCCGAACATAGCTCGCAATGGATTTCGAACCGGCGCCTACCACTCAACTAAATTATGAACCTACGACGCTACCGACTACGCTACAAAGTAATTAGAAGTTTTGTCTCGTATATTTGCTGCACCATGTTCCTCGAAAAGCGTGAAACCTGATTTTTCTCTGTAATGTTCTGAAAAACATTAAGAACATCTTGTTTCTTACTGTTAACGGTGTTCCGTGTGCGTGTTTCACAATGAAGCAGGATGTAGTCTCATCCATTTTCGTGGTACATATGAACAGCGGGACAATCAGGTCACAAGTAGCGCTTGCAGAGAATGTGACTGCACACGATTTTTGAAATGAAAACTACGTAGCTAAAGTATGATTAAGAGAAACGTTCATGGCTGTTAATACAGCAGAATGTCGAAGTTTCATTTACAGTGTCATAGTAATAAGACATCTAATACAAAAGTTCGATCTCCTTCCAAGAGCGGAACAACACCAGTGTACGAGAGTTACGACTACTGACCAATCATCGAGATGTGTTGTTTGTTTACATCAGGTTTATTCTTATGCTGAAGGAAGTATAGCATAAAATTCTTCACTCTACTTTCACCCGGCCTTCTGGCACCAGAACATGTTGCACGACTATGTGCATCATATGCCAACAAGTTACTGCAACTAATAATGATCAACATTCGACTATCAGTCATGATTCGGGAGCGAACACAGACGACTTTTAGTATCTTTCAGTGTAGTGTGAAAGAACCCACCCCCCCTCCCCCCACTTGTACTAAACAACCAGATATAACTGTTTAGCCTGTGAGTCCGTATAGGATCGTATTAGAGGTGTACAGTATAACCGGCCGTGCTCTTCCATCAGTGTTCTGCGATCCGTGCCTGGACTTTGTCAGTGAGTCGTCGTGTACGATTCTTTCCACTCATTTTGCCTAGAAGCTCTCGAAGTTTTATCTGTATCTCCATCTCCAGGCTACTCTGCAAATCACACTTAAGTGCCTGGCAGGAGGTTTCATAGAAACACCTTCATAATAAATCTGTTATTACGCTCTCGGGAAGAGCACGGAAAAATCGAATACCTATATCTTTTCGCGCAAGCTCTGATTTCCCTTAATTTATTATAATAATTGCTTCCCCCTATGTAGGTCGACATCAACAGAATATTTTCTCATTCGGAGGACAAAGTTGGTGACTGAAATTTCGTGAGAAGACCCTGCCCCAAAGAGAAACGCCTTCGTTTTAATAACGTACACCTCACATCCTGTATAACGTCCTTGGCATTCTCTTCCCTACTGCTCGATAATACAAAACGTGCTGTCCTCGTTCGAACTTTCTCGATGTACTCCGTTAATCCTATGTGGCAAGAATCCCACAACGCGCAGCACCGCTCCAAAAGAGGACGCTCAAGCGTAATGTAGGCAGTCGCTGTAGTAGATCTGTGGCATCTTCTAAATGTTCTGCCAATAAAACGTAGTCTTTGGTTCACCTTATCCACAACGTTTTTTGTGTGTTCTTTCCAATTTAAGTTGTTCCTAATTATCATTCCTAGGTACTTCGTTGAATTTACGTCCTTTAGATTTGACTGTTTTATCGTGTAACCGAAGATTAACGAATTCCTTTCAGCACTCATGTGAATGACCTCACACTTTCCATTATTTAACATGAATTTCCAATTTTCGCACCATACTGATGTCTTACCTAAATCGTTTTGCAGTATGTTTCGATTTTCTGACGATTTCACTAGACGATAAACAATAGGATCACTTGTAGACAACCTAAGACCGCTGCTCTGATTGTCCTCTAAATCGTTCATATAGATAAAGAAGAGCAGAGGGCCTATAACATTACCTTGGGAACGAAGGGAAATCACTCTGTTTTTCTCATAGGAAATCACGAATCAAGTCAGATAACGATTTTCCGTAAGCGCGCAATTTGATTACAAGCCGGTGTCAGAAGCCTTTGGGAAACCTAGAAACACGAACTCAATTTTACATCCTTTGTCAACATCACTCAGCACTTCAGTAAAGAGCTAGTTGTGTTTCGCAAGAACAACGTTTTCTACTTCCAAGTTGACTGTGTGTCAATAGACCATTCTCTTCGAGGGAATTCATAATGTTCGAACACAATATTTGTTCCAAAATCCTGCTGCATATCAACGTTAATGACATGGGCCTGTAATTTAGTGGATTACTCCTATTACCTTTCTTCGATATTGGTGCGACCCGCTCAACTTGTCAGTCTTTGGGTACGAATATTTCGTCAAGCGAACGGTTGTATATGATTGCTAAGCATGGAGCTACTGCGCCAACATATTTTGAAGTGAACCTAATTGGTATACAGTCTGGACCGGAGCTTTAAGTTGCTTCACTACTCGTAAGATACTTGTTTTTATTAAGTGATTTAAGTTGCCTGACAACTCCGAAGAATCTACTTCTAAGTTACTCCCGTTGGCAGCTATTCTTGATTCGAATTCTGGAATATTTACTTCGTCATCTTTGGTGAAGGAATTTCTGAAGGCTGTGTTTAATAACTTCGCTTTAGCGGCACTGTCATCGATAGTATTTCCATTGCTATCGCGCAGAGAAGCCATTGATTGTTTCTTGCCGCTTACGTACGACCAAAATGTCTTCGCATTTTCTGCCAGGTTTCGAGACAAAGTTTCGTTGTGGAAACTATTATAAGCATCTCGGATTTAAACCTGGGCAAAATGTCGAGCTTGTTTAAGAGATTGCCAGTCCCTCGCAGAAGCAGTATCAGCCCCGTTGAGTTTTCTGTAGAATTATACTTTCTGTGATTCTAAGTTGGTGAAGTGGGTAGCTACATTATTCGGAATAACGTTCGACAGGGATGCCATTATAATGTATTTATTTACTAAACACCATAAACTGATAATATCGACACAATTAATAATGATTAACTGGAAATTAGCAATTTATTGAGAGACTGATGTTACCACAGAACTAGATCGGAAGGCATCCTCTCGGCGACTGGCGACCATGGCGTGCAGCCTGTACCTCGTACTTAATACTGCGTGATATTTCGTAGACGTTCGTACATTTGCGTCAGCGTAAGCATTATTCGGTCGATTTCTGGCGTTGTAATACTGTTGTAAGGAAGTACTTATGACCTGCAGGGTTCTCCTAATTATATTGAAGAAAGCTATTTTTATTAGCAAATATTTATGTGGCAAGATTAATTGCTTCGCACCAGAATAGCTGTGCTTTCATCAAGTAAGTCGCTACTGACGTAACGGGCGTTCTCGTGTGGAGCCACAGCTCCTCACGTCACCGTCCAATGGCAACGCCATATGGTCAAATGGCCCCTTCAGCCCACGTGGGAACCGGTGCGTGCTTTCTGCAGTACCGCTTTTCTCACCGAATGCTACGTTATATCAGCAGATGCGACACAAAATTCTGAAACTGGAAAGTACGGAAATAAAATGTGGCTTGAACAGAAGGGGTACCTTAAAAGAGTCACCAACATCGACATGAGAGGCACTTCAGTATTATAAATCGTATACGGTTTATAAAATCCTGCCGCACACTTCTTGAAGAGCCTGAAATATCCAATTCTGAACGTTGGTTCATCATCGCTAAATATTCATTTTAAAGCGCTCTACCCTTCAGCATTCTTTTGGGCATAAATATCTGGGACACCCTGCTTACGTGGTAAAACTATAGCTGCACCAACCAGAAGATTGATTTGAACACGATATTGCTTGATCTTCCTGAAACCTCTGAACTTATCCACACAGCCAGTTGCAGAGGGACCTACGATTTAACATGGACTTCGCATCACAATGCATTTTTCACATTGACTGATGATTGCTAGACGTGAGAGAAGCAATAAGTGAAAAAAAAAGGGAAGCTGACTAGGGATCCAACCGCAGGACTTCGGATTCGTAGTCTCACTCATATCCACCGACTCACCCAGTACATATTTCTATTTTTTTTTGTTTAATTTTGTACAAAGGGCGTCTTTCCATCTCTTCAACGCACTTCATACTCGCCATGATCGCCTTCTTCTTTGTCAGGGTGAAATAACGGAATATTCTACTCTAGAAGTCTTATTTTTTCTTTCACTGGACCAAAAAGCTTCTGTTATTCCTCTGACAATTTAATATTTTAAAAACTCTTCAGTCCCGCCCGTGCTGTATGTAGTGATTCTTAACCCGACAATGCTCCTTTCCTTAGTAAGTAACAAGTAAATCTCAAGTTGTGTGAAGAATCGAACCCTCCTTTATTTAACAGCTTCAAATTATTTATTTATTCGAATCCAAAGCAAATACAACACACGGTAAATACCGTTAGAAACAAAAGAGAGGACGACTTATTAACCTACACCACTAATGGCCAAAATCGAGCAGCATTGTCTGCTCCCGGAATCGCTAGCAGACCACCTCCTGTGCAGGATGCAGCGCAGAGTTGGTAGACCACCAGGTGTTACATAGTGTCTTCTCACCGCAGCCACAGTTGGCGGAATCCAATGAGAAGTGCCATTTCTGGATGTTTCTCCTGGATCTCCCAGTTCCAGATCAAAAGCTGTTGAGCGACCTCTACATGTTCCAGTAAATCTGTTCACGGCCAGTGTGATAAACCTTTTGCATTTTCTTTATGTTTTCGTCTTCTTTAAAGGCAAAGAGAGAAGATGAAGCGGTAGCCCATCATAGAGCCTATGCCTACCGACATGTATTTTTTGACTTTCAGTTGTTAAAAAACAGACGATTTTTTCTGGTAGCAGTAGGAGGAAGGAAGGATTCGCGCTCAGCTAGTGAACGAGTGAGAAGCACGCCATTTTTAGCGAGTAATTGTAGACCACCATTTTGGGGTCGCTATGAATAAGTGAGGAGTATGTATTTCATATGCGCACCGTTTAGAAAATTACAGTATTGTTTTTGATGTGTTGCTAGAGGAGGCCGAAATGCACGCGTTTAATTACACGCTGACTGGCGCGAGGTCTGGAACAGTTAAGGGAATTAATAGTAGCAAATAAAGTACGTAGTTCTTGGAATACTTAATTTTAATCCACAATTGGTGTACATCGCTCTTGACGGTACATGTTATAATCTCAATATCAAATGCTATGGCGCCTTGCTAGGTCGTAGCAAATGACGTAGCTGAAGGCTATGCTAACTATCGTCTCGGCAAATGAGAGCGTAATGTCAGTGAACCTTTCCTAGCAAAGTCGGCTGTACAACTGGGGCGAGTGCTAGTAAGTCTCTCTAGACCTGCCGTGTGGTGGCGCTCGGTCTGCAATCACTGACAGTGGCGACACGCGGGTCCGACGTATACTAACGGACCGCGGCCGATTTAAAGGCTACCACCTAGCAAGTGTGGTGTCTGGCGGTGACACCACAGTTTTATTAACAGAAAGGTCGTGTGAGTTGTTATTTCAAATAGTACAATAATTACAAGAACTGAAGCCCACCTGTGTACTTTGGAAAATTACGAAGATCCGATAAGCTTAATGGGAACACGGTCAAGACTTCAAAGGTGAACACGGCGACCAAACGTAGCATTATAAAGAATGGTAAGCACAAATCTATAGCGGAGAAAGAAACTACTTCGCCCTGCAAAATAATATGAACTAATACGAACTTATTTCCAGGCATAGCTCAGCTTATTGTGCTTGTCATTCATGCTGAAAAATTAATCTCGTTAATTCAATACATTTTTTTAAAAAAGCCACGCATTTCAACATTTTATTATCATCTATTCCATTATTTTATTATATTGTACCAGGTGACAGGGTTTTTGAAGGTGGTGGCCAGGCAGAGTTATTCTCAAGTCGAGAAAACCACCGATGTTCCCATGCTGAAGTTGCCTTTGTTTGCAACGCTAAAGTGGCCCTGAAACATGTTGTGCATTCTGAACATCAGCCTTGGGGCTGCTGGAATTTACCCTGATAGTGGTTTGTTTTCCTGATAAGACTGATTACTTTACAAATGTGATAATTCCTTAAATATTTTACGTTAAGCAAGTAAGGAAGAAAAGGTCTATAAAAAGCATCGTTGCGAGTCGCTAAGTGCTCCCATTATCAAACACTGGATAGTTTTAATCTGGATAATTTGCACTCCGTTTTAAGAAGACCTATACCTTTCACAGCACGCACTGTTTAAGATATGATATCTCCCGAATTATGCGTCGTGTAATGATGTAATTTTGCAGGTACATTAAGTGGTTTGTGTGCTTACTGTCTACTAAATGTGTTACAAATAAGAGTCAGTGGTAAAGAAGAAATAAATTAAAAGGTCATGTTGGTTGCTACGGTTTGACTGCATGAACAGCGAAAATGTAATATGTGATAAACTTTTTTCCTTTAATCATTTTGCAGGGGGCTCTCAGCGAGAAAAAGTTAGAAATTACGTGTAAATTTTGTTGCAGTTTAGTAAATGCTCTCATCCTGAAATACTGAGTTAGTACAGTCGGAGTATTTGCACCGGGTTAGTTACTCTTCTTTTCCATCCCAATGGCCACGCCCTCGAAAGGTAGATGCTTCTTACCCCCACAGCTCTTTTGATAAGATAACTGCCGATATGTGCACCGACTTTGGTTGAAAACGAGTCAGTGATTTAGCAAGAGACGTGGAACAGAAAGAAACACATTTTTATAATCTATAGAGATCAAGTCTTGACAGCTTTCGTATCATTGTGTGTTGATAGTTCTCATAATCTGATAACTACACTACTGGCCTTAAAATTGCTACACCACGAGGATGGCGTGCTACAGACGCGAAATTCAACCAACAGGTAGACGATGCTGTGATATGCAAATTATTAGCTTTTCAGAGCATTCACACAAGGTTAGCGCCGGTGGCGACACCTACAACGTACTGACATGATGAAAGTTTCCAACCGATTTCTCATACACAAACAGTAGTTGAACGGCGTTGCCCGGTGTAACGTTGTTGTGATGCCTCGTGAAGGAGAGAAATGCGTACCATCACGTTTCCGGCTTTGATAAAGGTCGGACTGTAACCTATCGCGATTGCGGTTTATCGTATCGCGACATTGCTGCTCGCGTTTGTCGAGATCCAATGACTGTTAAAAGAAAATGGAATCGGTGTGTTCAGGATGGTAATACAGAACGCCGTGCTGCATTCCAACGGCCTCGTATCACTAGCAGTCGAGATGACAGGCATCTTATCCGCATGGCTGTAACGGATCGTGCAGCCACATCTCGATCCCTGAGTCAACAGATGGGGACGTTTGCAAGACAACAATCATCTACACGAACAGTTCGACGATGTTTGCAGCAGATGAACTATCTGCTCGGACACCATCGCTGCGGTTACCTTTGACGCTGCATCACAGACAGGAGCGCCTGCGAAGGTGTACTCAACGACGAACCTGGGTGCACGAATGGAAAACGTCATTTTTTTCGGATGAATCCAGGTTCTGTTCACAGCGTCATGATGGTCGTATCCGTGTTTGGCGAAATCGCAGTGAACGCACATTGGAGGCGTGTATTCGTCATCGCCATATTGGCGTATCACCCAGCTTGATGGTATAGGGTGCCATTGATTACACGTCTCGGTCACCTCTTGTTCGCATTGACGGCACTTTCAACAGTGGACGTTACATTTCAGAGGTGTTACGACCCGTGGCCCTACCCTTCATTCGATCCCTGTGAAACCCTACATTTCAGCAGGATAATGCACGACCGCATGTTGCAGGTCCTGTACGGGCCTGTCTGGTTACAGAAAATATTCGACTGCTGCCCTCGCCAGCACATTCTCCAGATCTCTCACCAACTGAAAACGTCTGGTCAATGATGGCCGAGCAAATGGCTCGTCACAATACGCCAGTCACTACTCTCGATGAACTGTGGTATCGTGTTGAAACTGCATGGGCAGCTGTCCCTGTACACGCCATCCAAGCTCTGTTTGACTCAGTTCCCAGGCGTATCAAGGCCGTTATTACGGCCTGAGGGCCGGCCGGTGTGGCCGTGAGGTTAAAGGCGCTGCAGTCTGGAACCGCGTGACCGCTACGGTCGCAGGTTCGAATCCTGCCTCGGGCATGGATGTGTGTGATGTCCTTAGGTTAGTTAGGTTTAATTAATTCTAAGTTCTAGGCGACTGATGACCTCAGCAGTTAAGTCGCATAGTGCTCAGAGTCATTTGAACCATTTTTGAACGGCCTGAGGTGGTTGTTCTGGGTACTGATTTCTCAGGATCTATGCACCCAAACTGCGTGAAAATGTAATCACATGTCAGTTCTAGTATAATATATTTGTCCAATCAGTACCCGTTTATCATCTGCATTTCTTCTTGGTGTAGCAGTTTTAATGGCCAGTAGTGTATTACGAAGTACAGGTAGCGTGCCGTCATTAAGCCGACAGCCAACAAATTTTCAAACAGTATAGTGCTGGTGTGTTAGCCGGACGTGTGGTTGCCGATCTTAGGCAACCATAACGGTGAACCCCACAACCGGCCTCGCATTTCGTGCCTTCCTATCTAGACAACCCATCTGGCCATCCTCTCCTTCGTGATTAAGCGGCTGTCTGGCTGAAACGGAGTCTTGTCTGCACTGTGTGCTCCTATGGCACTTGTCTTTATGCTTCCACAGCCCACTTACTATGCTGATGGAGTCTTATCTAACAATCGTGCTCAGTTAGACACGTAAAAGTAGCTCGTTTCGTCTCACAAGTACAGGCCAAACAACATTCTCAAAATCATACGTTGCTGGTGACTGATGTTTATCTGCATCATCTTTAGCGTAACATAGTAAATGTTTATTTTTTCGGTTATAGCACTCTTATTCGGGACCTACACCTTTTGCGGGAAAGTTCGAGTCTCGGTCCGACACAAACTTTTAACCTGCCAGGGAGTTTGATGTCAGCGTACACTCCGCTGCAGAGTGAAAATTACACTCAGTTAAAGAGTCTCGCTCCAAATCACAGTTTCAATGTGCCAGGAAGTTTTATACTCTTTAACTGTTCGACGAAAGAACCAAGCATGAAAACGTTCAGAAAGTCACAGAAATATAGCATATAACACATTTATGAATGAAATAAATAAAAAGTGCAGGGAAAACAACTAGAAATAGCTATAGGAAATGCGCGAAGACATCTAAAAACAAAATGACGTTGGAAAGACAGATTAAGTTTATAGAAAGGTCAAAATAAAATTGGGAGGAACTGAAACCAAATGCGTTAACATATAGGGTGCAAGGACTACACTGGAGGTGAGTAAATGACTGCTGAAGCGACAGAGGAGAATTGTGTGTCGATTTGGAAGGAATAATGGATGCTGTATTAGAGCCTGAAACAGCTTGCAAAGACTTTCGATGAGAGAAGATAAATGGGACTGTTTGCTAAAATTCGATCTGAAATCAGCAAATCACAAAGGTGACAACTAACGATTGTTCAAGTTCATGTGTGGAATCTACGAGCATTAAAAATACTATCGGATTTTCAGAACAATATCATGCATGCAAACCCGAAGATACCAAAGGCATATATAGTAAAGCGTCAAACAAACTGGTATAGGCATGCGTATTCAAATTTGGAGCTATGTAAACAGGTAAAATACGGCGCTGCGGTCGGCAACGCCCATATCAGACAACAAGTGTCTGGCGCAGTTGTTAGATCGGTTACTGCTGCTACAATGGTAGCTTATTAAGATTCAAGTGAGTTTGAACGTGGTTCTATAGTCGGCCCACGAGCGAGGGGACACAGCATCTCTGAGGTAGCAATGAAGTGGGGATGTACCGTACGACCACTGCACAAGTGTACCGTGTCTGAATATCAGAAATCCGATAAAACATCAAATATCCGACATCGCTACGGCCGGAAAAAGATCCTGCAAGAACGTGACCAACGGCGACTGAAGAGAATCGTTCAAAGCGACAGAAGTACAATCTTTCGGCAAATTTCAGCAGATTTCAATACTGGGCCATCAGCAAGTGTCAGCGTGCGAACCATTCAACGAAACATCACCGATATGGGCTTTCGGAGCTGAAGGCCCAGTCGTGTGCTGTTAATGACTGCACGACGCAAAGCCTGGGCCCATCAACACCGACATTGGACTGTTGATGACTGGAAACATGTTGTCTAGTCGGACGAGTCTCGTTTCAAATTGTATCGAGCAACTGGATGTGTACGGGTTTGGAGACAACCTCATGAATCCATGGATCCTGCATGCCAGCAGTGAACTGTTGAAGCTGCTGGAGGCTCTGTAATGGTGTGGGGTGTGTGCAGTTGGAATGATATGGGTCCTCTGATACGTCGTGACTGGTGACACGTACGTAAGCATCTTCTCTGATCACCTGCATCTATTCGTATCCATTGTGCATTCCGACGGACTAGAGCTATTCCAGCAGTATAATGCAACACCCCATAAGTCCATAATTGCTACAGAGCGGGTCCAGGAACACTCTTCTGAGTTTAAACATCTCCGCTGGCCAATGGACTCCCCAGACATGAATATTATTGAGCATATCTGGGATGACTTGCAACATGGTGCTCAGAAGAGATCTCCACCCCCTCTTTCTCTTAGGGATTTATGGACAGCCCTGCACGACTTCAGATATTACCCGAGTCCATGTCACGTTGTGTTGCGGCACATCTGTATGCTCGCGGGGGCCCTATACGATATTAGCCAGGTATACCGGTTGTTTTGGCTCTTCAGTGAACGAGAAAATGCAAGAGCAGCCGCGCAGCTTAACAGCTCGTGTATATAAATCCCCGACAAGAGTAATATGAAAAGGAATGGAAAATAAGATTGACGATCAGTTGGACTTTAGGAAAGGTAAAATCGCCAGGGGCGTCTCTGATGTTACGTTTCGAAACGAAAGTAAGACGAGAAGAATCAAGACATCTTCATACGATTTGCGCACCTGAAAAAAAATATTCGCCAAGGTAAGATGCAATAAATATGAAATTCTTAGAAAAGTGGATATAAGCTATAAGGGCAGATGAGTAGTCCTACTACATGTACAAGATTTAAGAGGGAATAATAAGAAGGGAACATCTAGATACTAGTGCTCAGATTAAAAGGGGCGTGAGACGGGTATGCAGTCTTTAGCCTAAACTGTTCAGTCTGTACCTCGAAAAGAAAGGTTCACGCTTGGAATAAAATTTCAGGAAGAAAGGGTAATATCCGATAATGACATTGTTATCCTCTTTTAAAATGAGAATGCCTTTCAGGACCTGATGGAAAAACTTCAATTTCTTTTTCTGGACTAGACTCAGTACATAACTGGTAGTTTAGCAATAATTCCCTAAAACACATCCTTCTTTCCGCAAAATATTCGTTCAAGAATGAATATTAACGCTATGTGTCTTCGGTTTGAGTCGTGTGCATAGAAGAAATGGTTCAAATGGCTTTGAGCACTATGGGACTTAACTTCGGAGATCATCAGTACCCTAGAACTTAGAACTACTTAAACCTAACTACCCTAAGGACGACACACACACATGCATGCCCGAGGCAGGATTCGAACCTCCGACCGTAGCGGTCGCGTGGTTCCAAACTGAAGCGCCTAGAACCGCTCGGTCACTCCGGTCGGCTGCATAGAAGAAGGGAGAACTTTCATGGCCCAATGTAGAATATAAGCGGGGCCTGCAACGTTTCTCGAATGAATTTCACTTGATGATTAATGCTAATTCTCTGGCAAGTTCTACAAATGCAAATTTGACTTTCTTTGTACTTACAATGAGGATATGAGGCCTAATTTGTAAGCCTAGCGCCTATTCAGAAATAAACATGAACCACAATAGTCACGTTGAACTCATTCAGGATCATCATGTAGTCTTTTCAGTTGTCGCCAACTCTAAGTTACCTTACAGGCAGTTACACGCAAGCCGGCCGCGGTGGCCGAGCGGTTCTAGGCGCGTCAGTCCGGAACCGCGGGACTGCTACGGTCGCAGGTTCGAATCCTGCCTCGGGCATGGATGTGTGTGATGTCCTTAGGTTAGTTAGGTTTAAGTAGTTCTAAGTTCTAGGGGACTGATGACCTAAGATGTAAAGTCCCATAGTGCTCAGAGCCATTTGAACCATATTTTTGAAGTTACACGCAAGCAAAGAATCCAAAATATTTCTTTCGATGACGGCTTGTTGTGAATAACGACTCCACTGAAGGCATACTGCAGTTAATTGTTGGTGTTCACATCGACTGCAGATGTAAGTAACAATATAAGAGCACGTCGGAAAAACTCGTGAAATCATTAGGAATATTACGAAAGTTCGTAGAATTAAAACGAAATAGGAGGGTGTCTGAATGACTTTGTATTATTACTCAGAAGTCCGATAAGAAAGTGCAATATCAAGATTATAATAGTCCCTGAACTGATAATGAAGAGTATAGACGGAGGCGATGAAAGTCATGGGATACCTTCTAATTTCGTGTCGGACCTCGTTTTGCCAGACGTAACGTTGACTCAAGAAGTCTTTGGAGGTCTCCCGCCGAAACATTGAGCCATGCTGCCTCTACAGTCGCCCATAATTGCTAAACAGTTACCTATGCAGGATTTTGTGAACTACTTGACCTCTCGATTACGTCACGTAAATGTTCGATGGGACTGACGTCGTGCGATGTGAGTGCCCAACTCATTCGCTGGAAATTTCCAGAATGCTCTTGAAACCAATCGCGAACACTTGTGGCCCGGTGACATGGCGCATTGTCAACCATAGAAATTCTATCATTGCATTGTAACATGTCTATGAATGCCTGGAAATGCTCTCCACATAACCCACTTCCAGTCAGTGATAAGTTCAGTTGCACCAGAGGACCCAGTACATTGCATGTAAGCATAGCCCACACCATTATGTAGCCACCACCAGCTTGCACAGTGCCTCATTGACAACTTGCGTCCATGACTAAGTGGCGTCTGCGCCACATTAGAGCCCTTCCATCAGCTCTTACTAATTGAAATCGGGCCTTATCTGACCAGGCCACGGTTTTCCAGTCGGTCGTCTACAGACCAACCGATATGGTCACGAGTCCAGAGGGTGCGCTGCAGGTGATGTCGTCCTGAAAGCAACGGTACTGGCGTAGGTCGTCTTGTGCCATAGTCCATTAACGGCATATTTCTCCGTACTGTCCTAACGGATACTTTCGGCGTGTGTCCCACATTGATTTCCGCGATTATTTCACACAGTGTTGCTTGTCTGGTAGCACTGACAACTCTACGAGAACGCCGCTGCTCTCAGTCGTTAAGCGAATGTCTTCGGTAATTGCGTCGGCCGTGGTGGGAGGTGATGCCTGAAATTTGGTGTTCTCGGCGGCACACTCTTGACAGTGTGACTCTCTGATTTTTGATTTCCCTAACGATTTCCGAAATTTAATGTGCCACACATCAAGCTCCAGCTACCATTACGCGTTCAAAGTCTGTTAATTCCGGCCGTGAGATCATAATGACGACAGAAACCTATTCACACGAATCATCTCTATACAAATGTCAGCTCTGCCAATGCACTGCCCTTTTATATATTGTGTACGCGATATTACCGACAGCTGTATACGTACATATAGGTATCCCATGCCTTTAGTCACCTCAGTGTAATTCCACTGGACATGAGAATCAGTACAAAACGAAACCATATACAATCGTCAATGCCCGTGATAATGTGAAATGCGAGGAGCCTAAGATGCGCCATGGTTTACAGGTTTACACTAGTTGATCAATAAAATGAAGTTCTGCTATTGGTTCTTGATCATGAAATAAGCCATTTCTCAATGAACAACGAATGTTAACTTTGGACGCAAGAGATAGTGTATTTATGAAATGACAACTCTCGAATTTACTGATATATTTTAAAATGTAACTGATGTAATTGACGATACTAGCTATCCTCTCAGTAATAAGCTATCACCCACTCACTTCAGATTTCATTTTAATAAACACTTTCAGAGTAAGAGTATGCAGACGAAGCACTTCGAGCATCATATACTCCCGCCAAAAATGCGCACCGGCCGAAGTGATTTATGCCGATCAGTTCTGCCGGTAAGGAGGGGCCACACGGCTCAGCTGGATCTAAGGGCCGCAGAATTAAGACCTGAGCTGTGCGCCGTATGTAATAACCCTAAGAAATTGCGAGTCTGCGAGCAATGCAGAAAAGAACAGTGTATAGGGTATGTAAATTGATCTCTGAGGTATATAATGTGTCAGGATCATAACCGTTACATACTCGACCTGCATTACGTGTGACTTTATAGGTATAAATTTCTGAAACATTTTGTTTGCTGTTTCTAGCTTTAGTCGCTTCGTGTGTTATATATAAACAAAAAGCCTTTGGAAACCCTGTTAACTATGGATGCTCATGAAGTAGCGCAGTGAGGCTTAGATTGCCGGTAAATTTCACAGTCTCACGTCAAGTGGTACGGATTCGTGACCTGAATGCTACTTTTGCGCAGGGGTAAGGACAACTTTGTAAACTGGGAGACAATTACAGATTCTCAGCGTCATGCTTTGAGGCGGACTTGAAATGGGCCCCTCGCATGTCATGCATTCCCGATACAAATGGGGACAGTTTACATGCTGTCTGTGGTACCGCAGAGGAGGGAGTGAGCAGCCACGGCGCGTGTTGCGCTTGGCACTGACTGTATCGAATACAGTTGCCAGCGTCCTCTCGGTTTTATCGCCGTATGTTCCTTAGAATTATTTTATTTTATTTTACTTATTTATTTTATATTTTATTTATTTTTTTTGTGTTGCAATCAGGAAAATAATTTATGCTCGTCCAGTGTATTGCTGAATAATTCTTTCATGAATACAATCAAGTATTTGAAGATGGTCATATAGACAAACAGGTAGTGAATAATGTGCTTAAATCACTAGTGCTTTCTGCAAAATATTCTGTCATTTGTATTCCTTGATTCACATAAAATCGAGGATCATTAACGTAGGGCAAAAACAGTAATGGTCCTATGTTTGAACCTTGTGGAACATCCATAGTGATTTCTTCCCAGGCAGATGACGTGAAGTCCTAGTTTTTACTACTCTCACATCCCAGTACAGCTGCATCTTCTTGTGCATCGTAGCGCAGTGACACAAACAGAACAGTTTTATTAAAAAAAAGACCTCGGCAACGAGAGCTTGCGCTCAAGTCCCCCCTTACCTGACGCCGTGCGAGAATTTTCCTCCAGATTCCGTCTCCAGAGGGCTTCTGGGACTACACACCTGGAACGCCTGGCAGGCAGGCGGCTCTGTTTGCAGAGAGCGGACGCCGGCCGGCTGCGATATTTGATTTGCTGTCCTGTCGCTCGCTGGTCCGTTCTCCCGTTGCGTCGTCGCCTTCTTCCGCGCGACGAGACGTGGAAAACAGCTCCACACAACTCCACAGACACACTGCTCGCTGCAGCCAACCGAGAACCGTAAGTACACAAAGGTGTTACTGCACCACGCTGCAGTTTTCAGGGATAATTCAAGAAAACAGAAGTACTTGGCAAGGGAGAATGTGGACTTAATTGAGTTTGCCTAAAAATCGTACAAACAAATTTTTCTCATTTTACACGTCTAGTTCCGCAGGATTAAATTGAGCAGAAACTTTCCTCGGTCAAAGAAGGTGTAAGTACATGAAATTAACGGAAATGAAGGAAAATGTATACGAATCCTATGCAGATGACGAGCTATGATTATATATTATTGCAATTAGCATACGACACAGAAATTAGCCTAATTTTTCCAGGACATCCCCGACATAATAGAAGATGTGATCCGTGAGTAAATTCTTCAGATTAGACACGAATGTGCGAGGATTACTGCTAAGATTTTCTCAAATCCTGTGGTAGCGATCTAGCAGAATACTGCACGTATTTCTGCACAAGAGTCAAGGAAATGCGATCCAAATGCAAATTCGATATCTGACTTGCATAAACCGAGTGAAAGCTGCTAATTATGGGGAATAAGTTCATATTATTAAGAAAAAACGACATAAAGAAGATAAATGTTGAGAGACCAATGTCAGAATTCCGAGATACCTGAACACGAGTCGATAAGAGGTTCGTGAACTTACAACACATACCACTCGAACTGCTCGTTTCTGAGCCATAAATACGGTCTGTGAATCGTAAGAGTCACCCCAGTATATAAAGGCCTTTGTCATGAGGGAATGAACAGAGCAAAGTAGATTAATGTTCGTGTTGGACTGTCGCTTATTGTTGATACTTTTCCGTCAGTAAAGACAGCTAGTTCAGTTTCTGAACATGATTCTGAAGTTGAGCTTTCATGAGAGCTTCCGTCTATCTGAACAGGCAGTAATCTGGACTGTTCAGAATCACTAATATATGCTTATCCTGTCTAATCAAAAAACGTCAGTTTTAGTTTAACTGTGTGTTGGAAACTGAGTCTTACTGTGATTTAACATCAATTTATTTTTAACAAGCCATAAACATGTGTCTTGTACTGCACTATTCGTTAGTAATGCTCTGAAATACCCCCACTGAAGTCTGCCTCAGTCAGGCGGCACCTCATAGCCGTTATCATACTGTGAAGAACCATATTTTGCTGTCTGTTCTTAAAGTATGAGAGGAACCAATTTATTGTGAGCTACATCTCTTATTCCACAATGGCTCAACATCTGCTGTAATACAGTATTTCAGCCAAACACCTTAGTTAAATCTGTATGGCGGTACGATGTGGAGAATCTATAGAGGGAAGGAAGACTGAATAGCATTTTAACATAGCGTCGACGACATGTTCATCAGTGACGAAAAGTTCTGATTGGGGAAGGATGGGGGAGAAAACCGACTGAAGCCTTTTAAAGGAACCACTTTGACATTTCAAAATTTGTGTGGACAGACCGTAAACAATTCGTTGGAAAATTTCATTTACTCACACGAAATAATTCCGTACATACGCTACGTTGGCACATAAAATATCTTTTCTGCTTCCAGAGATTTCATGTGAGTTCCATGCAAACAATGAAAAGAGTTAATTTTACATCTCTGTAGTTACTGTTCATAGTAAAGCACAATCAGACACCACTGTAACCAACAGTGGAAGAGACAAATTGCTAGTATTATGGAAAGTAACTTGCTGATACCCAGTCGTTGCCCAGGTATGTATTCATTCCAATCTTCTATTAGTCCATCTTCTTCTCTCTCTCTCTCTCTCTCTCTCTCTCTCTCTGCCTATCTCCTCTTTCACCTCCTCTCTCCCATCTCCTCCACGCCATCTCTGTCCATCTCATTCACCCCCCCCCCCCCTCGTTTTCTGTCTTCGTGATCCTGCCCCTTTCTCTGCCTATCTCTGCCTCCCATGTTTCAGTCCATCTACTCCTCTACCCTTTATTTCGCCTCCGTCTCTTTCTGTCCATCTCCTTTTCCCCCTTCTCTCTGCCTCTCTCTTCCTCCCTTGTTCAGATCGCCTGCTCCTCTTTCTTTTCTCTGTCCATACCCTCCTCTCCCATCTATTTTGCTCCCTGTCTTCCTGTATATCTCCTCCTCCTTCTTCTCTCTGCCTTTAACTTCTTTCCCTGTTTCAATCACCTCCTCCTCTTTCCTTTCCCTGACCATATCCTCCTCTCCCCTCTCTCTGCCTATTTCGCTTCTGGCTCTTTCTGTCCACCTCCCCCTACCCCTTCTCCTGCCTATCTCTTCTTCTCATGTTTCAGTCCACCTTTCTCAGTCCACGTCCTCTGCCCCCCTCTACCTGTGCCCATCTCTCCCCTCACCCTCTCACATTATCAAGCTAACCACACCAGGATGCTGGTGGTTCCTACTCCCAGAGTATGTGTACCAAGTTTGAAATTTTTGTTGAAACCGTTCCAGGGGTTTAGGATGAGATCTTTATATTTGTCTTTGCCGGCTTACACATATTTCAAATATATTTAACACATTTTACACCTATTTGTACATGTATTTCACCTGTAATCTATTCTTAGCGAATCTCAACACGAAGCTTCATTTTTACGCTGCTCAGTGATTAAGAGGTCGTGTGTCATAAATTACCTGTCATACAATGATATAATTTTTCTGATAAATTCAGTAGTATATGTGAATACCGTCTGCAAAATGTGTCGGAACTTAAGTTAGTAGTGATGTAGAAATAAATTAAAACTTCATGTTTTATGCAGCAATTTTACTGCATGAACAGCGAAAATGTACTAAGCTATTAATTTTTATTCCTTTCATCATTTTGCGGGTGTCGTTAGTGACAAAAGAACGTTTGACATTATGTGTCAACTTTGTTGCAAATTTCCAAGCGCTCTCATTTCAAATCCTGGTTACTGAAGTATGGGTATCTGTGTGTTGTGGGCAACGCTGCTTTCTCACCCCTATCCCCGCCCCTTTGATAAGTTGGTGGTTCGTACCCCGACAGCGATGATTTGCAGACAGTATGTGATTAGTTCACAAGTTTGGTGCATTAGCTTCGGACGAGATGTGGAGCATACGTACATGTATTCATACATGTATAAGTGTATACATTTTTATAATACGTTTGGATGTCTACCTGTACTGAGACAGAATTTCCACACGTGAGCACGATTTTGTTTTGTTTCATTCTTAAGCGACTACTCTGACTGTGACCAATGATTATCCCGAATTTTAGTTCGACAGTTTAGCTATACAAGTGAATGAGCGCCACAAAATGGGACTGCGAACCAGTAACTAGCCCCGAAAATTTGAAGAACATGCAACTGAAATAATGAAACGAAGTATACGTAAATAAAACGAAAAATGAAATATGTATATAAAAAATTAAAAGCGAAGTTAAGCTGTGAATCTTATGTTTTCAAAACAAATACTTTATTAGTTATGGACTCGAAAACTGAGTTCTTCTCTGAAAATAACTGAGGAAATTATAACTGATATCAGTAACAACGGTTTAACGTGGATGTGAATGTTGGGCACTTACGAAACGACGGATAACAAGCATAGAAAGTGTGATGGTGAGGTTTATGGTGCAACCATGAAACGGTGAAGAAAAGGGCAATTGGAAGGTACACATAACAATAACGCAAGAAACCAGAACACTCAAGTCATTGCTAAAGTTTAAGACAAAACATATGTAAGAATTATAGATTGGTTAAAGAAAAGATAGACGCAGTAAAATAACTGAAGCTGGAACAAACAAGACAACATTTAAACTTGTGTTGACGGTGATGTATGCGGTGACAGAGATTACTGCACTGTGATGAATTCACACTGATGTTACAGCAGTAGTAAATTTCCACTTTGAGATGGCAATCTAATAAGCACATGGGCAGAAAATTGTTCGGTGTCCTATCTTTACAAGAGCAAATTCCATTTTCTTTTCCTTTCTAGCATCAACGACAATACACTGCCAATGTTTTGAATTGATTTAAGTAAACCTTCATCGTTGAATCCTACATGTCCCTATAACCATCTCTATGAGATAGCTTCCGAACTGGAAGAAAAATCATGACCACGAACGCCACCTAGTGTCCAAATATGCCTTTCGCTCCATCCTGATTCACTAATATTCTCTATTCTTCTTTCTGTCTCTACCCGTCTTTCTTCGTCTTTTCTTTTATATGAGATATAATCCTGTGACTTGTGTAGTCAGTATACCTTACAAGGAAGTTAGCTGTATACTACATTCCTACAATTCTGAAAGCCGTTTGAAACTACCTCACCATCGATGATGGTGAAGGTACACTCATCAGCATTTCGAACGGTTTGATTCTGCCCTTCATCTGCTGCCACACCATACTATGTGGAGCTACTACAATGTGTTTTGTATGATAGAGTCCTTATCTCCCACTACTCATTTTACCACTCTTCTAGTGTTTCCAGTTCCATGTTACCCATTCCTGGAGCCCATAGCAGATGTCCTACTAACAAACCCCTTCTGTTGACTTCTTTCTTCACATATTTTTATTACTTTTTCGTTCTCTACGTTACTTCGCTACGTCCGTGTTTCAAATGTTTCCTATTGCTTGTGCTCCCGTTTTCACAAAGTTCCACATATCGCTCCTATCCAAAGCTATGCAGCAGAGGGACGCTTTTACGAAGTTGTTCCCCATTGCTGATTCAGCATTTGATACCAACGGAGCTCTTTGATCTCAATAGTAGTATATTGCGGTAGCGAAGAAATTCTATCTTCTAGAGGGATACTTTTACGAAGTGGTTACTCATTTCTGTTCTAACATTTTACACCAAAAGAGCTCATTTATTGCAGAAGACGTTTCTTGCCTGCCGCAATATTTTACTAGTATCTTCCACGCTTTGAATATGCCACGTAATATTGCTCCTTACGCAGGAGAATTCTTTAACTTTCTGCACTCATTTGTCGTTCGTCAATTTGTACTTAAGTGTCTTGCTGTTTAACTTTCTGCTGCTCTTCCTCTCTAAATCGTCGATAGTGAAACCATATTCTTTGCTATGTATGCTTTCTTTTCTTTCGGCCAGAAAGACTGCATGTTGACAGATGTTATGTGTGATATGTGATAGGCAGCAACCACTACTCGTACCTCCAATTTCTTGAAGTGCTCCATGCCTGCAAATTTTGCACAAAGTGCTTTTTGATGCACAGAAGAATTAACCCCATCTGTCAAAAATGGCTCTGAGCACTATGGGACTTAACATCTGTGGTCATCAGTCCCCTAGAACTTAGAACTACTTAAACCTAACTAACCTAAGGACATCACACACAGCCATGCCCGAAGCAGGATTCGAACCTGCGACCGTAGCGGTCACGCGGTTCCAGACTGAAGCGCCTTTAACCGCACGGCCACACCGGCCGGCGAACCCCATCTGTCGACCGTTCTGATTATACTTCTTTCATTGTCATCTAAAAGTTTAAATTTTTACTACTTCGTACTACACTGAAGCGCCAAAGAAACTGGTATAGGTATTGCGTATTCAAATACAGAGATATGTGAACAGGCAGAATACAGCACTGCGGTCGGCAATGCGTATGTAAGACAACAACTTTCTGGCGCAGTTGTTAGATCAGTTACTGCTGCTAAAATGGCAGGCTATCAAGATTTAAGTGAGTTTTAACGTGGTTTGTTTGTTTTTTGTAATTTAGGGCGCAAAAAACAACTGGGATCATACGCGCTCAAGTCAAAACTATAGAACATGAACACACAGAGAAGTTGAATGACTATACGTCAGTCCCAATGGACATAATAGGAGACAGCTAAAAAAACAGGAATGTGGAGGAAGGGCTAAAAAAACACCATACGGAAATGGAAGTCCAAAACTAAAACTTAAATGGCCTTCGCCATATCGATTCGGCGTTTAAAAAGTAAAACGCGGTAGACAGCCCGCATGTCATTCGCTAAAACGGCTGATAAATCAGACGGCAAATCCAAGCTGGAACGTAAATTTAAAAAAAAAAAAAAAAAAAAAAAAAAAAAAAAAAAAAAAAAAAAAAAAGCCATTCTAGCAGGAAGTGGCGGACAGTTAAAATTTGGGCACAATGTGTACAAACTAGTACTGCAGCGCCACTTACCAAATGACGATGGCTACAAAGGCAGTGCCCAACACGCAGCCGAGTTAAAATAATCTCCTCCCGGTGGGAGGGGCGAGAGGAGGTCGTCCAAGCCTCTGGGAGAGGTTTAATGAGCCGAAGCTTATTCCCGTGAAGGGAGGACCATTGGCGATGCCAGAGGGATACCACCTCCTGACAGACGGAAACGCAGAGATCATCGGAGGAAATATAAGTAGTCGTGGGCTGAGGTACGAGGACTGCAGCCTTGGCAGCAGCGTCAGCAGCCTCGTTTCCTGGCAGACCGACATGACCAGGGACCCACAGAAACATGACACTGACTCCACCAAGAGTAAGCAAGTGACGGTTTTCCTGGACCCACTGCACTAAGGGATGGGCAGTGTACAGCGCACAATGACTTTGGAGCGAGTCTGAACAGAGAACACAATTGGAAAGGCTGTGTCGCCGGATGTACTCCTTTGACTGATAAGGCGAGGAGCTCGGCTGTGAATACTGAGGAGTGTGCCGGAAGCCGACATCGAAAGACACAAGTTCCAATGAAGAAGGCACACACGACCCCATGGTCAGTCCGAGCCATCAGTGTAGACAAAGGTACTATCGCAAAGTTTCATGTGAAGGTCGTGAAACTGGAGGCGATAGACAGAGGCTGGAGTAGTGTCCTTAGGAAGTGAATGAAGGCCAAGATTACCATGGGCCGCTTCACGAAGCCAAGGTGGTGAAGGGTTCACACCCAATGGGAAAGTTGCAGATAGTGTGAAGTTAAGCAGCCGTAGCAAGTGGCAAAAGCAGACTCCAGGAGGTAACAGAAACGAGCCACATACTGCCGATCAAAGGAATCATCAAAGAAGTAGGCATAGGAATGGTGGCCATGCATGGCAAACGGCATGCGTATCTGCTGAGGAGAAAGTCACGGCGGTAGGACAGTGGTAGCTCAGTAGCTTCAGCATACTGTAGCGGCACCACCGTTTAAAATAGGAAAGTTAGATTCGGTGCAATATTTCTGAGTGAACAAGTTACAGCCAGGTGCGGGCCTGTTGACAGTAAGTTATGCTGATCAGCAGTTGTTAGTTGAATGGAGACCACAGGGCCGTCGAACCGCTGGAAAGAGTAAATGCATGGCGCAAGTTAGAGGCAGAAGGGGCCCACTGGCGCAACCTAGATGAGTACGTGACTAGGAGTGGCACGTTAGCAAAACAGGGACGCACAGCTGCATATAAATAGGTGCCGGTTTTCTAACAAGGGGCATTCAGGTGTGGCAGTTCTCCTGGATGGTGGGGCGTGTCACACCACCAGCTACACGCAGCAGCAGATGGGACGCCAGCATTCCAGTCCATGGCGGGTCGCTGGTTCGACCCTCTGAGGCCAACATGGGTTCCGTAGCCAACCAGCGGCACGCCACTTGACGGCTCGCTACCACGAGCAGTCTTGTTGACTCCCAACACATGTTGGAGGCATCCCGAGGCGAGGGCCGCAGATTTGGCTGTCGGATCACAAGCGCTTGTGTCGCCCACAATCTTAATCGTGACAGTGAAGAAGCACGCAATGGTCCACCTGTGGTTCCCCGCTAGCGGCGCTGAGGCAACAGGGATCGAGGCTACTGAGTTGGCTGCCGGTGCTTTCTAACGTCGTCAAAACTCCATGGCTGTACACGGCTAGCAAGCCACAGTACATTGCATGGGTCTTTGATGTAGCCCTTCCGCGCCAAGCTGTTTTGCAGACAGCAGAGTGGCGTCCTCGGCATCTAAGGACCCTGTGACGTAGATAGAGAGGAATGCGGCACTGTAGCTGAGAATAATAAAACACTTGAAGATCACAGCGTAGTTTTAATATAGCACATCCTGACAGTTTCCATCCACATCCTACACTCCTCCACTGCACGCCAACATCTACATTTGGCAGTGACAGCTACAATACAGACTCTCAATCAGGCTGATGTAAAAGGCGCCCGTGGCCAAAAGGATGCCACAATGGTGGACAGTGTTGAGATGGCGTAAGAGGAATGGGCATGCAGACACACAAACAAATCACCCATAGTCAAGTTTAGAACGGACAAGGGACCGGAACAAATGAAGGAGAGTGGTTCAATCGGCACCCCAGGAAGTACCGTTGAGGACACATAGGAGATTCAGGGACCACCTACGGCGGGCTGCCAGGTAAGAAACATGGGAGGACCAAGAGAATTTCCTATCGAGCAATTTTGTAGCTTCAACAAACGGAATGGCAGCAGGCTCAAGATGTAGAGACGGTGTCAGAAACCATTTGCACCGCCAGAAATTCATACAGACTGTTTTGTCAGGGGAAAAGCGAAAGCCATTGCCAATGCTCCAAGAGTAAAGACGACCAAGACAGCACTGAAGACGCCGCTCAGTGAGACATGTCCTTGGAGATCTGCAATAGACGGCAAAATCGTCTACAAAAAGAGAGCTGGAGATGTCCAGTGGGAGAGAGGTCATTATGTGGTTAATGGAGACAGCAAAGAGGATGACACTCTGGACGGAACCCTAAGGCACACCAGTTTTCTGGATAAATGTGTCCAACAAGGCAGAACTGACACGCCCGTTGAAAACTCGGTACTGTAAAAATGCCTGAAGAAAACAGGACAGGTGCCCACAGAAGCGCCACATGTAAAGAGTACGGAGGATACTAGATATCCAGCAGGTGTTATAGGCCTTCTCCAAATCGAAAAATACGGCCACAGTCTGGGATTTCCGCAGAAAATCATTCATGACATGGGTGGACAAAGTAACGAGATGGTCAAATGCAGAATGCCACGCTCAAAATCCACACTGTGCATTCGTGAGTAAATGTCGAGACTCGAGTCACCACACCAGCTGGGCATGAATCATAAGTTCCATCACCTTGCAAACGCAGCTGGTAAGAGAGATGGGGTGGTAGTTAGAAGGAAGGTTTTTGTCCTTACCGGGCTTAGGTATGGGTATGATGGTGTCTTCAGATGCGGTTGTACCTTTTAAGCAGAAAGTGATTGCCCACAAGAGAAAGGTGCTGCAACATCTGAATGTGGATGGTGCCTGGCCCTGGGGCGGAGGATTGGGATGAACTGAGAGCATGATCTAGCTCTCCCATAGAAAAGATGGCATTGTAGCACTCACGATTCGGAGAAGAGAAGGGTGTTGTCCGAGCCGCCTCCGCTCGTTTCCGTTGTAGGAAGGCAGCGTGATAGTGGGAAGAGCTCGAAATTTCCGCAAAATGGACGCCCAAGATGTTGGAGACAGCAATAGGGTCCACGATGACATCGTCAGCGACTGTCAGTCCGGAAATTGAGGAACACATCTTGGTTCTAGAGAGCCGTTGGAGATTGGTCCACACGACAGAGGAAGGTGTGGAACTGTTAAAAGAACCAGTGAATGAAATACAGCTAGCTCTTTTCCTAACCTGAAGAACGCAACGACGCTTTGCACGCATCTGTTTATAATGATTGCAGTTTGCCAGCGTAGGGTGGCGATTAAAAACGCGGAGAGCACGTCTAAGTGCGTGAATTGCGTCGCGGCATGCGTCAGTCCACCAAGGGACTGGGACACGATGTGGTAGAGAGGAAGTGCGGTGATGAAACGTTCTGAACCAGTAAGGAAAACTTTTGTGAGATATTCTACCTGGGCATCACAGCTGTGGAAATCTTGTTCTTCGAAGGTCACCAGGGAGGAGTAAAGCTGCCAGTCAGCCCTAGAAAGCTGCCATTTAGGCGTGCATGCGGATGGAGTAGGTATCAGCAAGCGGATAGCACACGGCGCTTGAGACGATGGGCAAGCTGGACAGTGCAGAGGGTTAGGTCCAAATGGGAATAGGTGTGCGAGAAGTCGGAAAGGAATGTGGGTGCTCCAGTGTTAAGGCAGAAGAGGTTAAGTTGGTTAAGAAGGTCAACCAAGAGGGCACCTCTCAGACAGGTTCTCCCAGGATGATGTGCACCACAGTCAAGGAGTAGCAAAAATGAGGGAGGCAACTGCCCAATAAGTTGAAGGAAGTCTGTCCTGATGACAGCGAATGATGGAGGGACATATAGTACAGAGGGAACGAAAAGGCGAGCTGCCACAGCTTGAAGATTGGCACTCAGCGAGATGGGTTGACTATGAATGTCATCCCATATAGCAGCATGACGCCCCCATGAGAGGAAATGCCGACCTCAGGGGGAAGGTCAAAACGAATCAGTAAGAAATGTGAAAGCTCAAAGCGGTCGTGAGGGTGCAATTTCGTTTCCTGAAGGCAGAGTACAAGGGGACGCTGCGACGCTAGAAGTAGCTGTAAATCCTCTTTGTGGGACTGAAGGCTGCAAACTTTCATTGGAGGAGGGGCATGATGAAGAGACGTGGGGATATCACCTTGGCGGCTCCCAAGTGACAGCCGGGGTCCACAGAAGCATCAGCTTGCTTGTGCGGTCTGTGGAGTCCAACGACGAAAAATGGTTATCGGTGCGCACGGGCGACACGGAGGCTGGCCGGATGAAGGTATCTCGTGCCAAAACCATCGTAGAGGATCTTCGAGGTGGCGAAGGAGAAGACCATTTGCCTTTGGAAGACTTCTTCGAGCCTTTCCAGATAGATGAAGACTCGGGTGATGTTTCACTGGAGGGACAGAGGAAATCTTCAAGAGAATACTCCTTCTGTCCTTTCCAGCCTACCAGTTGTGTAGCTGTTGGTTTCGTCCCTTGAGGAAAGAGTTTGACGGCTTGTTGTACAGCTGGTCGGGGGGATGGCGATGCTACCTAGACACTGGGGAATTTCACGACCTCAGAGCTAAACTGCAGGTCACATGCCTGCGTGGCCATGTCCTTCATGGAGCGAGGGGGTAACAACAATAGAACTACAGGTACCAGACTGGAGAACACAGAGTTTGCGACTAGCCAGTAACTTGCGAGCAACTGGATGAGGCACGTTTTCCTTTACCGTTTACAGCCCACTCATCAAGGTACACTGGACAGTCCCGAAAGGAGGCGGTATGGCCGCCATTGCAGTTGATATAGCGGGGAGAAGGAGGTGGACAATCGGCCTCGTGCACATCCCTACCATAGGTGACACATTTGGCATGGTGTCGACAAGACGTTCTAGTGTGATTAAAATGATGACACTGGTGGTAGTGCATCTGTTTTAGAATGTATGGCGGGACGGTGATAATTTCATAGCCTGCTTGCTTGCTTTGGGCTTGGACGGAAGCAGCACTCTATCGAAGGTGGGAAAGAGAGTGCGGGTAGGCACTAAGGAAGAATCTATCTTTTTCATTACACGATGAACGGCAATGACACCTTGATCACCGAGGTAAGACTGTATTTCGACCTCGGTTAGACCGTCGTAAATTACACCACGGTAAGAATTCAAAGTTCTGTGGGCCTAGACACGAACAGGGTATCTGTGAAGAAGCGAGGCAGCAAGAATCAGAAGCGGTCTCCAAACGCAAAGTGCCATTCTGTAAACGGGAGCTTGATTTCATAGGGCCAGCATTTGCATCTACTCCTTTCAGGATAATAAACGGGTTTACCGTGGCGAAGGACTGACCAGTACGCGAGACCACGAGGAACTGTGGTGCAGCAGGAAGAGTCTTTGAATCATTAGCCTCGTTGCGTTTACGTTTTGTAGAAGTTGAGTGGGGAAGATGATTGACTCATCGCGAGGAAATCCCCCATGATTGCCAGCGTCTCCGATGGCGCGCTCCTTCCAACTGGGGGACCCCCTTCACAATGGGGCGTACTCGCCTTAGGTGATTGTTCACACCTCCTTTTAACGTGCTGTTATAGTCGGTACACAAGCGATGGGACACAGCATCTCCGAGGTAGCGATTAAATGGGGATTTTCCCGTACGATCATTTCACGAGTGTACCGTGAATATCAGGAATGTTGAAAAACGTCTAATCTCCAACGACGCTGTTGCCGGAAAAAGATCCTGCAAGAACAGAGCAGAACAAACGACGACTGAAGAGAATCGTTTGAGGTGACTGAAATGCAACCATTCCGGAAATTGCCTCAGATTTCAATACTGCATCATCAACAAGTGTCAACGTGCGAAACATGCAACGAAGTATCATCGATATGGGATTTCGGAGCCAGAGGCCTACTCGTGTACCCATGATGACTGCACAACATAAAACTTTAGACCTCGCCTCGCCTGGGCCCGTCAACACCGACCTTGGACTGCATGTTGCCTGGTCGGACGTGTCTCGTTCCAAATTGTATCGATTGGATGGACGTGTACGGGTATGGAGACAACCTCATAAATCCATGGACCCTGCATGTCAGCAGAGGACTGTTGAAGCTGTTGGAGGCTCTGTCAGGGTGTGGAGCGTGTCCAGTTGGAGTGTTATGGGACCCCTGATACGTCTAGATGCGACACTGACAGGTGACACTACGTAAGCATCCTGTCTGGTCGTCTGCATCCATTCATGTCCAGTGTGCATTCCGACGGATTTGGGCAATTCCAGGAAGACGATGCGACACCACACACGTCAATAATTGCTACGGAGTGACTCCAGGAACACTCTTCTGAGTTTAAATACTTCCGCTGGCCACCACACTCCCCAGACATGAACATTATTGAGCATATCTGCGATGTTTTGAAAGTGCTTTTCAGAAGAGATCTTCACCCCCTCGCACTCTTACGGATTTATGGACAGCCCTGCAGTATTCATGGTGTCAGTTCTCTCCAGTACTACTTCAGACATTAGCCGAGTCCACAGCACGTCGTGTTGCGGCACTTCTGCGTGCTCGCGGGAGCCCTACACAATATTAGGCAGTTGTACCAGTTTCTTCGGCTCTTCAGCGTACAACAACTTCACACGCTTGATCTTTTGTGTGTGGCTTATAACTGGATATCTGCTTCTTGCTGATACTGGGGAACACTGACATAGTCCGTTGTGGACAGCTGTGAAAACAGGTCCGTCACAGTTGTAGGCTGGGGGATTCCTGCTCTGATCAAGGCCGTAAGAAACTTGTGACGTTGTCTGTCACGAAGCTGTCCTATGGCGAGCAGGAACATGAGTAGGCGCCAGAGCTCTCGCTCAAAATTAGCGAGCTGTTAAGCGCTGTTGTAAGCATTCCGGTTTGAGAGGCAGTGGCTTATCTACAATAAAAGTAGTGTCCCTGACTGAGGGAGTGATTTTTGGACTAAAAGAGACGGAATGTCAGAATAGACCACAGTCACTCAACCAGAAATTTTCAACTGTAGAATACAACAGCCATGAAAGTGTTTATTGTATGACATCTCAGGATTGCGAAGATCTTGCTACGCGTCTTCTCCAGGTAGTAGACCCAACAACCTACAACTGTGGGACAAAGCGTTGTCGCCACCGCCAGCCGTCCTCTCACGGGATGCGAAAACGCACGTGAAGGATGAGCTGGTGGTGTCACAGAGAAGAACTGCGCGATCCACTAAACTGTGCAGCGTCAAAGAATTTGGCATGTCAGAGTTTAGCCTCTTGGAGAGAAACGGGTCCAACGAGAAGCGATATCGTCTTACACAGAACATCGGAGCAGTCATATTGTATGACGTTAAACATCACGTTTAGTGGGTTTTATTTTTCGCAGAGGACTTGGTATGAATGTAAGCTGTTTCAGAGGATCTCTCGAGAACAAGTCGTTTTAGCTGCGATTTGTTGTAATAAAATGACAGGAAACTACATATCGGTAGATAAGGGTTCTTGTAGATGATGTTTTTAGTGTTATAGCACGTGTGCTGCAACAGTATACCTTTTCAGCGCCACGACACAAGCTACCAAAAGCGTGTGTTTTTCATGCAATTCTGAATATTAAATATGAAATAATGATTTTTGCAAACACTATGTCAATAATTTTATCTTGGAACTCTTCCATTGGTCCGTGTTTGGATTTAAAAAAAAAAAAAAAAAAAAAAAAAAAAATATGGGAATCGTGGGTCTGCCTTGATACAAAACACTTTTGATATTTATTTACTTACTCTGTAAATTAGTTTCAGCTGCAAATATCGCCTTCATCATTGCGTTCTTAAATTGTAAAGCATGCAGAAGTAGTATAGTTATAAACCATTATAAAGCATTGTTACATGTGTACTACTTGGTTTTTAGATATTGTTTTCTGTGATTACTTTCATAATATCTTATTTCCTATACGTCACAGCATCGTTTTAAGACTGTTGTTGCGGTTTGCGGCATATTTTCTTTGTTTGGGATTGCGGTAGTGTTGTGGATATACACCAAAACTGTGTCCACAACGTTACTGCAATCCCAATTGTATAACGCTGACATGCATAAGTTAACGTTTTTGTATTTGTTTACTAACAGCCACTCACACAGTCGCAAATAAAATGATTTATGCCGATAAAAACGGAAACAGAATAAAACAGAAAATATGACGCAAACCACGGCAACCACCTTAAAACCATGCTGACAGATAGTAAAACAGGTATTATGAAAGAATACAATATTTAAAAGCAGAATACAATATTTAAAAAACAAACAGTAGACATGTAACAATGTTTTACAATGTTTCATAGATATGCTATTTCCGCATGTTTTAGAATTAAAGGAGCCACTGATGATGGCGATATTTGTCGCTAAAACTGGTTTGCGGGTTAAATAAATAAATATCAGAAGTGATTTCCATCCAGGCGGACTCAAAATGTCCGTATTGTTACAGTGAATGTCATATGCGGGTACCTGTTTACTATGCCGAGTTTGTACAGCAGTTGATGGCGTCGAGTTGTGAAGAGGTAGGCAGCAAGTTCGCGCCCAACTGGTTCAACACTTTCTAAACCTCTTATTTTCTAAAAGATTCTTGGTCTTTCATATTCATTTAACAGTAGTATTATCGCAAAATTTGGTATTGTTTATCATAAATATTGCATTTGCTGCAATTCTTGTTGCAAAGGCTGGAATGTTTTCCCAGTGGCCGGAAATGTTAACTGTCTACGTATGACAGTAAACAGAAATTACACACTGAGAGCTTTTCGGTATGGCGAAACTTTATATATAATGGTCTCTGGGTCTATAGAGTGGCCCCTGTGCGCATCAAGCCGGTAAATATATTTTTCAGTGATTGGTGAGCAGCTTCGAAAAAATCTTCTCTCCCATTCGAATGAAACTGGCACAGTCAATGCCATCTCTGCGCGATACCAATGGACATACTATCGAAGATAGTGTCGCCAAAGCAGAGTTACTAAACACAACCTTCCGAAATGCCTTCACAAAAGAAGACGTAGTAAATACTCCAGAATTCGAATGAAGAACGGCTGCTAATATGAGTAACGTAGAAGTAAATATCCTTGGAGTAGAGAAGCTACTTAAATCACTAAATAAAAGCAAGTACTCTGGTCCAGGCTGTATACCAATTAAGTTCCTTTCAGATTATGGTGATGCAGTAGCTCCATACTTAAAAATCACGAAAAATCCGTACCCAAAGACTGGAAAGTTGCACAAGTCACACCAATATTCAAGAAAGGTAGTAAGAGTAATCCGCTTAATTTCAGGCCCAAATTATTAACGTCGATATGCAGCAAGATTTTGGAACATATATTGTGTTCGAGCACTATAAATTACCTGGAAGAAAACGGTCTATTGACACACAGTCAACACGGATTTAGTAAATATCGTTCTTGTGAAACACAACTTGCTCTTTACTCGCACGAAATGTCGAGTGCTATTGACAAGGGATTTCAGATCGATTCCGTTATTTCTGGATTTCCGGAAGACTTTTGACGCTGTACCACACAAGCGGATTATGGAGTATCATCTCAGTCACGTGACTGGATTTGTGATTTCCTGTCAGAGAGGTCACAGTTCGTAGTAATTGACGGAAAGTCATCGAGTGAAACAGAAGTGATTGCTGTCGTTCCCCTGCGTAATGTTACAGGCCCTTTGCTGTTTCTTATCTATATAAACGATTTGGGAGACAATCTGAGCAGTCGTCTTAGGTTGTTTGTGATGCCGCTGTCGTTTATCGACTAATAACGTCATCAGAAGATCAAAACAAACTGCAAAACTATTTAGAAAAAATATCTGAATGGTGCGAAAAGTGTCAGCTGACCCTAAATAACGAAAAGTGTGAGGTCATCCACAGAGTGCTAGAAGGAATACATTAAACTTCGGTTACACGATAATTGAGTCAAATGTAAAGGCCGTAAATGCAACTAAATGCCTAGGATTTACAATTACACACAACTTAAATTCGAAATAACACATAGAAAATGTTGTGGGGCAGGCTGACCAAAGACTGCGTTTTATTGGCAGGACACTTAGAAAATGTAACAAATCTACTAAGGAGACTGCCTACACTACGCTTGTCCGTTCTCTTTCGGAATACTGCTGCGCGGTGTGAGATCCTTACCAGATAGGATTGACGGAGTACATCGAAAAAGTTCAAAGAAGGCCAGCATGTTTTGTATTATCGCGAAATATGGGAGAGAGAGTCGCTGAAGCGATACAGGATTTGGGGTGGACATAATTCAGACAAAGGCGTTTTTCGTTGCAGCAGAATCTTCTGACCAAATTTCTCCTCCGAAAGAGAAAATATTTTGTTGACACCGACTTACACAGGGAGAAACGACTACCACGATAAAATAAGGGAAATGAGAGCTTGTACAGAAAGATGTAGGTTTTTGTTCTTTCCACGCGCTATACGAGACTGAAATAATAGAACCCTCAACCAGGCACTTAAATGTGATTTGCACAGTATCCGTATTGATGAAGATGTAGACCAGACGAATCCCAATCTAGCAACCTATGTGAACGTTCGTACTCAACTCGACGTCGAGAACATCGATATTACGCATGCACGAACTGAAGTTAGATTCTATACCTTAACTTTATTCATTTTCAAAGCTAAAACGAGACGAAAATTCAGTTTAGTTAACAAATAACTTTTACTTCTGTGTATACTAAATAGTTACACAGCAGTACGAAGTGCTCCTCTAACAGCAATTCGCTGTTCAAGCCATCGAAATGTACAGAATCACCAACACGACTTTCTCCGTTAACGCGACCATTTTATGTGCATGTATTTTCGTAAAGACCCTGTGTGATCTGAGATTGCAGATCACGGTAACCAACTCATTCCGTTAGCTGACGGCGCTGTCACCCGTGAGGTCCGATGTTCCGTCCGCGTCCACGTTAACGTTAGCTGCCTCGTCCCATGCGAGGACAGCAGGGAAGTGTACAAAGTGTGTACATTAACTTTCAAGAATGGTCTCAGAACACAAAATTTATTGAATACTTTCATACATCGGACTAAATTTCTTCAAAATAGGTGCCTTGAGAATCCACACGCCGCTGCCAACGAGATTTCCACTGTTGGTAAGCTATTTGGAACTTCTTAACCGGAATGCTGTTCAACACCCACGCTATCAAACTTCTTCACTTTCAGGTTTCTCTTCATCTGGAGGAACAAAAAGAAGTCACTGGGGGCGAGGCCAGGGCTGTAGGGCGGCTGCAGCAGCGTTGCCACGTTAAAGTAGGTCAAAACTTCAGTGACGGCGAAGCAGGTGTGAACGGTCGCATTGTCGTGGTTGAGCATCTTGACTCGGTGGACTCAATCCCTCAAACGGCGGACCACTCCAATATAATACTGACCATTGCATTGACAGTCTGTCCGGCAGGCAGAAACTCTTTGTGGATCATTCCTTTTGCGGCAAAGAAAGCAATGAGCACGCTTTTTCACACGTGACTCGCTCATGTGGGCTTTCTTCGGCTTTGGTATTGCAGAGATGTGCCAATCTGAGCATTTCCTCTTCGACTCTGGATCGTATTCGAAGACCCAGGTCTCATCACCAGTATGCACACTGTCCAAAAAATCAGGTTCGGTTTGTAAACGTTCAAGCATTTCTTGTGTTCCTTCTCTTCATCTCAGGGCACTTCAGGGACAAGTTTCGCACACACTTTTTTCATCATTTGGTCTTCTGTCACTAGCTCAAACAGATTTTGGTGCTTCAAACCCACTTCATCTGCAATCATTCTGATGCTGAGATGTCGGTCTGTTCAAAACTTGACGAACTTCGGTCAGAATTTCGTCAGTTCTGCTCGTTGAAGGTCTTCCATAGCGTTCATCGTCCTCCAAGTCTTCGTGACCGTCTTTGAACCTCTTGTGCCACATGAAAACCATGGCACGTGACATGGCGTATTTTTTGTATGCTCCTGGAATCATTTCGAACGTTTCCGCACCGGTCTTGTTCAGTTTTACACAAAATTTGATCGAACACCGCTGCTCCAAGAGGCGTTGCATTTTGGACGCTCCGATTTCTCGATGACGTTTCGAAACAGACACTCCCTGCACTCGCGATGTTGTCACTCCAGCATTTTGCCAGCGAATGCCGATGCTTGTTGCCTCACTTAGCCAACAGCCACCACCACCACCACCACCACCACCACCACCACCTGGCGCAGGTGGTGAGCCCGATTTGCGTTCGCACCGCTACTCAGGAAAAAATCAGTCTTGAAACTTTATTTACACACTCTGTGTGACTTCTTAAGTAATAGAACCCAGTACGTTGTCCTCGATGGTGAGTGTTCATCGGAGGTGAGGGTCTCATCTGAAGTGCCCCAGGGAAGTGTGGTAGGTACGCTGTTGTTTTCTATCTACATAAATGATCTTTTGGATAGGGTGGATAGCAATGTGCGGCTGTTTGCTGATGATGCTGTGGTGTACGGGAAGGTGTCGTCGTTGAGTGACTGTAGAAGGATACAAGATGACTTGGACAGCATTTGTGATTGGTGGGAAGAATGCCAGCTAACTCTAAATATAGATAAATGTAAATTAATGCAGATGAATAGGAAAAAGAATCCGGTAATGTTTGAGTACTCTGTTAGTAGTGTAGCGCTTGATACAGTCACGTCGATTAAATATTTGGGTGTAACATTGCAGAGCGATATGGACAAGCATGTAATGGCAGTTGTGGGGAAGGCGGATGATCGTCTTCGGTTCATTGGTAGAATTTTGGGAAGATGTTGTTCGTCTGTAAAGGAGACCGCTTATAGAACGCTGGTGCGACCTATTCTTGAGTACTGCTCGAGCGTTTGGGATCCCTATCAGGTAGGATTGAGGGAGGACATAGAAGCAATTCAGAGGCGGGCTGCTAGATTTGTTACTGGTAGGTTTGATCATGACGTGAGTGTTACGGAAATGCTTCAGGAACTCGGGTGGGAGTCTCTAGAGGAAAGGAGGCGTTCTTTTCGTGAATCGCTACTGAGGAAATTTAGAGAACCAGCATTTGAGGCTGGACCACAAAGATAAGACAAGAGAGATTAGGGCTCGTACAGAGGCATATAGGCAGTCATTTTTCCCTCATTCTGTTTGGGAATGGAACAGGGAGAGAAGATGCTAGTTGTGGTACGCGGTCCCCTCCACCACGCACCGTATGGTGGACTGCGGAGTATGTATGTAGATGTACGAGCGGAGTAGACATGACTGGACAATCATTCTAGCGGCGATGCGGGCAGTAGATGGGAAAATCCACTTCGACAGAGGACAGATTGTTATGCCCTGCCACGAGGAAACGATCGTTTCGGCAACTGGCAAGCTGGTCGTCTGTTGACGTCCTGTTGTCATGAGTAACGGAACTGGTTGAAGGGCAGCGACAAGGTGTTGGACGTCCGCGCCTCATCACAGAACGTGGCCGAGAAAGCTTTCCCGCCCTGTGACAGAACTGACAGCAAAGTGCAACTCTGGTGTAGGCACAAGTTGCTCCGAGTACACCGTTCTGCACGCAGAAGTGAACGTGAGGCACAGCAGAAGACCCTTATGTGTTCCCATGTCGGTCCAAAGCAGCGTCAGCTGCTATTGTGGTATTTATGGAGTCATCAACACTGACACATGGGTCAGTGGAAATGTGTCTTCTGGTCAGACGAATCCTGTTTCTTGCTACACCAGACCGATGGTTGTGTCCACGAACAAATGGCGGTGCGGGCATTTGGGGCACTCACCTGAACTTCTATAGAGCCTGTAACAGTAATCAAAGGTACCATAACAGCTGTGGACTACGCGAAAATTACTGTGGACCATCTGCATCCCATCATGTTTGATGTCTTCCGTGACGGCGATGACATAATCCGGTAGGACAACTGCCTGTGCCACAAGACCAGTATTGTGCTACACTGTTTCGAGGAGTATTTTATTGAACTCACACTGATGTTTTGGTCACCAAATTAGCCTGATTTGGACCCGATGGAGTACATCTGTGACCTTACTGGGTACCAGCTCCGCGCCCACAAACCACATTCCCGCAATTTACGGGATTGCGTGACCTGTGTGTGGACATCCGGTACCACATACCTCCAGTAGACTGCCAAGGACTAGTACATTACATGACATGCATAATCACTGCTGTGTCGCGTTCCAGCAGTGTACTAGCACGCTATTAAAAAGTGGTTATCATTGTACGTTCACGGTGAGTTACGCCTCTACCTTTATCAAATCCGTCGCCTGCACGACGATACCGGTATCTTCATATTGCATTTCATGCTCACACGTGATGCATCACGGGACACCAGTTTCGATTTGTAGCCGAGTCGGTGGCTTTACTCCCCTCGGGACGTGATGTGTGTGTGTGTGTGTGTGTGTGTGTGTGTGTGTGTGTGTGTGTGTGTCATCGTGGCCATCATTTCATCTTCATCGACGCTCAAATAGGCATTGAGGCGTCAAATAAAAAGACTTTTAGCAGGCGGCCAAACATCCCAAATCGACATCGACAAAGCCTCAAGAGATCACAAACCTTCGTCCAGAAAGTTTCGTTTTCTTTTCTCCCTCTTAATGTTCTTCGGTACATTATTACGGTTAGCAGTTTTCCAGTGTGTAATCGAGATAATGGTTGTATAGTTTTCATATTTATCCATATGTGCCTTCACGTAATGCGACAATACTGCTGTTATGACAGTAATACACTTCATTCATTTTTAACAGAAACTCAGCAACAACTGTTATATCTCTCATTAACGTACGAGACCAGGCGGAGGTTCAAGTCCTCCCTCGGGCATGGGTGTGCGTGTTTGTCCTTAGGATAATGTAGATTAAGTAGTGTGTAAGCTTAGGGACTGATGACCTTAGCAGTTAAATCCCATAGGATTTCACACACATTTGAACATTTTTGAACTTACGAGATGTTCCCTATTTTAGTTACAACACCATCCACGACCATGATAAATTTCTCGAGTGATATTAGTTTACCACAGCAGCTGTTACAGTTGCGATTTCAGAATCCTTTTCTTTCTTATTGTTCACTACTACGGAATTTCGGCTGTGTAGCCGTCCTCGAGGGTCTCCAGTTTCACGGTAGACAGGTCATTCAAACGCCATTCTGGCGCGCACCTCGGGCAGCCTTTACGCTTATCAAATGCAATAGCGGAAGAAGAAATCAGATATTTTCCAGGTTAGTCGGGTTCGGAATCAAAACCATTTGACAAAATACCGTGGAACAGATGCGACTGAGTCAAAGGTAGGTCTTATCAGTGATCTTATCTCTGACGCAAGCTCATCTCCTCCACTGTGTTCTGTCAAGTGGTTTTGATTCCGAAGCTGACTAACTTGGACATACGTGTAAGGTTATCAGACAAAGCACGAAAAGAGTAAACAACAGGCCTACTGTGCCACTTGTCCACCAGAAAGATAACCTGAAATGCAATCATTCGTTGTTTAGTCGGCAGAATACAAAGAGGACTTGTAGAATATAACTCGCTACTTCACTTATACTTCTTGTCTATGATACACAATTTTACAAGCAGAGCGTGATGGGTCTGACACACAACAATAAAGCCAACAATTAAGTAATTTTGATATCATAAATACATTGAAAGGGAAGACACTATAAAGTAACACATTTAACTATAAGAGGCAACCAAAACGTTTCCATTTGAGAACGCTGCAGCAACGTACACTCCTGGAAATGGAAAAAAGAACACATTGACACCGGTGTGTCAGACCCACCATACTTGCTCCGGACACTGCGAGAGGGCTGTACAAGCAATGATCACACGCGCGGCACAGCGGACACACCATGAACCGCGGTGTTGGCCGTCGAATGGCGCTAGCTGCGCAGCATTTGTGCACCGCCGCCGTCAGTGTCAGCCAGTTTGCCGTGGCATACGGAGCTCCATCGCAGTCTTTAACACTGGTAGCATGCCGCGACAGCGTGGACGTGAACCGTATGTGCAGTTGACGGACTTTGAGCGAGGGCGTATAGTGGGCATGCGGGAGGCCAGGTGGACGTACCGCCGAATTGCTCAACACGTGGGGCGTGAGGTCTCCACAGTACATCGATGTTGTCGCCAGTGGTCGGCGGAAGGTGCACGTGCCCGTCGACCAGGGACCGGACCGCAGCGACGCACGGATGCACGCCAAGACCGTAGGATCCTACGCAGTGCCGTAGGGGACCACACCGCCACTTCCCAGCAAATTAGGGACACTGTTGCTCCTGGGGTATCGGCGAGGACCATTCGCAACCGTCTCCATGAAGCTGGGCTACGGTCCCGCACATCGTTAGGCCGTCTTCCGCTCACACCCCAACATCGCGCAGCCCGCCTCCAGTGGTGTCGCGACAGGCGTGAATGGAGGGACGAATGGAGACGTGTCGTCTTCAGCGATGAGAGTCGCTTCTGCCTTGGTGCCAATGATGGTCGTATGCGTGTTTGGCGCCGTGCAGGTGAGCGCCACAATCAGGACTGCATACGACCGAGGCACACAGGGCCAACACCCAGCATCAGGATTAGTGTGGCGTTCCTGCCTTCCCGGCGTGCCTGCGGTAACTGCAGAAACGCGAACTGTGGTGACGTTATCACCGAATGCGTCGAAACAAGACTATCGTGTTTTTATTTTCTTGGTTGTTGAAGGATGGGCACCGGTAGGCAACCTTCATAGAATGAAGAAAGTGTGTGTGGGGGCAGCACTTCTATCGGAAACCACCGCTATAGGAAAATGGGACAACGGGTGCCGCTGCTTCATGTCAGCGCACGTCCCCATACCACAAATATAACCCAACTGAAGTGGAGGCACTCGAGCACCCGCCCTATATTCCTGATCTAACAGCATTGAAGGGTCGACGATTCCTGTCGGATGAGGATGTGTAGCAGATGGTTACGGACTTGTTCACGCAGGAGGGTAGAGTGTTTTTACTAAAGGTGTATCTTCAACCTGGTGCGTCGGTTGGATGACTGCCTCCATGTTCATGGCGATTTTGTCTTATTGACATACCGATTCTGAACTGTGAGTCCTTCGAATGGAAACTTTTTGATCGCATCTTGTACAGTCCCGGACTTTGAAAGTAAATAAAGTTATAAAGAATATCCTTAAGAATTTATTTTATTTACTAGCGATTCATGAAGAACATTAACACATTTAATCACACTATATGAGCCTGGAAGTAATTGCCAGGGTTAAATGATGAAATCATAAGCAAATTCCTTTTTAACTGTTGTGTACATAGTTCTGCGTAGTTAGCGCGTACACAACTTTCCCACTAGAACGCGCCCCACTAAGCACAACAGCGCAGGCGCAGCACTCGTCCATCTCCGCACTACGAGATGGCGCTGTCTTAGAGACGGACCAAATTCTGCTTCCCCCGATTCACGTATTAATATGTAACGCAGCCAATGAGATTGCTGCTAACGTAGAACCTTTTCCCCTCGCAGATCACACTGGCGCAGTGATACATGAACGCGCGAGGTATTATACCGAGTGTACAGATCTCACATAACCAGACTGCATTAGTCTGTACCAGTCTGTGCGAGTTCTACATTTGTCTGTACCAGTCTATAGTCAAGTTTCACTCTGCGCCTAATAAGATTACCATATTCCTGTACATATCCATGAAGATAAATGTATAGACACTTTTGCCAAGTATCAGAGATATATGTGAGAATAAGATTGACGTACCAATAGCAAAGGAACTTCAGATTGTCAATTGTAAATAGCATCCAGAACCAAGTTAAGTAATTTTTATGCTTGTTATTATTTTAATAAATGTGTATGAAAATTAATCAAGTTCTGTTTAAAGTTGGTCACCGTCAATCTGCTATTCTAAGTGTGCAAGTGGCATTTCTATCGTCTGACCTAACAGCAGAAGATAAACACGCCACAATAAGACCACGAGACATATTGCTGACGCTCGCCTACTTCGTTAGAGCGACAGGTCAAATAATCTGATGGTGTGTGTACTGACCGTCTTACCGTACGCACACCACATTAACAATTGGTAATTTATTCACTTTATGGTGCATAAAGCATTTTTTTAAGAAACAGAATTAAAATTATAATCGGAAAGCACCCTTTAAATATCAAGTTACAATTTATTCAGAGACACAAAGAAACAAGTTTTGACTGTATGAGCTTTTGGGCAGAGAACCTTGCCTCTGCCTTTTGACATTGCCGTAGTTAAGACCACTCACAACAGCCTCTGAAAGACTACACTGGTGCAAAACTGCAACACACCAGATTACTTTAAATTAAAAGTTTTTACAATTTACACAAGCACACAAACTATGCACCCCCATAGGAGAGATCGAAATGGTACAAAAACACTAAAATTAAAGTATTAACTTTGCCACCGAAGGCTGTGCGGTTAAAGGCGCTGCAGTCTGGAACCGCAAGACCGCTACGGTCGCAGGTTCGAATCCTGCCTCGGACATGGATGTTTGTGATGTCCTTAGGTTAGTTAGGTTTAACTAGTTCTAAGTTCTAGGGGACTAATGACCTCAGCAGTGCTCAGAGCCGTTTTTTTTTTTTTTTTTTTTTTTTTTGCCAGCGAAGACTCAACTTGATTTTAACTTCTAAGAAAGTTTTACGGTGAAAGGTTGGCAACTTTATATACTAAAATGATCATGTAAATAAAAGTCTGTGACATGCAATCTTATATAAAATTCTACAGGGTTGGTCAAATAAGTTAAGATGCTCTACAGTACACAGATACGGCCTCTCCGGATGATAGGCAAGATCGAAACATATTTCAGGTATTAGGCCGTTACACTCCATCCAATAAATTCGTTAACACACAAAAACCGACAAACATGACAGAGGCAGCTCCAGACGACGGACAGACACTAACTATCTAACAAATGCGGACGAGAGACAGACGAGCAAGCTGGGGACGAGAGACTGACCAAGAAAACAAGTAAAATTTAACAAGAGTAAATCACACAATATATCACGAATCACTTAACTTCTAATAAACTGCGATTTCTCGAGAAGACCTGGCGCAGCACCCCCAAATCGCTCTCCCGAACCGTCCGCTGCCAGCCGCTTCAACGGACGCAGGAAGGCGCGCCGATCTCCCGCCTTTCCTGGTCCGCACCAACCGACCGACTGCAGGCTGCTCCTTCCGCGACTGCTGCTCCGTCGCGACTGCACTATTGGTGCGTCTCCCACTCACTTCCAGACACACACGACGGCGGAAATACTGGCTCGGACCTAACCATGCAGAGGAAACGCGCCCACTGGCAAAACGACATCCCTGCACCAGGAAAGGACCGAGCCAAGCTCCACAAGATGGTAACTGAAGGGGCCCAGAAGCGCTAGGAGAACCAGTTACACCACGGCGTCGCAGCTCGCACCGACCAGACTGATGTCGCGGGTTGACTCCTGTTGCAATCGTGTCGACCCCTCGCTATACGCCGCGGCCCACTGGACTCACGTGGCGACCTCACATGCGCCGACGCTCAAGGCGGACAAGTCATCTCCTGTATCTCAGTGCGCGACCGACAAACCGATCGATCCAACCGCCAATGACCATTGCCTGAGCAACTCGAGCAGACTGGCGGCCTAACGCGCAGACTCAGATGCAGGAACTCAGCCCCGACAGGGCGACCACTCGCTGATTTCTCTTACTGGCGGAGTGGAAAGACTCTCATTTATCCGACTTTAAAGATTGATCCGAACGAAAGACATACTAGCACTCCGGACGATAGACAGACACTAACTGCCTCACAGATTCGGACGAGAGACTGACCCAGACTGACCCCAGTCTCACTCCGACTGACCGACTGGCGAGCTCATAGCGCCCTTAAATGCACGTGAACAGCCAACCTTTCCCACCAGAGGGAGACACCAAAGCTGCGATTGCCACAGTGGCGCCATCGCCAGAAACGGAGGGTGACTGCTTCACACTAAGCGCTGCGGCGCGCTGTTCAAAATAGCAATTTTTACCACGGCTGAACTAAGGGTTGCAAAAGCAATAAAAGCACAGCATTGTACAGCGCCAGTTCTCGCTCTCACCAATTAATTGTCTCTCTACGTCCTTAAGACGTTACATTCAGTACCTTGTCCAGTATGATACTGCAGTGACTGTGTTGTTAAGAAGAGCGATACAGTGTTCCTTCGCACGTGCATACACGTCTGAAGGAATATTGCATCGATCATCTTAACAACACAGCCACTGCAATATCGTATTTGTCCGCCGATACCAGGCAGCGACTGTAAATTAAAATATTTTACACTGCACGGGAATTACATAATTTGTGTACAAGTACAGGTTGTGACGCATGAAAGACGGCACATGGAACTTCGGGTCTGGCCGTGTCTCGTGCACGGATAGCCAAATCGGTTAAGGCGCACGCGACCGCTCACGTAAAGGCTGAAACCCGTAAAGTTATTTTTTTTTAATGTGTTTTCGTTTGCAAATGAATATGAAAGGCGTAATGTCTCGGTCATGCAAATTAGTGTCTGATGTGTTGTTGAGCAAACAGTGTGCTTCATCAGCATTACTGTTATCCCCCCCAAAAAATTCAACAACTCAATCTGGAAAACCATTACGTAATACCCATAATGAAATCAATCCCTCTGAAATTTACCCAGCCTCGTGAGCACCGAGTTCTATGGCCCTGTACCAAAAACTGACAAAATTCCCTGTGCAAATGAACAATGAAATAAATTCTCCTTAGCTCTAGAATCGCAACGGATGTAATCTTGGTATTCTGTTCTCTCCACAGTAGGCATACAAAATATTCAGTACTGGCACAGCGAAGGGCAATGCCGGCTGTAAAATACCTTCATACAAACAATATCAGTAAAAATGTTGCGAATGTTCATTGAAAATGCTGGATATTGGCTCAGCGCTGTTCAGGGCTGCCCACATTGAAACTTTGCCACAATCAGAAAAGTATTAATGTTTGTAACACTATTTTTTTCCTGATTGAGATTAAAAAACGAGTTCTTTGAGAAAAATATTCATTGGATTTAAATAAATACGACGTGGAAGAAGGTGAGTTACTGATAAGGGGATACGCTCCGACCGAATGCTTCAGTTTGAAAAATGTATTCAAAATAAAGTTTCTCCTTCACAAAATCTGATATGAAACACTTTACATTAGCTTCAAAATCAGTGAACTTATCAACTTACTGTCGTAATTAAACACCCCTTGGCTGGCCGCAGTGGCCGAGCTGTTCTAGGCGCTTCAGGCTGGAACCGTACGACCGTTCCGGTCGCACGTTCCAATTCTGCCTCAGGCATGGATGTGTGTGATGTCCTTAGGTTAGTTAGGTTCAAGTAGTTCTAAGTTCTAGGGGACTGATGACCTCAGATGCTACGTCCCATAGTGCTCAGAGCGATTTGAAACATTTGAAAAACGCCTTCGATTTTTACATGAGGAAAAGTCTGACATCAACTTAAATCATTTAATAAAAGCAAGTTTTCTGTCCCGGACTGTATACCAATTAGGTTCCTTTCGGAGTATGCTGATGCATTAGCTCCATACTTAACAATCGTATACAACCGTTCGCTCGAAGAAAGATCCGTACCCAAAGACTGGAAAGTTGCACAGGTCACACCAATATTCAAGAAAGCTAGCAGGAGTAATCCACTAAATTACAGGCCCCTATCGTCAACGTCGATATGCAGCAGGATTTTGGAACATATATTGTGTTCAAACATTATCAATTACCTCGAAGAAGGAAACGGTCTATTGACACACAGTCAACATGGGTTTAGAGCATCGTTCCTGTGAAACACAACTAGCTCTTTATTCACATGAAGTGTTGAGTGCTATTGACAAGGGATTTCAGATCGATTCCCTTATTTCTGGATCTCCGGAAGCCTTTTGACACTGTACCACACAAGAAGCTCGTAGTGAAAATGCGTGCTTATGTAATATCGTCTCAGTTATGTGACTGGATTTGCGATTTCCTGTCAGAGAGGTCACAGTTCGTAGTAATTGACGGAAAGTCATCGAGTGAAACAGAAGTGATTTCTGGCATTCCCCAAGGTAGTGTTATAGGCCCTTTTCTGTTCCTTATCTATAGTAACGATTTGTGAGACAATCTGAGCAACCGTCATAGGCTGTTTGTAGAGGACACTGTCGTTTATCGACTAGCAATGTCATCAGAAGATCAAAACAAATTGCAAAAAGATTTAGAAAAGATATCTGTATGGTGTCAAACTTGGTAATTGACCCTAAATAACGAAAGGTGTGAGGTCATCCACATAGTGCTAAAAGGAATACTTTAAACTTCGGTTACACGATAAATCAGTCAAATTTAAAGGCCGTAAACTCAGCTAAATACCTAGGGTTTACAATTACGAAGAAATTAAATTGGAAAGAACACGTACAAAATGTTGTGGGGAAGGCTAAACAAAGACTGCGTTTTATTGGCAGGACAGTGTGTTTTATTGGCAGGACATTTAAAATAACAGATCTACTAAGGAGACTGCCTACACTACGCTTGTCCGTCCTCTTTTAGAATACTGCTGCGCGGTGTGGGATCCTTACCAGATAGGACTGACGGAATACATCGAAGAAGTTCAAAGAAAGGCAGCACGTTTTGTATTATTGCGAAATATTGGAGATAGTGTCTCAGAAATGTTACAGGATTTGAGCTGGACATCATTAAAAGAAAGGCTTTTTTGATTGCGACGCGATCTTCTCACGAAATTCCTATCACCAACTTTCTCCTCTGAATGCGATAATATTTTGTTGACACCGACATGCATAGGGAGGAACGATCACCAAGATAAAATAAGATAAATCAGAGCTTGTACGGAAAGATATAGGTGTTCATTCTTTCCGCGCGCTATAATGAACCCTTCTGCCAGGCACTTAAATGTGATTTGCAGAGTATCCATGTAGATGTAGATCGTTTGACAAAATAGATTCCAAAATTTAACTTCCCTGTATCAGAATTACAAAACGCACAAAATATTACAAATCGCGTACACCTAATCAACCTATACATTAAATCTAATGGAAAGTAACTGGTTCCAACATTCAAGGGTCAGTACTGTAAAACTGAGCGAAATCCACGTATTGCGTTGGTGCATACTTAAAACTAAATATACAAACTTTAATTACCTTACAAATTTGTTCCCGTTGCTTTCCCTTTGAGTTACAGTATCAATTCATTACTCTTCTCCACTTGCCATGGACAACGGTCAACATTTGTTAACGATCAGTATCACTACAATTCTTGATAATGTTATAGCCTTACAAATTAATAATACACACTTTACGCTTTGATAGAAATAACTACGACATAATATTTACTAGCTCTGTGTGAGCACAAACAATATCATTCATCACTACATTTTATAAAAACAGTATTGTGCTGGGTCCATAAACCAATAACTAAATTCCCAGTGCTAGCCACTAGCTTTAAGTCTTACATCCTACCTATAACAGAGTGCACCGGCACTGCACTCCGCGCGCTCCTGCTTACAATCGATTCTGCCACTCGGGTAACATCTTTGGTTCAGTGGTGTCAAAGATACATATGACAACCGTTTCAGCTCATTTTTCAAGGGTTAAGTAACAAAATCGTGCCCCACGTACAAATGGGCCCCTCACAATGGTAGTTTATATTCGCAACTGCGAATACATTTCATACGAATACCTTGTCGTTGTAGACAGTTACACATACGCTACATGGATGCTGAATGGGACCAAAGACCTAAGGCAGTACAGAGGTTAAGCCGCAGCACAGTCTGGAATTCTTTGAACACTCAATCAGGAGGCGTGGGATAAGTCCAAGACACATTCTGTGGTTGCCTGCAGAGAAACAGTTCTGAATTACGCTGGCTTGTATTTGTTGTTTCATTCAGGGCAGATGTCTTTTTCCGGCCTGCGACAGTGGCACTTGTGTTTGGCAGCTCTTCTGGGGCAGATGGCTTGTAGTATCTGCTGCTGCCCTCTTGCGTCTATAGGCCGTCTGACTGCGCCCCCCTTGCAACTTCCGTCTGCTCCTTTCTCTTTTACTCAGATTTCGCCTCTGAAATGTTACTGTTTCTTATTAACATCTTTTAACTTCTGTACACACAGCTCTATCGCCCGTGATAAAGGTAAGGTAAAACTACTTCTTGGAGAGTCACATTATAGCTCGAATCGGCAATAAATACAGACATTACTTTCTGGGTATTTATGACTTTTAGTCACCTTTGACAAGCACTGGTCTCCCATCCTGCCCACAATCCCTTGTCCTCCTGTACAGCATTGTCACACGAGGAAGGGGGTACAGAGCTATGACAGCGACATCACATGTCAGATGTGTCAAAGAAAAACCTGAGCATATCCAGGCTAAAAATGGCTCTGAGCACTATGCGACTTAACTTCTGAGGTCATCAGTCGCCTAGAACTTAGAACTAATTAAACCTAACTAACCTAAGGACATCACACACATCGATGCCCGAGGCAGGTTTCGAACCTGCGACCGTAGAGGTCGCTCGGTTCCAGACTGTAGCGCCTAGAGCCGCACGGCCACTCCGGTCGGATGAGCATATCCAGGGTTTTACCCTAACAATGTTAGCGAGTGCGGCGAACTGATATCATCCAAGAAATTATGAATTATCTCCAGATATAAGTTAAAAAAAAACTCCATTTTCCACCTTTCCTGTCCTATGATTTTAAAATCACCCTCTGAAAGCCTATACAACATGCGCCTGTTATTGAAAGAAATAGGAAAATAATGAGAAAAACGACACGCTTCACGGGCTCAAACGGTATCGTATTTCAGCAATTACAAAATCGAGCCAAATTTACAAGAAACTTGGTGCTTACAGTCCACTTATCAGCATGGGCTGGATATTTGCACTGATTTAGGTGGACACGGTGTCGTAAGTCCGTTGTATTCTCTCGTGTGGCAAACTGGCCCACAACTGTTTTTTCTAGCCCTTGATATTTAGGATACTGGCACTGCGACAGGGTTTATATCCGAGGTGGTCTGACACACGTTCTGTCGGGGGCAGATCAGGGCGATTTGCTGGTGACAGATCTGCCTCAACATCAGGCAGACAGTTCACAGAGACCTGTGCCTTGTGGAGACGATCGTTGTACATTTGAAAAACGGTATGTTGAGGGCGCAGGTTGTCCGTGACGTACTCTTGTGCCGTCACAGTTTCAACAATCGCCACTAGCAGTCACATGACGTCATAAGAGTCCATCCCACACCGTGTATCCAAGGAGTAACACAACTGTTACGTTGTCAGAACGGGGCACCTCCACAAATCGCCGCCATTCTCGCCAACGATAATCATCCAAGATAGTCCAGTAATGTGATTAACCACCGAACATGATGCGGCACCATTTATCTGCAGTCCATTATTCCCAGGCAAGGAATCACTTCAAATCCAATGGTTTCTGTTCGGATTTAGTGGCAGCGTATGTGTGCGGCAGTAACACTCCAGACCAGCTACCGCCAGTCTCCCACCAGTACTGTACAGTGACAAAGAATGTCGCAAAGAGTCAATTACTTGTTCTTACACGGTAGTCGCTGATGTGAAGCGGCTACATTGTCCTTCGTACTTAATACAGTGCTCCTATCTTGTGGTGGTTAGACGTGGGAGACCAGGAACTTGATGAAAAGTAAGACTACTTTGATGTTCCCGTACAGTCCAACAACAGGTCACCTCCGAATGCCCAACATATCTGAATACTGTGTGATTCGCCCAGCTGACCAAAGGGAGACTCACAATGACGTCTCTTTCAAACTCTCTCAGGTGCTGATATGACCGTCTCACACGATTATACGGAGTCTGCTTGTCCTTCACCGTGATCGCTCAACATCTAATGCCGTTCACACCACTGATATATTCCACGACGTCTGGTAACAACACTGAACACAAACACCGCTAATGCACTCTGTCAGCCATTCCACCTGTCACAGGGTTTTGGAGCTCTAATCATTTACGCACAATACAACAGGCAGTACGTATACAAAGCTGCATTAACATCTGAACATATCGTCACGATGCTTCACTTTTTTGTGAGGCAGCTAATAAATACTGTAAGAGAGAAAGCGCTAATGCCACAACCAGCAGGAGCAAGGCACTTCCACAGTTCCACTCAACAAGTTGTACCAACAGCCAAGAAAAGGTCACTGACCCTATCCGAGATGCTTCTGAGTGATGTATACACACCTGCATTTAAACCCCTATGTCTGGCCCATCATTATCAAATGGTTGTGCACAAGGATTACATACTGCCTATGCCGACCAGTGTTGTAATAATGATGCTGCCATCTCCACCGATAACGGGCGTCAAACCTCTGAGAAAATGGGCACTTGGGCAGCTCAGCACTGTACGCCAACAGAGACAGGATGAGTTGGACATGGACAGGCTCTTGGAACATCATAATCAGTTATTTGATCCTCCCAGACCATTGCCTGCCACACCACTAGCTCAGCATCATATTAGGGACAGGATTGAGTTGGACATGGAGAGGTTCTTGGAAGATCATAATCAGTTATTTGATCCTCCCAGACCATTGCCTGCCACACCACTAGCTCAGCATCATATTAGGGACAGGATTGAGTTGGACATGGAGAGGTTCTTGGAAGATCATAATCAGTTATTTGATCCTCCCAGACCATCGTCTGCCACACCACTACCTCAACATCATATTCCCACTGCGAATGAACCATCTGTTCCTAAGAAACCAGACAGTGTTCAGCAGCATTTACAACCAGTAAAGCAAGAGTTAATAGTTCAACAACTTTGTGATGGGATCACAGAAGAGTTAGCCCTTGGGCCACACTGATGGACATTGTACCAGTGACTACCCTATACCTAATATAACAGAGACCTTAGACAAACTAAGCTAACGTTGTCAATTTACAACTATCGACCTATGAAGCAGATATCAACAAGTTGGAGTAGCATTGTAAGATTGTCCAAAAACACTTTCGCAGTGCCGTCTGGTCATCAACAGCATTGATGTACTCCATTTAGACTGAAAAATGGGCAATAAACTCTCCAAAGTCTCACAGACAGGGTATTAAACCAAATAAATGCATGGTCCAATATTGTCCAAAGATATCCAGGAGTGTATAGTGCTTTTATACGAAGTCTTTGATCATTTACGTGGAGTGTGATTGACACTCAGCCTGCAAAAGTGACATTTCTTTCTACAGGAAGTATGGTTCTTGGGCCACATTATCACAAGTCGTTGTTGCCGGGAGAAACTTCACAACACCCACTGCAGAACAGGAATTATAGTCATATCTAGGATTAGCTGATTCCTGTAGAAAGTTTATTCCAAAATTTGTTGAAATTGCAAGGCAGAGAGGACTACACTGCTTTTATACCTGCCTAGGAATGGGAACTGTTTCCACGGAGTTGACTCATCCTTGTTTTGCCAAGACATTACGTAAGAGCCATGGCTCAGTCATGAAACCAAGACGTCACCGTGGCTCTGTCTTTCTACTGCATCAACGACATTACTTTTCCCGTCTTCCTGCTTGACCGGGCTGTATGGTAACTGCCCAGTGCCTTGGTGACAGTTTCTGCTGCATCAGCAGGTCGCTACTGACGTACCTTTGCCTGGCCAGCCCCAGTCTGACTCGCTTCCATGAGGCTCTTGTATTAACCATGCCAGATTCTTTATTTTGATCATACAGTGTAGGCTTTCATGGTCGGTGTTGTCTTCACTTAAAACTTCCAGGCTGATAGGCCGTGATCGGTGTATAAAACTCTCACCTGACGTTTCGCCTCCGAATGCGGGAGACATTCTCCCGGGTAAAGCGGCGAACTCCAAAGAGGACTCGACGAAGCGCTGATTATATAGGCAGTACCGATATTGTGACATCATTCTGACACTGCCTCACCAGCCTACATTCAATACAATAGTCACTTTTATGAACAGATGCACGGAGTGACTATGGGCAGCTCTCTTAGTCCTGCGGTGGATAACTTGTTTATGGAGACTTCTGAACAACGGACGTTACAGACTGCCAGTAAGAGACCAGCCTGATGGTATCGCTATGTCGATGACACTTTCGTAATATGGACACACGGGACAGAGGCGTTGGATGCCTTCCTGACACATCAAAACAGCATTAATCCGAAAATCCAATTTACTATAGAGACGGAAAGTAATGGACAACTGAATTTTCTGGCTGTGTCAGTGATTAAACGACGGGAAGGAACGTTGGCCCACAAGGTGTATAGACTCGCCACGCATACCGATCGTTATCTGCATAAAGATTCAAACCAGCACCCTAGACAAAAAAGATGTGTAATAAAAACCTTGATAGACGGGGCGTACAAAATTTGTGAATCTGTTTATTTAAAAGATGAGACTGAACATCTACGGCCGACTTCCGTGAAGAATGGTTGTTCTAGCAAGCAGATAGACCGAGCACTTCGCTCTAGGTAGAGAATCAGGAGCAACGACAAATAACAGCCGCCCAAGGGCAAGGTTTTTCTTCTGTTCATTAGTAAGGTCACAGGCCGCATTGGGAAAGTGTTAAGCAAGTATGTAGTGGAAACTAGTTTAGACACTCCAGGGAAATATTTAAGATCGACAAACGATGCACAACATACTTTGGCTGCATCGGGAGTATATAAAATTCCTTGCAGTTGTGGACAGGTTTATATCGGTACCACACCGGTCTTATTGACCATAACAGGAATACAGCCTGGGTCACACAAATAAATCGGCAGTAGCAGAACATGTTTACTTGGAAGGTAATCATGTAATAAAATTCAGCGAGTGTCATACCTACAAACTCGCATTATTATGCGCGCATGTTTAGAGACACAATCGAGATTGATAAACACCGTAATAATTTTAACAGGAAAGTGGGAGGTGTTAAACTGGACAAAATTTGGATGTCAACGTTGCACCGGAAGCGCGACGATCGATTCCTTTCAATCGAGAATGTTGGCATTACCAGAGACAGTCTCATAGCCGAACCCACGTGATGGACATTGGCGCCCTCTGTACTGCCTTTATATTCAGCGCTTCCTCGAGTTCTTTTTGCAGGTCGCCGCTTTACCTCGGAGGATGTCTACCGCAGCCGGAGACGAAACGTCAGGGGAGTGTTTTATGCGTCGACCACGGCCTATCAGCCCGGAAGTTTTAAGTGAAGGTCTTTATTTTATTCAACCGTCCCAAGTAAAAGAAACGTGGCAAAACATGGCTTCTCTGCTCAGAAGATCCGGTCCACCTGATCACAGGTCATGACAATTCTGCAAAAGATTCGGCACACAACTTACAAATTAACAATTGTGTACAATAGAATCAACTTTTTCCTTACATTAGCTCAACTTAAAGTACAAGGTTCATTGAGTTAATTCTTCATATAACTAATATACACTCCTGGAAATGGAAAAAAGAACACATTGACACCGGTGTGTCAGACCCACCATACTTGCTCCGGACACTGCGAGAGGGCTGTACAAGCAATGATCACACGCACGCCAACAGCGGACACACCAGGAACGGCGGTGTTGGCCGTCGAATGGCGCTAGCTGCGCAGCATTTGTGCACCGCCGCCGTCAGTGTCAGCCAGTTTGCCGTGGCATACGGAGCTCCATCGCAGTCTTTAACACTGGTAGCATGCCGCGACAGCGTGGACGTGAACCGTATGTGCAGTTGACGGACTTTGAGCGAGGGCGTATAGTGGGCATGCGGGAGGCCAGGTGGACGTACCGCCGAATTGCTCAACACGTGGGGCGTGAGGTCTCCACAGGACATCGATGTTGTCGCCAGTGGTCGGCGGAAGGTGCACGTGCCCGTCGACCTGGGACCGGACCGCAGCGACGCACGCCAAGACCGTCGGATCCTACGCAGTGCCGTAGGGGACCACACCGCCACTTCCCAGCAAATTAGGGACACTGTTGCTCCTGGGGTATCGGCGAGGACCATTCGCAACCGTCTCCATGAAGCTGGGCTACGGTCCCGCACACCGTTAGGCCGTCTTCCGCTCACGCCCCAACATCGTGCAGCCCGCCTCCAGTGGTGTCGCGACAGGCGTGAATGGAGGGACGAATGGAGACGTGTCGTCTTCAGCGATGAGAGTCGCTTCTGCCTTGGTGCCAATGATGGTCGTATGCGTGTTTGGCGCCGTGCAGGTGAGCGCCACAATCAGGACTGCATACGACCGAGGCACACAGACACAGGGCCAACACCCGGCATCATGGTGTGGGGAGCGATCTCCTACACTGGCCGTACACCACTGGTGATCGTCGAGGGGACACTGAATAGTGCACGGTACATCCAAACCGTCATCGAACCCATCGTTCTACCATTCCTAGACCGGAAAGGGAACTTGCTGTTCCAACAGGACAATGCACGTCCGCATGTATCCCGTGCCACCCAACGTGCTCTAGAAGGTGTAAGTCAACTACCCTGGCCAGCAAGATCTCCGGATCTGTCCCCTATTGAGCATGTTTGGGACTGGATGAAGCGTCGTCTCACGCGGTCTGCACGTCCAGCACGAACGCTGGTTCAACTGAGGCGCCAGGTGGAAATGGCATGGCAAGCCGTTCCACAGGACTACATCCAGCATCTCTACGATCGTCTCCATGGGAGAATAGCAGCCTGCATTGTTGCGAAAGGTGGATATACACTGTACTAGTGCCGACATTGTGCATGCTCTGTTGCCTGTGTATGTGCCTGTGGTTCTGTCAGTGTGATCATGTGATGTATCTGACCCCAGGAATGTGTCAATAAAGTTTCCCCTTCCTGAGACAATGAATTCACGGTGTTCTTATTTCAATTTCCAGGAGTGTATTTTCTGTTATTATCCCACTGATCTCCCGTTTTCACACATGACTCCACCGACTCATCCCTTGACATTAGTGAAGTAGCGTTATCGCGTTCTTTCTTCTTCTTTACACTTCATTAAGTCCTCATTCTCGGTGGCACCTTAACTGAACTTTATCTACCATTGTTTGCCATAGTTAACGCAGTCCACCGATAGCTGAGTTTGTAGGAGTGGTCGTCCATCTGCCTAAGAGGATGGCAGGTCGCACAAAGCGGAATCAGAGCCACTAAAGTGCCGGATATTGTGACGCACACTGTTACGTCTGCATGACACCAGTTATCGCGGTACTTCTGCAAGTGCTGGAGCATCTGCGCCAAAGAAATGCGACCCCTTTTACAGTGCTATAATTTTCCCTAACTCGCCCTCGTTTCTCACCAATAAACAATACTCCACTGAACCGCTATGCAAGAAAATACAGGACAAATTAAGGTTAACACCGTAAAACCCATCCCGCTTGACAAATTACCTTCAACCGCAAATGGTCCTATTCCACTAATCTCTTATGCTCATCATTTCTTTTCGTTTATCCAGTGGTCTCTTTATTCATTAGTTTGGCACATTATCCTGAACTCTGACTTTGGGACAATAGCTTCCCTTACGTTTGCCCTGGAAATACATCCTTAGAACTATGCTCACCCTGAACCCATACACGGTACTATCACACACAGTACGTCAACAGGTTCTTCCACTTTAATACTTTCCCTCACTTTCCCTCACTTTAATACTAATCACAGATTGACTTCTTCCTGAAATGCTGTATTTCATTGTAGCTTGCAGTATTGCATAACGTGAACTAAGTCTTAGCGATTTCCACGAAGCTTAATAGGTTTTTCGTTCATGACAGAAGAACCTTCCGTCAGAATGTCACTGCCGAGTTTCCCCTCAAATGGGACAATGTTCCTCCCAGTTCCACTGTATTGCTGAAGAATAATTTGTTCGTGATGTTTGCTCTTACGTCCAGCAGACACTACCTTCGACGATCTCCCGAACATCAGGCACACATTCCTGAAAGTATTCTGCCTCTTAGGCTCTAACGGTACCCTTACAAGCACTTTGCCTCATCCTCCTCTTAGCGCCTGACCCTTGAGGAGGCGGCCCCACCAGGGGTAGCGACGTAGCTGCGTCTTTTGGAATTAAATGCACCTATGCCTCCTCATTACACACAAAATTTGCAATATAATCACCGTTCTCAATAGCTTTCTGTACATCCCTCGCAGTATGTACAACAAAATCAGAGTCTGCTGTTCCTTTCTACATGACGCAAAAATCAATGCCACTTCCCTGCAGATCCGGTCCAAGCACTGCGTCCTTCACAAAACACCCATTATCACCAATGGGGTAGACACTACTGCACCTAAACGAACATCACCCATGTTGCTACTCATACACACATTGACTTCACCACAGCCCACATTTATTTCGTTTACCACTACTGATGATTGACAATCTGATACATCATAAATATTGAAGGTGATAATTCTACATAATTCTCCTCAACTTCCACAACGTTAGTAGTTTGAACGTCTATTACACTTACACCTTCAACTTCTTCCTCTTTACGTTCTGCTTCCAAATCAGCACTCTTTTTTTTTTAATTTCTGAAAAACCCTCATATTCCTTATCTCTGGCGAAACATTCTGGCCCTCGTTACTAGCCCACCCTGGAGTAACTCTACTGTGCAAAGCTGTTTTCTTTCCTTCGACTATTGTTGACTTAGGTATATTTGCTTGGTCCGCTTCTAATTTTGGCGCTTTATTAGACATATTTCCATTGCCTGCTCACACCTCACGTAATTCAGCTGCTGAAATTCGCAACGTTTTCTCCAGGGTAGCCCCCTATGTTATTGAAAAGCGATATGAGTGATTACAGAAAAAAAACAGACGACAAGAGAATGAAAAACAAATGACGATGACACTTTATTATGTTTAAGTGTCATAACACTTCTTGACAAAACTCTGAGCCTCATGATGAACAGCTACACATGGTTAACACCTTATAAACTTCCAGACAATGAGCCACACTCCTTGCTCATGAGCAGACACATTGCCCATAATAACCAGGCAAAACTAACATTCGTATTTATACAACCTCAGAAAACTCACCACACTTGATATGTGAAAACAGAATTAAGAACATGTTAGAAGACGCAATGCTTAGACATGATAGTTGCATATAACAAAAAACACGCACTCATCATTCTGAATGTAGACAAAACTACAACATTGTAGTAGTTGAGCCATTTCCTCCAGGGATGATGATCTTCTGTCACTCAAATTTAGAGGTGACAGACTCTTCTGAGGCCAAATTTAGAGATCTGGAGTGTATAATCTCTGTGGTGGGCAGTGAAACTTCTTTGTCAGTGGACAGGAAGCCAGTAGCAGTGGAGCAGCAGGTGTATGTCTGGTTGGTGATTAATTTACTGCCATTAGAATAGCACTGTGAAACATTTACTTTATTGTACAACTAACGAAAACGTTTGCGACATCCACTGAGGTGCCAGCGCCCCCCCCCCCCCCTACCCCGACGAGCAAGCTGGGCTCATTGGTGAGGACGTGGCCTGTTGTCACAGGAAGCTTGCGACGTTGCTTGGATGATAAAGTGATGACGCCAACGCCTTGGGAAGGGCGCTGAATCCAGAAGCGGACGGTACCCTACTGAATCAGCGACAAAGACCAAAAGTAGCCACGCAAACAGGGCGCACCAGACCGCACAGAACCATTCCATGGATTCCAGTATAGAGGTCACAGATCTCAGCAACAGTGCCTGCCTACGCAAACAGAGGCAGGCTCCAGCAGAGTTCGCTTGCAGAAGTGGAGGCAGTTGAGGTAGTTGCTTGTCCTCTGGCACGAGCAGTAGACCACTAGGTTAGGAGGCTGGCAGCGACCAAAAGTAGGCCCACTGGTTGGGGGGCGCTGAATCAGCCACATCAGACTTATTACTGCTGGTAGCGTATACCTCCCCTTGGAACTGGTGGATGTGAGCTGTAATATATTGATTATTTTTACAAGCTGCGACATTGTCGCGAATAAGTGACCCGTGTATATAAGAAGTGTCGTTTAACTTAAGTCTATGGTCACAAACTTTTTGTTAACAGATTACCGATTTCGGTCTATAACGACCATCATCACATCTGTTTTATAAAAACAAACTCCTAATGTACTGTAGCCATAGTGGCATCGTCAAATGTTAAATGTAGAATCAGCACCAGCATCGTCAAATATGTATAAAACAGATCTGATGATGGTCATTACAGACCGAAACCGGTAATCTGTTACCAAAACGTTTGTGACCATAGACGTAAATTACAGTAAACTTATTATATTGATTATTCCTTGCTACTGTAGTGTTATCTTCAAGCTGTGGGAAAGGAGGACAGGTGCTCCAAGGCGCGGAAGCAGAGACGTTGCTGAGGGCAGACGAAATTAGGGGAGATATTGTTACATGAAGTAAACCGTAAGGGGAGAGCCTTGCGAAAATACAGACACGGTCCCAGGGCGCTAGTTACTCTTCAAGGAATCAACACGTAACCTCATATGTCGTCTAGACGCTATGGTAGATTGCCACCGTAGAACTTTGTAACCAACAGGCACGCATGAGCATATAAAGCCAGCTTGATACCATCCCTGAGAACAGCAACGTCAGTAGGCTCACAAGGGTTAGAAACAGAGAGCGAACACGCCAGAAACGACCTGGCAGGTCCTACTACGGGGAGCCCGAGGGGCGGGGCTAAATGACGTATAACAATAATTTGCAAGCCTTATCTGGCAGAGCAGTTACGTTTAGCCTTCAGGTGAACAATGTTGATACAGACTTAGGTCCCCTCTACTGCTCCTAAGGCGGGGATGTTAATGCAGCTGCACTAAGTAAACCGTGATTGGCAGGCGCCTGCAAGAGACCTGCGGGATTGGCTGGGTGGCTTTAAGTTGGAAAAACAGTGCCCCCACGCGACTCTTTAAAACCCCTAGATTCCGCATTTTGGCGGAGTTCTCAGTCAGACGATCTGAGCGTCGAATCCGCGTCCGTCAACTCCAGCCTCGGTCCAGCTCCGCTCAAGTCTGCTCTCTCACTTGGAGTGCCTCAGTGAACAGACTCACATTCAGTATGTTTTGTTTTGCAACTAAGTTGTTGTCTTAAGATGCTGTTAGTGTTTGCTACTGTGGTTTGCATCCACTCCCGGGACTTCTGCATTGGCTTCTGTTGTGACAATGTTATTCATGCATTTTCTAACCCTAGAACTAGCCTCCAGTGTATTAGTTAGTCCTGTCTGGAAAAAACAAGTATTTCAAAACCCTGTTTATCCAAGCGTCTCCACAACGAGTTCCCCATCGAGTGTCACCACCTGTGCTTCTAGTAAATGCCTGTACTAGTGTTGGTTCAGATAGAAGAAACAATCAAATGCCTTCACTGTGAACTGTCCTCCTGCCTTCTGCTCTGTACCGCTCGGGAGCGCAGACCGACCAGCAACCCCTTTTCTCCCTCTCCCACCTGTCAGGACACGACAAGGTTGCATACATCTCCTTAGAAATGAGGCCTATTTATTGGGCTTCACCCATCCCTCTTTAGCCAAAGCATCGACTCCCAGCATCTGAGCCAGAACAGAACAACAGTTCCGTAACTGACATCACAGTTGCTCTGTCTTTTCACTGCATTAACAATATTACGACTCCGGTCACAATGATGGGCAGGCCCAGTCGACACTGTGGTCATAATAATTGTGTCAGCAGGTCGGTTCTTATGTAACTTCAACCGGCTGACCCTGGTCTGACCTGCGTCCATGAGGCTTTTGCATTAACTGTCAAAACGACTTCATTTTATTTTACCTCGCCTAATAAAACAGTTGAGGCTCAAAAGTGCATTAAGTAACTCAGGACTAGTGTATTACACCTGCAGGCAGATAAACTGAGTCCACTGGACATTAGCAAAAACGCCAAGTTTCTGCATGAAAAGCGACTACAATGACTGTGACGCATTACCCTCTTTTATAACAGCGGCGTTTACACCTCAAGAATCTATGACAGTACAGCAGTGGTTCCCAAGAATTTGGGTTACGAGCCGCGCCCTGGCACTGGTGGAACAGCACTCAGCGTCGCTGCACACTTCCCCCACCGCCATGGCACACTGTCTAAGCTCGAAGAGGGGGAACAGGGGAAAACCGCGAACGCGCCAATTTAATTGGCTGTGCAGACGCACTGCATTCTACTTAGTTTTATATTTCACATTTCACAACAACACAGATCACAAACAAAAATTTTCAGTATTATTTAATTATTTTTGCAGCACTAGGCACATAATTTGATTTTATCTGGTACAAACTTTCGGGATATGGACAGACGGAGTCTATTACACAGATTTCACACCCAGATAATCGTGACTTATTTTCATAGTCGAATAAAGGTCTTTCACACAAATATGTCGATTGAAATATTGTAGCACCTTTGCATTCTCATTTTGCAGAGCTGAAACGTCTACCTCAGGAAAGCAACATACACATCCCACACAGTACTAAAATAAAAAAAATTGTATCTTAAATGGAAATTATATTTCAGATCCATCAGTTCCATCTGCACATGCGCAGGGGCGCTTTCAACTGAAATGCAAACGGTCTCATAAACGGACGTAAGACTTCCAGTGTCCTCAAAATGCTTAGTAAGCCATCCTTGTAATTCTTTCAAGACCACAATGAATTCTTCAAACCTTGCATTTTCTTAACTGCATTGAGATTAGGGAATTGGACTGTGTTTGTTAGAATGTGTTCCTTCAATAATGAAGTTTTGTTTTTAAATGCATGGCCACCAAATCACAAAGAAAATGGGAAAGATGTTGTTTCTCCCCCTGCAATGTCTTGCTGTGAAGAGTGTGCAATAAAGTCCACTTAAAATTATAGATCTGCAATCCATTCTGGATGTTCTAATTTTGGATCATGCACTCCTTTTACCTTCATAAACTCAACAATATCGAGTTTTAAAATGAAAAATCGTTCCAGGCAACGTATTTTGCAGTGGTATATAAAATCTCTATTCGTTCAGTTCTGCTGAAAAATGTTGCAACTGAAAGTGCAACAATGCCTGTGACTTCAGAAATTTTACTGTTGATTCTACAATTTCTTCACGTGCTACATTTTGTGTTAGCAGAAGAGGCAACACCGTGTTACGAGTGGAGGCCGAAATGCACGCGTTTTAGCTCACGCAGGCTGGCTTGAAGAGGGAAGAACCATACTGACGTGAGGTCTGGAACATGACAAGAAATGAGAATTCAGAAAGCGGACGTAATTAGTTTCATGCTTAACTTTAATCCATTAATGATGAACGTCGCTCTTGACGGTACATGATTCACAATATTATCTGTTCAGAATACATTTTTGAAGTAATTATAATAACTGAATATGGCGCCTTGCTAGGTCGTAGCAAACGACGTAGCTGAAGGCTATGCTAAACTGTCGTCTCTGCAAATGAGACCGTATGTAGACAGTGAATCATCGCTAGCAAAGTCGGCTGTACAACTGGGACGAGTGCTAGGGAGTCTCTCTAGACTAGACCTGCCGTGTGGCGGCGCTCGGTCTGCAATCACTGATAGTGGCGACACGCGGGTTTGACGTATACTAACGGACCGCGGCCGATTTAAAGGCTACCACCTAGCAAGTGTGGTGTCTGGCGGTGACACCACACTACATGCCATTTCTGACGAAGAACATCTGAAAGAAGAACTTGATCATTTGAAGATTGTTTTTGAACAGAATGGGTATACGGAACAACAAATATTCCGTGCTCTTCAGTTTGGTCCGTCACGCGAGCCAGTAGAGGATACTTTCGAAGCTGTTGCTTATTTACCCTTTGCAGGAAGTACATCATCCAAAATTTCAAGAATTTTAAGAAAATATAATATTAAAAGTGTTTTTACGCCGGTGGCCAAGACTAGAGCCCTTCTTGGCTCAGTGGAGAGGAGACCCAGGGTTTACGAAATTCCGTGTCACCACATATCCTGCTCAACAGGTAACATACTTACGGCCCGTAGGTCGAGTCAGTTCATTCTGTTCTGCTCCCAGAAATCTGCGATGACATGTACTAAAGAGATAATCACAGATTTGATGGAATACGTCCAAAATGTACTATTGCTTTGGTTTTACTCCGAGGCAAACGCAGTGATTATCATTTTTCTTGTTACTATTACGGCGTAAAATCAAGCGCTGGCACGCCAGTCGGGAACGATAGAGAGGAGATGGCTGTGAGAAGACGTCAGCTAAACGCACGCTGACCGACCCATCTCCAGGACGACAACGCGATAGCAGCAGATCCTATGTGAAGAGGACATAAGCGCCTTGCCCGACTGGTTGCGGCGCAGTTGAAGAGTAGCTTCGAGACTAGTGACTTGTATAGCAGCGGCTCAGAATTGTCTATACTCAAGAAACTTGATTGTTTCGTATGCCGCCCTTTGCTTGTGACACATCAGTGTAATTGACGAAGTTAAGTATGGTCATCTTTTCCTTTTGTCTAGCGATACTAGTAAGCAGGTTTCCTAGACACCTCATATTTGACGACGAGTAGGGAGATATAATAATTACGATCGTGGACGTTGGTTGGTTCAAATGGCTCTGAGCACTATGCGACTTAACTTCTGAGGTCATCAGTCGCTTAGAACTTAGAACTACTTAAACCTAACTAACCTAAGGACATCACGTACATCCATGCCCGAAGCAGGATTCGAACCTGCGACCGTAGCGGTCGCGCGGTTCCAGACTGTAGCTTCTAGAATCTCTCGGCCACCCCGGCCGGCTTGCTATCAGCTCAGAAGTAAAGTTGCCCATGTGGCATTCCTACAATCCTTCAAACTACACTACATGTTCATATCAGTACCATCTGCACAAATTAGAAACAGATGGACAAAAACCGATTATGAACTAAAATCTCCATGTGTGTGGTTAGTGCAAGTAAACCATGAAAAGAAGTGTAAACAGTGTAAAGAAACAAGCGACAGGCTCTGCGAGTGAAGCAAAGAATACAAAGTTTTAAATACTTAGAAATGTCGCTACCTGGCGTAACAGCAGGAGAGCGATCTCTGAATTTGAAAATTTGTCTTACAGAAGAAGCTTTATTTACCCAGATCGGCAGTTTAAATTGTCGTCTTCAGATCATCAACGTAAATCAACCACTGAGCCACTCAATGTAATGCAGTGTCATTCAGTCACAAACATAAGTACTGTTGCGATCTGGGCAAATGTACCAGTGCTTCTATTGAAGTCACTTTACAATAGTAGTACAGAGACTCAGATTGTCTTAGGGAGGCGGGAGTTGGGGGGAGGGTGGGGGAGAGGCAGAGGGGGAGGAGGAGGAAGTGTAGTGGAACAAGCCACAGCCAAAAGAAATGTCAAATGTAAGAGATTTGCAACTGGCTGCAGTCGTTGATCTGACAATACAGCACCAAATGGAAGCAATCCAGCCTGAACAGATCGTCATCTGGACACAATATTTCGGCGGTCCACCTGGCCGCCATCTTCAAGTGAGTAGGCCGTCGCACTATCTCGACGGAACCGAAATCAAACATTCTTCTTTATTGTCATTTTGATACCTTACGAACAAGGTAGACTGGCAGCAACCTATTTATGCAGCTCTTCGGCCATAGAAAAGACATACAGTACAACACGGATACAGAAAAACAAATATACATGGAGGGCAAAAACGGGAGACAAACATAATAAAATAAACGAAATCGTTCACTGACGCACTGCTCGGATTAAAAAAAAAGAAAAAAGGAAAAAAAAGGGAAAAAAGTTCAACGCTGCACACAACGGAGAATACAGAATGTCACACGTGAACGGAGTAGCTCGGACGGAGAGACACTGAAGCACTGACACGACGATAAACACGAACACTGCGGCGACGATCTCCGGTGCACGAAGACACACTGTTCACACAAAAAATCCAGGGGCCTGCCGGAGGGATGAGGTGAGGGTAGGAGGGAGAGGGGTAGGGGGAGGGGGTTGATGCCAGTGGGAGAGGAGAAGGGAGGGGGAGGGGGAGGGGAGAGGGGAGGGGCTGTGGAAGCCTGGGGAGTTGGGGAAGGGTGGGGGGGAGGAAGAGAGGAGGGAGAGAAGGGAAAGAGGGTGCCCTGGAGGAAAAACACAGGGGGAAGAAGGGGAGGATCAAAGTTGGTAGGAGGGGTAGATGGAGGGGATGAGGGCATCATCAGGGAGAGGAAGTTGGCGGAAGCCAACTTGGGCGAGGGCATGGAGAGTGGAGAGCGGAGAGTGGGTGGGATGTGAGAGTACAGGCGCGGCAGCGGACGGGGGTGGGAAAGGATGGGAGAGACAAGCAGGTGAGGGGGATCAAGTTTGTGGAAGGTGTAAAGTATCCGTGTCCATTCGAGGAAAAGGAGGTCTGGGAACGGAATTAAGTCATAGTGTTCTTGATGCAATAATTTACCAACAGCCCTATGATTTGTATAAGCTTATTTTATTTTATAAACTTCTAAGTGCTACCTGTTTCGGCATTACATTGATGCCATCTTCAGGCCCCACTTGGTGGCCACCTAGAACTGTTGCAGGACGATTGATTCACGGATCCAGTTATATGGCCCTTTCCGTGTATAGCGATTTTACGACTATGACGAGTGGGGCCTGAAGATGGCATCAATGTAATGCCGAAACTGGTACCACATAGAAGTTCATACAATAAAATAAACTTCTACGAATCATACGGCTATTGGTAAGTTATTGCATCAAGAAGTTCATGCCAGCCGTCGTCCCACAATCCATAATGGATCAACGAAGGTAAGTCATAGAGGATCCGTGTGGGGGAGGGGATGCGGATGCGATAAGCGAGGTGGAGCGCATGGCGTTCCAGGATTTGAAGGGATTTGTAGAAGGTAGGAGGGGTGGAGATCCAGGAGGGATGGACATAACAGAGAATAGGGCGGATGAGGGATTTATAGGTGTGGAGGACGGTGGAGGGGTCCAGACCTCGTGTGCGGCAGGATGAAATCAAACACACCGCGGTGGCTCCTTATACACCGACCGTGGGGCCACCTCGCGTGTGCGAACATAACTGCCCTCTAGCGACAGGCACAGCAGCGGACCGATGGTGAAAGCTCGCGGAAACGATAAATCGATATCAAACACTACTGACACACTATGACCGAAGCGAGGACCGTTCTTTCTTAATGTCAAACAGAACAGGGTTCCAACTCTTACTTAAAGCGAATCCCTTATCTCTGTTTATAATGCTGTCAGATAGTCGGATTTCAATGGCTTCTTTTACTACACAGTCCCAATACCGCGATGCAGGAGCAACCAGTTGTGTCTCATCGTACAACATTTTATGTCCTTCAGTAAGACAACGGTCCGCCATTGCAAATTTCTCTGGCTGAAATAAACGCGTGTGGCGACGGCGCTCAACGTAACGATCCTGGACCGCTCGAATCGTTTGTCCAAATAGGCTTTCCCGCACTGGCAGGAAATCCACCGAGCCCAGCAGAGCTCTGGTCTTAGCTGGCGGACGCAATATACTTTTAATATGAAATTTCTATTGAATTCTCCCTGTGTTTGAAGATATACTCCCCGCAAAACGTAAGAACTGGATCATCTAAAAGCTGTTTTCAAGTAGAATGGTTATACTGACAATCAGATGGGTCATCGTGTACAGGTTGGATCTTCGTGGGAACCAACAGAAGATACAAGCAAATCGGTGGCATTTCTGTGTCAAACTATCTGCATCTAAGATGGCGCAAATTCTTTTTACTGATGGAAGTAGGACCCCGTTGGTTGGTACAATGGATGACAGTTTGATGCATGAAGGTACCGGTCCGTATGCGTGGGTTTACGATAAATACTATGTATTCCAGGACACACTGCACAATTCCTATGGTTACGAGTAGCAGTGACTGCACAAGCACACTGACACAAGGTGGCTATTTAAAATTACAAAGTTATATGTAAAAACTAGAAAATAGCACATCACTGAAACCAATGAAAAGAAGTAGATTACTATGATTGCATATAGCTGTGGTGGAAAATGGATTAATTTTTAGTATAGCTGTGGTGCTGTCATCCGATAAACGAGAAAGTTATTCAGATATTTGCAATAGCCTGAATGAATACTGATTCATCTAATCCTGTACTTCATACTGGACGGTGCATGTACAACAGCATCGAACCTCTCACTGGATGCGCCACAAGAAACTGCAGCAAGACCGTTGACGCTCTCACAAACCGACTATGAAATTTGAGTACGTCACCGGCAATATCATACCGTTACCTGACGACATTGTCGTTCTTAGAAAGTGTAGTCACTGGGTGAATGTAAGAGAATGTGGAATGACTAAAGCAGTATTTCCACGTATTTTACTGACTAGTAGTTTTCTTTGAATGTGGATGAATCTTAGAGTATGTAGATAAACAAACCGTTATTATCAGACTGCAAGATTATCTACCACAGCAATTCACGCTGGTTGAGTTTCTGAGAAATGATATGAAATCAAACCGAAAGATAAAATCAGTTTAACTTGTGGGACTAGTACTTCTGGAAGATTCTTGATCATTTTGTGCCTCTACAGCTGAAGAATGTAAATGATACTAAACATCACCACAGCTATATTTCAGGTATGTCTTTTACGCCACAACCAATTTCGTTCGAAACGAATATCTTCAGGTGATTGAAAGTTCACCGACTGTGCTCGTAACTAACAAGGGAACCTCCCCATCGCACCCCCCTCAGATTTAGTTATAAGTTGGCACAGGGATAGGCCTTGAAAAACTGAACACAGATCAATCGAGAAAACAGGAAGAAGTTGTGTGGAACTATGAAAAAAATAAGCACAATATACAAACTGAGTAGTCCATGTGGAAGGTAGGCAATATCAAGGAGAGCGTGAGATTACGAGCGCCGTTGTCCCGTGGTTAGCGTGAGCAGCTGCGGAACGAGAGGTCTTTGATAATTGTCTGAAAATAAAAAATTAAACTTTTCACTCGACAGAAGACTTGAACCAAAGTTCAGGCACTCACACGTAATCAACTTCGCTCTCCAAAATTCCAGGACATGTTCAGATTTGCTTGGACATATGCAGGATTTGACGGTCTACACACGGAAACATTTGAAAACGTAAAAAACATATGTTTTGACAGAGCACAGGGAAAACTGTGCGACTGTGCGACTGTGAAACTGTTGCATTCATTTGTTGGAGTTTATGTGACAAACTCTTATGTTTTCATCACATTTTTGGGAGTGATTATCACATCCACAAGAAAACCTAAATCGAGCAAGGTAGAACAATCTTTTACCCATTCGCCAAGTGTGCAAGTTTGGTGGGTCGACAACATATTCCTTTCATGTGACGCACATGCCGTCACCAGTGTCGTATAGAATATATCAGACGTGTTTTCCTGTGGAGGAATCTGTTGACCTATGACCCTGCGATCAAATGTTTTCGGTTCCTGTTGGAGAGGCACGTCCTTTCGTCTACTAATCGCACGGTTTTGCGGTGCGGTCGCAAAACACAGACACTAAACTTATTACAGTGAACAGAGACGTCAATGAATGAACGGACAGATCGTAACTTCGCGAAAATAAAGAAAGTAAAATTTTCACTTGAGGGAAGACTCGAAACAAGGACCTCTCGTTCCGCAGCTGATCACTCTAACCACAAGACCACGGCGCTCCATCGCTCTCACTGTCATCCATGTTGAATATGTTGCCCATGGACTACTCAGTTTGTATATTTTGCTTATTTTTTTCATAGCTCCACACAACTTCTTCCTGTTTTATCGATTGATCTGAATTCAGTTTTTCAAGGCCTATCCCTGTGCCAACTTATAACTAAATCTGAGGGGGGTGCGATGGGGAGGTTCCCTTGTAAGAAGTGAGCCTTGGCACTAAATACGTGTCTTCTACTTTCGATCACCTGAAGGTGTTCATTTACACTGAGACACGTTTTGGAGAAATAAACGTACATGAAGTTCAGCTGTAGAGTGGCTAGTGCCGCAAGGCATGCGGAAGTTAAGCTGTCGGAACGGGGAACGAGTGGAACCCGGGTAACTCAGTCGGTAAGAGCACTGCACGCCAGGATTCCGGGTTACGTTCCCGCTCCGGCACGAAGTTGTAACCTGTTACGCAATTTCATCATTGCGAATGATCAACTCCTTTACTGAGATATGAAAAGAGAACCAAAAATACTACAATACTAAAAATAGAAAGAAAAGGAATTTACCTCCTAACTTAAATAGTCGAAACTACAATATGGCTATATCCACAAAGAAAACTAAAAGAAAGATCAGAGATGAATATGGGCAAAATTTGTCATTAATGTCGAATTTTTTTGCCACCAGATAGTCCTGTACCATGTTAGAGATATTGTCTCCAATTTCTAGAGTTTAATTCGTGCTACAAATGATGTAAAAGCCATAACGTTTCAATAAATTCGCAGTGGAATGCCTCCTTTTCTACACGACTCTGTATTTTTTTGCGACACTTTATTGTTTCATGTCACCATGAAAGACATCTGTAGAGTACAGGAGGCTGTGAGCCCATTTACGGTGCGACTAATTATGGTTTATTAAAGAAATGCACACTTGGTGGACCACAAAACTCGAGCGAAAGCTTTAATGCCGTCTTTTAGAAGAGACGCCCCAAGACAACATTTGTTCTTCCACTATTATCATAATTTGCTCGTATGATGCTTGTCTGGTGTTAGTGATGGTCGCACTAGAAGAATCAGATTCATTATGAAACTAGGATTTGGTGCAGGTTGCTTCAGTAAAAACCCTTTGATGAAGATTAGCGATGTCTGTATTGCTCTTCTGAATCGTCAGTGTAGGATACTGCCAAAAGAGCATGCCAGCAGGATCAGACTAGAAGAAACGAGCTGCATGAAGACGCATAACATCAAATGTATGGTTACGGCCAGCTTTCAGGTACTTGTTTCCGACATAAATGCTAGTAAAATATTTTCTGCATTTCCTATATTTTTGCCGGCCGGGGTGGCCAAGCGGTTCTAGGCGCTACAGTCTGGAATCGCGCGACCGCTACGTCGCAGGTTCGAATCCTGCCTCGGGCATGGATGTTTGTGATGTCCTTAGGTTTGTTAGGTTTAAGTAGTTCTAAATTCTAGGGGAGTGATGACCTCAGAAGTTAAGTCCCATAGTGCTCAGAGCCATTTGGACCATTTCCCATAATTTTCATTTTTCGGTGCGTAAGGAACGTTTTCTGCTCAAATTGCAATGTATTGTATACATAAATTTAAAAAGACATTGTTGCAAGAGTTCTAAGACTGATATCAATGAACTGGTACACATATCAGTCTAACTAAATAATGGGAGAACCTGCCACATTTTGAAAGTGATAAGTAAGGTAACCTTAGGCAAAACGTTCCTCATCTGATGGTATGTATTGTAAAAGTATCCAGAAATATCCTCAAGAAATCCAGATTACAGCCAATAATATAATGACAACATCTGGTATATGTGATTCAGTTATCTATCGAAGAGTAAAAATTACAATAGCTAATACACTGAACTGCCAAAAGACATGGAACAGATATATGCACATATACAAATGACAGCTCCGGCTGTAAACTGCCCTTTTATATTTTGTGTACGCGCTACTACTGTCATTTGTATTCAGGTGATTCGCATGAAAAGGTTTCCGACGCGGTAATGGCTGCACGACCGAAATTAAAGGACTTTGAATAGGGAGTGGTAGTTGTAGCTAAACGCATGGGACATCCTATTTCGTGTAACATTAGGGAATTCAATATTTCGAGATTGACGCTGTTAAGAGCGTGCCGAGAATACCAAATTTCAGGCTTATCTCTCACCACGGACCGAGAGCAGCGGCGTATGCGTTGAGTTCTCAGTGGTAACGGACAAGCAACATTCCGTGAAATAACCGGAGAAAAAATAAATGTAAATGTCGCGTGACTAGGGCCTCCCGTCGGGTAGACCGTTCGCAGGTGCAAGTCTTTCGATTTGACGCCACTTCGGCGACTTGCGCGTCGATGGGGATGAAATGATGATGATTAGGACAACAAAACACCCAGTCCCTGAACGGAGAAAATCTCCGGCCCAGCCGGGAATCGAACCCGGGCCCTTAGGATTGACATTCTGTCGCGCTGACCACTCAGCTAAGTGGGGCGGACAATAACCGGAGAAATCAATGTGGGGAGTGCGACTTGCGTATTCATTATCGCACTGCGGCGAAATATAGCGTTAATGGGCTACGGCAGTAGAAGAGTGACGTAAGTGTATTTGCTAACGGCACGTCATCGCCTGTAGCACCACCATTCCTGGGCTCGGAACCGTAAGGGTTGGATCCTAGACGACTAGACTACAGTGGCGTGGTCAGACGATCCCCGATTTCATTTGGTAAGGGCTGATGGTAGGGTTCGCGTACGTCGTAGATTCAGCGAAACCATGGACCAAAGTATTCAACAAGGCACTGAGCAAGCTTGTGGTGGCTCCGTAATCGTGTATGCTGTGTTTACGTGGAATGGAGTGGGTCTTGTTCTTTCTAAACCGATCATTTACTCGAAAAGGTTATGTTCAGCTACATGTAGACGATTTGCAATCATTCATGGATTTCATGTTCCCAAACAACGACATCATTTCACACATACACAATTGTTAGAGACTGGATTGAAGAACTTTCTGGACAGTTCGAGCGAATGGTTTAGCTACCCAGATCGCCCCTCATGAAACCAATCCAATATTTTTCCCGTAAGTATGGTCAGTTACCTGAACGATTAAAGTACTCAGGAGTAAAGTCGCTTTATAGAAAGGGAGAAAGGGACAATGTACACAATTTTAGACCTACTTCTATGCCATCAGTGTTTGCTGAAGTTATTGAAACGGCTATTTATGTAAGGATAATTAATTATTTTAAAACATATAATTTGCTATAAAATGTACAGTTTGGCTTTAGAAGTGGACTAACAACTGAAAATGCTATTTTCTCTTTGCTCTGTGAGTTGCGGATGGATTAAACAAAAGATTTCGAACGCTAGGCATTTTTTTTTATTTAAGTAAGGAGTTGTGTTGTGTTGATCACAAAATATTGCTCCAGAAGTTGGACCATTACGGAATGCGGTTCACCTCTTACTTCAACAACAGACAGGAAAAAGGTCATTATTCACAGTGTTGAGAATGGCTGTGATGTGGGGTCTGAGTTTGGTATGTTCAAATTGAAGTGCCCCAGGGATCAGTGTTGGGGCCACTCCCGTTCCTTATTTATATAAATGATATGCCCTCTAGTATTACAGGTAATTCTAAAATACTTCTATTTGCTGATGACACTAGCTTGGTAGTAAAGGATGTTGTGTGCAACATTCGCTCTGTTTTAAATAGTGCAGTCCGTGACATAAGTTCATGGCCTGTGGAAAATAAACTAACGCTAAATCAACAGATACGCTCCCGTTGTGGTTGCAGCTACGGTACGGCTATCTGTATCGCTGATCGCTCAGGCACGCAAGCTTCCCCGCCAAGGGCAAGGTCCAATGTTCATGGGGGAGTGGGGGGTGAAAGTGAACAGTTCAAATTTCTAGGTGTTCAGATAAATAATAAACTGTAATGGAAAGCCCACATTCAGGATCATGTTTAGAAACTTAATGTTGCCATTTTTACTATTCGAACGGTATATGAAGAGGTCATCGTTCGACACGAAAATCGGTCTACTTTGCTTATTTTGATTCGCATATATCGTATATTATATTATATTTTGGGGTAACTCTTCCCATTCGAAAAGGATATTTTTAGCTCAGAAATGGGCAGTTAGGGCAATAAGTGGTGTAAGTTCGCGAACCTCTTGTCGCCGCCTGTTCACTAGTCTAGGTATTTTGACACTGGCTTCTCAATATATATATCCTTTACTGTCGTTTCTTGTTAACAATGTTAGCATATTCCCAAGAATTAGCAGCTTTAACTCAGTTAGTAGTCGGCAGAAACCCAATCTGCATTTGGATCGCACTTCCTTAAGGGGGGTAGGACGTCACACGGGCCGTCTTGGAGCAGGAGAGACACCACAGGACATTTTAATACTTTTACGAATAAATTAATAAAACTTTGTCAGCACGACCAGGAAGGATTCAGGATTCACACTAATAGCAGTGGAAGTTCAAAAACATACCAAATTAATTTTGAAAAAATGATGAACTTTCACATGGAAAACAGTTACTATTGGCTGTGTTTGTTGCCGTAGGTTCACGTTTCTTCATAAGTAAGAGAGATTCACCGATGAATTTTGCACAGCATACAAACCATACGTACAGGTGTATGAAACTCTAGAAATTATTTAATTTATGAAAAAATGAAGGTTATGTTACACTTAAAACTTCATATTTAGAAAAAACTCAAATTTTATAGTTAATTATCTCAATTTTTACCACAGTTTTCAATATATTTTGAAAATTCTAGAGTTTCATACAACTGTAAGGGTGGTTTGTGTGCTGTGCAAAATTCATCGAAGAATCACCCTTACTTATGAAGAAAAATGTACCTATAGCAACAAATGCGGCCAATGGTAAGTGAAAAAAGGTCAAATTTCAAATGTAAAAAAAAAATTATTTTCTTATATTTTGAACTTCCACTGCTATGAGTGTCAAAATGTACAGAAAGGATTCAGGATTTACAAAGTTTTATGAATTTCTTTCTGTACATTTTGACAAAGTTTTATAAATTTATTCGTAAAAGTATAGACAGTGGAAATTAAAATGTCCTCTGGTGCCTCTCCTGCTCCAAGTCGTCCCGTTTGACGACCTACCCCCTTTAACTCCTATGCAGAACGATGTGCAGTGTACTGCTGCGTCTGTTTTCAGTAAGCTACCACAAGAATTAAAAAATCTTATCAGTAATCCATACACCTTCAAATCGAAACTGAAGGGTTTCCTCCTGGGTCACTCCTTATATTTTGTTAAGGATTTCCTTGAAAAATTAAGCTGATTCTTATGTTATATTGTTGATTGCGTTTACTTAAACTTACGGCTTGATTTCTTTTGGGTTCATAAACATTTATTTTTATCTGCTATCACTTTTATGATGTAATGTCATGTACCGACACGTTGCATGACCTTGGAAATTTGCTTCTCAATTTAGTCCTACGGAACTAGACGCGCAAAGAAATATATAAAATAAAATAAAATTTGTGGGACATAATCTAGAGATCAATCCGTGAACAAAATCCTGCATCCCCAACAGTTTGGCAAGTATGGACGGGTGGACAGACAGCATTATTTAATACTTCTGCTGGGGACTTCCAATGACTTGTCGAGTCCATGCCATGTCACTGTTGCGCTGTACTGGGCAACAGGAAGTGCGACACGATATTAGGACGCAAGCCGTGGCTTATGTCACCTCAGTGTGTGTACCCTTGTATCCTCTCATACGTATCCCCTCAAGAAACAGCGACATTAGGAAAGAATTAAGCACATTTAACGCAACGGAAAAAAACTGAAGAGCGCAGGAGGAAATGGAGTAACGTCTGGACAGATAGAACTGTAGCAGACTGCCTTACAGAGTCAGAAACTATAATATGGTGCGCCTGAGAAGTTTGGAAACTCCGAGGTGGAAATGGGCACCATAATAGACAAAGGCCTTGTAACTGAAGTACTAAAGAAGAAGGCTAAAATAACACACATCTGTATGACATAAACTGTACCAACTTTGATTGAATTTTCTCGTGGCGGCCGGAGTGGCCGTGCGGTTCTAGGCGCTACAGTCTGGAGCCGACCGACTGTTACGGTCGCAGGTTCGAATCCTGCCTCGAGCATGGACGTCTGTGATGTCCTTAGGCTAGTTAGGTTTAATTAGTTCTAAGTTCTAGGCGACTGATGACCTCAGAAGTTAAGTCGCATAGTGCTCAGAGCCAATTTTCTCGTGTTGAGAAATCAGAAGCAGCGATTTGTTGTACTTGGTAAAATTTTATAAAGCCAAGATCGTATAAATATTTATTTATTTACAGCAACCGGTTTCGGAAGACTTTGCTGTCATCTTCAGGTCGTTTATTTTAGACTTGAAGATGACGGCAACGTCTGTCCAGACCGGTCGTTGCAAATAAGTAAATACTTATGCGGTCTGGTCTTGGCTTGGCTTTAGAAAGCTTTTACCAAGTACCAACTTTGGGAGGAGGCAATCTTTCAGAGTGGAACTAGGACACAGGGAAGGAGTGTCCACCGCAGCAGTAGGGGCCTCGCAAGGAAACCCTAGAGGTACAGCGGCAGCGGAAGTCGGCGGTTACGGCGTGTACACCCCTGGGCAGGGCGCGCACCTCAGCGGCCGCTGAATGTTTCATCCCGGCCGCGAATTTTGTACACATTTCAATTAGCACGTGAGCGGAGAGCAAATTTGCGTTCTCCACGTCCTTCTCTTACGACGTCAATTGGCCGGCGCAGCGGGATGATTAAATCTGCACAGCACCGGGGCGCCGTAGGCTCGAAACCAAACAGGCGGAACACACGGCACGGCTAGGGTGCGAGGCGGCTCGCGGATAATTCATCGCGGGTGGGCACGAGAGACCACCCCGATAGTCCGCCGGGGATAGACATCCCGCTCGTAAACACGCGGAGCCGCGCAATTTTTTGGTACGCCCTTCCCCCGCTGAAAGGCCAACTTCCCCAGCGTCGGTTCCGTTTGCCCTGAAATTACTTGACTTTGCGTGCATTAGGACGGCGCCCATTGAATTCTAAAAAGAAAATCGGTATGTATATCCTACATGATCAGTCCAGATCAATCCTTCAACTCTCAGTTGCGCATATGTACCCTACTGGCCATTAAAATTGCTACACCACGAAGTTGACGTGCTACAGAAGCGAAATTTAACCGACAGGAAGAAGATGCTGTGATATGCAAATGATTCGCTTTTCAGAGCATTCACAAAAGGGTGGCGTCGGTAGCGACACCTACAACGTGCTGACACGGGGAAAGTTTCCAACCGATTTCTCATACACAAACAGCAGTTGACAGGCGCTGCCTGGTGAAACGTTGTTGTGATGCCTCGTGTAAGCAGAAGAAAAGTATACCACAACGTTTCCGACTTTGATAAAGACCTTAGCAGTTAAGTCCCTTAAGATTTCACACACACATAATTATTTTTATTTCTGTAAAGGTGGATTGATGCCTATCGCGATTGCGGTCTATCGTATCGCGATATTGCTGCTTCGCGTTGGTCGAGAGCCAATGACTGTTAGCAGAATCTGGAATCGGTGGGTTCAGGAGAGTAATACGGAACGTCGTGCTGGATCCCAACGGCCTCGCATCACAAGCAGTCGAGATGGCAGGCATCTTATCCGTATGGTTGTAACGGATCGTGCAGCCACATCTCGATCCCTGAGTTACAGATGGGGACGTTTGCAACACAACAACCATCTGCACGAACAGTTCGACAACGTCTGCAACAGCATGGACTATCAGCTCGGAGACTCTGGCTGCGGTTACCCTTGACGCTGCATCACAGACAGGAGCGCCTGCGATAGTGTACTCAACGACGAACCTGGGTGCACGAATGGCAAAACGTCATTTTTTCGAAAGAATCCAGGTTCTGTTTACAGCATCATGATGGTCGCATCCTTGTTTGGCGACATCGCGGTGAACGCACATTGGAAGCGTGCATTCGTCATCGCCATACTGGCGTATCAGCCGGCGTGATGGTATGGGGTGACATTGGTTACACGTCTCGGTCACCTCTTGTTCGCATTGACGGCACTTTGAACAGTGGACGTTACTTTTCAGATGCCTTACTACCTGTGGCTCTACACTTCATTCCATCCCTGCGAAACCCTACATTTCAGCAGGATAATGCACGACCGCATGTTGCAGGTCCTGTACGGGCCTTTCTGGATACAGAAAGTTTTCGACTGCTGTCCTGGCCAGCACATTCTCTAAATCTCCCACCGACTGATAACGACTGGTCAATGGTGGCCGAGCAACTGGTTCGTCACAATATGCCAGTCACTACTCTTGATGAACTGTGGTATCGTGTTGAAGCTGCATGGGCAGCTGTAACTGTACACGCCATCCAAGCTCTGTTTGACTCAATGCCCAGGCGTATCAAGGCCGTTATTACGGGCAGACGTGGTTGTTCTGGCTACTCATTTCTCAGGATCTATTCACCCAAATTGTGTGAAAATGTAATCACATGTCAGTCCTAGTATAATATATTTTCCAATGAATACCCGTTTATCATCTGCATTTCTTCTTGGCGTAGCAATTTTAACGGCCAGTAGTGTATATCCTAGATGATCAGTCCAGATCCGAATGGCAATCCTTCAATGCTTAATTTAATTTTACCTGCAATTCCCAGTTGTGCATATGTATTTAGCAAGACACTTTTAGTCACAAATAAACATTAACGTTAGACTATGTGTCCGATTCTGTCATCAGATGTATTTCATTTCATACATTAGTGAGTTTTCTCTTCATAGACGCAAAATTATAGGAAAGGCCATTTGCGAGATTATGAGAGTATTATTCCTTGACGAACTATCTTTCTATTTACCGACACTTGCTAATAAAGGAAATGAATTTCTTCAGTGAGTACGCGATCATTGTGTATATATTATGTATTACACCATCTGTATTGCTAAATATGCTCCACTGTTTAAAAGTCCATAACTGGCAAACTAATTGACGGAGTTGTCTCACGTTTGGTAGTGCATTAGTTTGTAGTTCCGGTAATCGCCCACAAGCGTTGTATTGGTTCATATGGCTCTGAGCACTATGGGACTCAACTGCTGAGGTCATTAGTCCCCTAGAACTTAGAACTAGTTAAACCTAACTAACCTAAGGACATCACAAACATCCATGCCTGAGGCAGGATTCGAACCTGCGACCGTAGCGGTCTTGCGGTTCCAGACTACAGCGCCTTTAACCGCACGGCCACTTCGGCCGGCGTTGTATTGCCTTGTTTTGTTTTGTCAGATGGCATTTGCTAGATAGTGTTTTGTTCTTAGTTTGCACCTAGTTACTCGAGTAAACATGGCTGGCGCAAGGCTTACATTCGATGAAAGGAAGTATTTTAAGTACGAAAACATTGATACTCATTTCGCCATTGCCGTTGAACCTCATTAAACAGAGCCACCGACACGTTTAAAGATTCGTCGCATTCGAGACAAATTTGAAGCCGAAAGCTGTGTTCAAGGTGTACACAAACAACGATCTGCACGACCTGTAACAGTAACAAGTCCAGCTAACTCCCGCTGTGTGTTACAACAATGCACTCGCTCACCACAGAAGTCTGTGAGATAGTGTGCCCGTGAAACTGGAGTGAGTCACTCAAGTGTTCGGCAAATTTTGAAGACAGCAAAGTGGAAGTGCTACATCCCACGATTGCTACACGCAATGAACGAGGACGACCCAGATCGTAGAATGTAGTACTACGAGTGGTTTACTAACATGGTGCACAACGATGAAGAGTTTGCAGAGATGGTTGTGTGGTCTGATGAGGAACAGTTCAAACTCAGTGGTACAGTAAATCGCCACAATTGCATCTACTGGGCCGTCGAAAATCCGAACGTCTATGTAGACAAAGTCGTGAATTTGCCAGGAGTAAATGTGTGGTGTAGGTTGTCTTACCGGGGCTTGATTGGACCACTCTTCTTTGACGGCACAGTTATCGGTGTGGTGTAACTTCAGAAGCTTCAGACATCGATTTTACCTGCCATCCGAGACTTGTATGGAGGCGGAAGAGTTTACTTTCAACAAGATGGTGCCCCAGCCCACTACCAGAATCGTATTAGCGCGTATCTCGACGAAAATCTACCACCAAGATGGAAAGGCTGTAGAGGTGCTGTGGAGTATCCACCACGTTCCCCAGACCTAACTCCTCTGGACTTTTACCTGTGGGGAACACTAAAGGACGTCGTTTATCGACAAAAGCCACGCACATTGGATGAACTTCGAGAATCCATCGTACATTCATGTGCAAATATCCAACTGAACCCGTTGCTGTCAGTAGTTCGTGCTGCAGTTCGGCGGCATCGTTTGTGTGTGGATGTTAATGGTGACCATTTCAAACACCTACAGTGATATCTTTAAGTTGGACTTTAAGCTACACTTTCACCAAAAATGAAGCATCTCCGTCAATTAGTTATGGAGTTTTAAACAGTTATGGACTTTCAAACAGTGGATAAATTTTTTTGGACCCCTCTATACATACACTGCTAAAAAAAAAATTACTACACCTGGAGAGAGACTGTCGATTTTGATCCGATGACGGCATATGCCATCTGATGGACAGTAGGTGTAGTGATAATGATTTCAACGTCGTCCGCCAACAGACAGCGTAGCGGCATAGCTACCAGAGTGCCTCTTGTGTCTAACCATTAATAGGGAACGCTCATAGCCAGAAGGTTCAGTGTGGAGGAAACGTGTGAACCAAGCAGACAACCACGCCACAGAGACGCACTCGTACTTCCTATAGGCAACTGAGTGAGTTTGAAAAGGTTCAGACTGTGGTCTTACCTGTGGTGAAATGGTCCTCTGGGAGAGTTGCCACACAAGTTGGATGTGCTGCGGCAGCTGTGCAATGATGCTGGTGTCGAAAGTTACGTGAACATTATTACAACCTTAGATGAGTCAAACCTACGTTTCTAGCATTTGTGGACTTAGAGAAAGCTTTTGACAATGTTGACTGGAATACTCTCTTTCAAATTCTAAAGTTGGCAGGGGAAAAATACAGGGAGCGAAAGGCTATTTACAATTTGTACAGAAACCAGATGAATACACTAAGCAGATTCGGAAGGATGTAGGTTGCAGTAAGTACTGGGAGATGGAGAAGCTTGCACAGGATAGAGTAGCATGGAGAGCTGCATCAAACCAGTCTCAGGACTGAAGACCACAATAACAACGACACCAGATGAGGTTCTGGTCGTCCACACAGCACAGACCCCCCCTCCCCATCCAGGATCGTCGTATTGTAAGGGCAGCAGTGGCAGATCGTACAGCTACCACAGCACTGGCCAGAGGGCTTGTGAGCCCAGACATGTCAACGCCAATAGCTGCAAACAGGTTATTACCAGTGGGACTACCGGCGCGCACACCTCTATCCCGTCTTCCACTCACGCCACAGCTCGACTGGTGCCATCGGAGCATCAATTGGAAGATGAAATGGCGGGCCGTGATCTTCAGCGATCATAGCAGATTCCACTTGCGTGCAAGTGACGGTCGTTTGTGTGCCGGCATAATATCAAGCGCCGGCACATCGGCCTGGAACGATACAGCAGAGAAGGCTGTGAGACGACGTCAGCCAGTTGAACGCTGACTAGGATGGCACCACGACAGCAGTGGCTCCTATACAAAGACAATATAAGCGCCGCCCAAGCTAGCCTCGGCGACGCTGGAAGACCCGCACCAGAAGACAGGCACTGGAAGGCGAGCCCGGGTGATCAAAAAGTCAGTATAAATCTGAAAACTCAATACTTCACGGAATAATGTAGATAGAGAGGTACAAATTGACACACGTGCTTGGAATGACATGGGGTTTTATTAGAACCAAACAAATACAAAAGTTCAAGAAATGTCTGACAGATGGCGGTTCATCTGATCAGAATAGCAATAATTAGCGTAACAAAGTAAGACAAAGCGAAGATGATGTTCTTTACAGGAAATGCTCAATATGTCCACCATCATTCCTCAACAATAGCTGTAGTCGAGGAATAATGTTGTGAACAGCACTGTAAAGCATGTCCGGAGTTAGGTGAGGCATTGGCGTCGGATGTTGTCTTTCAGCATCCCTAGAGATGTCGGTCGATTACGATACACTTGCGACTTCAGGTAACCCCAAAGCCAATAATCGCACGAACTGAGGTCTGGGAACCTGGGGCGCCAAGTATGATGAAAGTGGCGGCTGAGCACACGATCATCACCAAACAACGCGAGCGAGAGATCTTTCACGCATCTAGCAATATGGGGTGGAGCGCCATCCTGCATAAACATCGTACGTTCCAGCAGGTGTTTATCAGCCAGGCTCGGGATGATGCGATTCTCTAACATATCGGCGTACCTCTCACCCGTCACAGTAGCAGTTACAAAACCAGAATCACGCATTTCCTCGAAGAAAAAAAGCCCGATAACGGTAGATCTGCTAAATCCAACCCATACCGTGACTTTCTCGTCGTGCAATGGAGTTTCCACGACAGTTCTAGGATTTTCGGTAGCCCAAATTCTGCAGTTGTGGGCGTTGACAGACCCTCGGAGCGTGAAATGAGCTTCGTCGGCCCACAAAACGTTACTCAACCAATCGTCATCTTCCACCATCTTTTGAAACGCTCACACCACAAATGCCCTCCGCTTCACTAAATCGCCAGGTAACAGTTCATGGTGCTAATGGATTTTGTGCGGATGGCATCGGAGGGTACGCCTAAGTGCCAACCAAACAGTAGTGTATGGAATGCCGGTGCGACGTGCGGCTGCACGAGCGCTGACTTCCCCGTACATAGACGAACCCGCTACAGTCTCCATTTCTTTCTGAACAGTCTCAGCAGCATTACGCCTTGTGCTCGGTCGGCCACTACGGGGTCTATCGTCTAAACAACCCGTGGCTTCGAACTTCGAAATCATTCTCGCAACAGCTGCATTTTTCAACGGACCTTTACCCGTCCTAATCCCCTTCCTATGGCGATAGGATCGTAACGCTGAACTAGCACATTCCTCATTCTGATAATACAGCTTCACTAAAAGCGCCTTTTCAGGTAACGTCAACATGCTGCGACTGCGGGTGCATTTGATTCTCTGTCTCATTACAGCTGCTTTTATACACGATTGTCATGCGCAGTCACTGACGTTTTGCTGTCCAGTGCCATCTGTTTGACATTTTGTGAAATTTTTTTGTTATAATAACACCCCATGTCATTCCAAGCATGTGTGTCAATTTTTACCTCTCTATCTACATTATTCAATGGTTTATTAAGTTTTCCAATTTATATTGACTTTCTGATCACCTGCATGGAAATTCTATACGTCGAAGGACATTGAATATTTGCGTGTCGCCAATTGCTTGCGACACCTCTACGTAAAAAGGCAAAGTTAAGTACTGTCAATTTCACTTATTGTAGTAAATTCCATTAGTAAGATTTGTTTCAATTGTTAGTTATCTATCGCAGAAAACAGCTTCCTAAGCACCCTATATCAGACGAGTGTGCAGCATCCCACAGTTTACACGTACGATTTAGTACTGGTGAGCAGTGTCTCGCAGAGTCCATTCGTCCAAGACATACTGGCCCCACCCCAGACCTTATGGCCCAGGTGCGATAAGCTACAACTCTCGTTCGCCTTTGGTTTTTCTGGAGGGGACACTAAACAGCGTTCGGTACGTGTAGAGTGTTATTACACCTGTTCTCCTTCCGTTCTTGCAACAAAAAGGTGATGACTCGCTCACACACTGCCCGTGGAACTCAATGTACTCCACAAGATGTGCAGTAGCTTCCCTGGCCAGTACGATCTCCAGACATGTCACCAATCGAGCACGTGTGGCATATGATGGGACGAGAAGTGGCTCGCGTAATGTGTCAACTTACAAGACTTTGGGAACAGATCGAGCAGGTGTTGGATAACGTACCCCAGGACAGTATTAGCCATCTGTCACTGCCTGCCATGCGTACTAATCTTTCTCCGGCAGTGTGTGTATATATAAATATTACTGCCAGAGATAAATCAGTACGAAATTCAGGCGCTGACTCTGATATCCAGTCGATCCTACGTATGGCTAATACTCTCCTGTGATACGTTATCCAACACCTGCTCGATCTGATCCCAAAGTCCTGCAAGTGTTGTACGTTGACGAACTATACACAGGGTGATATTTTTTCCATCGTGTACAAACTCTAGGTAGATATCGATGACAGGATACGGAATAAAAAAGTTCTAATGAACTTATGCCCGGAAATGTTTGGTTTCCATGCTGAGTCATACATACAAGCGAAAAAAGTGGTCCAACTAAAATATTCATATTTCTTTATGTACTACACGAATATGTAATAAAAATGGGGGTTCTTATTTAAAAGCACGTAATTGATATCCGTTTGACCTATGGCAGCGTCCGCAGGTCGTGGTCGTGCGGTAGCGTTCTCGCTTCCCGCGCCCGGGTTCCCGGGTTCGATTCCCGGCGGAGTCAGGGATTTTCTCGGTCTCGTGATGACTGGGTGTTGTGTGATGTCCTTAGGTTAGTTAGGTTTAAGTAGTTCTAAGTTCTAGGGGACTGATGACCATAGATGTTAAGTCCCATTGTGCTCAGGGCCATTTGAACCAATGGCAGCGCCATGTAGTGGGCCAACCATAGCGCCATCTGGTTTCCCCCTTCAAGCTAGACAAGTTTCGTTCTTTGTTGTTTTTTCGTTTGAGCTTATTTCGCGAGATATTTGGCCCGGTCATGATCAATGGACCACGCTGTATATATATCAACTGGTGTCGGATCAACTGATTGCCTCCCTCTGCCTCCTTGCACTTCGAAAGAACCTGTCATTTCGAATTTCGCAATCATTTTCTCCAGAACTTTCAAAGGTATCGGACCGACGCATTTTCTTATACGCTTGGTGTCCATAACTACACCGTTCTTATATAAGCAGCGCCGCGATACTGCACTGAGACAGTCACGCGGAGGGTCTCAGGCGCGAAATGAGGAATAGCCGTGTTCCGTGCGTCTTTTATTTTGCATATTCTGCCGCTTACAGCACCGAACAGTGCTAAGATGTTCGTTAGTTACTTCATCTGATTGTTTCCACAACGTTCTTCTTTCTTCGATAATATTCCGTTTAAAATTTAGTGTTATTCTGAGCAGTGGTTCATTTTTTTTTTTTTTTTTTTTTTTACAGCCTTTTGAAATTGGAACTTCAATTTTAATACACCCTTATATAGAGCATGATTTACATAGAAGTAACAACCTATCCATTTTATTTCGAGAACGCATCAAAATATCGGAGCGAGAATTTCGCTACATATTACTGTAGATCAGTAGCCATTAAATCGAATTGGGAGAAAGAGATTTACGGCACAATTTCATTGAAAGAAGGGATCGATTGATAGGACACATTTAGCGACGCAAAGGAACTGTCAACTTGCTTTGATTGATTGTTTCATCCGTTCCTGGTAGAATATTTTATACATTATAAATGAAGACACACACAGCACTACTGTAATGTTCAATAATTATTATTTACTGCCTGGGGTGCCCGGTTACGTTCATGGGGTTGATACGAGATTGTGTGGTAGTTGGAACAAAAGGATACATTCTAAAGTGTAAAAAGTAAAAAATTTTTATTGTAAACATAACTATTTACAATATCTGTTAAAGTACAAGAGGTAAAAAAATTATTGAAAACATATGCTAACTATTTACAGCACTTGTTTACAAACAACATTTTTCATTTCGCTATCGGAGTATACGTATATGTACAAATTTTTCGAATTTCCTACTCGTTCGAGAACAAGCTATGTATAGTTGACCGTGAGAGAAACAGAAATCTTTGAGGTTGTTGTCGCAATATTTTAAAGTTCGTCGTTGCGCTTTGTCAACTGTAAAACTGTAGGCTAATTTGACTGGATATTGCAGTTTTTTAAATTGGAATGGCAGTTCAGTAGAGGTCATTGGTATTCTGGGACATATATACCAGTGGTGGTAATCGAATTTCTCCATTCATGTAACAGAATTCTGGTATTTCTCTACTGAATTTCTTCGCATTGTTAAACTGGCAGACGTTATCCATCTTTACGATTACGACGTGTTTGTGTTTGTTACATCCTTTCGTCGGGTCGTACTGGATTGCTTTATTTGTTAGGTTGTACTATTCACTCGTAATCGTCTGCGCTTCTTGTAGGGTGATATTTTCATGGCTGGCTTCACCGTCTTTTATTATAAAATTGTGTCGCAATTCTTCGTTCTTCAATTCGCTCATTTCGTTGTTTTTCGGTTTCTCAGGGAGCTCATTCTCGTCCGTTGGTTCGTCTGTTTCGTGTTTCCCCGTTCGTTTTGTTTTCACCGTTTCGCTTCAGAACTGGCAAGACCCTGTACTCTAAGCATTGTCTAAAATATAAATCAGATCATCTTTTTATTAACAAACACGCTAAGTACACTTTACACAGTTTTTTATATTCAGTCACTCTGAATACACACACATCGCTGTTTGTTTTTATTCACTCGCTGAACCACACTTTCGGTTCCTCCCTTCGTCACTGATGAAAAACTGACGTTCTAACCCACGACGGGGCTTGCTTTGTGTGTCTCTACCAACAGTCACCCCCAAGAGTGGCGAACTCCAGAACATACCAGAATGGCTTAGAATGGTCCACAATGTTCCAGAACATTCCACAACATTCGAGAGGGTTCTGGAATGTTCCACAATGATCCGGGATGTTCCCGAACAATCTAGAATCTTTCCGAATGTTCCAGACTATTCGCAAATATTCCAGAACATTCCGGATCGTTCTGGGACATTGCGGAACATTCTGACTGTTGTGGAATGCTCTGAATGTTGTGGAATGTTATAGAATATTCTAGAATGTTCTGGAATGTTCTATTTTTCACTCCGCCACACACCGTCAGGTGGCTTGCGGAGTATGGATGTAGATGTAGAACTTCTCAGTCATTATATCTTCTAAAGTACGCCCTTCAGGTAAGAACGGGAACCTTCTTCATGGATGGGTGATAGAGGGCTACCACACCACATCACTCCCTTCATCGTACCGGGACTCGTTTCTCAGTTTTGTGGCACGCACATTTTATGCTTACTTTTATAACATATACTGATTTTACAAGCAATTTTTCGGACGTTACACGATCATCACGCACAAAGACAAGTATGTGGTGCAGTAAAATTTTGTTGGACGGAAGGTTTTAAACCAGTGTGTCTACAGAGTATCTCTGTTTCGAGTGATGAAAAATGTTAACGTAAGGTTTAGACATAAAAATAAAATAATTCCTCTCGGTTTATTCCTAGAACTAACGTTAACATTTTTCACCTTTGCAAATGGAGATACTTTGTAGACACACTAGTCTAAAATTTTCGTTCCACCGAAGTTTCACTACATCGCAAACTTATATTTTTACCTGATGACGGCCTAATGGCCGAAAATAGGTAAGTGAAATAGACAATATATATTGTCGAATATTACACCAGTGCTGTGCGTGTTTTCACTTTCAATTGTCAGTTTGGTAATGGAAGGAAGTATGATTGTGGGTAAGACGAGCGGAGAGCAGATAAAATTGCAGAGGGAGACCAAGAGGTGAGTACAGCAAGGAGGTTCAAAGAATGTAGCATGCAGCAGTTACTGGGAGATGAAGGGGCTTGCACAGGATAGAAAAAGATGGAGAGCTACATAAATCAATATTCAGAGTGAAGGATAAAACAACGACAACAACAACAATGACAACAACAATAGTGAGAACGACGACATAGAATGCAGAGGATCAAGCAATTTTGCTGTATACTTACTAGTACTGTCATATCATATGGAATGTGGAGCAAGCATGGTTTTTTTAATGAAACGACATATTTTTTGAAAAAGCATTCTAAAGATGAAGCTGATGTTTAGTTTACCGGTAATCCCGTTTCTGCTAGTCCTCATCACTTTCGTGTTTCTTCAGTGTACTCTCAATCCATATCCTGTACTCATTACTCTATCCGATTCCACTCAAGACGGCCTGTAATTCATCTTTAAATTCACTGAGGATATCCTTGGGTACTGAATTTTATTCCTGGACTTTCAAATTTCTTTTATTTCCGTCATTGCTTGTTGTAAGTATAGATTGATCAGTAGAAGCGAATAACGCGATCTCTGTCTTTACCCGAGTAGTTCGATGTCACTCGCGAATTATTATTTATCCCTCTTAATGTTAGTTCGTATACATATTGTGTATTATCTGTCTTTCCCTATAGCTTACCCCTTTTTTTCCCTAAGAACTCGAATATCTTGGACCATTTTTCATTGTCAAACGCTTTTCCCAAGTTGACAAATCCTGTATTGATTTTTCGTTAAGTCTTGCATTCAATATCGAGCGCAACGTCAGGATTGCCGCTCTGGCGTTTTCTAAAGGTAAACTGCTCGTCATCCAAGAGATTCGCAACGTTCTTTTCCATTCTTCTGTGCATAATTCTTGTAAGCAACTTAGAAACGTGTACAGTTAAGTTCATAGCGCAATAACTCTCACGCTTATGTATCCTTGCTGTCCTCGGAATGGTGTGGGTGATTTTTATCTCACAGTCCGATAGCCTGCGATAACTTCATACGAGGTGTCATCCAAAAACACAGTGAATAATTTTATTACAAACAAAGTAATTACGTTACAGGAATTCGATTTAATCTTCAAAATACTGTCCCTGGCTAGCAATGCACTTATCCCAACAGTGAGTCCATGACTGGAAGCATTTGTAGAAGGCATATTTTGGGAGGTCGTTTGGCTGCTCTATAGTGGCCCTCTCATTGCCAGGAATGGGGTGAAAACGTTTTCCCTTAATCACGGTTTTAATTTTTGGAAAGAGTGCTAAATCTGGTGAGTAAAGCGGATGTGGACAGGCAGGAGTACCTTTTCCGGCCAAAAATCCGCGAATTTGAAGTGAGGACCGGCACGATGCATTGCCTTGATGAAGAAGGAAGCCACTGGTCCTTTTCTCTGGTCTCTTGGTTCGTACATCGTTTCGTAAACCTTCAGTACGCCCTCGTGAACTCCATTGTTTGCGTTTGTTCCCCGTGGGACGAACTCTAAATGGCACTCTGTCCTCAATTAAAAAAAAAAAAAAAAAACAGTGAGCACGACTTCGATATTCGATTTTGACGAACTTCTCCTTTTATGGCCAGGAGATAAAACTGGTTTTTCCATTGGCAATTTTGAATTTCAGTTTCACCTCCAGTTACAATATCGGACATGAAGTCCGGATGTGAATGAAGATGATCCTTAACTCCATGCAAACTGACACACGATTTTCCTTCTCTTCACCACTCAAAAGTCTGAGAAAAAATTGTGCACTCACTTATCTCATTTGGAATTTATTGGTTAAAATGCTTGGCACGAACGCGTACGTGATTCTATGTTCTTCGTTAAGCTTTTAAGTAGTTATTCGCCTGTCTCAGCGAACTACTTTTGCAACTCTTTGCACGTTTACCGCTGTTTTTGTGCTTAATCCACGTCCTCTACCGACTCATATCCGCTTTTAAATCACTCATACCGCTTGTAAGCAGTCTTCAGAGTTACAGAATCATCGTCATACACCAATTTAAACATTTCATGCTTTCCTTTGGCAATTTTTATTTATTTATTTCTTTATTTATTTTTTATTCTAATTTTTTTATTTATTTTTTCAGCTTGTAACGGAAGTTAATGTTCATGCGTAGTACGAATTCGACGATGCGCTACAGCACATAAGCACAACCTCACTCTTGCGTCTGACAAGTCAGAAAATATTCCAATTTTTACGCTGCCTGTCTAAATGTATCAAGTTATCAGACAAATTACAATAAATGGTTGTAGCGCCAGATTTTGTCGCTAAAATAAATGCGTTCACCGTATTTTTGACCACACGTGGTATTTTCTCTGAGCCATACTTTAGCTGTAACTTATTGTAGGACCTGCACATAATACATTTTCATTAACAATCACTGGCCATACCATTTATGAGCTGAGAAAGTACTGTCTCCACAGGGGGCACCTGTGTGGTAGTGATCGACTGATTGGCAGCTGGTTATAATTCTGATGTAGGATCAGTTTTCACCATCAGTTTTTGGAAAGAGGAGGCGTAAATTTTCTGATAATTATTTTTGCGCTAATATCCTGGATGAAATCCCAAAATTCTTCTCGCGTAGTGAGGACAGGTAGCACTGTTGATACTGATCCACCCTTCAGGCAGAAATGTTAAGCTCAGCCGCACCTCTTTCTTTGTAGCAACTAAATCTCTTTTGCAAAAGTAGACTTGGCGGTGATGAATCTGATACTCCTTTTGCCTCATATACGTGTCTTCGTTTGGCTGTGAAAATTCGATCAAGAATCCGTTGTGTAATAATTTCTAGGGCGTCTTGTTTTCGCTCCGCTCAAACATTGACCAAAAATAGTTGTTGGGTAGTCGACATCCGGTTGCCAATAAACCGCTCCGGGAGGCACTGTTAAGGGACAGTTTGTAGGGGAGGTAACAATGCGCCGCTAATCCTCGATTTGAAGTTGAACGCAGTCCCCGGTCCTGTATTTCTAGTCACGTCCCTTCCCCGTGTGTATTCGAATATTCTATATATAACTGAAAGCTATTTCAGAAACTGTTTTCACCATTGATATATCATCAGCTACCTACCGCTTTTGTGAGTTGGGTGTTAATTTTTGCAACAGGGGCAATATACTCGTAGACAGTACTTCATAGGGAATGAAATGTGATGTATGTTATATAATAATCCATGTTATTATCTTAAGAACAAAATATGATGAAAAAACTCTAATGTGAAAACTGTTCGGAGCATTTGAGTGGTACAGCTAACTTCTGGTTCAAGAAACTAAACTATCTTGATGGGCATAACAATTCTAAATGCGCTTTGAAACACAATGAAATATACTAGTTCACTACACACGATCCTTTCTTGGGGCAATTTCATTAGCTATTACGTCAGTAACAAAAGAATTCGCCAAAGCTTCGAGATGGAAATATTTAGATGTAGCGTCCCATCATTAGGGACGGAGAGCATGGTCATCTGTGGGATATTAAGCTTTTTGAAAGGAATCACACACCTCAAGTGATGTGTGGGATCAACGGATGGATGATTTAACAGAGATTTGATCTATGCTCCTCACGAATGGCAGCCCAGTTTCACATCACTCAGGCATGGAACAGCCGATACGTCTGGCTAGAATTGACGAGCACAATAGCAATGGTGTGACATATGTTGTCATTGCCCAAATAGTTGATATTGCCAAAGAATGCTTCAAAATATAACGATCACTGAAAAACATAGATACGTAAATACCAGCAAGGAGGCTCTTCTCAGTATATCTTTCGTTAAGCGCCGGACTGCGTTTAGCGTTGTTTTCTAACACACACACACACACACACACACACACACACACACACACACACACACGTGTGCGACGCAGGCTACGCTTTTGCTGCCTATGCTCTGACAAAGGCAGTCGCGGCTTGGCTTCGCTACGCCCGCTACATCTGCTGGAGCGTTGCCGAAACACGTCCGCCCCTGAGGATCAATGCCGACGTATTTAATTCCAAGTTTCTGGCCGTGTAATGGAAATGTAATTGTTGCCCAGCGGTAGAAGAACGTCGTAGTTCATTACACTTCGTCTCGCTACCTACTTAATGAGGATTCGGACCGATCTAGAGAGTAAACCTCCCTATTCATTAGAAAGAAACAACTTTTCCTTACGCCCGTAATTTCCACTGATGGTTTCACGCTGAGTGCTAATTTTATCAGTCAGTCTTCTGCTGTTATCTCTACACAACACTTGCCTCATGATCATTACGTGAGTTGTATATACAACGAAACAATATGATTTTTGACTCGCACTGTAAAGTGGGGGGACGAAAATTCAAAAATAACCCCTCACATGGAACGAAATGTTTTCTTTACAGCTTTCTTCAGATGTTTCTGTTAAGTTTTTGTTGTTGCTTTTGGGGAAGGAGACCAGACAGCGAGGTGATCGGTCTCATCGGATTAGGGAAGGAAGTCGGCCGTGCCCTTTCAGAGGAACTATCCCGGCATTTGCCTGGAGTGATTTAGGGAAATCACGGAAAACCTAAATCAGGATGGCCGGACGCGGGATTGAACCGTCGTCCTCCCGAATGCGAGTCCAGTGTCTAACCAACCACTGCGCCACCTCGCTCGGTTTCTCTTAAGTCTTTCTATGCATTTGTAGCAAACGAAACCGTTACAAGCCGCGGAGTTGTTAGGAGAATTTTCTCCACTTCTTCTGACAGTGAAACTTGATAAGTTACCAGAGTTTCGAAGGACAGCCAAAAGTCGGCTGAATGGCAGTATTTTCAGCAGGCAGCATAGAAGATATGGCTACGAAGTCTTTCGCGACGTATTTCCTGAGTAAAAATTTTTCTCGGTGTACATGCCGCGTCAAATCAGAATAAATCTCCGAGCTTTCGACCACTACCTCCATGGTCGTCGTCAGGGCTAAAACTGACTGTCGTGAACTAGCGAGGTTCCCACTTTTATATGTAAAGGACGGCTTCTTATTGGCTGGAATACGCCAGCGATATGGCGCGTAGCGAAGTGGTGCCCTCTACTTCCATAGATGTACGAGTAGTTGCTATCCCACGTTGCTTGCAGCGCCATCCCTTAAATCAGGAGGTAAAGTGCGAGATTCTGATTTGACGCGGCATGTACACCGAGAAATTTTTACTCAGGAAATACGTCGCGAAAGACTTCGTAGCCATATTAGTTTCCTCTACGGGGAGGACATAGCGCGCAGCGTTCGTCACCTGGAGAAGCTGCGCCTGAAACAGTCTCAGTTGCTGAGCAATCTGGCTTTTTTACAACGCTGTCGTGACAAGGAGGTAGTACCGAAGTTTGCAGTCGTCAAACACCACATCAGAAGCGCTGCAGTAAACAGAATATTACGAAAGACCAGCCATGCTATTGTGAAGGAGAGGATACGTCATACCAGGTATGAACTAGACATGAACGCTCGCCTGTTATTTAGTTGCCATTTATTTCTAGCCGAAGTCCTCTCACCATTGGACTGGGAATGGGTGGATATGACTTTGGCGGCACACCAACGAGCCAATTTAAGCAGGACTACGGCGAAACAGGCCGATAAATTTGAGCGGCTTAACCGTGATCAAGGAACTACTGGGTCCAACGGCATTCACCGCACTGTTATCAACTTCTCTGACAAGGAACTTGATGAAGCTACCATCTCGGCTCTCAGTAAAGGATTGAACTTTGCCCCAGCTCCACGTAAGTTACCGGTGGTTGAGATCATTAGTGGAGTGGAACAAGCAGTTCGTCATCTTCCTCAAGAAGCAGCGGATGACGTAAGGCTTGCTACTAGCCGGATTTTAGCGACATCCAAGCCGCCTAAGTCAAACATCAGCAGAGAGGAGAGACAAGGACTGAAATTGTTGCAGAAGGATGAAGATCTAGTTGTTTTACCTGCTGACAAGGGGAACGCCACGGTAATCCTCAATGCTACAGATTACCATAAGAAAGTTGGATTATTACTGGAGGACAGCACATACCGGGTTCTCAGACGGGATCCCACATCGGCGCTCAGCAGGAAGACAAGGGAGCTACTAAAAAACTCTGGCCTCTCCGACGAACTGGTGAAGAACTTACGGCCGAGAGCACCTAGGCCACCAAGACTGTACGGTTTGCCAAAGGTTCATAAGGAGAACGTCCCGTTGAGACCGATTGTTAGCGCTATTGGCTCTCCTACGTACAAGCTTGCAAAGCACTTAACTAAATTGTTGGCGCCTATAGTTGGTCACTGCCCACATCATATTAAAAATTCAAAAATGTTTGTTGATATCATAAAACAGATGAAGATAGGCCCAAGTGATATCATGGTCAGCCTCGACGTGGTCTCTCTGTTCACCAAAGTACCTGTGGATGACACATTACAATTGTTGTCTGCTCATTTCTCCTCAGAAATTTTGAAGTTGTTCCGGAATACCTTGACGACCACTTATTTTTTATACAGTGGAAATTATTATGAAATGACGGATGGAACAGCCATGGGTTCGCCATTGTCACCAGCAATAGCGAATTTTTTCATGGAGGTCTTTGAAGAACGAGCCCTGAGCAGTGCTCACCTCCGCCCATCATGTTTCTACAGATACGTCGACGATACTTTTTTAATCTGGCCACACGGCAGCGACACGCTGCAGCAGTTCGTCGAACATCTGAATGGTGTACATCCAAACATAAAATTTACATTGGAGGTCGAGAAGGAAGGGAAGTTACCTTTTTTAGATGTGTTGGTAGAGCGAAAGCCGGATGGACGACTGGGCCATTCTGTGTACAGGAAGCCAACCCATACAGACTTATATCTGCATAGCCATAGCTTCCATCATCCGTCTCAGAAGAGAGCTATGCTGAATACTTTAGTACACAGAGCCAGGACTATTTCCGACAAGGACCACCTCGGTCCCGAGATCAACCATTTGACGACTGTTTTCAAGAGGAATGGTTATTCTGCCGGTGAAATTAAATCAGTATTGTCCAAGAAAGTAAGACACGATGCCGGCCACATACAAGAAGAGGACCAACACATAGCGCGGCTTCCTTTTTGCGGTGCTACAACGAGCAAGATAGCCAGAGTCCTGAAGAGGCAAGGAATAAAACCAGTTTTCCGACCACCTAGGAAAATTAAGGAAATGTTGAGACCAGTTAAAGATAGTCTCGGCTTAAGAGTGCCGGGAATTTATACTATTCCTTGCGAATGCGGCAAGAATTACGTGGGCCAGTCTGTAAGAACCGTTGCAGACCGCTGCATCGAGCACCAACGCCACCTGAAATACAGATATTTGGAAAAATCAGCGGTGGCTGAACATAGCCTGCTTAACAAGCATAAGATTTTATTTGAAGAAACCAGAGTAATAGCCCACACATCGAATTACTGGGACTCTGTGATCCGGGAAGCAGTCGAAATTAGACTTAGCGATAATAACTTTAATAGAGACAACGGCTATGCACTTAGCAACACTTGGAAGAGCGCACTGGATAAAGAAAAATCGCAGAGAAAAACTTCTCGCACTTTACCTCCTGATTTAAGGGATGGCGCTGCAAGCAACGTGGGATAGCAACTACTCGTACATCTATGGAAGTAGAGGGCACCACTTCGCTACGCGCCATATCGCTGACGTATTCCAGCCAATAAGAAGCCGTCCTTTACATATAAAAGTGGGAACCTCGCTAGTTCACGACAGTCAGTTTTAGCCCTGACGACGACCATGGAGGTAGTGGTCGAAAGCTCGGAGATTTATTCTGATTTGACGCGGCATGTACACCGAGAAATTTTTACTCAGCATAGAAGATAAATTACACATTCTTAGGGTTTTTGTAGTGGATTCAGTACGTTAAATGTATGAACTTATTCCCTCTTAAAACGCTCCATAATGATCCTACTGGAGACTGGATGGTTGTCCAGATTTGAGACGTGAGTATATCAGCGGATGACATTTTGTCACAGAGAGAAAAAAATTTCAGGAAATGATGATCATATACAGATAAAGTTTTTATACTGAACCAACTTTACCACTGGCAGAGTTCAATGTTGACGTTAAACGTACTGTAACACCTCTGCCAGGGACCAATTTCGCAAACTCAAATTGCCAACGACCCAGGACGAGGAAAGAACTGGACCCCATGCAGTGAGTGCCCAAGACGCGCACGCTGGAGCCATTCTGCAACCATACACGGGGTATGAAGGGAGATGAAAATTTAATAGTCATGAGGGACTGGAATTCGATAGTAGCAAATGGAAGAGAAGGAAAAGCTGCACGCGAATATGGAATGGGGGTAAGGAATGAAAGAGGAAGCCGCCTGGTAGAATTTTGCACAGAGCATCTTAATCATAGCTAAAACTTTATTTAAAAATCATGAAATAAGGTTGTATATGTGGAAGAGGCCTGGAGATACTGGAAGGTTTCAGATAGATTATATAACGGTATGACAGAGATTTAGAAAACACGATTAAATCTGTAAGACACTTCCAACGGCAGGTGTGGACTCTGACCACAATCTATTGGTTATAAACTGTAGATTGAAACTGAAGAAACTGCGAAAAGGTGGGAATTTAAGGAGACGAGGTCTGGATCAACTGAAAGAACCAGACGTTGTAGAGAGTTTCAGCGAGACCATTATGGAACGATTGACAAGAACGGGGGAAATAAATACAGTAGAAGAAGAATGGGTAGCTTTAAGAGATAAAATAGTAATGGCAACAGAGGAACTTGTAGGCAAAAAGACAAGGGCTAATAGAAATCCTTGGGTGACAGAAAATATATTGAACATAATTGATGAAAGGAGAAAATATAAAAATGCAGGCAATTAGGAATACAGACGTCTCAAAAATGAGATCGACAGGAAGTGCAAAATGGCTAAGCAGGGATGACTAGATGACAGATCTGACGATGTAGAGGCATATAACACTAGGGGTAAGATACATACTGCCTACAGAAAAATTAGAGAGACTTTTGGAGAAAAGAGAACTACTTGTATGAATATCAATATCTCAAATGGAAAACCTGTTCTAAGCAAAGAAAGAAAAGCAGAAAGATGAAATGAGTGTATAGTCTATAGAGGGTCTATACAAGGGCGATGTACTTGAGGGTAATATTATGAAAATGGAAGAGAACGTAGATGAGGTTGAAATGGGAGATGAAACACTATGTGAAGAATTTGACAGAGCACTGAAAAACCGAGGTCAAAACAAGGCCCCTGGAGTAGACATTCCATTAGAACTACTGATATCCTTGGGAGAGGCAGCCCTGACAAAACTCTACAATCTGGAAAGCAAGATATATTAGACAGGCGAAATACCCACAGACTTCACGAAGAATATAATAATTCAATCCCAAAGAAAGCAGGTGTTGACAGGTGTGAAAATTACCGAACTATTAGTTTAATAAGTCACGGCTGCAAAATACTAACGCTAATTCTTTACTGACGAATGTAAAAACTGGTAGAAGCCGACCTCGGGGAAGATCAGTTTGGATTCCGTAGAAAAGTTGAAACACGTGAGGAAATACTAACACTACGACCTATCTTAAGATATGGATTAAGAAAAGGCTACGTTTCTAGCATTTGTAGACTTAGAGAAGGCTTTTGACAATGTTGACTGGAATACTCTCTTTCAAATTCTGAGGTGGTAGGGGTAAAATACAGGGAGCAAAAGGCTATTTACAATTTGTACAGAAACCAGATGGCAGTTATAAGAGTATAGGGGCATGAAAGGAAAGCAGTGGTTGGGAAGGTAGTGAGACAGGGTTGTAGCTTATCCATGATGTTATTCAATCTGTATATTGAGCAAGCAGTAAAGGAAAAAAGAAAAGTTTGGAGTAGGAATTAAAATCCATGGAGAAGAAATAAAAACTTCGAGGTTTACGTGCGACATTGTAATTCTGTCAGAGACAGCAAAGGACCTGGAAGAGCGGATGAATGGAATGGACAGTGTCTTGAAAGGAGGCTATAATATGAACATCAACAAAAGCAAAACAAGGATAATAGAATGTAGTCGAATTAAATTAGTTGATGCTGAGGGAATTAGATTAGGAAATAAGACACACAAAGTAGTAGATGATTTTTGCTATTTGGAGAGCAAAATAACTGATGATGGTCGAAGTAGACTGGTTATGGCAAGGAAAGCGTTTCTGAAGAAGAGAAATTTGTTAACATCGAGTATAGATTTAAGTGTCAGGAAGTCATTTCTGAAAGTGTTTGTGTGGAATGTAGCCATGTATGGAAGTGAAACATGGACGACAAATAGTTTGGACAAGAAGAGAATAGAAGCTTTCGAAATGTGGTGCAACAGAAGAATGCTGAAGATTAGATGGGTGGATCACATAACTAATGAGGAGGTATTGAATAGAATTGGGGAGAAGAGGAGTTTGTGCCACAACTTGACGAGAAGAAGGGACCGGTTGGTAGGACATGTTCTCAGGCATAAAAGGATCACCAGTTTAGTATTGGAACGCAGCGTTTTGTGGGGGGGGGGAGGTAAAAATCGTAGGAGGAGACCAAGAAATGAATACACTAAGCAGATTCAGAAGGATGTAGGTTGCAGTAGTTACTTGGGGATGAAGAAGCTTGGGCAGGATAGAGTAATATCGAGAGCTGCATCAACCCAGTCCCTGGACTGAAGACCACAACAACAACAACAGGAGGTAGGCGGCACGATGTCCTCGCCTCGCTTAAGAATGGTTCAAATTGCTCTGAGCACTATGGGACTTAACATCTGAGGTCATCAGTCCCCTAGAATTTAAAACTACTTAAACCTAACTAACCTAAGGACATCACACACATCCCTGCCCGAGGCAGGATTCGAACCTGCGACCGTAGCGGTCACGCGGTTCCAGACTGATGCGCCTAGAACCGCTCGGCCACACCGATCGGCCTTTCTTTTGGATGGACACCTTGCGAAGAGCCTGGCGGAAATCAGGAAGCGCGCCGAAACCTGATGGATCCCTGCTGCCACTGGGACTGAGTGTCAAGAATGCACACGTAAATGGGTGCGAGTTCTTCTGGCTGACAGCAGCCGCTTTTACCTGCCATAACAAGCGATAACGTTTAGAGAATTCAAACACCCTACAGTTGTGGTAGGGATGTCCAAGAATTCTCACAGGGAGGCATGTGAGACTAAAGAACTAGGGAAGAAGTCAACCTGGTTAAAAGGACGTTTCCTGGACAGGAAGGACATTGCTTATAGATGACGAACGCCAACAAGTTCTCAGACAAAGCACACACATGAGAATGTCCGGGGCTCACGGAGAGATATCCATTACTATGAAATGCTTTGTGGCTGCTTCCATAGCGACTTAGGAAAGCAGAAAAACATTGCAACAATGTGCCGCTAACGCTGGGAACAGCATTGACAGTGAAATCGTGAGAGAGACGCCAGTTCCCGTGTCACACCAGTCGACACAAGACAGGAAATTTCCGTCCTGCACTGAGAGGCGTGGTCAGGAAATGGCGAACAGTCACTGGGTGCCATTGCAAATTCAGTCCGCTAGCGACAATGTCGAGAGGAGGTAAATTTCTAGTAATCGTAGAGCTTAGAGATGGATAAGGATGAGGAGGGGATCGGTGAGGTAGCGCAGAAGCAAGGGGACACGAGGGCTCTTCCAGCCGTCGCGAAAAACAGCACCCGGACACTGTGATGTCACCGCTTCGGCTGCACCAACTCACGGCCACAGCGTGGATTGCGCACCTGGGTCCCACCATGAAGCTGCGTGTAGCCAACTGAGCTGCCGGCTCGCCGCGCCATTGCGAGAGGTTGCGCCATGCCGACTCAGCGTCTGCCGCCACCATCAACGCACGACAAATGACTAATGAGTATGCTGAGATGATTCATTCCCCACTCCTTCCCCTTGGTAACAGAGTCGCGTCCACTCCCAGTCAGAATCGGCCCTGAGATCTGTAACTTTGTTTAGTTTTGAGTGTAAAAGTTACTGGTATAAATGCATTCATTTCAAGTTTTATTCATCTAGTTAGAGAGTCCTGTTTGCTTAATCTTACATCCTTTTGTGTCTGATTTCACTCAACAGTTTCGTGAATTATTGGCACTCAATGTGGGAAGCTCACTGATAATTTGCATGATGTATGATTATTAGTGAGTATGATGTCATAAGGAATTCTCCATTGACTACATTTTTGGCGCCTAACGTTGGGTTATCCTCTTATTCATCTATGTGTCATTTCATTTCATATCAGAGAGGATAACTTTTCTCAGTTTACTACAGTACATTACAGTTTCCTTACAACGATCTCACGAGTTACTTTTGTATGTTCCGAACACTGCTGGAAAGCTGCCCTTGGGTACTTGGCTTTTCGTGCCAGTCTACGTTATACTTCGTTATGACGGACTTGTAACCTAAGCCGAACATTAGGCCTACTTCCAGTGTCGATGCGTGTAAGGGCGTTTCTAACGCCACGATCAGGCTACGCGTAGAGATTATACTTGACTCCTTTTCTGCGCTTCCCCCTTTTTTTAATTATTTTTTTTCCTACAGAACACACATGCGTGGATACCTAGTACAGAGTATCAGTTTCTCATCTGCAGAAACCAGCACGGTTTTAGGAAACAGCAGTCACGCGAGATGCAGTTGGCCCTCTTTGTGCATGATATACAACAGGCTCCCAGGTTGATGCCATATTTTTCGACTTTCGAAAGGCGTTCGACTCAGTTCCGCATTGTCGCTTGCTGCAAAAAGTGCACGCTTACGGTCTATCCGATGACATATGCGGTTGGATAGAAAGTTTTCTAACAGACAGGAAGCAGTTCGTCGTCCTGAACGGGGTGATTTCAACAGAAACAAGCTTAACTTCAGGTGTGCCCCAGGGCAGCGTAATAGGTCCTCTGCTTTTTAAGATTTACATAAACGATCTGGTTGATGGTATTGACAGCGGCCTTAGACTCTATGCCGATGATGCTGTAGTCTACAGGAAAGTAATATCACACGAAAGTTGTGAACAGATCGATGAGGATTTGCAGAAAATAAATGCGTGGTGTAATGACTGGCAGTTATCTCTGAATATTAGTAAAGGTAACCTACTGCGTATAACAAGGCGAAAATCCCCATTAATGTACGAGTACAAAATACATGCCCAGTCTTTGGAAGCGGTAACGTCCGTCAAGTATCTGGGTGTGACTATTCGAAATGATCTAAAATGGAATGATCAGATTACACACGTAACGGGTAAGGCGGACTCTCGATTGAGGTTTATTGGTAGAATATAGAAGCGATGCAGTCCTTCAACAAATGAAATAGCTTACAATACGTTAGTTCGTCCAGTCTTGAAGTAATGTTCGTCTGTATGGGACCATTACCAGTTACGTCTGATTCAGGAGACTGAGATGGTCCAAAGAAGAGCGGCAGGATTCGTGACTGGTACATTTAGCCATCGCGAGAGCGTTACAAATCTCATAGTTTGAAATGGGACACCCTTGCAGATAGACGGCGCGCTAGACGGAAGGTGCTGCTCACTAAATACCGAAATCCGATCTTCACCGATGATGTACAGCATATATTATTACCACCAACTTTCAAATCGCGCAATGATCACCATTCAAAGATAAAGGAAGTAAAAGCTCGTACTGAAGCGTTCGGACAGTCGTTTTTCCCTCGCGCGATCCGCGAGTGGAACAGAGGAGGGGGGGGGGGGGGGGGGGGCGCGAATTGTGCCCTCCGCCACACACCGCTTGGTGGCTAGCGGAGTATATATGTAGATGCAGGTGTATATGTAGATGTAGAAACTCGTGCAACTGTAGTAACATTAGGTGAAATCACATCAGGAGACTCACATACGGCAAACCAATGTACTAAATACAAGGGCCATTCGGAAAGTAAAGTCCGATAGGTCGCGAAATGGAAACTACTGTGAAACTCACCTTCCAGCTACTTTTCTACATAGTCACCGCACCGAATTAGATATTTGCCGTAGCGTTGTACCAAATTTCAGTACCCTCGTCGTAGAAGGCAGCCTCGTGTGCTTTCAGCCAATTCTCTAATCTGGTCTCCAGCTCATTGTCTGTGTCAAAATGTTCTCTTCACAATCAGCGGTTCGTGTGACCATAGACGAAATTATGGGGAACCATTGTGGGTCATCAACCACTTCCCACTGAAAGCACTGCTGGAGCAGCTTCATTGCCCCTGCAAAGTGCGGCAGAGAATTGTCATGAAGAGGGAAACACGTGACAGTTATGTTATGTGGGCTGCGTGTCATCAGGGGAAATTTCTCACCAGACACACACTCGGTGGGAGACGTTGTTTACCTAGGCATCTTAACGTGCTTACTGTGCGCTCAGAACCGGAAAGAGCGACATGATGTGATCGACGGGCGAACTAGAGACATTGCTCTACACATATGTGCAAAGCTTAATCTAATTTTCACTGTAGCTTCCATTTAGCACCCGATCCGAGCTTACGTTCCGAATAGGCCTCGTAATATTGCAATGCAAAAGTGTGCTAGTCCAAAGGTCGCTGCTGACTAAAGCCACTTACACCAGCCATCTGCTCTCGTCGTCAAGAGACTGGTACTCATACATGCTGCACAATAGTCGGCACTTTCAAGCTTTTCAGGTACTCGACCTTACTGTTCTTGTTGTTTCCAGTCCGAAGACTGGCCTGCACAGCTATCCACCCTGGCCTATCCTGTGCATGTGTCTTCATCTTCGAATAACATCTGCAACGTAAGTAAACTTGCTCCTGCTTACTACATTCACCTCATGGTCTCCCTCTACAATTTGTCCCTCACTCTTCCCTCTACTAACAAACTGACGAGTCCTTAATGCCGCAGTTTTAGTCAATTCGTGCCACAAATTTCTTTTTTCTCCCTATTAGGTTCAGTAGCATCCTATTAGTTACTCGCTCTATCCATAAAATCGTTAGCATTTTTCCATAGCTCAACATTTAAAAAGTCGCTATCTTCTCCTTTCTGTACTGCTTGTCACCCATGTTTCACTTCTATACAACTCTACACACCAGAAAAATACCTTCACAAAATATTTCATAATATTTAAATTGACATTAGATATTAACAAATTCGTCTTTTTCAGAAATGCTTTTGTAGCTACTGCCAGTGTGTATCTTACATCCTCTTTACTTCGGTCAAAATCAGTTACTTTGCTGCCCAAACAGCAAAACTCGTCTATTATTTTTAATGTCTCGTTTCCTGATCTAATTCCCTTAGCATCTCCTTATTTAATTCTGTAGTATCCTCATCTCCACTGATTCCTATGGTACAAGATTCTATAGTGGCGACGATATTGTTTGGTGGTCGGTATCCTCTTTCTACAACACAAATGCAGATGTGGATTAAGACATTCTTTATTTACATCTACTTTAAGTATTTACTTAACTGGAAGAGAGTCCATGTGTTGTTGTACAAGCTCTTTAGTCATTGTCCTCTTGCAGACAATATCGGTGATCTTGCTATAATCTATGTACTATCGTAGCCTAAGCCCGTTTGCGATGAATGAAGCCTAACTAGAATGTGTCAGTGAGAGTGACGAAGCTAATGACTGAGGCTCTCCAACCAGCTGCGGCGATCTACATACTTGCAGTTGAGAGGGCGTTGGTGGCGTGTTGCTTGCGACTCTGTCTGTGGCCTCTCTCGTGGTAGGTGCACTAGATCAAGCGCCCATTATCGATCATCGCGCTATATATTTGCCGACCGGTGTGCTGGCGACAGCTTATGTTAACACTAATTCGTCTACATTCTATAACCCTTGTTTCACTTTTCTAAAGTTCCACTTGTATCATCCTTTTAATACACTATCCACTCCAGTCAGCTACGCCTCCAAGACATTTTCTGTCCCTGACAGAACTGTAAAGTCATTGGAAAACCTCAGAGTTTTTTATCTTCTATGCGAACTTTAACTCACTTTCTAAATTTACCGTCTCTTCTTTTTACTGATTGCTTGGAGTACAGATTGAATAATATAAGGACTATGTTGCAACCCTCTCTCACTCCCTTTGCAACCGCTGACTCTGTAATATCCTTCATTTTAGAAAGCATAAATCGTTTTTATGCGATTGGATACTTTCTGAAACAAGAATTGTTCAAAAAGGTGACTCAATGAAAGAGCCTAGCAACGTGTCCCGAAACAAAATTTGATTCTCTGCTTAGTTCTTTTTATAGAAAGTTACGTCGCTGCAGCCATTCTAAATTTGTGCTATCTGCTCAAGAAGCCAAGTTAGTCATATCACTGACCTACATGGTTTAAGCCACAGATACCACTTGAAGACATTTCTACAAGTCCTGCAGTATTCTACAGACGACCACATTTTCCTCTTGGCTTGTTATTAACCCTTTAAGTGACAAAATATTTTTTTCCAGCATAACAATAAAAGGCATGTCAGTATGCACTGTTCAGGAACACTAATAAACCTGCTCAATTTTTATGTTTTTTTTTCTTTTTAATACCATCAGTTATGGGGGCATGTATTCATATCAATGAATCACAAGCACTAAATCATACGCGGTACTTTCAGAGGTAAATTTACAAAAACGTGCAGTTAACTTTCAATATCAACGTGTGTCAGTAAACGTATGCCCTCAGGAGGCAGAACACTCCAAAAGGACTGCAGTTAACAACCAACATTAGGGCGAGTTTGTGACACTTGCACGGAGTGACACATTTAACGGGAATGTGTTGACATTTGCACAGCGCCGAGGACACTGTAGGTAGTGCACAGTGTTCCAGACGTAGAATACACCGGACTTTCCGTCGCTACCTACGACGTATTCTGCGGAAGGCCGATGCCCATTTCCTGCACGAAGTTCCCTGTCACCCCAGAGTTGAGTACTGCAGCTGAGCTCTTACTGGCAAGTAGTGTTCCGTGTTTTAGTGCTGAGGTAGTGGAGTTCACCGAGACCACCAAAGGAAAGCCTTTACTGATATACAAAGCTCATCGACTATACAGACAAACAAGAAGTGACTTACTGACGTTGTGCAAGCTTTAAAAACAACAACTGCGAAGGAATATTATACACAAGAAAACACAGTTTTACGGGAAGGTAACCATATATGTATTCCAGATGAAGCAACAAATGGAGTTCAAAAACATTTTGTCAGCGCAAAGAAGCAGGCAAAAGAAACAGATGCTACAGTTTCATCAGTTTACGTTGAAGACGTAGGGCAGCTCTTGAATCGAAGCCACGACTTAGTAACATCATTACCACCAGAAAGAAGTGCGAAACACTCGTTACACCTCATTGGGGGAAAATACATGGGAACTTCGCCAGATCCCACCCATTCCGGAGGAATATTCTTCCTAGAAACTAATTAACTGAGGAAGGCAATTTCTTACTTGCAGATGATACCAGGGCCCGAATGACAGAATAATGGTGTTCGCCAGTGAAAAAGGAAAAGCGTGTTTATCAAATTGCGAATCATTATTTCTGGATTGAACGTTCAAGAGTTCGAGCAAGCAGTTTGGACAGTTGTTTGTAGTCCACACCGACCTTAACAGTTGTTGCAAGGAAACAAAATCTATTCCTTTTGTTTACAGTTTACTGGTAAATAAAAAGTGAGAAACATATAAACGTTTTTTTATCTGTTAAAACTAACGAGCCTGGATGTAACCGTGTATCTCCGATGAGGGACTTCGAAATTGCCATTGTCCAAGCTGTTAACAGTTTGATTAAAATGATAACTGCAACCAGTAATCTCTGTTCCATGAAACAATGTTTGTGGAAACAAGTTCAGTGTTGCGGCTTCGTTCCAGTCTATAAGGAAAACGACGAAATACGCTGTCACATAAGAATGTCCCCCCTCATGACCATCGACCTTGCCGTTGGTGGGGAGGCTTGCGTGCCTCAATGATACAGATAGCCGTACCGTAGGTGCAACCACAACGGAGGGGTATCTGTTGAGAGGCTAGACAAACGTGTCGTTCCTGAAGAGGGGCAGCAGCCTTTCCAGTAGTTGCAGGGGTACCAGTCTGTATGATTGACTGACCTGGCCTTGTAACACTAACCAAAACGGCCTTTCTGTGCTAGTACTGCGAACGGCTAAAAGCAAGGGGAAAACTACAGCCGTAATTTTTCCCGAGGACATGCAGCTTTACTGTATGATTAAATGATGATGGCGTCCTCTTGGGTAAAATATTCCGGAGGTAAAATAGTCCCCCATTCGGATCTCCGGGCGGGGACTACTCAAGAGGACGTCGTTATCAGGAGAAAGAAAACTGGCGTTCTACGGATCGGAGCGTGGAATGTCAGATCCCTTAATCGGGCAGGTAGGTTAGAAAATTTAAAAAGGGAAATGGATAGGTTAAAGTTAGATATAGTGGGAATTAGTGAAGTTCGGTGGCAGGAGGAACAAGACGCTTGGGCAGGTGAATACAGGGTTATAAATAAAAAATCAAATAGGGATAATGCAGGAGTAGGTTTAATAATGAATAAAAAAATAGGAGTGCTGGTAAGCTACTACAAACAGCATAGTGAACGCGTTATTCTGGCCAAGACAGACACGAAGCCCACGCCTGCTACAGTAGTACAAGTTTATATGCCAACTAGGTCTGCAGATGATGAAGAAATTGATGAAATGTATGATGAGATAAAAGAAATTATTCAGGTAGTGAAGGGAGACGAAAATTTAGTAGTCATGGGTGACTGGAATTCGACAGTAGGAAAAGGAAGAGAAGGAAACGTAGTAGGTGAATATGGAATGGGAGTAACGAATGCAAGAGGAAGCCGCCTGGTAGAATTTTGCACAGAGCATAATTTTATCATAGCTAACACTTGGTTCAAGAATCATGAAAGAAGGTTGTATACATGAAAGAACCCTGGAGATAGTGTATAAACTAAAAGAACCAGAGGTTGTACAGAGTTTCAGGGAGAGCATAAGGGTACAATTGACAGGAATAGGGGAAAGAAATACAGTAGAAGAAGAACGGGTAGCTCTGAGGGATGAAGTAGTGAAGGCAGCGGAGGATCAAATAGGTAAAACGACAAGGGCTAGTAGAAATCCTTGGGTAACAGAATAAATATTTAATTGATGAAAGGAGAAAGTACAAAAATGCAGTAAGTGAAGCAGCCAAAAAGGAATGCAAACGTCTCAAAAATGAGATCGACAGGAAGTGCAAAATGGCTAAGCAGGGATACCTAGAGGACAAATGTAAGGATGTAGAGGCTTATCTCACGAGGGGTAAGATAGGTACAGCCTACAGGAAAATTAAAGAGACCTTTGGAGAAAAGAGAACCACTTGTATGAATATCAAGAGCTCAGATGGAAACACAGTTCTAAACAAAGAAGGGAAAGCAGGATGGTGGAAGGAGTAAATCGAGCGTCTATACAGGGGCGATGATCTTGAGGACATGGAAATGGAACAGGAGGTAGATGAAGATGAAATGGGAGATATGATACTGCGTGAAGAGTTTGACAGAGCACTGAAAGACCTATGTCGAAACAAGGCCCCTGGAGTAGACAACATTCCATTATAAGTACTGACAGCCTTGGGAGAGCCAGTCCTGACAAAACTCTACCATCTGGTGCGCAAGATGTATGAGACAGGCGAAATTCCCTCAGACTTCAAGAAGAATATAATAATTCCAATACCAATGAAGGCAGGTGTTGACAGATGTGAACATTACCGAACTATCAGTTTAATAAGTCACAGCTGTAAAATACTAAGACGAATTCTTTACAGACGAACGGAAAAAGTGGTAGAAGCCGACCTCGGGGAAGATCAGTTCGGATTCTGTAGAAATGCTGGAACACGTGAGGCAATACTGACCCTACGACTTATCTTAGAAGAAAGATTAAGGAAAGGCAAACCTACGTTTCTTGCCGTTGTAGACTTAGAGAAAGCTTTTGACAATGTTGACTGGAATATTCTCTTTCAAATTCTGAACGTGGTAGGGGTAAAATACAGGGAGCGAAAGGCTATTTACAATTTGTACAGAAAGCAGATGGCAGTTGTAAGAGTCGAGGGACATGAAAGGGAAGCAGTGGTTGGGAAGTGAGTGACACAGGGTTGTAGCCTATCCCCGATGTTATTTAATCTGTATATTGAGCAAGCAGTAAAGGAAACAAAAGAAAAGTTCGGAGTAGGTATTAAAATCCATGGAGAAGAAACAAAAACTTTGAGGTTTGCCGATGACATTGTAATTCTGTCAGAGACAGCAAAGGACTTGGAAGAGCAGTCGAACGGAATGGACAGTATCATGAAAGGAGGGTATAAGATGAATTTCAACAAAAGCAAAACGAGGATAACAGAATGAAGTCAAATTAAATCGGGTGATGCTGAGGGAATTAGATTAGTAAATGAGACACTTAAAGTAGTAAAGGAGTTTTGCTATTTGGGGAGCAAAATAACTGATGATGGTCGAAATAGAGAGGATATAAAATGTAGACTGGCAATGCCAAGGAAAGCGTTTACGAAGAAGAGAAATTTGTTAACATTGAGTATAGATTTAAGTGTCAGGAAGTCGTTTCTGAAAGTATTTGTGTGGAGTGTAGTCATGTATGGAAGTGAAACATGGACGATAAATAGTTTGGACAAGAAGAGAATAGAAGCTTTCGAAATGTGATGCTACAAAGAATGCTGAAGATTTGATGGGTAGATCACATAACTAATGAGGAGGTATTGAATACAACTGGGGAGAAGAGGAGTTTGTGGCACAACATGACCAGAAGAAGGGATCGCTTGGTAGGACATGTTCTGAGGCATCAAGGGATCACCCGTTTAGTATTGGAGGGCAGCGTGGAGGGTAAAAATTGTAGAGGGAGACCGAGAGATGAATACACTAAGCAGATTCAGAAGGATGTAGGCTGCAGTAGCTACTGGGAGATGAAGAAGCTTGCACAGTAGCATGGAGAGCTGCATCAAACCAGTCTCAGGACTGAAGACCACAACAACAACAACAACATAAGAATGTATTCTGTTCTGGCACATCTTCCCCTGGAAACGCTGGATGATTGTTGGCAGTATAGTCAGGAGAGCACGCCTGAAAAACAAAAGCTCACGGCTTCTATGAGCATCCTCATGCTAATTCTCCACTCATTGTTTCATATCCTTGCTCGCACATGTAGCGATTGCATCATAATTTGTCTCTCATTGTCCTAGTGTTTCAACTTGCTCTGATGGTCTGTGGTTTTTTATACCTGTTCGGTACTTGAGTTCTGTAGGTTAGTGATCCGCTTATGCTCCTGTTTTCTTCATGGAAAGTTGACATAGTCCTCGGGTAAAATACGTAAGCAAGTTTGTAAAACGGAATTGACTGTCTTTTTTTATTGGTTTAATTTTTTAATGATCTGTTTCGGTTCCATATGAACCATCCTTGGATTAGTTTGTAAAGGATTGCAGCAGTATAGGAAAACTTTATCCTTTGATGTACCACGTAAAGTTTTATGATAGTAGCGACCTACTACTGTTGTAACCGACAGAAAAACATCCGAAGATGATTCAAACGAAACCGAAACTGGGAATCTAGGTGGTTTATAATTTCGTTAAAAACATTCAGGGAATTTTATCGACGGCGTTCTTATTAGGGCACTGAAAATAATCAGTGATGGTCTCGAAAATTTGTGCCGTACTGGGACTCTAACTCAGATGCTCCACATCTCTAGAACGATTACCTCAACTGCCTCGTACATCTGGAGACTCTTCCCATGTACATGGACAGGGACGCAGCATAGCCGTATGACCAGTTAGGAATTGATTCAGCCGGTATCCATGTCCAGTTGGCCAACTCGTTCAGAGGCCTGGCTGCCATGAGTAATAAAGAAACCAAGTGAAAGGGTCTACAATGAAGTTGAACAGGTGTCAAGTGGCGTCCATCTCGACAAAATTCAACGAACAATAACGAACGAAATTACGATGAAATAAAAGCAGTCAAGGCAACCGCATTAGAGAAACGGAGCATCTGGGTTCGAGACCCGATCAGGCACAAATTTTAACTCGCATCATTGATTACTTTCAGTGCCCAAATGCGGTGGCTGTGGGAAAAATTTCCGTGAATATTAATGTTCACTGCCGCTGAACCATAACAATGTGCGTTGTCTTCACTATCACGCATTTCCAACAGAAGAGACGACATACACAGCTGCATATCATCAATCGTTTCCCAGCAGATGGCGAAAGTATCCATCAGGAATTCTGACTTGCTGGTGCACGAGATCGCCGATGTTCTTTCCTTATTTGATTTGTCCTCAAGTATTTTGTCACTCTCTTCTTGGGTTTCTCGACGTGGTTCTCCTCTTAGTTCGCCCTCCCGTGTGCCGGATACGCCGTTACTATTTTCTTTCACGATTACCGATCTGTGAAACAAGTAGTTCTCCAACATGTGAATTCCATCATAGATAGCTAAGAGCTTTTGTTCGATTATTTTCATGGCTAAGAAAGTTTTTCGATTTATTTGGTTCAAATTCACAATATTTCATTGACGTTTTTCGTGAAGGATGTTCCTTTGTTTTAGAGGACTCAAGATAATTCATATTTAAATGCATCTATTGGCAGGAAAAGAATCGTTCGTGAGCTAGTGCTTTGTCCACATAAGACGGAACTTTTAAGCAAATTATCTTTCCACGGAAGATGGAGTCTAGGTTCTAATCATGGACTCACGTACGGTTTCAATGCACCAGTTTTATTAACTAAGATGTCGAAACCATCAACAAGAGTTACTACAAACATTTTCATAGTTATCAGAAATAAATGCTGGAATCAACATTACGTTACTGTGGGAATTTCGAACCTTTTCGGGGGAGTGCAGAAGATAAGGAGGAATTGATTACAGCTTGAGATTAAACTTTAATATTTAGGCCGACTGATAATTCTGATAGCACTGATTTCATCATAAATTCCTTTAACCTCCACTTGGATCGCAGAAAAATGATATGAGGGAGGCTGATAAAGAAACTATTTCTTATCTCAAGCAATTTACGATACTTGAGCTTATCGTATAATGAGTACATCAAGTGTTTCGTTCGAATTCAATCAAATAAAACAAACTCATTGCTGGTTGTGAGATATGACTTTATCAGGAGGAAAAAGCTATAAAGGGAAGTTGTGCAACGGGCTTCATCACATGATTCAGTTGCGAATATCACTATTAGAAAGAATTTCTACATAGGAAAGGTACAAGGCAGCTTCTTATGGAAAAATCTGGAATGAATCTTTTCTGGTAGTGACTCCGAAAATGAAAGAGACCAAGATTAAGAGTAATTTGAATATTGCAGTGGATGGACTCGTGTTTATAGTCGTAAAAGTAATAATAAACTGCAAATCGAATGTGCCCGGAGTTTCGGAGCCATCTACCCGTTACAAAGTACCTGTTTCTCGTTACTGATCTTCTCTTGTACAGGGTGTCTCAAACTTTTAGGGTCATTATTATATAAACAGTTAATATTCTAAACTTAGTGCTTTAAGATACCGAACTGAAGGTATGAAGTGGGTTTTCAGTTGTTACCTTACATAAATTACACGCTATACTAACAACTTGAGCTCACAGAAACTGTTCAAAATGAGTAACCCCAGCCTGAATGCATTCACTAAACTGAAGTTTAAGATTTTATCTCGCTCTCGAAAATACTCCTGTTGTCTTTCTTCAGTAAGATGGGCAGTTGTGATCTAACACACTTTCCCCCGCAACTGACACAACAACAAAATCCCACATATGAAAGATCCATAGGAATGAGATACGCCGATTAGACTACCTGTGGGACACGACTTCCCCCTCCAATCCACGGATCAGAATATCAGCTGTTTACGGTCATTGCTGATTAAGTGGGATGGTATCCCAGTGCGTCGGAACAACATCTCGTCGCGGACAACATATCCCGAATGAATAACAGGTAATATGAACTATTTAAATGGGCTTGGCAGCAAATGACATCCATTTAGTTGAACCTTTAAATTCCATTCCGCAAGAGATGCACAATCGTTAATGCCTACCTAAGCGGACAGCGGTGTTGTCTATTTTCACCATTGTACTCAAATGCGTTGGTGAGAACACAGTCACAATTGAAAGGGATTTGATGCGCAAAAAAGGCCGAGCTGCTGTTGGTTCAGCACTGCAGTCGCGGCATAGTCTGTTGGTACAAGCGAACTCTCCATTCAGAATCACTCAACTCCACTGCTTGGACACGGTGTAACTGGTAGTAGCTTCACCAGCAGTCTTCACACATTCGGCACTGCGTTCTTCGAAGAAAGCTTTTCACTGATAATCTGACTAGTGCTTACTGATCTCTCTTCTCCTACAAAGTTCCAGTCCACCTCCTCAGGCTCCACTTTTCCATACTGAGAACCTCCGCGAGCCATCTCTCTGCGGCTTTGACGCCCCTATTCCTCGTAAGTTTGTGTCTACATTGTTAAACTAATTAGAGGCGTTTTCTGTATAGTCGTTCAGTCTCCTGCACACTGAGTCCTGTTGAATACTATTATTGGGTGCTGTATTGTCCATTGTTTTTTTTCCAAGTATAAATCTAAGAGCTGGTAGCAGTTTGTTATTTGAGATACAAAGAAAGTAAATTGGAAAAAGAAAACACTACATGGCAAGCACCCGTATCATCTAACACAGCCACACATAGATCAAGACGCATCCAACACATGGCTAAGAAAAGGCAATATATACAGTGAGACGGAAGGATTCATGATTGCAATACAGGATCAAACAATAAACACCAGATATTACAGCAAGCTTATTAATAAAGATCCCAATACCACAACAGATAAATACAGACTTTGCAAACAACAAATAGAAACAGTAGATCACATAAAAAGCAGATGTGCAATACTAACAAATACAGAATACCCCAGAAGACATGACAATGTAGCAAAAATAATACATCAACAACTCGCCATACAACATAAACTAATAAAACAACATGTTCCCACATACAAGTATGCATCGCAAAATGTACTGGAGAATGATGAATACAAATTATACTGGTACAGAACCACTATAACAGATACAACAACACCACATAACAAACCTGACATCATACTAACCAATAAAAAGAAGAAATCAAGACAACTAATCGAAATATCCATACCCAATACAACAAATATACAGAAGAAAACAGGAGAAAAAATTGAAAAATACATCCAACTGGCTGAGGAAGTCAAGGACATGTGGCATCAGGATAAAGTTGACATTATACCAATTATACTATCAACTACAGGAGTCATACCATATAATATCCACCAGTACATCAACGCAATACAGCTACATCCAAACTTGTATCAATAATTACAGATTTCTGTAGTTGTATATATATATGTTCAATTACCCGAAAGTTCCTAAATGCAATGTAACATATACTGTACAGTTAAAAGGAAGTCACGCTTGATCAAGGTCCGCATCACTTTCCATTTCTAACCAGACATAACGTCTGAGAAAGGGAAGAAATAATAATAATAATAATAGTTATTATTATCTCCATAATTTTTATAAATTATGCAGGTCCAACAAGTAATATATTTGTTTTATTTTATCAATCATCGAATAAAAAAAGAAGTTTACTGTTACCAACCACCGTTCACCTATTTTCACAAGGCGTTTTGAAGGCTTAAACCTCCAGTACCAGGAGGATTTGCGTGGATTGCTATGACATGTATGTGTTCTTTTGAGTAACGTTAGGCACTGTCTAGTAAACGACTCAACTACAGAAAAACGCCCGTTCATTACATGGCTCACAATTTTGTGGAGGACATTGACTGAAAGAGTGAACTAAAATATAAATGTCAAAGTGAAAATGAAAGTAAATGCATCTTCAATAGTCATTGCCTCCTTTCCCTGGCACATTACATCAGCTACCCCATTACACCGTGTGATCACAAACAAATTGTCGCATTTATCAATCATATTTGCTGACAGGGCCAGGGAAAATATGTAATCAAACAAGGAGATTCTCAGCACATTTTATTGTGAAGATTAAAAGCGTTGCTGAAGGCAGATACGGAGATGCAGGTAATGAAACAGAAGAATGTAAGTGCACTGTTGACAATGGCGTTGAGCAGGGTGTGATAGCCGATGATGATGTAATATTCTGGGAATAGAATCTGAAGCTACATCCCTACAAACCATTCAGAAGATAACACTGTTAGAGCAGCACGCTTTTGTATTTGTCCAAGGAAGGACGACAAAAAGATAATGGTTAAGTATGAAAAATAACAGTTTTACTTGCATCACATGTAACGTGTCTTTCTGCCCTGACTGTAGATTAATTATCATACAAAAACTGATTTCAATATTCTATAGCTGCTATAATGAAAGCACGAATTCCCACCGCTGGAATGGTGATTTCAACTTTTTTGTTTTTTTGTTTTTGAGTGGTGCTCAGTTCCTAAATACTCTGGTCACAGGTAGTGTGGATAGGTGGAGAACACCATGGATAAATGTGCACCTGAAAGATTCTATGACGAGTAATGTTCCATCTCCTACAACCAGTCATGAAGTTCGTATGTGGCACAAGGCGTGTTCATAGCACATTGGTAGTGCTAATTTCAAAAACAATACACAGCCTATGTCTAGGGGCCATGACGACTTTGTTAATGTGGCATTCTGTTAGGGAATGTCCTGCAAAGTCGACACCACCAGTGTTCCACAATGTAATTACTGTAAAATAACTAAAACATCTGAAAAAGCCGAAGGTTCTATGAAATCGTTGAAAATCTGCTTACATCTCACCTAGCTCCCAGCTTAGCACGTGCTGCCAGTAGGACACTGAGTTATTGCGGCAAATAGCCATCGTCAGGTTACTTGTAAGTAAATGGCACATAATTTTGGTATAATATTTCTAACACTATAGATAAATATTTATCAGGAAACATTATTACAAAATCCGTTACATACGTCAGATGTGTTTGACATTCACAAGTTATCGTCGTTCTGGCGCTGTCTCCTGTTTTAATTACACTCCACCAGTGTTTTTGGAGTACAAACGGCTGGTTGTAGTAGATGTGCCTTGATGTATGACATAACTGTCAAATTATCTTCCTTTTCTTTAGAGCAATAAATATGTCAGCTCATTTGACAGATGTACCAGCGATAGCGTATACTTACAATCAGTTTTATCACACTTTAATTCCGTTAATCGTTGCTTGTGTTATTATTGATGGTCTTCTGTAACCTCTTTTTGTTAATCTCTGATTGTTTCGTAATATTTTGTGTCTCTATTGAAATTATTAATGAAGAAAACGGATAAAGTTTTCAATGTATTTCTTGTGTTTTAGATCTATTTGCTCACTAATTACTTTAGTGGGTAGTGGTGTCTACGTAAATAGATTTCTGTCTCTTCTAAAATGTTCATTAGTAATCCTTTAGAATAAGCTACCCAAATTCTACACGTACCATCCAAATTACCAGCTGTGTGTTGTTCGGTTTTTAATAATATAATTATTTCCGATACCTAGTCAAGTCCAGTATCGGCAATAATTATGTTATTAAAAATACCGAACAACACACAGCTGGTAATTTGGAAAGAGCTACCCAGCCAAGTCCAGCTGACTCAGGGGCACGCATCTTGCGTGACGCGCATGGCGAGCACAAAGCCTTAAGCTGGGCCTGGCATTGCTTCCACTTACTTGCGCCAGGTCCCTCCTGTTTCCTTTCCTGTCGACCACCCTCGGTCAGCTCTTGCTCACTTCCGACCCCGACGGTATTAGGGCATCCGAGGCCTAGGGAGTCTTTCATTTCTGCCTTTCATGGCCCTCGCCCTAGTGCTTCCGATAGTTCATTCTTCGACTGTCGGAGCTCTTTCTCTTTCCATTGTCTTACGAGCGGCTGCATCAGGCGTCTGTTCTCCATGTCAGGAGCGGCCTTTTCTCCTGCTGGCAGTAGACCCAAAATTCTTGGTGACAGGCTATGTGACTAGCCAACCGTAAAAATTCTGTCACATGTTTATGGGAATGTTGTCTCCTGTATGCGGTACAAAGGCCTGGGGCATCCCCCGTAGACGACGCGCGTTGGCATGGCCCGGTCAGCGTGAGAAATATGCAAGCGATACCGTCGCACGGGCCGCGACGGGTAAACAAGCTAGCCCTCACATCCCGTCTTGCAACACTCAACGTCTGCACCACGATTGGACGGTACAACGAACTATCTACAGCTCTTGAAACCCGACGCATAGACATCTGTGCATTGCAAGAAATACGCTGGAGTGGAAACAAATTGTACGACACTGGATGCGGTTACAAGCTGATGTATAAGGGTACACGCGGAACAACTAGTGGCGTTGGCATTATAGTGTCATCCAAGTTTGACGGTAATATCTCTGAAGTGCAAAGATATGATCATCGACTGATGAAGATAGGATTTTTCTGCCATCTGTGATACACACACTTTTTCAGTGCCTACGCCCCACAGACTGGCCAAGCAGCTTCCATCAAGGACGCCTTTCGAAGGATGCTGAAATGCTCCCAGTATACTACATCATCACTGGTGATCTGAATGGGCACGTAGGGTGCAGAAAGGAAGAACACCCTGCTCACGGTGGGCATGGATTTGGAGAGAAGAATGACGACTGTCAGCGTGTCCTCGATTTCTCAGAAGCTCATATCCTGGCAGTTGCGGACACATGGTTCAAATAGCGTGACTCACATCTAATCACGTATTACAGCAGCACTAACGCCACGCAGATCGACTACACCCTCGTGAGACGCTTTGATCTCGAAAATGTGCTTGATGCAAAGGTGATCCCCTATGAAACAGTTGCGACACAACACCACCCATTGACCTATAAGCTACGTATCAAGTTGCCAACAAACAAGTACGTAGATCGCAAATGACCTGCGAGAATCAAATGGTGGAAATTCAAGGATAAGGAAGCCGACATAATAGCCTGAATTACTTTGCCATCAATTATCACAGTTGAAGAAAGCTGGGAGACAGTGAAAGAGTCTGCTCACTAAGCTCCACATGCAATTCTTGGGACAACACAACCAGGACGACGGAGGATCGATAGAGATGGGTGGCTTTGTAATGACACCATCAAAGAAGTTGTACACATAAAGGAATGATTGTATCATGAGTTTCTTGCTGATAAAACACCGGAGCGGTGGAATGCGTACAAAATAGCTCGAAGAGATCCAAAACAGGCTATAGCAGCAACCAAATCCTCCCGTTATGCTTATCTGTACGCAAAGTTTGAAACACTTGAAGGAAAGCGGGACTTATATCGACTCACAAAAGCAATACATCGCAGTTCAGAAGATGTTCATCGGTTCTACGGAGTCAATGGTGAGACCGGTAATCTGCTAGTTGACTGGAAGAAGGCCAGAGAACGATGGCACAGTTACTTCAAGAAGCTCTCAACAGAAGAGTTCCCCATCCACTAATACCCACCGGCCATGCTGTTGAAGGGCCCGTAAGAGAAACTGCAGTCGAAAAGGTCAAGACTCCTTTGAGGAAAATGAAGCCTGGGAAAGCCACCGGCCCAAATGACCTTCCAACAGAGTTATGGTGTTCCCATCATTGGAAGGCAGTTGAGTGGTTAACGGAACTCTTCAACAAGATCACTGACAAGGGACAAACACCAACTGATAGGCACGGTGATGCTCTGCTGCCAATCTTTAAGAAGAAGGGAAAACCCGCTGCGTGCACCAACTACCGTCCAATTCGACTTCTCTGCCACGCCATGAAAGTCTTTCAGCGTGTTCTGGACCAAAGGATCAGTGAGATCACACAGATTTCCAGAAACCAAGCTGGATTTGTGAAGAACTGCCGCGCTACTGATGCGATTCATGCTGCAAGACTCTTAATCAAGAAACATCATGAGAAAGCGAAGCCGCTGCATCTAGCATTCTTGGATCTAAAAAAGGCCTTTGATCGGGTGCCACACAGTCTCGTCTGCCTAGGACTTCGACAGCATGATGTGCCGGAGCAGCTTACTAACTGGGTGTAGTTACTTTATGCACAGCCGAGAGGTTATGTCCGTACAACCTCAGGACTATCCAAGGACGTCCCCATCACAGTTCAGCGTCCATCAAGGTTCTGCAATATCACCACTTCTGTTCATTCTCGTAACGAATACCGTGCGGCTGACCTGCACCGGCCATTACCATGGGCCCTACTTTATGCTGACGACTTGAAGCTGGCAGCAGAAACAAGCTTGATCTGCAGAGCCTAACTCAAGGACGGAGTGACCGGTTGGCGCAACAGGGTTTGAGTCTTAATTTGAAGAAAACCGAGTACATGACATCAGACAGACATGAAATGGGAACCATCACGATTAGTGGTGAAGATCTGACTCGTGTGAGTAAGTGTAAGTACCTTGGTCTCTCAATCACCGTTGACGGCCGACTCTCCGAAGAGGTCAACACCAGAACTCAGGCAGCCTGGATGAAGTTGCGAACGACAACCGGAGTCACTTGCGGCCGCAGGATGAAAGATAATTTAAAATCTAAAATCTATCGCACTATCATCCGACCAGTCGCCTTGTATGGTTGTGAGTGCTGGCCGACTACAGTTGAGACCGCTGAAGTGTAAGTGAGGCCCGCTGTCCACCTTAGCATCTTAGGTTCCATAAGTTAGATCACGTTTCTATTGACAGCATTAGGAAACAGTTTGGTGTTGCACCGATCCAAGACAAGAGTCGTCTTCGATGGTTTGGGCATGTTTTACGGGCCGGTGATGACTTTATTGCCAAGGCGGATTACGCACTTGAATAGTCGGCAGTAGACCCAAAGGATGACCTAAGCAACTTTGGGCTGATACAGTTCATAAAGACCTTAAATGCGTCAACATCCACCCAGATGCAGCCCGTGATAGAGCTAAATGGAGACAACGGACCTATGTAGCGATCCCCGCAGGCACGCGGGACAAACGCTGAAGGAAAAGAAGACGACCTAGTCAAGTCCAGTGTATCCAACTGTTGTTACTCCAAGAACGCTAATGGAGAGACAGCGTCAGAACTACGGTACCGTATGGATGTCAAACCCATCTGATATAAACAACAAATTTTATAATAATGTTTGCTAATTAATCTTTACCTATAATGTTAGAAATATTGTGTCAGAATTATATACCATGTACTTACAGATAACCTGACGAAGGCTATTTGCCGAAAGAGGCCTGTTGTAACAAATAAAAGGGTTTGAGTCAGCAGCGTTTTTGGAATCGAAATTGCTGTTAAGTTTCTTCAAAAGTAAGTGACTGACATGCGTTTCTTACTATAGATCTGGTACCGTCTAAAATACTCTTATTCTCACGATGAGAAAGTTAGAATGGTCCATCAGTTGTATACCCTTGACCACCATGGTTTTCGCCACCCTTTATACCGTTTCCTCCGACTCACGAGCTCACAGGTGTTAACTGACGGAAAAGGAGCGATGTCCTGGAGAAGACTGTACTTCGGCTTCACTGCAGTTCAACTCGTTAATCACACTATGGGCATGTCGACGTAGCTAATACAGGATTCTAAGTCAAAACAGTGTATTACATATCAGTATACCTCTAATAGCACTTTAAACACATTCTGCAATCGTACTCGTGAACAGTGGTTCTGAAGGGTATTGTAATAATGGTGTATACAGTACATCCACTTAGAAGAGTTCCTTCTGTTAGTTCCTGCTACTGCCACAGTTAAATGTAATTTATTCGCTATTTTATCCATGACGTCCACCACTGTATACAGATTATGTGGTCTTCAGTCCGTAGACTGGTTTAATGCAGCTCTCCATGCTGCCCTTTCCTGTTCAAGCCTCTTCATCTCCGAATAACTGCTGCAACATATATCCATTTGAAACTGCTTACTGTATTCGTCACTTGGTTCAAAAATGGTTCAAATGGCTCTGAGCACTATGGGAGTTAACATCTGTGGTCATCAGTCCCCTAGAACTTAGAACAACTTAAACCTGACTAACCTAAGGACATCACACACATCCATGCCCGAGGCAGGATTCGAACCTGCGACCGTAGCGGTCACGCGGTTCCAGACTGAAGCGCCTCGAACCGCACGGCCCCTCATCACTTGGTCGCCATCTTCAAATTTTACTCGCCAGACTTCCCTCCTACGCCAAATTGATGAATTCTTGATGCCTCGGGATGCGTCCAATCAACCGATCTCTTCTTTTAGTCGAGTTGCCTCCCCCCCCCCCCCCCAATTCTACTCTGCACATCCTCATTAGGTATGCGACCTGTCCATTTATTCTTCAGTACTGTTCTGTAGCATCACATTTCAAAAGCTTCTGTCCTCTTCTTTCTGAACCGCTTACTGTCCACATTTTGGTTCCGTACAAGGCTACCCTCCAGACAAATACTTCCTCATAATTAAATTTATATTCGATCCATCATCAGTTTCTTTGATGTCCAAATAGCAAGACTCATCTTCCACTTTTTGTTTCTCATTTTTTTATCTAATTCCCTTAGCTCTGAATGATTTAATTCGACTACATTAAATAATCCTTGTTTAGCTTTTTTTGATGTCTATCTTAAATCTTCCTTTCAAGAACTGTGCATTCCGTTCCAGTGCTCTTCGAAGTTCTTTGTTGTCTCTGACGGAATTAAATGTCATAGGTTCATCTCAACGTTTTTTCTTCTTACCCCTAAACTGTAACTTGTTCTTCAAATTTTTCTTTGGTTCCCTTTACTGCTTGCTCAGTGTAGTAATTGAACAACATCGTGGATAGGCTGCAACTTTGTCTCACTCTCTTCTGGGCTAGTGCTTCCTGTTCCATGGCCTTTGACTGTTCTAACTACCGTGTGATTTCTGTATAAGTCGTACACGACCTTTCAGTCCCTGTCTCCTGTCCGTGCTGCTTTCATAATTTCAGAAACTATATTCCAAGTTAACATAGTCAAATCCTTTATCTAGTCTACAAACGCTGTAAATGTAGGTTCCCTTTCTTTAAACTATCTTCTAAGATAACTTGCAGGGTCAGTATTTCGGCGTGTTCCTATATTTCTCAGGAAACCAAACTCATCGTCCCCGAGTTCATTTCAGCATCTACCAGATTTTTTCCATTTTTCTGTACATAACTCGTCTCAGTATTTTGGAACCATGACTTATTAAACAGATAGTTCGGTAAGATTCTACTTGTGACCTCTCATTTTTTCTTTGGAAATGGAATTATTACATCCTCCCTGAAACCTGAGAGTATTTCGACTATCTTATATATCTTGCACACCAGGTGGAATAGTTGGGTCATCGCTGGCTCCACCAAGGATATCAGTAGTTCCGAGGGATGTCGTCTACTCGGGAGACCTTTTTTCTACTTAGCTCTCTCTCTTCCCTGCAAAATTCTTCTTGCACGCATGCTCAGTGAAAAATCCTACCTTTCATTCTTTTCCTCCAGTCTGTGTTATCATACCACAGTGTGTCCCAAAAAGAATGACCCGATTTTGACTTGTTATAATATTGAGGCAAATGTCATTAGGTAACTGAAACAGCGCTAGATGTAATAGGCATGGTCTGGAGTTTCAGAAAAAATTCGCTAGATGTCGCTACGAGCGCTGACCTGGAGCGTGCAGCCAGTCTCGCGCAATATGGCGTCCGCGCGACGGAAAGCGTATTGTGTTATTGAACTTAGTCGTAGTCAATCAGTGATCGCAGTTCAGCGGGCGTTTCATATTCGATTTCGTGCTAAACCACCATCACCAGAGAACATTCGACGGTGGTATAAACAGTTTGTTCAGGAACGCGGCCAGGACTTTTGCACCCTGTTTCTTCAAACAGTAGAACAAATCCGACGAGCATTTGAGAGGAGCCCCCACAAATCTACATGTAGTGCTAGCCGAGAACTTGCGTTACAGCGCATGGCAGTGTGGCGTGTGTTACGGCGGCGTTTAGTCCTCAAACCATACCGATTACAACTGGTACAAGCTCTTCGAGATACTGACAAAATGAAGCGAGTGGACTTTCAGAATGCTATTCTAGAGGACATGGAAGATGACACTTGTATGTCACGGTTGATATTCAGAAATGAGAACTTTTCACATTAGTGGTAAGATTCACTGTCACATATGGGGGCTCGAAAAACCTCATGAAACAATTGAACACTGACTCCTGTTAAGAAAAGCCACGAAGCCAGAGTCGTGAGAGGTGAAACTTCCTGGCAGATTAAAACTGTGTGCCGGACCGAGACTCAAACTCGGGACCTTTGCCTTTCGGGGGCAAGTGCTCTACCATCTGAGCTACCGAAGCACGACAGACGTCCGCTCCTCACAGCTCTACTTCTGCCAGTACCTCGAGTCCTACTTTCCAAACTTCACAGAAGCTCTCCTGTGAACCTTTCAGAACTAGCACTCCTGAAAGAAAGGATATTGCGGAGACATGGCTTAGCCACAGCCTGGGGGATGTTTCCACAATGAGATATTCACTCTGGCAGGAAGTTTCATATCAGCGCACACTTCGCTGCAGAGCGAAAATCTCATTCTGATGAAAGATGGGCTGAAGGGCCCAGTGGAAACTTTGTTGACAGTAAACACCGACTTTATTTATCCCCAATACATGGCGTGTCGTGGTTCAGCGAGGCAAACACGACTCTCTCTCACTTTCTCTGTTGTCCCCGACAGATGTTGACGCACGAACAACCTAAAATGGTTGAAACACGATGGGACTTAACATCTGAGGTCATCGGTCCCTTAGGTTAGTTAGGTTTAACTAGTTCCAAGTCTAAGGACATCACACACATCCATGCCCGAGGCAGGATTCGAACCTTCGACCTTAGCAACAGCGAGGTGCCGGACTGAAGCACCTAGAACCACTTGGCCACAGCGGCCGGCATTTAATGACCGAGAGCAGCGGAGTTTGAGTACAGTTGTCTGAGCTAACATACAACCAACACTGCGTAAAATAACCACAGAAATCAATGGGGAACGTAGAGATCCGTTAAGACAGCGAAGGCACTCGCGTCGGTCGTCTGCTGCAGTAGCCCATTAACATGGCGCTAACAGCACGACATGCCTGCAACACCTCTCACGGCCTCCTACCCACATGAGTTGGAGTCTGGGAAACCGTCGCCTGGTCAGATGTTTCCCGATTTCAGCTGGGTAGAGTTCGAGTATTGCGCTGATCCCACGAAGCCCTGGACCCAGGTTGTCAACAGAACACTGTGCAGGCTGGTTGTGGCTCCAGAATGGTGTGGGCTTTGTTTACGTGGAATAGAGTGGGTCCTCTGGTCCCATTGAACCGATCATTGAGCGGAAATGGTTATGTTGAGCTACTTGGAGACCATCTGGAGCCATACACGGACATTGTTCCCAAACAATGACGGAATTTTTATGGATGAAAATGTGCCATGTCGCCGAGCCACAGTTGTTCGCAATTGGTTTAAAGAACATTCTGAACAATTCGAGCAAACAATTTGGCCACATAAATCGCCCGACAGGAATTCCATCGAACATTTATGGGACTTAATTGCGAAAGTGGTGTTGGTGGAGGATTTTGTGCGTGAGCTGACTTCTCGATTATGAATGGCTTTCGAGGGAGAATGGCTCAATATTTCTTCTGAGGACTTCCGAAGACTTGTTGCGTCCAAGTCACGTCGAGTTGTTGCACGATGCCAAGAGGAAGTGGGTCCGACACGATATTAGGAGGTATGCCATCACTTTTTTCACCTCACTGTACGACTGTTGCTTCAAAATTTTTTCTCTTAGGCGATTATAAAAGCCTTACGTAATATAAAGGATATACCTATAGTGTAGACAATAACCTCAGCACAGAAAACTCTTGTAAAAACAAAGTTTTATTGCCCTAATGTGGTCAACCAGTCAGTGAAGTGACCTTTCAATTACCAGTACTGACGACAAATAGAAAGCTTTCTTGGAAGTATGATGTTCAAGACCTTATGCAGAAACCGAATGCTGTTGTTTCCACTATAACAATAATATCTACTGTCTGTTACAACGAAGCGTGAAGACTTGTCTGCTTTGCTTAGTTTCACTCTCCTGTATCGTTTGGAATAAGAAAATGCAGTATTCATTGAGCAAACATTAGACGGCGAAGTGATGTACACTTGGAGAATACTTAAGCACTGTAAGGAAAGGTGTACACTTTTCAGCAGTCTCCGTTTTCATTAGACTTCCGGAGTAATCAAATCCAAGTTGCAAGGTTTCTTTGTGCCACACTCCTTCTACTGTGCACGGAAGTTCGTTGGCAGTGGTTGACTTTTTCTATAACGTGTTATTCATTCTTTTAACCATAATATTTTTTCTTGTTTTATTAATTTTTTAATTCTGTCCTTTATAATTTCGCCGGCCGGGATGGCCGAGTGGTTCTAGGCGCTACAGTCTGGAACCGCGCGACCACTGCGGTCGCAGGTTCGAATCCTGCCTCGGCATGGATGTGTGTGATGTCCTTAGGTTAGTTAGGTTTAAGTAGTTCTAAGTTCTAGGAGACTGATGACCTCAGAAGTTAAGTCCCATAGCGCTCAGAGCCATTTTAACCATTTTCAACCTTTATAATTTCTCTGGTCAACAGTCTGTAAACCACACATCGATATGGGCTATGACCGAATCGCTTTGGTTCACATGGTCTCAGTGGACTTGGTAAATACGTAACTAAATAGAATAAATAAATAAAACAATCCAGAGGAACTGACTCCGGCTGTGAAAGGCAACGAACCGACACCTATTCTCTCTTTACGAGGCGTGAAGTTTGACATACGAAAACTTTATTAAAATTATGCAAATGTGTTTGGAACTTACGGAATTAAATTTTAACCTGCAACACTCTGTATTTCTCTGGTAAACCGAAAAGGATTTGAATATGGTGAGAACTTTCTCCAGCGCAAGACCCTCGCTTGGCTGCGCTGCTTCACTGCCCTTTAACTACCAAGTTCGTACTCAGTACCTGTTTTGTTACGATAAGAACATATTCTGCTATCTGAAAATGATTCTCTCTCCTCCTTATCTGATAATATAAAGCGGAAAGTGTCGTGCCTCTTCATCTCATCACTCGCTCTCAGGCGTTTCTGACAGCCATGCCTTCACGAGTAGCTGTAAGGCTTACCATCGCGGTAAGTAAGAAATATTTTTTTTTTATATACCACGGAAGTTGCAGCTGTCATTCATTTGACACTTGCCTACAAGAGTAAGGTAGGAATTTGGTCTGTTTCTCGTCCATCATTCCTCGATGTAGGAGGAGAATGACGAAGTGTTACCCATCACTGACTTACGCTTTGTGTTTTACATATGATAAACAACCGAGGGCCACAATGACGTTTTTTGGTAGTCATATCAGCTTCATTTCACCACCTAGGTGGAAGTACGATATAGTTGTTAGTTTTAGCCAGAAAAAAACCTGGTCGAGATAAAGGAAGTAAATGAAGCATTATTAGCGACAATCTTAATTTCTCAATGAAATGTTCCTACCACGTCATGCACAAGCTCATCAGTGACCCAGCGCAAGATACGATTGGTGATAGGTAGTTGGCCGAGTTGCTTTGTTACGAGCAGTCATAGCGCTTGCATTACAGAATTAAGGTAACTACGAAAAATCGTACTCTTTATCGCTGGACCGGTATCCGATGTTTCGTTCTCCAAAATGCGAGTCAGGTAGCTTACCACTACCCAGTCGCGCCTGCCCTAACAATCGGATCATAACGAGTTGTCGTGTGCGACACAAAACCATTGGTAAGTTTCTACTCACATTCGACAAATAGTTGTGCCAAAGATACTGAATAATCCGCTAGCCAAGAACTTTACTTGTTTCTTGCAAAAAGGTCGATTAATGATTAGCTTTTCTTGACATTTATAAGAAAACAGATTAGTGAAATTGTTGTTGTTGTGGTCTTCAGTCCAGAGAGTGGTTTGATGCACGTCTCCATGCTACTCTATCCTGTGCAACATTCTTCATCTCGCGGTACCTACTGCAACCTACATCCTTCTGAATCTGCTTAGTGTATTCATTTCCTGATCTCCATCTATTGTTTTTACCCTCCACGTTGATCCCTTGATGCCTCAGGACATGACAAGAAGAGGGGATCGGTTGGTACGACAAGTTATGCCACAAATTCCTCTTCTCCTCAGTTCTTTTCAGTACCTTATCCTCTTACGTGATCTACCTATCTAATCTTCAGCATTCTTCTTTAGCACCACATTTCAAAATCATCTATTCTCTTCTTGTCTGAACTATTTATCGTTCATATTTCACTTCCACAGATGGCTACACTTCATACAAATACTTTCAGAAAAGACTTCTTGACTCTCAAACCTATACTCGATGTTAACAAATCTCTCTTCTTCAGAAACGCTTTCCTTGCCATTGCCAGTTTATATTTTGTATCCTCTCTATTTCGACCATCACCAGTTATTTTGCTCCCCTAAAAGAAAAACTCATCTACTACTATAAGTGTCTCATTTCCTAATCTAATTCCCTCAGCATCACCTGATTTAATTGACTACATTCCATTATCCTCGTTTTGCTTTTGTTGATGTTCATCTTATATCCTCCTTTCAAGACACTGTCCATTCCGTTCAATTGCTCTTCCAAGTCCTTTGCTGTCTCTGAGGTTTGCCGATGACATTGTAATTCTGTCAAAGTTTTTATTTCTTCTCCAAGGATTTTAATACCTACTCCGAGTTTTTGTTTCGTTTCCTTTACTGCTTGTTCAATATACAGATTGAATAACATCAGGGATAGGCTACAAGCATGTCTCACTCTCTTCGCAGCCACTGCTTTCCTTTCACGTCCCTCGACTCTTGTAACTGCCATCTGGTTTCTGTAGAAATCGTTAATAGCATTTCAAAATGTTGAAAATGTGTGTGAAATCCTATGGGTCTTAACTGCTAAGGTCATCAGTCCCTAAGCTTACACACTACTTAACCAAAATTATACTAAGGACAACACACACACACACACACACACACACACACACACACACACACACACACACACACACACGCACGCCCGAGGGAGGACTCGAACCTCCGCCGGGACCAGCCGCACAGTCCATGACTGCAGCGCATGAGACCGCTCGGCTAATGCCGCGCGGCAAATAGCCTTTCGCTCCCTGTATTTGACTCCTGCCACCTTCAGAATTTGAAAGAGAGTCAACATTGTCAAAAGCTTTCTCTATACAAATGCTAGAAAAGTAGGTTTGCCTTCCCTTAATCTATCTTCTAAAATAAATCGTAGTGTCAGTATCGCCTCACGTGTTCCAATATTTCTACGGAATCCAAACTGATCATCCCTAAGGTCGTCTTCTACCAGTTATTCCATTCGTCTGTAAAGAATTCGTGTTAGTATTTTGCAGTGGTGACTTATTAAACTGATAGTTCGGTAATTTTCACATCTGTCAACATCCGCTTTGTTTGGGACTGAAATTATTATATTCTTCTTGGTATGAGAGTATTTCGCCTGTCTCATACATCTTCCTCACTAGATGGTAGAGTTTTGTCAGGGCTGACTCTCCCAAGACTATCAGTAGTTCTAATGGAAAGCTGTCTACTCCTTGGGTCTTGTTTCGACTTAGGTCTTTCAGTGCTCTGTGTGCAGAAAGGTGTGCATTATACTGCTGCATCCATTTTCAATAAGCTACCACAAGAATTCAAAAATCTTAGCAGTTATCCACGCGTTTTCAAATCGAAATTGAAGAGTTTCTTCATGGGTCACTCCTCCTATTCTGTCGAGGAGTTCCTTGAAAAATCAAAATAATTCTTACGTTATATTGTTGACTGCGTTTACTTAAGGTTGTGGCTAAATTTTTTTTGCGTTCATAAATATTTTGTTTATCGGTTATTACTTTTACGTTGTAATTTCATGTACTGACACTTTCCATGATCCTGGAGATTTGCTCCTACGTTTGCTCCTACTGAACTAGACTAGTAAATAAATAAATAAATAAATAAATTACTTGGATAGAGTCTGTGGCAGCTTTGGGGGTCCTACTCTTACAGGTTTAGCGCCGTAGAGGTATTGCACACTGGATGGTAAGAGGTCTATCACGAACCATGCTGAAAGTAGCAAGTGCAATCTGGGATCATGCCCAATTAGATTACTTATGTCAGCGCTTTTAGTGTGGCACTATAGGCTGTCCATCTCAGGTTGATGAATGTTCTGTTAATGCTGAACGTATTTCGACAGTTACAAGGCATCGTGTTGCGCACACTTCTATCAACGACCTCTGCACAGGTTTTATGTTTTGCTTAGCGCAGTTTTATCCATACAGAAGATATTACAGAACAATGTCGGTGCTTCATATGTGCTGTTGGGGAAAGGAAATGACCCCAATAGTGGCGCATGATTCAGCTGTTCATGCGAGAGGAAGACGTGCCTGTTCCTCGCCTAAATACACTCCTGGAAATTGAAATAAGAACACCGTGAATTCATTGTCCCAGGAAGGGGAAACTTTATTGACACATTCCTGGGGTCAGATACATCACGTGATCACACTGACAGAACCACAGGCACGTAGACACAGGCAACAGAGCATGCACAATGTCGGCACTAGTACAGTGTATATCCACCTTTCGCAGCAATGCAGGCTGCTATTCTCCCATGGAGACGATCGTAGAGATGCTGGATGTAGTCCTGTGGAACGGCTTGCCATGCCATTTCCACCTGGCGCCTCAGTTGGACCAGCGTTCGTGCTGGACGTGCAGACCGCGTGAGACGACGCTTCATCCAGTCCCAAACATGCTCAATGGGGGACAGATCCGGAGATCTTGCTGGCCAGGGTAGTTGACTTACACCTTCTAGAGCACGTTGGGTGGCACGGGATACATGCGGACGTGCATTGTCCTGTTGGAACAGCAAGTTCCCTTGCCGGTCTAGGAATGGTAGAACGATGGGTTCGATGACGGTTTGGATGTACCGTGCACTATTCAGTGTCCCCTCGACGATCACCAGTGGTGTACGGCCAGTGTAGGAGATCGCTCCCCACACCATGATGCCGGGTGTTGGCCCTGTGTGCCTCGGTCGTATGCAGTCCTGATTGTGGCGCTCACCTGCACGGCGCCAAACACGCATACGACCATCATTGGCACCAAGGCAGAAGCGACTCTCATCGCTGAAGACGACACGTCTCCATTCGCCCCTCCATTCACGCCTCCATTCACGCCTGTCGCGACACCACTGGAGGCGGGCTGCACGATGTTGGGGCGTGAGCGGAAGACGGCCTAACGGTGTGCGGGACCGTAGCCCAGCTTCATGGAGACGGTTGAGAATGGTCCTCGCCGATACCCCAGGAGCAACAGTGTCCCTAATTTGCTGGGAAGTGGCGGTGCGGTCCCCTACGGCACTGCGTAGGATCCTACGGTCTTGGCGTGCATCCGTGCGTCGCTGCGGTCCGGTCCCAGGTCGACGGGCACGTGCACCTTCCGCCGACCACTGGCGACAACATCGATGTACTGTGGAGACCTCACGCCCCACGTGTTGAGCAATTCGGCGGTACATCCACCCGGCCTCCCGCATGCCCACTATACGCCCTCGCTCAAAGTCCGTCAACCGCACATACGGTTCACGTCCACGCTGTCGCGGCATGCTACCAGTGTTAAAGACTGCGATGGAGCTCCGTATGCCACGGCAAACTGGCTGACACTGACGGCGGCGGTGCACAAATGCTGCGCAGCTAGCGCCATTCGACGGCCAACATCGCGGTTCCTGGTGTGTCCGCTGTGCCGTGCGTGTGATCATTGCTTGTACAGCCCTCTCGCAGTGTCCGGAGCAAGTATGGTGGGTCTGACACGCCGTTGTCAATGTGTTCTTTTTTCCATTTCCAGGAGTGTATGTGACGTAGGGTTGGTGATGACTGACAACGCTCGCTGGGCCATTAATAATAAATCCCTTTTTACGATAGTCCATTACCGATTTCGGTACAGAGACGGGACAACAGCGGGAGGGAGGCTATTAGCTATTCTCCCTCCTTTGGCTTTAACCATTTAGTCAGAAAAGTGAGTCACCGCAGGTTTGCGCTGTATATATCATGTTGTATACCAGACATTCGAATTACATTAATTCCAGGTAAAGTCATGGTACATTTTGTTAAGTGTGCGAATATACACAGTCCACGTATCACATCTTCACATGCTGGATCTTTTGTGTCTGACTTAAAACTGGTTATCTGCTCCTTGCAGAAAGTGGGCATATTGACGTAGCCCGTTGTAGACATATGTCAAAACAGGTTCGTCACCGATGTAGGCTGGAAAATCCCTTCTCTTATCAAGACCTCAAGAAACTTGCGGCGTTGTCTGTCATAGTGTGAAGACCCTGGTATCATATGGTTGAGGTCTGCAATCTCAGTGGTTCGATACCTCCCTCGGGCATGGGTGTGTGTGTTTGTCCTTAGAATAAGCCAGGCCTATTGTTTTTATTTTAGTAAGGCATTTGATTGTATTGATCGCAAAATATTGCTCCAGAAGTTGGGCCATTATGGACTATGGGGAGAAGCTCACAATTGATTCACCTCTTACTTTAGCAGCAGACAGCAAAAGGTCATTATTCACAATGTTGAGAATGGATGTGACGTGGGGTCTCATTGAGATACGGGGGTACCCCAGGGATCAAAGTTGGGGCCACTCCCGTTCCTTATTTATATAAATGATATGCCCTCTATTATTACTGGCAACTCTAAAATATTTCTGTTTGCTGATCACACTAGCTTGTTAGCAAAGGACGTTGTGTGCAACATAGGTCATGAACTGCACTATTTGAAACCGAGGCAAAGTTCATGGCTTGTAGAAAATAAGCTAACGCTAAATCACAGTAAGGTTTAGTTTTTACAGTTTCTAACAAGCAATTCAACAAAACCTGACGTTTTAATTTCGTAGAATGGGCATATGATTAGTGAAACTGGAGGCGTTCAAATTTCTTGGTGTTCAGATAGATAGTAAACTGTTGTGGAAAGCCCACGTTCAGGATCTTTTTCAAAGACTTAATGCTGCCATTTTTACTATTCGAACGCTATCTGAAGTGAGTGATCGTTCGACACGAAAATTAGTCTACTTTGCTTATTTTGATTCGCTTATGTCGTATGGTATTATATTTTGGGGTAAGTCTTCCCACTCTGAAAGGGTATATTTGGCTCAGAAAAGCGCGGTTCGGGCAATAAGTGGTGTAGGTTCACGAACCTCTTGTCGAACCCTGTTCACAAGTCCGGGTATTTTGACATTGGCCTCTCAATATATATATATATATATATATATATATATTCCTTACTGTCATTTCTTGTTAACAATACTAGTTTACTCCCAAGAATAAGCAGTTTTCACTCGGTTAATATTCGGCAGAAATCAAACCTGCACTTCGATCGGACTTCCTTAACTCTTGCGCAGAAAGGTGTGAAGTATACTTCTGCATCCATTTTCAGTAACCTACCACTCGAATTCAAAAATTTTAGTAGTAATCCACGCACTTTCAGATCGAAACTGAAGAGTTTCCTCATGGCTCACTCCTATGCTGTCGAAGAGTTCTTTGAAAAGTTAAGCTGATTCTTGTTGTATTGTTGATTGCGCATAGACTTTTTTCGCGTTCATAAGCATTTTATTTTTATCTGTTATCGCTTTTATGTTGTAATTTCATGTACTGACACATTCCATGACCTTGGAGATTTGCTCCTCAATTTGGTCCTGCGGAACTTGACGTGTAAATAAATAAATAAATGTCGTTGGGGCAACACAGGAACACGCAGGTGTCGTGTGATGTGGACCTGCATGTTCAACAGCTGCTTTTGAAACTGACTGCCCCGAAACATTTGTGCCTGCCCCAGCCTCGTGCCCTTCGTCAGATCTGCCACAGACCGCTAACAATCGTGGATTACACGGAGGGGAATCCTCTGACGTGAACGATTTGTCGTAAGACGTGGTCGGCCAGTACCACACGGCCTACTCCTGATTTCACCATCCTTCAACCACTTTCCAGTAGTACGCCAACAGGCGACCAGCTTTGAGAGATTCTCGTTCGCACTCACAGCGCCACAACGATGTGCCCTTTGTCAGAACCGCTCACATCAGTGGATTTCCGCATTTGCACTCCATATCTTCGCTATAATGGCTACCTATTTGTTTCTCTTCCGCTTACGTTCTTTCCTTACTGCGTCACGTGCCCGCAACACAACCCGGAAGCATTCAGTGTGGCGATAAGCAACGGTCATAATGTTCTGGCTCATCAGTATATTCTCTAATGCAGTCACTTAAAAAAGAACAGATTTCATCAGGATCTTTGTGACCTTCCCCTTCTATATGTGAATAAAACGTGTCATTTCCAGTTTTGAATTGTGAATGAAAAATGCATTTAGTCGTAGCTAGCAGTAATAAAATACCTTTTGTACAGGCAAAGAAGGTAAGAAAAAATTTTGCATGTAGTCAAAGCACAATCAGCTACTTTTTCACTTTCTTTGCGTGTCAGTCGAAGGATATTCATTTTTTTGAAAACTTTTAGCCTCTGCTCTTGCGGAGAATGAGATCAGCGGTTGTAGCACATCTGGCATTGTCATTTAAGTGAGGGTCTCCTATTTTGGTACCTAGCTTTTCATACTTCGAGCACACGTCGATTTGAAAGCGATCCAAAAATAAATTGAAATTTTCTCGAAAATACTTCACCAAAAAACATCCAGACTGCCAAATAAAGGTAAAATCCAATTTTTTTTCTGAAGAATTACTATTAACATTTTAATTTTAGCTCTGCGGAAAGATAATACATTTTTGTGCCATAATGATGCGCTTGCTTGGCAGGTGTATCATTTATAAATTCATCAATCTTCCGGAAACGTTCACCAGGAATCACCGTGTTTGAACGAGAGCCAACCGACTTGCTTCTATTATCACGAGGACTTTGGTTACGACTTTTCAAATACCACAGTCGATCAACGAATTTCCTAGTTATCAGAAACAACGAGTGGAAAGTGTTACGACGTACAGTCCGCCGACAATAACTGAACAACAGAACAACGTACTTTAAGGTGTCTGATTTGATTCTGCGAGTCTTTGACTTACGTTTTGTTTGAATATCTTCATCAGACAAGCGTTTCTTCAAGTTCTTTGTTGGTTGAACATCGATTAGTCCTTGGAGAAAAATATATTTGCTCGTCTTTGAGACAGTAAATAACTTTAATATCAATCAGTTCCATAGATTTTTCAAGCGAGGAGAACCAAAATAATAGTACTAGGTAGCAATAAAAGCTTATTACAATCGAAAATTTGAGTATGTAATCTATCTGCTTGACAAAACAATAAAATATAACGATGATGATCAATTTTTGAAGTTTGTTCAAAGCGTAAACGTTAAGAATACACGAGTACACGTAAGTGCGGACAATTCAGATATTTCATTAATAGTCTGAAAATTTACTTGCAGGGGTTTCCAGTGTGTCGAGCTTGAACAAGTTTCCCAAAGTGATTAATATGCTCTTTTCCCGTCACTTTTGAGTTCCTAATCGCTATCTGTTTATATTTATCAGGATTTAAAACACAAGCATCAAGTTGTGGACTACAACTGACACGCTGGCAGGGAGTGTTGCGGCAGCAGTAACAAAATTAGGACGAAGGAGGCGGAACAGTGGGGGGACAGTGGAGCGGAAAGATTCCAACATCAGTGAGAGGTTCATTTTGAAAACGGCAGTTGACCCCTTTTCAGAATTAATACTATGCTTCTTTTCGACTACAACGCCCTGCGGCGATGAGATCTGTCTCATTTTTGTGAGGAGTCGCTGAACCGACGCTCAGAGAGCCCGAATCCATTCAAAATACATTTTGTCAAAGAACTTGAGATGACCCCTTTTCAGAATGATGATTCGTTAAAAATTAAAAATAGGTAGTAACGGTATTATTGAGATATATTGAAATGTTAACTGTATGTTCATTTTGCGAAAACTGTGCTAATACAGTGATAGTGACATAGAAAATGTTTATCTTTTCCAGTTCCTGGCCATTGCCGCCAGCGCTGCCGGTGAGGAATATATGGAGGGTGACGAATATATGGAATACGAACTAAAAGCGACTTGTTCGTATCCTAGTCAAGTTGTATGCAGTAATGACTGCTCACAGGTAAGTCATGCTTTTGTAGTTACAACACAATCAGTATTTTTATTTAACAATGATTATGAATACTCCTCAATGCAAACAACCTTTTCATAAACTGAGATTGGCCCGTTATCAAACTTTAGTTCTGTAACTACTGATAAGCGTATGATCTGACGTAAGTGGAGCGCGATTTATATCTGGTAAATGACCGTATCTTCCCAGAGTGAATGTTTTCTTTCAGACTAACTGATTGTTATAATCTAGGGGAAGACATTTCGGTAGTCATCTCATGTATGTTTTCATATAGCGCCAGATAATAACCGTCATTATTTGAGGTTACTGGTTTGCAAACTTACAGTGTAAAAGTCTAGTGATCTTGCATGGTGCTGTGTTGTACTGATTTTGTATTTTGTCACATCTGAAATGATGGTTCTAGTCTGTCGAGTTACTTTGTCAGCACTTGACAGTAAATACAATACACTGGACAGGCGCCCAGCGTCCGTTGACATAAGATCACACCTCCTCGACTGCAATCAGAATGAGGTAACAGCTACAATTCCTCACCTCAGTATGGAGTTGGTTATTAGAGGAAGGAGAAAAATTCTTGGTGTTGAAAACTACTTACGTTAGAGTAGGATGCACAATAACATGAATCAGATGTTGTAATGGTCGGCCCTCGCTGCTTTTTCCCTAATGGATGGACTTCAAATAGGATTAATTTCGGTGTTATTCAGTCATTCTTTCCACTTACACGTCCTCTATAGTTATAAGATGTGCGGAGATATAAATGGGTGTGGAGATATAAATTGCGAAAGGTATTGACAGTACAGATTCTGTAATCGATTTCGGTTCAAACGCTTATTGAAGCTAGCGTTTCTACACTGACGAGCCAAAGAAACTGATACTCCTGGCTAATATCGTGCAGGGCCCCCGCAAGCACGCGGAAGTGCAGCAACACTACGGGGCACCGACTCGAGTAATGTCTGAAGTAGTGGTGGAGGGAATTGTCACCGTGAATCCTGCAGGGCTGCCCATAAATCCGTAAGAGTACGAGGGGATGGAGATCTCTTCTGAACAGCACGTAGAAAGTCATCCCAGATATGCTCAACAATGTCGATGTTGGGGAGTTTGGTGGCCAGCGAAAGTGTTTAAACTCACAAGAATGTCCCTGGAGCCACTCGGGCCAGCAGGACATTACGACACCCTACAAATCCAGAATTGCTACAAAGTCCGTCGGAATGCGCAATGGACATGAATGGAAGCAGGTGATCAGACAGGATGCTTACGTACGTGTCACCTGTCAGAGTCGTATCTAGAAGTATCAGGAGACCATACACTCCAACTTGTCATGCCCCACACCATTACAGAGCCTCAACCTGCTTGAACAGTCCCCTGCTGACATGTAGAGTCCATGTGTTCACGTACACGTCCATCCCCTCGATACAATTTGAAACGAGACCCGTCCGACCAAGCAGTATGTTTAGAGTCATCAATGTCGGTGTTGAGGGGCCCAGGCGAGGCGTAAGTCTTTGTGTCGTGGAGCCTTCAGCTCCGAAAGCCCATATCGATAACGTTTAGTTGAATGGTTCGCACGTTGACACTTATTGATGGTCCAGCATTGAACTGCGCAGCAAATTGCGGAGGGGTTGCACTTGCGTCATGTTGAACAATTCTCTTCAGCCGTCATTGCTCCCGTTCTTGCAGGATGTTTTTCCGGCCTCAGCGATGTCGGAGATTTCATGTTTTACATGATTCCTGATGTTCACAGTACACTCGTGGAATGGTCGTACGGGAAAATCCCCATTTCATCGCTACCTCAGAGATCTGTGTCCCATCGCCCCGGCACCAACTACAACACCAAGCTAAAACTCACATAAATCTTAATAACCTGCCATTGTAGCAACAGTAATCGATTTAACAACTGCACCAGACACTTGTTGTCTTATATAGGCGTTCCCGACCGCAGCGCCGTATACTGCCTGGTATAGGCACGCGTATTTAAATACGGAAATATTGAAACAGTTTCTTTGGCGCTTCAGTGTACATGACTTCGTCCAGCTCTATACGATGGCTGTTTTGGCCGCCAATGTTTGCTCGTTCCCGGACCACCGGACCTGTGTCGCTGACAGCCAGACAGTTTTATAAGCAGCAGACGGCATTTCTCTTTCTAAATTTTTTGATATTGACGACGCGTTCCTACATAAGCGCAAACCCGCAGGCATCGACAGCAAGCAGTATAATTGTCTTGTAACGAAAACCAATTATCGATCATAATTGTTTGGAATACTACCGGCATCGAGTGCTCCAAACAGCTATAATTCCTTGGATAAGCAGCAACGCATGCATTCACATGGGTCATAATCTAGCTTGTGCATTGAAAATGTACAAATATCCAAGTGGTATGGTTATTAAAATATTAGCGCTTAAAGCACTTCTTTTAACTATATAGGCTTTGAATGCAATTTTATTCAGATGGATAGAGAGAGAGAGAGAGCAGGGAGGGGATAGGAAGAGAAAGTGAAGGTGAACAGAGACATAAAGAGTTTAGGCAGAGATATGAGCTAAGAGGAGATGAACGGACACAGGGAGGAGGAGGAAATGGACAGAGAAACAGAGAAAGGGAAGAGGAGGAGATCGGCAGAGGAGGAGGAGGTAGATATGGACACAGAGATAAAGGGGCGGGGGATGCAGTAAGTGTGGAACCTCTGCGCACTAGTCAGGCTCTTTCCCCATCCGATGGATATAACGCACTGCGTAACTGTCTCGACGTCACAGCACCCTCGACAACAGCGATTTCTATATACTACATCCCCAAGAAATCCTCTGCTTTAGACGTCCGTGTGATTTCCGTACTGGAAAGGCGCATTAAGATAAGCTTGGAGGTGGAAAGCTAAGTGTGACAATCGCGAGTGTATCAGTAGTTCTGTTAGTGATCAATAGAAAAATGCAGTCGAGATTGCTTTAACTGACCAGCTGAGTAGCTGGCGTCGCCCAAGTATGTATATCCCTACCTTCTATTAGTCCATTTCCTCCGTCCCCTTCTCTTTGTTGATTTCGTCCTTCACCCTCTCTGTACATATCCTCCACACTCCTTTCTCTGTCCACTTCCTCCACCAACTCTCTTTCCTACACCTTTCTCAGTATATCTCCTCCCCCTCTAATTCCCTCTCCTCCTTCCACCTTCCTTTGTGAAACTCCTCCTTCACCCCATTTTGTCTATATTCTCCAACCCACTCTCTCTCTGTCCTTCTCTTCCTCCCCCTTCTCTGTCCATTTCCTCCTCTCCCCTCTCTTCCTCCATCTCTTAATCCCCCTATGTTTATCTCCTTCTCCACTTTTCTCTGACCATCTACTCTGTCTTCCTTTTACTGTCTGTCTCCAAATCACCCCACTCTCTGCCCATCTCCTCCTCTTAGTCTTCTCTGTCCATGACCACCTCTCCCTTTCATCTCCTTCTCCCTCTCTGTCCACCGCCTCCTTCCCCCTCTACCTTTCATCTCCTTCTTTCGTTCTCTGTCCATCTTCTAATCTCCCATCTCTCTGTCTCCTCCTCTTCCCTTTCTCTGTCCATCTTCTTTATCCTCTATGTTCATCTCCTCCTCACCCTCTTTCTGCCTATCTCTTCCTCCCCCTGTCTATAACCATCTCCTCCTTTTTCCTGTCTCTATCTGTATTCTACTTTCCCCTCATTCTATCCATTTTCCCTTCTCCTCTGTCTGTCCATCTCCTACTCACTCCTCATATTATCTTTCCTGGCTTATAACAGACAGTTCTTTTAGCGAATTTCGGAAGGTCTTGGAACTTGTTGACGATTACTGTAAATTTGTCCTTATTTGTCCTGTTTCTATTTCATTTCGACGTCGGACTGACGTCACAATCTGTTTGAAATCAGCACACAGCATCGGCTGGAGTCTTCTTAAAGCGTTCGACACATTCCCGAAGAATTCGTTTCCACAATCACATACGTCAGCTTTCAACAAATGAATCATCCATGTATTACAAATCTTTCTCTTTCTCTCTCGCATGGGCTTCAGAGGCCTACTTGCTAATTATATTTTTTGAGAAGGTAGTGTTGGCTCTCCATTTCCCTCCAGTATCTCTTCATAATTTCACTGTGCTGATTTTTCGTCTTCTAAGTCCGGTTTAAACATGCTACTTCCTGTCTTGGAATCCATTCGTAGGTAACACTTGCATTGTAAAAATGAAAAAGAACAACATAAAAGAAGAAGAAAAGAAAGCATTGTCATTTTTACGAGGAGAAGAAAAGGAAGCATTGTCAAACTTATCGTGGACTAATTTGCGGAATCGTTTTCAGAAGGAATCATTTTTCTGTTTTTTAGTGATTTAAAGCTCTTATTTGTGTGACAATCATAAGACAACTCACCTCTCTAGGTCTTATGAATGGCATGAATTGACCCTTCATAATGACAATTAGAGCAATAACAACAGCTAATCTGCAATACTTACCTATTTACAAACACATAAATAGACCTTTGCAAATTCTTGGTAGAATCGGGGTGAAGTTGACCGTCTTTTGTCGAGCGGTACTTGCATGAACATACATTCGTGAATGCGACAAAAATGTGGACTAATGAACGCAGGAATAATGTGACACAGCGTACGCAGTAACAGAGTAACGAACTCAAATGTTGCCAGTGTCTGTATTAGAACTTACGAATTTGTCACGTAGGTCGCAGTTCTTTTTGTTGCTTCGCATAGTTCAGATCGTAAGAGTTGTCACTGTGAAAATCCCGCAAGTGTATAAACGTAAGCTTGTAAGTTGTGTGAATTAAAGAAATATGGCCTGGATGTTTTGGAAGTGTTTCTCACAGAAATTTTAAATGGAAAAATATGCATTAACAAGGCTACCCGAATGTATAAAATTCCCAAAGCAACAATGGAAAACAAGATCCATTGTCGTCATGGTGAAACAGACGATCATTCAGGTTTTAGCACTAAAGAAGAACAGTGTGTGTATAACTCTCCTTTCAGATTTATTTTTCAATTATTGATAAATTTTCAGGACAATTAAAGTCACTGTAGAGTCATAAACAATCCACAGCTATCACATAACCGGTGGGGTGAAGTTCACCGACGCAGCTTTCTTAAATAACTTTACGATCTGTTAGAGCAAAAGGTAGTAAAGATTCATTCCCAATGCTCTAAAAGGAAAACCAATGAACTAATTTCTTTCGTTTCAAACCTATTTGTGTTTTGGTTCCAAAGTCGCTTAACTTCACCTCATTTAACAGTATCTTCCTTTCGTCTTTCTTAGTTGTTGTCCAAGATATGCCTCCATATATTACATTAGTGGTAAGCATTAGTCTGTGTAAATTTAATTTTGTATCGTCTCTTGTCTTGCCACGCACTGTTGTGTGTATGTGCCACATATTATTTAGACCTTATATAATTTATTAGTGACATTATTTTTGTGTTCATAGCTTATATCACAGCCTAAGAGCCGAAAATGTGACACCTGCTCTACTGACTATTCATCTAGTACTGTTTTGGAAGGCACTGGATGTTTCCCATTAAAGGCCATTACTTTAATTTTTTTTACTTAAATATTTAGATAGTAATTCTCATGTATTGCCAGCTGGAAGTCATTTTCTATCTCTGGATAATTATTTGGTCATCGACAAACGACGGAGTACCTATGTGTGTGTGTCCTGATATTAAACCTCACACTCTAACTTCCCGTTTCCACTGTCTATCAGTATTGTCTATGATGAATTAACGATCAGCCCCAGATTCACACGCCTAGCACCAATCGTCTATGACCAGAGGACTCGTTTATGACATGTGGTTTTGTATACAAACCTTCCTTGCAGATCAGTGCATTTATCAGTGAAAAGCATATGAAAGTCCCTATTGTAAATTCTGTCTCCGTGTGACGACTAATTTCTATTATATATATTATATATAGTGATTGTAGTTCTTGAGATTAAACTCCCTAGTCCTGTTTATCTGACCATACTTTGCATCTCTCTGGACTTGCGGCTGTTACTTTATTGCTTTTCCCGCCAGATCTATCTGATCGGCTAATAGCTCCAATCATTGCCATCAGATGACTCTCCAAACGCCAATTAAATATGGAACAGATACAATACATATACTGCCCTCTCACCATTACTGCAAACAATAAATTATATACAGTATCCTTTCCCTAAATCAGTCTATATGTGCACACCGTATCAAAATCCGTGACTCTAATTTCTACTACATACTGATACAGCAGATGAACGGCTACGCCCTCGTGTCCCTCATCTGTTGACCTTTATCTGTCCTATTTTTTTCTGTCCTGTATTTATTACAATTTCTGTGAACTGGTACAAACTCTTATTACATCTGTTAAATGTCTCGCATACACACTTTTTTCCATTATGTTCCTCACACCCAAACCTCCAGGTGTCAGGCACTGGGTTCGGTACCAAACACTGAGTGTCGATAGAGCATCAACCAAAAAACCGATTTAGTTCGTGCTGTGTGCTGTCGTCCAATAGAACATGTGTTAATGGTAATTAAAAGGAACACCAGAACTACACAGTACACTAAAAGCAAATGTATGATCACTGTTTGCTACGAAATATGGTCGGTGAGTCGGTAGAGCGTCAGACCGTCGTGCTAAAGGTCCAGAGTTCGAAAGGCAACGATAGCGGTTTTTTTAAACAGTTTACACGTGCAATTGTTATATGGGAGAACATTTTTCTAACATGTAAAAGGGCGTTTCGGAGTTTGTAGCAATTTTCTTTTGGCAGCCTACTTCTTTGTTAGTTGGAAGTAGCAAACCTATAGCGTATATTTGTACAGATAACACCACACCACACCTACACTATGTGATCAAAAGCATATGGACACCTGGCTGAAAATGATTTACAAGTTCGTGGCGCCCTCCAACGCTAATGTTGGAATTCAATATGGTGTTGGCCCACCCTTAGCCTCTATAACAGCTTCCACTCTCGCAGGCATACGTTCAATCAGGTGCTGGAAAGTTTCTTGGGGAATGGCAGCTCATTCTTCACAGAGTGCTGCACTGAGGAGAGGTATAGACGTCGGTCGGTGAGGCCTGACACGAAGTCGGCGTTCCAAAACATCCCAAAGGTGTTCTATAGGAGTCAGGTCAGGACTCTGTACAGGCCAGTCCGTTACAGAGATGTTATTGTTGTGTAACCACTTCGCCACAGGACGTACATTACGAACAGGTGCTCGATCGTGTTGAAAGATGCAGTCACCATCCCCGAATTGCTGCTCAACAGCGGGAAGTAAGAAGGTGCTTAAAACATAACTGTAGGCCTTTGCTATGATAGTGCCACGCAAAACAGCAAGGGGTGCAAGCCCCCTCCATGAAATTCACGACCTCACTCTAACACCACCGCCTCCGATTTTTACTGTTGGCACTACACACGCTGGCAGATGACGTTCACCGGACATTCGCCATACCCACACCCTGCCATCGGATCGCCAAATCGTGTACCGTGATTCGTCACTCCATACAACGTTTTTCCACTGTTCAATCGTCCAATGTTTACGCTCCTCACACCAAGCGAGGCGTCGTTTGGCACTTACCGGCGTGATGCGTGGCTTATGTGCAGCCGCTCGACCATGAAATCCAAGTTTTCTCACCTCTTGCCTAACTGTCATAGTACTTGCAGTAGATCCTGATGCAGTTTTGAATTCCTGTATAATGTTCTGGACGGATGTCTGTCTATTACACATTATGACCCCCTTCAACTATCGGCGGTCTCTGTCAATCAACAGACGAGGACAGCCTGTGCGCTTTTGTGCTGTTAGTGAAATGGAAACGTCAAGGGACACGATCACATTGGAAACAGTGGACCTAGATATGTTTAGAAGCGTGGAAATCTCGCGTACAGACGTATGATGCTAGTGACACCCAATCACCTGACCACGTTCGTGAGTTCCGCGGAGCGCCCCTTCTACTCTCTCACGACGTCTAGTGACTACTGATGTCGCTGATATGGAGTACCTGGCAGTGGGTGGCATCACAATGCACCTATTATGAAAAACTTATGTTTTTGGGGGTGTCCGGATACTTTATAACACATAGTGTATCTACAAAAATGTACTCTATAGGTTCGCCACTTTCAACTAACGAAGCGAACGCAGCTTCCCTAAAGAACACAGCTACAAACTCAGAAAATGTTCTCCCATATAACAATTTCACGTGTAATATGTTACAAAACTCGCAAAGAGTTTGTTTCGAACCTTTATCTTAAAAAAAAATCTGTTTTTGTGCTGGGGGAGGGGGACGTCCCATAACGCTGATCCATTCACCCAGTGTTTGTATTGCAGAGGGCAGATAACGCTCTCACCGAACACGCTGAGCAACCGCGCCGGCTATACTAGAGACCTTCAGTATGTCGATCTGACGCTCTACCACAGTGGTCGTGTGTTTTCAGGATGTATTCCCGTCGTTTTTCCATTAACTGGCGTGAAATAGTAACACTTATTTACGCCATATTTAAAAGTGTGTGTTTTATCTACATCTACATCTACGTTATTACTCTCCTAGTCAAAATAAAGCGCCTGGTAGAAAGTTCAATGAACCACCTTCAAGCTGTCTCTCTACCGTTCCACTCCCGAACGGAGCGCGGGAAAAACGAGCACTTGAATTTTTCTATGCGAGCCCTGATTTCTCTTATTTTATCGTGATGATCATTTCTCCCTATGCAGGTGGGTGCCAACAGAATATTTTCGCAATCGGAGGAGAAAATGGTGATTGAAATTTCATGATAAGGTTCCGTCACAATGTAAAACGCTTTTGTTTTAATGATTGCCATTCCAATTCACGTATCATGTCTGTGACACTATCTACCCTATTTCGCGATAATACAAAAACGAGTCGCCCTCCTTTGAACTTTCTCAATATCATCCGTCAGTCCCCCCTGATACAGATCCCACACGGATAGCAATACTCCAGAATAGGGCGGACATGTGTAGTGTAAGCAGTCTCTTTAGTAGATCTGTTGCACCTTCTGTGTGTTCTGCCAATGAAGGCACTGTTGGTCCAGATTGTCCCACTCCTCAACGGTGATTCCACATAGATTCCTCAGAATGGTTGGTGGGCCACGTCGTCCAGTCCTTGTCAGTCTATCCCAGACATGAAACTTCCTGGCAAATTAAAACTGTGTGCCCGACCGAGACTCGAACTCGGGACCTTTGCCTTTCGCGGACAAGTGCTCTACCATCTGAGCTACCGAAGCACGACTCACGCCCGGTACTCACAGCTTTACTTCTGCCAGTATCTCGTCTCCTACCTTCCTATCAGCGCACACTCCGCTGCTTGAGTGAATATCTCATTCATTGTTATCCCAGACATGTTCGATAGGGTTCATGTCTGGAGAACATGCTGGCCACTCCAGTCGGGCGAAGTCGTTATCCTGAAGGAAGTCATTCACAAGATGTGCACGATAGGAGAACGAATTGTCGTCCATGAAGACGAATGCCTCGCCAATATGCTGCCGAAGTGGTTGAACTATCGGTCGGAGGATGGCATTCGCATACTGTACAGTCATTGCGGCGCCTTCCATGACCACCAGCGGCGTACGTCGGCCCCACATAATGCCACCCCAAAACAGCAGGGAACCTCCACCTTTCTGCACTCGCTGGACAGTGTGTCTAAAGGGTTCAGCCTGACCGTGTTGCCTCCAAACACGTCCCCAACGATTGTCTGCTTGAAGACATATGCGACTCTCATTGGTGAAGAGAACGTGATGCCAGTCCTGAGAGGTCCATTCGGCATGTTGTTGGACTCATCTGTACCGTGCTGCATGGTGTTGTGGTTGCAAATATGGACCTCGCCATGGACGTCGGGAGTGAAATTGCGCATTATGCAGCCTATTGCTTACACTTTGAGTCTTAACATGACGTTCTGTGGCTGCACGAAAAGCATTATTCAACATGGTGGCGTTGCTGTCAGTGTTCCTCCGATCCATAATCCGTAGGTAACGGTCATCCACAGCCCTTGGGCGGCTTGAGCGAGGCATTTCATCGACAGTTCCTGTCTCTCTGTACGTCCTCCATGTCCGAACAACATCGCTTTGGTTCAGTCCCAGACGCCTGGACACTTCCCTTGTTGAGAGCCCTTCCTGGCACAAACTAACAACGCGAACGCGATCGAACCGCAGTATTGACTGGCTAGGCATGGTTGAATTACAGACAACACGAGCCGTGTACCTCCTTCCTGGTGGAATGAATAGAATTGATCGGCTGTCGGACCCCCTCCGTCTAATAGGCGCTGCTCATGCATGGTTGTTTACATCTTTGGGCGGGTTTAGTGACATCTCTGAACAGTGAAAGGGACTGTGTCTGTGATACAATATCCACAGTCAACGTGTATCTTCAGGATTTCTGGAAACCGTGGTGACACAAAACTTTTTTTGGTGTGTGTAATTGCTAAATATGGAGGTAACGTATCAGCATGGTCCAAAAGGGCCCCCTACAGGTGCACAATCTTGACCGGAGTCCTTGCCTTTATTAAATGATTTACACTGAGGATATCTACTTCTATGTTTCTCATCTTGGCAGTTGTTCTTGTCTTTTATTGTGGAATATTTACTTCGTCTTCTTTGGTGCAGGAGTTTCGGAAAACCGTGTTTAATAACTCTGATTTAGTGGCATTGCAATCAGTGACTTCATCGTTGTTATCGCGCGTCTTGCGTCTGGTGTACTTTATGTATGACCAGAATCTCTGAGTTTTCTGCCGGATTCCGAGACAGAGTTTCGTTGTGGAAATTATTAAAAGCATCTAGGATTGAATCACGAGCCATATTTCGAACTTCGGCAAAACTCTACCAACCTTGTGAATTTTGAGTTCTTTTAAATATGGCATATCATAACTAGAGAGCGTAACAAATTAAACAGGAAAATGTTCACCGAACGTGACCAGTGTTTCGAATGGGAAGTTTGTCTGAGACGTGGTGGAACACGGGACGTACTGTACACGTTTTCCTCGCTTGCAGGTCAACTTATGCATGAGTGTGGATGGCGACCTGACGCCCACCGTGGTGGAGACCTGTGACGTCAATGCCGGCCAGAGGTGCAGCTTCTCGCAGAAGACTTGCGTGGCCGAGGGCTCCTCCGACTGCCACAGCTTCGTCACCAACTTCACGTGCAACGACCTGGGCGCCTACCCCGACCCCTACGACTGCACCACGTACCACGTCTGCTTGCAGGGCGACACCACAGCGGAACTGGGCCACTGCGAGGACGGCTGGGCCTACAACGCGCTCACCAACGACTGCAGGTAACCCTTAGTCCAGTGGTTCCCGTCGTTTCTTAAGACCCTTACCCGTGACCGCAATCAGGTATTGGCTAGCATCCCCGTCCACCCCCCTCCCCCGCTATCTGTTGCACCCCATCCCCTACATTATTACCAACTTTAGCACCTAACTAAGCTGTAGAATGTAATACTTTTCTTTGAACACTTATATTTCTAAAATGATGAAATGATATTTAGTTTGTGTGTGTGTGTGTGTGTGTGTGTGTGTGTGTGTGTGTGTGTGTGCGCACGCATTCGTGGTGCAACGCAAGTGCTATCCACAATGCCTTCTCAGGTAATTAAACGAACTTTCCACAGTGACAGCCATTTGTTACGTAACACGCTTCCCTTGCATTACTCCTCTCCATTGCGGCACTTGCTTGACCTGCAGACTGAAACTCCATTAAAAATCAAACAAGTTCGGACGTGTGTACTGTACTTACTGTTGCCAAATCACTTCATTGCTGCACGCCTTACTTCTGAACTGGCAGAAAGTGGACGACATCAGGCTGTTAATGCTTTGTGTCTAACGACCGGCCTCCGTGTCATCCTCAGGGTTAGTGGATGAGGATATGGAGGGGCATGTGGTCAGCACACCGCTCCCCGGCCGTATATCAGTTTCCGAGACCGGAGCCGCTGCTTCTCAATCGAGCACCTCCTCAGTTTGCGTCACAAACGCTAAGTGCACCCTGCTTGCGAACAGCGCTAGGCAGACCGGATGGTCACCCATCCAAGTGCTAGCCCAGCCCGACAGCACTGATCTGAGGGAACCGGTGTTACCACTGCCGCAAGGCCGTGGGCTCACTAACACTACTACTTCTAATAATAATAATAATAATAATACGCCTCAAAAAACTAAAGAGAGCCAATGGAAGAACCTACAAAGTGTACAATAAAAAAATTGTCCAAAAACACTAAAATTAGGCATTGTAATACAGTATTAAAACCCAAAGTCCTGTATGCCAGTGCCTGACATTCCACATAAATGGTGACATACGAGTAGAAAACTTATTAAAGGAAGAACGTAAAGTCATCAAAGATATCAGGGCCAAAGAAAGCAGCAGAGTGCTAGAGACTACAATCTCGTCAAACAACTGTGAAATTGTCCAACCTTGTAGCAGACATTAGACAAAGGCGAATGAAATTCTATGGGCACGTCTCTAGGCTTCCCAAAACAAGACTTACGCACAAAATTCTTAAATACTTAGGAGGACAAAGAGAATCAAGAAACTTCTCTAGCTTGAGCAGAAATGCTCTGAAGTCGGAGTTAGGGGAGCTATAAAGAACAACAATTAGAAGTTTGGTTTCACTAAATTCAACTGCCCTGCAGAACATTCAAATATGTGTTCAGTGCAGTGTCGTCATAGATCTATGAACTCAAATTGAATACTGTTTTTCTACGTACATAGCCACTCCCCCACCCCGCAAGGAACTCCTTGAGAAACAGCCAGCTGATCTGTATCGTGGTAAAGGAAGCTTCTTAATTGTCAAATTGTTTAAAATTATTGGTATATCAGAGCACCACTTAGAGTCAAAATCTATACACAGTTCGCTAACTTTATCTCTAATACCTCTTATATTTTGATGAAATATGCTAATTCCTTCCCTACTTGGAAACATTACATCCTGAGAAGGTGAGCCCATAGTTAGAGAGACTTCCTTTCAGAAGGTATACCTATCAGCTGACTTCAATCTAAAAAAGGTGCACCTCTAACACCAACTACTACAGGAATTTTTCCATGAGTGACACCACCACCACCACCACCACCACCACCGCCGCCGCCGCCACCGCCGCCGCCACCACCGCCGCCCACTACATTGTCACCTATAAACTTAGCCAGTCATCGTGTAACACTCTTTTCAGTAGTTATTTAATTTGATAAGCGCTTTTTAAACAGCATCGTTGCAACATTTCATATAAACAACTCTACAAATTAACACAGAAATACAGATACAGATATAAAATAGGTCAAAAACAGGTGTTACAAGCAAACCGATCTCTCGTCGGGAGAAATTTCTCAAGATAGTTCTTGATGTCTAGACACTTATGAGTTCGTCGCCAGGGTGACTAAGATGCTGTTTGTTAGATAAGTTTGTTTTATTTAAAAACTGTAAGAGTTTTCACATAAAAAATTCGGAGGCACTGCTTTTCAGCCCGTCCTAGTACTTACGGGTTTAGTTTAGTAAAGCCCTTTATTGTAATTCTGTCTGTAGTGACATTCGCTAATGCTCGGTATCAAACGTCCAGCCTTAAGACGACGGACCGCCCATGCGTGGAGGGCCCAATCGATGGCTGCACGTCACCAGCGCAGGTGGGCGTGGTGCAGGAGAACCCGGCCATCTACTACGTCTGCATCCGCGAGAATGGGAACCTCTTCCCAGACATGCGCAGGTGCCACCACGGGCAGATCTTCAACGTCACCACTGTCGGGTAAGTACTGAATGGGGCAACGCAGCGAGGAACGCCAGGAAAGAACCACGGTGGAAAACTTGATGGTATGGACATTGCACAGGGTGACCCAAGAAGAATGACCCGATTTTAAGTTGTAATAATACTGAGACAAGCGTCACTAGTAACTGAAACAGCGCTAGATGTAATCAGCATGGTCTAGAGTTTCAGAAAAAAATCCACTTGATGTCGCTACGAGCGCAGATTCCTCAATGCCAACGTGTCTCAACATTATATAGGGCGTACAGGACCGCAAGACCAGGCTTTACACCCTTAGCCCCACAGGAAGAAATCACATGCTGTTAAGTCGGGGGACCTAGGATGCCATGTTAAACAATGTGTTTATGTTCGTCCCTTAACTCGTGACATTGAAGAACTAAAAACCAGAATACCAGCTGCTGTAGCCACAGTGACAGAAGACACCTTACACTCAGTTTGGGATGAATTTGGCTATCGGCTAGATGTCGTCCGTGCAGCGAATGGAGGACATATTGAACATTTATGATGGATTTTTATAAATTTCTGTATTTTCTGAGTAATTTAGCATGTAATTTGTTGGTGTTACGCACTTCTTCCTAATAAATAATTCTATTTAAAATTGGGTCATTCTTTTTGACACACCCTGTACACTGGCTGACAAAAAATGTGAACCACCCAAAATGGGAGGAGGATACGAAATGAAACTTCACAGGCTGTGAGTGTGTATGATGTCATTTCAACGATTACAAAACATAGTCAGATTAAAAAACAACTTGCATTATGAGCGCACATATCAGCATGACATCCTCAATGCCATACTCTGTTCATCATAAGAATAAACCCGATGTAAACAAACACAAACGCAATCATTGGTCAGATCCTTATCACACGTACACTGGTGTTATTACGCTCTTGGAAATAAGTCCTACTTATACATTAGATATCTTAATATTAAGTTACGTTAAATGAAAGTTTAAGACATTCTAATGTATTAACAGCCATAATCACACTTAAGCAAAGTAGTTTTTATTTCAGAAATCGTGTGCAGTCACCGTCTCTGTACTGTTGTGTTCTGAGTAGCACTGTTAATACGCAGAATGAAAATGGCTGAAGCTGCTTCCCGCTCCGTAGTCAAACACGCCAGTGGAACACGGTTAAAAAGTGCCGAGAAATACGTTGTTCTTAATGTTTTTCATAATTTTACAGAAAACAACCGGCATCGAAATTTTCCAAGCGATGCTATTTGATGTAGTTGAGATATAAAGACAAGGGCCTTCATTTTTCAACCTCCGATAGGCTATAAATAAAAGATAAGTTCATAGAAAACAATTACCAAAAGTTTTGTACACTTATAGTTACTTTTCAACATAACCACCGAAAAGAGACATTTACCGTACCTGCGGACAAGCTTTGCAATACCTTCATCAAAAAATGTTGCCGCCAATGATGTCAAATGACACTGATATTGTTTCCAAAATCAGTTCAGGGAAAAGGTGAAAGTCACTGGGTGCCAGGTCAGGACTGTACGGCGAATGATCGAAAATGTTCGTTCAAATTGTTCAAGGAGCCGTTGGGTTGTGACAGCAGTGTGTGGCCGAGCGTTCTCATGGATCAACACGATTCCAGAAGCCAGCATTCCTCTTCGTTTGTTTTGAATGGCTCTCCGCAAACGTAAGGTTTCACAATAAGCAGCTGCACTTCGATTGTTTCTGGGCTGCATAAACTCTACAGGCAACACACCCTTTTGGTACAAAACATGGTAGCCATCACCTTTCTGTTGTTGAATGTTTGTTTGATTTTTTTTTTTTTGTGAATTTGGATGCATCCATTCTTGTGACTGTCATTTTTTTCCTGTGTGTCGTACTGGATCCAAGTTTTACCTCCAGTAACAATCGATTTCAAATCAAGCAAACGTGGAAGAAAACATGGTGTAATGTTTACATTAGGTTTATACGAGGGCAGTTCAATAAGTAATGCAACACATTTTTTTTTCTCGGCCAATTTTGGTTGAAAAAACCGGAAATTTCTTGTGGAATATTTTCAAACATTCCCGCTTCGTCTCGTATAGTTCCATTGACTTCCGACAGGTGGCAGCGCTGTACGGAGCTGTTAAAATGGCGTCTGTAACGGATGTGCGTTGCAAACAACGGGCAGTGATCGAGTTTCTTTTGGCGGAAAACCAGGGCATCTCAGATATTCATAGGCGCTTGCAGAATGTCTACGGTGATCTGGCAGTGGACAAAAGCACGGTGAGTCGTTGGGCAAAGCGTGTGTCATCATCGCCGCAAGGTCAAGCAAGACTGTCTGATCTCCCGCGTGCGGGCCGGCCGTGCACAGCTGTGACTCCTGCAATGGCGGAGCGTGCGAACACACTCGTTCGAGATGATCGACGGATCACCATCAAACAACTCAGTGCTCAACTTGACATCTCTGTTGGTAGTGCTGTCACAATTGTTCACCAGTTGGGATATTCAAAGGTTTGTTCCCGCTGGGTCCCTCGTTGTCTAACCGAACACCATAAAGAGCAAACGAGAACCATCTGTGCGGAATTGCTTGCTCGTCATGTGGCTGAGGGTGACAATTTCTTGTCAAAGATTGTTACAGGCGATGAAACATGGGTTCATCACTTCGAACCTGAAACGAAACGGCAATCAATGGAGTGGCGCCACACCCACTCCCCTACCAAGAAAAAGTTTAAAGCCATACCCTCAGCCGGTAAAGTCATGGTTACAGTCTTCTGGGACGCTGAAGGGGTTATTCTGTTCGATGTCCTTCCCCATGGTCAAACGATCAACTCTGAAGTGTATTGTGCTACTCTTCAGAAATTGAAGAAACGACTTCAGCGTGTTCGTAGGCACAAAAATCTGAACGAACTTCTCCTTCTTCATGACAACGCAAGACCTCACACAAGTCTTCGCACCCGAGAGGAGCTCACAAAACTTCAGTGGACTGTTCTTCCTCGTGCACCCTACAGCCCCAATCTCGCACCGTCGGATTTCCATATGTTTGGCCCAATGAAGGACGCAATCCGTGGGAGGCACTACGTGGATGATGAAGAAGTTATTGATGCAGTACGACGTTGGCTCCGACATCGACCAGTGGAATGGTACCGTGCAGGCATACAGGCCCTCATTTCACGGTGGCGTAAGGCCGTAGCATTGAATGGAGATTACGTTGAAAAATAGTGTTGTGTAGCTAAAAGATTGGGGAATAACCTGGTGTATTTCAATGCTGAATAAAACAACCCCTGTTTCAGAAAAAAAATGTGTTGCATTACTTATTGAACTGCCCTCGTACTTATGATGAAGAGAGTACAGCACTGTCTCCACTCCTGGGGTAAGCTGTCACACAGCTGTTGTACAATGGCTTCCTGCAGCATACCCAACAGAATCAGAGTCAGTGACATCCAGGATACTGGGACTGGGTGCCTATTCTGTATCTTTTCACCACTCTGCCGATCGTTTCGGTACTCAAGAGCACCGAACAGTCTAGTACTCGAATCAGAGCCCCTGCGTTATTCCGTATGCATTTCGGAAGCGTTACCGTTCGCGTTTAGAGATCCGTAGCGCTGTTGTCGGTTCGTGTCGAGCAAGCCAATCAAAAGCAAGCGGCCGCAGATCCGCGCATGCGCACTGCAGCGCGCACAGCGCCACGAACACAAAGCGGCTAGCAGACGACACAGGCGCGCTACTCTTCGAAGTACCGAAAATTGCGTTTACGTTTCCATAATGCATGGCACCGCACTCCACCGAGCTGACGTGCCTGCCTTCATCACTATCAGGCGCAGTATATACATTTCCATGATTCTCAGCTGAAATGCGTAGAAATTTTTACAGTTTCCCTAACCGCATGTTTCCATGCATGCATAATAACGATAGCGTATTTGACTGTATTCTGCAGATTGTTGTAAATGCCGCATTATGTTATCTTATTCTCATTCACACTGACACCGTGTTTTGGATTTTACGTTTCGGAAAATGAGTTAGAATAGTGTGTAGTACCACGTTGTACTAATACATCTATAAAACACCCAAAAACTTGATTCTGATAGTTTCAAAGAATAAGAAGACAAACTGAATGTGGTTATAACTCGCTCCTAGATATCCAAATGATTACGTAGACCACTTCGCTATATGATAGGTCAACGATTTGGGTCGTAAAAACAAAATTGAAAAAACGCATTTTCGAGAGCTCCTGCAGTCCGTCGAAGTTTATAACATGCATCTCATCAATGAAAATGTTTCGTATATGGTGCTACAGTCTAAAGATATTACGGCAGAGATCTTTCATCTCTGTCTACTGTTGTTGAGGATTCTACCGCAGATAAATACTTGTGACAAGCAAGATTATGAAGATGACTGCTGATAGTTACAATCCCAGTAATTTAAGTTGTGCTCTTAGATTCCTGTCTAGCCGCATACTCTGAAATCGCTACATATTCGGAAAAAATGGTGAACTATTTCCGACAAGAAAATATATAAAGGTCACTGTCGGTTGTTTCACTCTCAGCAGTTTCATCTCCAGCAATTTAATATGTTTTTTTAATTTACACACAAATCACGATATCATTACTGAGGAAGTCCGCTCTTACATGTAAGTAATAACGAATATTGCAGAAAAATCTCAACTTACACGAATAACAATGTTTCAGAACGTATTACATATATGAAGAGGAAAACAAAAAACCTTTTGCTCCCATTCGTGCGCTGAACACTTGGCCACGCCAAACGACATAAATGTAGTGCTCAATTCTTCTACTATTGCGTAGAGGAACGTAGGCCGGCTTCGTTGCCTAACGGTGATGCGTAAGTCATAAATGCGTGATAGTTTGGAAGCCTTCCAAACTCAGGCTTCACATAATTGCTTTCCCTTGTTATTTGAAAATTGTAAACACGTTTGGATAATTATTAACTAAACTATTTGTGGGAAAAAGTACACGAAGTCACTAGTAACGTCAGTTGACACTCATGTAATATGCGTAAGCAGATGGTTCAAATGGCTCTGAGCACTGTGGGACTTAACTGCTGTGGTCTGCAGTCCCCTAGAACTTAGAACTTAAACCTAACTAACCTAAGGACATCACACACATCCATGCCCGAGGCAGGATTCGAACCTGCGACCGTAGCGGTCACGCGGTTCCAGACTGAAGCGCCTTTAACCGCACGGCCACACCGGCCGGCTATGCGTAAGCAGAGCCGATGTCCCGGCGGAGGTTCGAGTCCTCCCTCGGGTGTGTGTGTGTGTGTGTGTGTGTGTGTGTGTGTGTGTGTGTGTGTGTGTGTGTGTGTGTGTGTGTGTGTCCTAAGGATAATTTAGGTTAAGTAGTGTGTAAGCTTAGGGACTGATGACCGTAGCAGTGAAGTCCCATAAGATTTCACACACATTTGAAGAGCAGATGTCTTTATATTTAATGATCTTATTTGCATAAAAATAAAACGTATTTGAGAGAATATTGATCGAAAACTTTTTTTATGTTGTCATTCACAGCACCAATCTAATCTAACCATATTTCTAACAAAGGAAAATAGTCTATTATGGACTCACTTTCCAACTGGACGCGTGCTCTGGTGATTCTTTAGTAACACAATCACTAAATCCAAAGCTAAAACCGCTAAATATGTTTAAAATAACAAATTATAGGTGTACATAAACCACAGCTCACCGATCAACAGGACCACACCGAAATCCAAAACCTCTCGGCACAATTGTCGTAAATTCGGTGGGAACACCGTCTGGTAACAGATCTCAGAAGCTTACTGAATAGGATATTTCGATAAAGAACCGAAAATGGCGTCACTACCGACACTGACCTACTACACCGATCGGTATGAACGAAACAGAATAGGGCCCCTGGAGAGTACACGCACGAAGTGGTTCCACGCGTCTTCTACCTGGACAGGCGGTTGCTTCCTAAACCGTGACGCCAGCTTCGTCTCTCCAAAACAACGGAAAAACGGGAGCTCTGTTCAGGCAGCCTAATCGTCGTCGTCGACTATGCTCATCCTGGGAAGTGCAGTACCGCATTCCTCCACTGCATACAATGCGGTGCCATTTGTCGGCGTTCCGTGCTTCCCAGTTATGGCACCGAGCCAAACGCAGGTGTTTGGATATGGTGTTTCCGCGCCTTACGCATTGCATGGCAATTCCCTAGTCTGGCTTCTGCTAATGTCAGACCAGTCGTGCGGGATAACACACGATATTGCAGGAGTGAATTGCTTGCTTGGCGCAGAATACGGCGGGGCTCACTAGTACATCATACACGGCAAGCCACCTAATGGCGTGTAGCGGAGGCTACTTTCGGTACCACTATCTCATCCCTCGAACCCTGTTCCTCGCGAACAGTGCGTGGAAGGAATAATTGTCGGTAAGCCCCCGTGTTGGCTCCAATTTCTCGAACTTTCTCCGCAGGCAGTAGGCGACATATGTGTGGGGGGGGGAAGTAAAAATATGTTGTCCGAATCGTCCTGAAAAGTGCTGCTCCGAAATATCAGCAGTAAATCTCCCCGTGATGCACAGCGCCTCTCTTGTAACGTCTGTCAACCGCTCTCTCGCCAGCTAAACGATCCCGTGACGAAAGGCGCGGCTCTCCGTTGGATCTTCTCTATCTGGTCCATCAGCCCTACCCGATAGATATCAGGGATAGATTAACAATGCTCGAGAATCGGGCGAACAAGCGCCTTTTCAGCCACTTCTTTCGTGGATGAGTTACATTTCCTTAAGATTCTTCAGATGAATCTGAGTCTGGTGTCTGCTTTTCCCACTGTCTGTTTTATGTGGTCATTCCACTTAAGGTCGTTCTGGTTAGTTATACCCAGATATTTTAAAGCAGATGCTGTCTCCAGCTGTTTGTTATCAATAGTGCAGCTGTACAGTAGTGGATTTCTTTTCCAATATATGCGCAATATGTTGCATTTATTTACGTTCCAAATCAACTACCGGAGCCTGCACCATTCATTAATTCTGTGCAGGTCGTTCTGTCGATTCTTACTATTTTCTGGCGTTGCTACTTTGGTATAGACAACTGAATTATTTGCGAATAGCCTTAAAGCATCCGATGCTTTCTAGTAGATCATCTATACTTATTCTAAACAGAAACGGTCCTATCACATTTCCCTGTGGTACTCCGGATTTTAGCTTTAGATCTGTCTATTTTGTTCCGTTAAAAGCGACTTGTTGAGTTCTATCTGCAAGAAAGTCTTGAATCCAGTCGCAAGACTGCTCCGATACTCCGTAAGCTCATTTTTTTTCCTTTCTTTCTTTCTTTTCATTGAACGGCAATGCGGGACAGTATCGAACGCCTTATGTTGTAGTCAAGCTTGGTCGGCTGGAACTTGTTGACGAGTACGGCTGCCCTCTAGTCCCCATGTAGGTCTACATCGCGTCACTGTCACAAATCTGGGTAGTGGACGAATCGACCTGTCGGCCGAATGGAGAGCCACAATTAGGTGCCTATCAGACTTTGTCAGGTGTAGAAGTACGAAACAGGAATTACTCTACAGCTGGTGCTAAACATCAATGTAGGGTCAGTGAGAATTCATCTGGAGCCCCATCCGCTTCCTGTAAAGGCTGGCGACGAATGTCAACACGCAATAAATAACCCAAGTTCCGTATGTCAGTATCTGTTTTAAACCCGTAGACATCTCGACTTTCGAGCCTACGAACTATGATTTGCGGACAGCATTGGATTTCTGTAATCATTTGAAGAAAACTGCTGCAGAATCGCATGGAATGCTTGTCGAAACTTTCGGTGAACATGCTCTTGGGAAAACGTCGTGTTTCGAGTGGTTCAACAAATTCAGACGTTGTGATCTTGACGTGAGAAACGATGAGCGCGGGAAGCCAGCGAAAAGGGTCGAAGACAACAAATTGCATACAATAACTGTATGGAAATGATACTCAGATTCAACGGGAACTCGCGGAACAATTGAATATGACGCAGAAAGCTTCGGTTGAAAGTTATGGGAAAGGCGCAGAAAGTGCGAAAATGGGTTCCGCACGAACTGAACGAAGGACAGAAAGCAAATCGAAAGACCACTTGCGAAATGCTGCTCGCGAGATACAAAAGAAAGTCGTGTCTCCGTCGAATAGTGACTGGTCTTGCAGTGCATGTCGATGGTTTGCCTGGATTCACCCATGATTTACAATGCTTAGGATAAAATGTGTCCATTTTTCATCACCTAACTGCCTCGGAAAGAAAACAATGCTGTGTGTTTGGTGGGATCAGAAGGGTGTCATCTATTATGAGCTGCTAAAACCTGGTGAAACCCTTAACACTGAATGCTGCCAGCAGCAAATGATCGATATAAATCGTGCATTACCTGAAAACCGACCGGAATATGGAAAAAGGCAACACAGACTCGTATTGCTCCATGATAACGCCCCATCATACGCAGCAAAACGGGTAATGGAAACGATCGGGGCCTTCAGTTGGGAAATACTAGGGCATGCGACTTGTTCTCCAGACTTGGCGCCGTCCGATTGTCATCTATTTGCATCACTGGGACACGCCTTCGCTGAACACCGCTTCACTTCGTATGAAAACGTACGAAAATTGCTCGCTGACTAGTTCGCTTCAAAAGAAGAACTGTGGTTTTTTTTTTTTTTTTTTTTTTTTTTGGTGTGGCATTCATAGCCTGCCGGAGAGGTGGAAGAAATGTATAAATAACAATGGAGATTATTTTGTATAAAATATTGCTTATTAATTTCAAGCAACAGACGTGTAGTTACGGCAACCAAATTGCGTTTTCATACTTCTACACCTGTTATAACACCGTCTCATACGAGGACGCGGCATCTTCGTATCCTTCACAGCAATCATTCGATATCTGACGCTGTTCACGGACGCTCTAATGTAGGGTCAGTATGGAGCTCGAGGGCCTAACAGCATTAGTGGTACCACGTCTCTCCATTTTTTGGGAGACATTAGTGGCGCTTTCAAGGTTCTATGAGAACGTTCTACCATTCCATTACTAGTAGGCTGGTATCTGGTTGTGTAGTATAGTTGGAATCGTCACAGTCTGCCAAGCTCCAGGAACAGAGTCGATTCAAACTGGCGTCCTTAGTCTGTGTGTAAAATGGACAGGGAACGAACACAAACATCTTTGCTTTAGGTTACTTTTTCTGATTCCTAGAAGCACCGAAGTATTTCTGTCTTTTTGTGACTTATTTTGTATTCATTATTTAGTGTCTAATCCGATATTTTTAAACTTGTTTAGAGATTTCTTTTATTTGGAGTGATTACAGCTGTGCACCCAGCAAACCGAAGCATCTTCGTTTATTTTTATACCTTTGATGACTCTTGGTAAAGAGCTTAATTTGCTCGTTACTGACCCCGTATCTCATTTTATAGTGCTCTATTTCCTAGTTATAAAGCTGACCAAGCACTGATGGCTCTATGTGGCGAATTTTCGTTTTTCCTGTCACTATCACTTAAAGTCTATCGTTTCATTGCACCCAATGTTTCGATTAAGATCCTGAGTAGTCACCCCAAAATCTAAGAAATAACTCCACTGCATAATTGGCGCCAACTATTTTCAGTTTGAGTCTTGCTTATTCGTGTAGGGTGTCTGATTCCGACGTTCTCTATCCTTCCACTTGTTCTGATCTTCTATGCCTGGTCGGACTGGAAGGGACCCCTTTTGCTGAATTAACTTTCTGTTAGCTCTTATTGATTTCTGTGTGTGCAATGGGCAGCCGAAGTAGTGTGGATTCCACAAATTAGTCAAAATTAGTTAAATCCTTCCTCATTTGTTCTTCATTTAGTGTATCTTACTTCGTTCACTTTATTCACGAACTTCTTGTACCCCACACTTTAGCGTATATAAAGCTAGACGCTAACTAATAGCAAAATTTGGAAATTTGTGGCAAGTTCCTATGGGACCGAACCGCTGAGGCATCGGTCCGTAGGATTACACACTACCTAATCTAATTTAAACTAACTTACGCTAAGGACAAAACGCACACCCATGCCCGAGGGAGGACTCGAACCTCCGACGGGGGAGAGCCCCGCGAACCGCGGCAAGGAGCACATACGAGGAAACTACCGCCAATACAGTGTCACCATAACTAACACTGAATTTCTGAAGTAGTAAACTGAGAACTTGTGACGGTATACATAAAATTTAACGATAAACACGGAAAAAAAAGAGTGTCAAGAATTGACGACAATTACGCCAGAAACGTTTGTGAGAAGCGAACGCTACGTACGAGACCGTGATTCCAATCTGGATAAGTGTATTACTGCGATTTCTAAACACGTTCACGGATGGAATCAATCTTTCAGCTAGCGACTGGTTGCTCCCGTACCTTCAGAGCCGTGTAAAGTCTCTCCCTGGGATCCGGTCAGTGGGTCGCGCTGGGACAGCTCACATGTCAAGCTGACTGTACTTGAGACACACGAAATAGTTTTCGATTTTCGATCGGACTAAAGACCACAGCAGCAACAAGAATCCGAAGGTCGGTTTGATGCAGCTCTCCACGCTATGTGGGCTGCAGTAGTTATCAGGGGATGAAGAGGCTTCTACAGGATAAATTTCAACTGAACCTGCTTATTGCATTCGTGTAGTGATCTCCCTCTACAGTTCCCCCCCTCCCCACACACATATCCCTCCAATACCAAACTGACGATTCCTTGATGTGTCATTATATGTCCTGTCAACCGGTACCTTCTTTAAGTCACGTTACACCACAAACGTCTTTTCTCCATAGTTCAGTTCTGTATCTCCTCATTAGCTACGTGATCTACCCATCTAATCTTCAGCATTATTCTGCAGCACGACGTTTCTAAAGCCTCTATTCTCTTCTTGTCTCCACCTTTCACTTCCTTTGAAGGCTACGTTCCAGAAAACGGTTGCTCGCACTTAGAGAAATTTGTTAAGATCTTACATAAATCTATTTCTCTTCTTCAGAAAAGCTTTTCTTGCCCTTGCCAGTTTACATTTTACATCCCCTCTTTTTCGACCATCATCGTTATTTTGCAGCCCAAACAGTAAAATTCGTCTATCACATTTAGTGTCCCATTCCCTAATCTAAATCCCTCAGCATCGCCTGGTTTAATTCGTATTCTATTATCCGTGTTTCCTTTTGTTGATGTTCATGTTGTGTCCTCCTTTCAAGACGCTGTCCATTCCGTTCAACTGCTCTCCCAAGTCTTTTGTGATCTCTGATAGAATTACAGTGTCATTTGTAAATCTTAAAATTTTTATTCCTTCTTCCTGATCTCTAACTCCACCTCCGAGACATTTTCTGAATTTTTTTACTGCTTGCTTAGTGTACAAATGAAGTGACATTGCAGATAGGCCGCAACCCTCACTCACTTCCTTCTGAACTACTGTTCCCCTTCATGCTTTTCGACTTTGACAACGGTCGCCTAGTTTCTGTACAAGTTACATAATCTCTCGCTCCCTGTATTTCACCCCTACTGCCTTCATAATTTCATTAAGTGTATTCCAGTCAGCTATGTCAAATGCCTTCTCTACGTCATAAATGGTACAAACGTAGGTTTGATTTCTTGGATCCTATCTTCTAAGGTAAGTCGGAGTGCCGTGTGATCCAAAATATTTCTGGAACGCAATGATATTCCCTGACATTTGATTCTATATTTTTCATTTCTTAGGCAAATAATTCGTGTCAGTATTGTGCAACCAGGACTTTTTGAACTTGGGTAATATTCACAACGATTATCATCTGCTTTCTTTGGAACTGGAAATATCATACTCTTCTTGAAGTTAATGGGTACTACTCATTCTTGTCGAGTATAAACGTTTAACTTTTTACATAATGTAAGTGCGGCATTCACTCCGCTAAATGGCAACCATATATCACCACAACTACGAGTAAGTACCCAACTCAGTAATCTTACGTAAATGAGCGTGCTGTAAACTAATAAACAGTAATAACAGAACACTAGTTAATCAACGACTATTGAACGCAACGCTGACCAAATCTCATTAAAAAATCAGTTCATATTAAAGGTACATAAAGAATACAAATTTAATCTCTTTGACTGCGTTACTAAGACAAAAGATGAGTTACCATTCTCATTATGACAAAACAGTCATTTGTCTGAAAACTGACCACCGTTCCTAATGTGTGGCCGGCCGCGGTGGTCTAGCGGTTCTAGGCGCGCAGTCCGAAACCGCGCGACTGCTACGGTCGCAGGTTCGAATCCTGCCTCGGGCATGGATGTGTGTGATGTCCTTAGGTTAGTTAGGTTTAAGTAGTTCTAAGTTCTAGGGGACTGATGACCACAGTAGTTAAGTCCCATAGTGCTCAGAGCCATTTGAACCTAATGTGTGTGTGTGTGTGTGTGTGTGTGTGTGTGTGTGTGTGTGTGTGTGTGTGTGTGTAATGGCAGCCCGACGGCAACAACCCCCATGTTCTTCACACTACTGTAGCCTATTAGTGGCTTTGCACTGTTCCTAACGCGATCGTTACGACTTCCACTCCTGCGTCAGCGTGCCCATCTCAGTGTTATTTATATCCAACGTCCTCTACTATTAATCGGATATATTCGAATTCTTGTTTTCCGTTATAGTTTTCGTCTTTACGACTCCGTCAAACACTGTATAAGTTCTTTCCTGAAGTCTTAACATAAACCTGGCTTATCAGACCAGCTTCTACTAGACTCGACGGCATTACAGTCCAAATGATGACCCACTACAGTCCACGACCAGTTAACGAACTACCTAAATAGAAGCTACACACTACACGAATGCCGATCAGGTTTCCGTAAACGTTGTAGATCTACATCTGCCTTAATAAAGGTAACTTACGACCTGAAGCTTGTGATGGATGTACAAGATGCGACTATCATGTGGTTCTTAGACTTCAGAAAAGCCTGTGACAATGCCGACTTCTACATTTTACTTGGCAAACTTACACCCTAAATTTGTCGCCAGCTGCAGTGCAATAGTTCGACTCAAACCTGACGTCTCGCCAGCATTGCGTCACGTCCAGCACCATTAGGTCACAGTGGGGACGGTAGTATCAGGCGTTCCTCAGGATTGGGTATTAGGTTCGAATCTCTTTTTGTTTTGTCTTTTTGCAAACGCCACATGTTCGCTGCAAGCCGTAATTTTTCGCGAGGGCATGCAGCTCTACTGAATGGTTAAGTGATGATGATGGCATCCTCTTGAGTAAAGTATTCGGAGAGGTGAAATAGCCCCCTATTCTCCAGGTGGAGAAAACTCAGGAGGATGCCATTATCAGGGGAAGGGTAACTGACATTTCACGCTCCGATCCGCAGAGCGCCAGATACCTTAATTGGGAAGATGGGTTAGAAATTTTAAAAAGGGAAATTAATATGTTAAAGTTGGACATAGTGAGAGTTAGTGAAATTCGGCGACATGGGCAACAGGGCTTGTGGTCAGGCCAATACAGGGTTATAAATACAAAACAAATAGCGGGAATGCAGGAGCAGGTCTAATAATGAATAAGAAAACAGTTACGCAGATAAGGTACTACGAACAGCACAGTGAAAGCATTATTGTAGCCAAGACAGACAAAGCTCACACTCACCACAATAGCACAATTTTATATGCCAACTGGCTCCCCAGATTATGAAGAGGTTAAATAAATGTGAAGGAGGAAGCTTCCTGGTAGAAGCATAATTTAGAGCACAATTTAGTCATCACTGACACTTGGTGTAAGAATCATGAAAGACGGTTGTATGCGTGGAAGAGACCTGAAGACACTGGCAGGTTTCAGATTGATTATATAATGGTAAGATAGAGATTTCGGAACAAGGTTTTAAATTGAAGATACTTCCTGGGGCAGATGTGGACTCTGACAACAATTTGTTATGAAGTGTAGATTAAAACTAAGCAGATTGTAAAAAGGTAGGAAAATAAGGAGATGGGACCTGGATAAACTGAAAGAGCTAGAGGTTGTTGAGGACCATTAGCGAACGATTGACAAGAACAGGGGAAAGAAATACAATAGAGAAAGAATGGGTAGCTTTAAGAGATGAAGTAGTGAAGGCAGCAAGGGGTCAAGTAGGTAAAATGACGAAGTCCTTGGGTAACACAACAGGTATTTAATTGAACTGCTGAAAGGAAAAATGCGCCGAAAGGGAATACAAACGTCTAAAAAATGAGACTGACAGCAAGTATAAAATGGCTAAGCAGGGGTGGCTAGAGGACAAATGTAAGAACTTAGAAGCATATGTCACTAGGGGGAAAATAAATACCGCTTACAGGAAATTAGATACTTTTGCAGAGAAGAGCTGTATCAATATCAAGAGCTCACACTGGAAACCACTACTAATCAAAGAAGGGAAAGCTGAAGGTAGAAGAAGTATATAGAGAGTCCATACAAGGGTTATGTAGTTGAGGGCAATATTACAGAAATGGAAGAGAACGTAGGTGAAGATGAGATGGGAGGTATGATACTGCGTGAAGAATTTGACGGAGCGTTGGAAGACCTAAGTCGAAACAAGGCCCAGGGAGTAGACGACATTCCGTTAGAACTGCTCTTAGCCTTGGGACAAGCGGCCATGAAAAAACTCTTCCATCTGGTGAAGCTGGCGAAATACCCTTAGAGTCCAAGAGGAATCTAATGATTCCAGATACAAAAAAAGTAGGTGCTGAAAGGGGTGAATATTATCGAATTGTCAAAGAATTCGTGTTAGTATTTTGCAATCATGACTTATTAAATTATCGAAGAATGGAAAAACTGGTAGTAGCGGACCTCGTGGAAGATCAATTCGGGTTCGGGAGAAACGTAGGAGCACGCGAGGCAATACTGACGCTACGACTTGTTTTAGAAGATAGGTTGAGGAAAGTCAAAGCGACGTTTAAGGCATTTGCAGACTTAGAGACAGCTTTTGATAATGTTGACCGGAATACTCTCTTTGAAATCAGGGATAAAATACAGGGAGAGAAGGGCTGTTTACAACTTCTACAGAAACCAGATAGCAGCTATAATCGCCAAAGGGCATGAAAGGGAAGCACTGGTTGAGAAGGGAGTGAGACAGGGCTGCAGCATATCCCCTATGTTATTCAATCTGTCAAGTGAACAAGCAGTAAAGGGAACAAACGAAAAATTTGGAGTGGGAATTAAAATTAAGAAAGAAGAAATAAAATCTTTGACAGAATTACAATGCAATTTGCAAACCTCAGAGACAGCAAATAACTTGGAAGAGCAGTTGAACGGAATGGACAGTGTTTTGAAAGGAGGATATAAGATGAACATCAAAAACATCAAAAGAAGTGTATTGGAATGAAGTCGAATTAAATCAGGTGATGGTGAGGGAATTAGATGAGATGAGTTTTGCTGTTTTGGCAGCAAAATAACTGATGATGGCTTTTTTGAAAGTATTTGAATGGACTGTGGTCATGTATGGAAATGAAGCGTGGACGATAAACAGTTTAGACAAGAAGAGAATAGAAGCTTTTGAAATCTAGTGCTACAGAAGAATGCTGACGATTAGATGGGCAGATCGCTGAATAGAATTGGGGAGACAAGAAGTTTGTGGCACAGCTTGATCAAAAGAAAGGATCTGTTGATAGGACACATTCTAAGACATCAAGGGGACACCAACTTAGTATTTGAGGGAATTGTAGGGGGTAAAAACTGTTCAGGAGATCAAGAGATGATTACACTAAGCAGATTCAGAAAGATGTAGTTTGCAGTAGTTATTCGGAGATGAAGAAGCTCGCACACGATGGAATAGCATGGAGAGCTGCATCAAACCAGTCTTTGGTCTGAAGACCACATCAACAACGGTGGTGACCTGCAGCTGTATCTAAGTGTAAATGAAGACAGTGTACAAGGACGGTATTTAGATTCTCGATAGCTAACAAAATCGGCGCAGGATTTAGGGTTAAAGCTCAACCCATCAAAACCTAAGCGGTATTGGTTGGTCATTCTTGCCTCATTAACCCAAAATATCGGGAATAGTTAAGTCTAAATGGGACAGATATCAACTTCTGTCCTTCAGTATGGAGTCTAGGAATAATACTATATCTAAATCTGAACTAGACTGTGCTCGTTACTGCAATATGCACAAAGGCGTCAGCATCTCCCGATGCTCTCTAAAAATATAAAAAGCTCTTCCCTCTTGACCTGAAAACGAAACTTGTACAAACATTCTTCCAGTTAGTGATTTCAGCGATGTTATCCTGGAAGGTCTTTCTCAGGAAGCTCGCGGCGCCTGAAAGTGGTTATCCATGCGTTTTTTCGTTATATCCGTGATGTTCGACTCTTTGATCATATTTCATCATCAACGCAGAGCTATCAAGGATGTGTGCAGAAAAACGCATAGATTTTCTTACCGTCTGCCTTCTCTACTGTCTTGTCAACGTACAATATGCCTCATATGTTTCCTAGACCTTAAAACTCCTGTCTGAACAACATTGCAGGAACATCCGTTCTCATCAGAGGAAAATCCTCTTTGTCTCACTGCATCGTTCAGCCACTTTCTCGAATTCCTTCTCAGTGGCAGGAATCCGACTCTCCAATAACTCCTGCATTATTTTAGAGAACTGAATAACATCTCCAGCATCAGAAGACAGCTGATGACTTATCTACTGAGGCAACAATAGTGAATACCATTGTGCTTGTATGGAGTCGTTATCCCCGTAAATCTTTCTTTCCAACCAGATCTTCCTCATTTCAAATATTCTTAGCTCGTGCAGTCTCTTTAAACTACCTTTCCTCAGAATTTGCCAAGTTGAAAAAAAAAATCTGCATTACACCTATAAACCCTATTTACATCTGCCGTTATTGTTATTATTCTCATTATTATTATGACGTTAAGCAAATAACTTGATCAATTTTTCATTGAGTTCTTCTTGTCCTTCCAATAAGCTTTCATTCTTTACCAAAAGGCTTGTTTATGCTCATCCGACCACTTTGGTCTGTACTGGTTTTCTTTCGGTTACTCTGATATAAATTCCCATTTGCTACTTTGTGTGTCTGAAGGGTTCTCCTTCTACAGTGTCGGCTGGTCTTATATTTGCATGATTTAGGTCCTTTCGAATTTCATCCACACAAGGTGTGGAATTCTTAAGTGAAGTTACATAATCATTCTCTTCGTCAGTCGATTTTCTGATAGTCGGCTGAGATTGCCAAAGAATTTCATTCGTCTGTTCCTATTATCCATTTTGATGTTTGAAAACTTTTCTTTTTTAACTGATTGTAGCCCATAACCGTTTTGGGTATGTCTTCCGCCTAGAGTTTGCCTGGTGATCTTTCTCTCTTCTTTTTAATGTCTTCAAGTTGTTGATTTCTGTTAAGGGTTAGTGTTTCCTTTGCGTAGAGAATTGCTGGTTTTATGACAGTATTTTAGTGTCGAATTTTTGCCCCCCTGGATATTAATTTTTTGTTGTAGAGGTTTTGTTTAAACACTGATCCTTTTTTAATTTGAGGCGATGTTGGTGTGAGATTTTTCTCAATATCTGCCGGCTCGATGAATTCTCAAAGGTATTTTTAAAGTGTGGGACTCTGTTGTTGTTGTTGTTGTTGTTGTTATTGTTGTTGGCTTCAGTCCTGAGATTTGTTTGATGCAGCTCTCCATGCTACTCTATCCTGTGCAAGCTTCTTCATCTCCCAGTACCTACTGCAACCTACATCCTTCTGAGTCTGCTTAGTGTATTCATCTCTTGGTCTCCCTCTACGATTTTTACCCTCCACGCTGCTCTCTAATACTAAATTGGTGATGCCTTGATGCCTCAGAACTTGTCTTACCAATCGATCCCTTCTTCTTGTGAAATTGTGCCACAAACTCCTCTTCCCCCAATTCTATTCAATACCTCCTCATTAATTATGTGATCTACCCATCTAATCTTCTGCATTCTTCTGTAGCACCACATTTCGAAAGCTTCTTTTCTCTGGACTCTGCAAGCTTGAAAACAAAATATGGTAAAATTAACAGTTTGTTTTTGAACAAAAGAATTCAGTTTTCTCAAATGAAATTTGTAAACCTACTTTTCCTGCACATTCTTTCAGTATTTCCAGCTGTTTGACAGCAATCTGCTAACCCTCTGTTAATATCGCCAGGTCGTCCGCAAATGCAGGATATGGTATGTAGAGGTTGCTTTTGGCAACGCCCAGTTGGATTGGCTTCCAAACCCCACTTTTCTTGACTTCTTTCTCAGATTCTTCTATAACTTTGTCTAGAATTACGTTGAACAGAATTGGAGAGATTCCACCACCTTGTCTCACACCTGTTTCAATGTCGAAGGGCACTGAGACCTCCCGCAAAAATTCTACTTTCGATTTCGTGCCAATTAGTGTTTGTTTTATGATTTCTCGTGTTTTGAGATCTAATCCCCTCTCTTCTAAAATTTGGAATGGTGGGGGCCTGTCTGTTGAATCGTGTGCTTTTATCAAATCTAAAAATGTGCATCTACAAGTTTTTAACTGAGAGCTCGCATTTTGCGTATGGTTTTGAGGTTGAAAATTTTCTCCTTACATGATCTGTTCGGTCTGAATCCTGCTTGATATTCTGCTATTTTGGGTTCTTATTGTTGTTGTGTTCTAGTCAAGAGACAAGCTGATGGTAATAATAATAATAGAAATTATCAGTGGTAGCGGGAGCAGTAGTAGAAGTATTACAAGTATTAACTTTATTAGTTCATAGTCAATATTATTTACTCACATTACAGACCCTCAAATGATTTTAATGGTAATTGTCTTCTTAAAGTTGTTACTTCTTAGGTAACTGTGACATAAGAAAAGGTACTGAATGTGTGAAACCCTAGTCGGATGGTCCTAATCAGGTCAGGTTAAACAAAGAAATAAAATATTGTACATTACACAAAAGAGTCATTGTTACTTCCCCAGTATCATGTATACAGGGTGGTCCATTGATCGTGACCAGGCCAAATTTATAACGAAATAAGTTTCGTTCTTTGTAGTTTTTTCGTTTGACGTTTGTCTAGCTTGAAGGGGGAAACCACCAGATGGCGCTATGGTTGGCGCGCTAGATGGCGCTGCCATAGATCAAAGGGATATCAACTGCGTTTTTTAAATAGGAAATACGAAAGTTTTAGTTGACTTTTTTCGCTTTGTGATAGATGGCGCTGAAACAGTCACAAACATATGGCTCACAATTTTAGACGAACAGTTGGTAACAGGTAGATTTTTAAATTAATATACAGAACGTAGGTATCTTTGTACATTTTATTTCGGTTGTTCCAATGTGATACATTTCTGAGAACTCATGCTGTTACAGCCTGATTACCTGTAAATACCACATTAATGCAATAAATGCTCAAAATGATGTCTATCAACCTCAATGCATTTGGCAATACGTATGAAGACATTCCTCTCAACAGCGAGTAGTTCGCCTTCCGTAATGTTCTCACATGCATTGAAAATGCGCTAACACATGTTGTCAGGCGTTGTCGGTGGATCACGATAGCAAGTATCCTTCAACTTTCCCCACAGAAAGAAATCCGGGGACGTCAGATTCGATGAACGTGCGGTCCGTGGTATGGTGCTTTGACGACGAATCCACATGTCATGAAATATACTATTCAATACCGCTTCAACCGTATGCGAGTTATGTGCCGGATATCCATCATGTTGGAAGAACATCGCCATTCTGCCTTCCAGTGAAACATCTTGTAGTAACATCGGTAGAACATCACGTAGGAAATCAGCATACACTGCACCAATTAGATTGCCATCGATAAAATGGGGGCCAATTATTCTTCCTCCGAAAATGCCGCACCATACATTAACCGGCCAAGGTCGCTGATGTTCCACTTGTCACAGCCATCGTGGATTTTCCGTTGCCCAAGAGTGCATATTATGCCGGTTTACGCTACCGCTGTTGGTAAATGACGCTTCGTCGCTAAATAGAACGCGTGCAAAAAATCTGTCATCGTCCCGTAATTTCTCTTGTGCCCAGTGATACAACTGTACACGACGTTCAAAGTCGTCGCCATGCAATTACTGGTGCATAGAAATATGGTACGGGTGCAATCGATGTTGAGGTAGCATTCTCAACACCGACGTTTTTGAGATTCCCGATTCTCCCGCAATTTATCTGCTACTGATGTGCAGATTAGCCGCGGCAGGATCTAAAACACCTATTCGGACATCATCATTTGTTGCAGGTCGTGGTTGACGTTTCACATATGGCTGAACACTTCCTGTTTCCTTAAGTAACGAGCTGGCCGCTGGTGGCCGAGCGGTTCTGGCGCTACAGTCTGGAACCGCGCGACCGCTACGGTCGCAGGTTCGAATCCTGCCTCGGGCATGGAAGTGTGTGTTGTCCTTAGGTTAATTAGGTCTAAGTAGTTCTAAGTTCTAGAGGACTTATGACCTCAGCAGTTGAGTGAGCCATTTGAGCCATTTTTGAACCTTAAATAACGTAACTATCCGGCGAACGGTCCGGACACTGGAATGATGTTGTCCACGACACCGAGCAGCATACATAGCACACGCCCGTTGGGCATTTTGATCACAATAGCCATACATGAACACGATATAGACCTTTTCCCCAATTGGTAAACGGTCCATTTTAACACGGGTAATGTATCACGAAGCAAATACCGTCCGCACTGGCAGAGTGTTACGTGATATCACGTACTTATACGTGTGTGACTGTTATAGCGCCATCTACTACAAAGCGAAAAAAGTGGTCCAACTAAAACATTCAGATTTCTTTACGTACTACACCTACATGTAATAAAAAATGGAGGTTCCTATTTAAAAAACACAGGTGATATCCGTTTGACCTATAGCAGCGCCATCTAGCGGGCCAACTATAGCGCCATCTGTTTTCCCCCTTCAAACTAGACTAGTTTCCGCCCTTGTAGTTTTTTCATTTGACGCTTATTTCGTGAGATATTTGGCCCAGTCACGATCAATGGACCACCCTGTATACATGATACTGGGGCAGTAACAATGACTCATTTGTGTAATGTACAATATTTTACGTTAATTTAAGCACTTACTTTATAACTTTACAGCATCATAAAGCACATAATTTATTCTCAAGCAAATGTTTTTATTTAATTTGTCTATAGGTGCACAGACACACAAGAAAATTGAAGCACCGCGGCTTCTGGGTAAGATTAAAGTCAACAGAGTACCTCATCACCATGTGGAGCTTCTGCCATGTCCACAGCCATTACGGACCACAGCGGCCGAAACTGGAACTCTGATAGTGTCTCACAACCAGAAGATGGACATCTACAATGATCATAGACATAAGTTCAACATCCATTTTTCAGTTGTTTATTAGTACCAGCACCAAGAAATGTAAATAATTTGTGCATAACTAGTCAAAAGCAACTGAAAACGTTACATTAACTAATCTGTGTGTCAAGTGTTTGATTGCCAACCTGTTCACAGACATATGCCAAGTAAGAAAACTATTTGGATGTTGCACAGCTTAACCATAATACTCAGCACAACCATTTCAGAAGTACTACCATACTAAACATTTCTTTTTCTACGGTAAATAAAAACAGACCCATAACTATAACGTCTATTAAAATATGTTCTATACAAACTCATCTTGTGGTAAATAATATCAAATAAACTACCCAAGAATAAGGTATGCAAACGTCACTGAATATCGTGTGCACCACATACCTCCAGATGCAGTTTCACGTTAACAAACAAAAAATTTCGCAAAAAAGACCCTTCAAGTGGATGCTCTTGTTGATGCTGCGGAAAACCATATTCTCTTTCAACTTTAATTGCACATAAATGCTGGATATAGTTCGCTCTGACAAGGCATCCACAGTTTAACCAAAGCTGAAAAACAGTCAAACATACTCAGCTTCTTACAATCGTTCTTGCATATTTATATGTGTCTTCATTTACATCTTCTCTGACAAACCTCGAGGGCTTCCTTCACTACTTTTTTATGTCTATATAAATGCTGGAATATTGCAACTGTTTTTAATCATAACTCAAATGTTGCCACTGCACTGGTTCTTGTTTTATCGGAATACATTGGAACTGAAGATATGTTTACTCTGAATTAGTATACGGTAAAATATGATGTATTCATTTGCAGCTGAAAGCTAAACCTAATTCCTGACATACATGCAAACTCACTGAACCACTCATACATGAAGAGGTCGTCAGAGCAAATTTTTCTATGTAAAGTTATAAAAGTTGGAGCTGATGTGAATTTTATGAAATTCTATTAAACAATCTATGCATTTAATATGGAATAGCTGTACCAAAGTTCCCATCACTGCTTACATAGTCACACGACTATATGCTAACCGCGATCTTTCATTAATATGCATACTTATCGATAGAACTGAAGTGATCTTTACACTGGTTTATACTTCTTTCAGGAAAGCACAGTTGTCCTAGACGAACTTCCTAATGTAACACTCACTGTTTGTTTCAATCTCCTTGGTAAAATAACTCAAAGTATCGGACTGCATCTAATGTCTTAATTTTCAGCATAATGCGCCTAATAAAACGAATTTTGTTTTATTTTGCTAGTGAATTACTGCAGTAGCTGAAGATGGCTATCGATCTGTGGTGTGGAGATATTCTGCTAAATCAAAAGAAACTGAAAATTCAAACGCTGAAATTATGCATAAAAATATATGCTCCTTCAAAATAACTGTCCCAACTAATAATGTATGGCCATAAAAGATACCAAATACCTTCATGGTGATTATCTGTTTCGGTCTACTCATTTATTGTGGGCAACAATGGACACCAATGCAATCTTTAATTTATGTGGCATGGCGTTGGTTTATTTAAGCTTTTACTTTCAAACCAAAAAATTTGTGCACAGCCCTGAGAATAAAGTAACTCTTGTAATTAATGCACCGTTCCAAGCTTGTTCTCAGTAGCACAAGGAACGTTCAACATTCACTTTCTTTGGTACTGTGTACTGCGGCTACAGCCCACTGGCTCAGTCCTCATTTTGATCAAAACACACAGCCGCTATTTTCTGCATGCACCGGCACTGCTATTGGCCCTTACACCGAAACTTCAAGAATCGTGCAGATTCTCGTCAACGTTCTTTCGATGACGTGATGTCTGCATACTGAATGATCTTCTGCATCGATTATCTTGAACAATCTTTCGTGCAGTTCAGTTTTCTGTTCTGCTTCTCTATTTATTAGTGAAACCCTCAACTCAATTGAAAACTTCAAACCTTCTACCCTTCGTCGTTAATTTCAGTGACTCGTTACAATTATGACGCCATCACCAATGTCTGGAAACATCTTCATTCCACTCTTTCAATATTTCGACTCAACTCTCCATACTTTATCATCTGGCAATACCACTAAGGACACTACTCTTATTCCACAAAGTGCCGTCATTTCTCCTCTAAAATATGCCATGTCCTTTCTGTCTATCGTTATAATTCCGATTATCATCGTCAACTGTCTCTTTCTCCTCAATAATATTAGAGAGATATATTTTTACATATTGAGCCATAGCACTTCCCATGCTCCATCCCTGAATGAAACAAGAAGAAACCCTAATAATAGGTACAAAGAAATGTACAAACCATCAACATAGATGTTGATGTTGTGTTGCCATTCACGAATACCTTTCCAAGTGTGTTTTCAAATAGGTAGTGGTCTAGTGGTTAGCGTCCCTCTCCGGTTCCAGGTTCGATTTCTTCCTGCTTTCTTCATATGTGATCTGGGTGTGTTGTTCTAATACTTTCATCTCTTCTCCATCATAAAGAAGCGCAAGTATCTGAAGGGACATGGAATGGAAAGACGTGCACCAGGAGGATGAACAACTCTGAAGAAAGGGAGGGCTCCTCTGGCCAACGGAGCCATCTTTTCATTCCCATTTCTGTGAAGACAATATGTAATGTCGATTCATTCTGTCAATGTACTCCATGGGCTATTTTGGCGCTTTATCTACTATGTTTCAAAAGTGTTGCGCTCCTGTCGTTATTCGTCATTAAGAAACAAGACTGTGGAAAAAATGCTTACTGTGAATGCTGGGATCAAATCGAGATTATTCACTATAGGTACTTACTCTCCCCACGCCTATAGACTATACGAAATTGCTTAGTAGCTGCATTTAGCAATCGATTTCGTTTAAAAAGAGAAAATAAGGGGGAGGAATAACGAAGACTGGAATGTATCTGTACAATAGATGTAGCTGAAATGTATGTGCATTCGTGAGACAAAGAAAATGGTCCAAAAAAATAAACTAGAATTTTCCCCACAGCTTGGCTCCTGTATGCATTCAACAAACATACTGAATACACCTCATCCCTGTATCGCCCTATTCCACCCTCTGTCTGTCCACCTTATCCTTCCACCTCTATCTGTATGTCTCCTCCTCCCCACTCTCTCTCTCTCTCTCTCTCTCTCTCTCTCTCTCTCTCTCTCTCTCTCTCTCCATTCCCTCCTCCCCTATCTTTGTACATTTCCTTTACCCCCCTCTCTCTCACCATATCTTCCTCCGCCTCCCTCAGACAGTTTCTTCCTCCCCCTTCCTCTTTTCATCTCCACTTCCCCTACCATCTGCTTACAACTCCTCTACATCTGCATCACAAATCTACTCCTCCTCCTCCCCTCCCTCTGATCATTTCCTCCTCTCCTTGCTCAGTCCACCTCCTCCTCTACATACCTTAACCCGCCCCCCAACCATGTTCATCAGTACATTTTCCATTTGCGTTATAGTTCCCACAACATACTTGTCATACAGGGTAGGCTAAACATCAGGGGCTTGAAAACAATCATTCATTTGCCCCTGACATACAGGCCTCCATGCATAGCATTTCAATAAAGCAGGCCAATATCACTCCAACGCCATGTACCTATAATGCAGGGCAGCCTACATATCAGGGTCCATAAAACCATTTCTTGCACCTGAAATGTAGGCTTCCCTGCAAAGCAGATTGATTAGGCAGGCCAATACTGTCTCCACACCACATTCATGCCATTCATCAAAAAACCAGAAGCTAGAAAAGTATGTTCTTCCCTCTGCTCCTATTGGAACTAGCAGATTATAACAGGTTATAAAACCCATAGTGCTGATACTAATAAGACCCACTGTTTCTGTGTGAGATTTGGTTGGAATGGATCCATAGGTTTGGGAGCAGATATTGGACATACACTCTGAGATTATATATATACATATATATATATCATACAACAAATTAGAAGGTATCAGATAGATTATATAATGGTAAGACAGAGATTTAGGAACCAGGTTTTAAATTGTAAGACATTTCCAGAGGCAGATTTGGATTCTGACCACAATCTATTGGTTATGAACTGCAGATTGAAACTGAAGAAACTGCAAAAAGGTGGGAATTTAAGGAGATGTGACCTGCATAAACTGACTAAACCAGAGGTTTTACAGAGTTTCAGGAGAGCATAAGGGAACAATTGACAGCAATGGGGGAAAGAAATACAGTAGAAGAACAATGGGTAGCTTTGAGGGATGAAGTAGTGAAGGCAGCAGAGGATCAAGTAAGTAAAAAGACGAGGGCTAGTAGAAATCCTTGGGTAACAGAAGAAATATTGATTTTAATTGACGAAAGGAGAAAATATAAAAATGCAGTAAATGCAGTAAATGAAGCAGGCAAAAAGGAATACAAACTTCTCAAAAATGAGACCGACAGGAAGTGCAAAATGCACGCGCACGCACACGCACACACACGCGCACACACACCTTTGGTCCGCTGTGTGCAGATGCCTCTACTTCGTGGCATAATGAATGCCTTTCGCTCAAACTATTAACAGTGATGAACCTGCATAGTAGAAAATGTTGAAGCAAAAGCGGCTTAACTTGATCTGAACATTTGCTCATTAATCTGGAAGTCCCGCGTGAATCTTCTTTTACAAGACATGAAAGAGATACAATTAAATATGAAATACTGACTTCTTTACATCAGTACGATGAAAATATGTTTTATTTTATGAATAACAGCTAAATCCGCAGGGACGAGTTTCAGTTTAAACTATGTAGGCCTAATGTAAGTGACAAAGTTATGAACTGGAAACTCTTCACTTAAGTTACACTGGAAATATAACATATTAAAAAAAAGGGATCATTAAGTATTAAGTGTGCGTGACTAAGGTGGGAAACCGGCGAAAGGCATAAAGTGTAAGTGAAATCCTGTGTTTGGCAAGCGTTACCATGTGTAACTGGAACATTTCGCTGACGCGAAGAAGAGGATGAACACTTTGCTTACCTGGACTTGATCACGAGAGCATCTGACTGGTTGAGATTTAACGAGTGCAAGCGGGTTGTCCTTGGAAGGTCCTGCAAGGCATTCCACATAAACCCGATGATTCGACCACGTTATCCTCTTTACGCCAAGACGGGGCGATTGCAAATGGTTCAAACGGCTCTGAGCATTATGGGACATAACATCTGAGGTCATCAGTCCCTTAGAACTTAGAACTGCTTACGCCTAACTAACCTAAGAACATCACACACATCCGTGCCCGAGGCAGGATTCGAACCTGCGACCGTAGCAGTCGCGCGATTCCGGACTGTAGCGTCTAGAACCGTCCGGCCACCTAGGCCGGCGGCTATGTGGTTCCGCAATTTATAATAATAATAATAATAATAATAATAATAATAATCCCCGTGGAGGCCCGGGAAAAGAATAGGCCTCCGGTATGTTCTGCCAGTCGTAAAAGGCGACGAAAAGAACAAACCACTAATAGGGCTAACCCCCTTTTAGTGTGATTAGTTGGTTCAGGACAGAACTAAAGAAGCCTCGGACAAGCACCGTCATGGTCGGGGACGACGCTTGAACCTTATGCCCGCCCACAATGGTAACGACACTGCTAGCCAACTGGAAAATGATTTAAATCCAAATAGAGGGGTTTTGCAGGATATGCTTCTTGCAACCACCCTAGAAGGAAACCAAAGACAGAGGATGAGATGGTCAGATGAAGTTAATCGACACCTCATGTTCTGTTATTACCAAGCAACAAACCTAGGAACCAACACAACTGGATACAGATCACAAGTATACACAACATTTATTACCAGATACCCAGAATTAAAATTTTTAACAGAACAACGACTAGCTGATCAGATCCGTGTAATAATAAAAAATAACAGGATACCCCAGTCAGAATTAGAAAACATCAAACAACAAGTACAACAAATACTGGAACAAAATAATGTGCAATCAGAACAAGAAGAAAATGCAGTAATGGACTCAAACATCCCAGAGCAAACAAACAAAGAACACCACGCACAAATTAAACAATCAGAGGAAAACGAAATCTTAAGACAGCCACCAGAACAAGCACAAATAGAACACGAAGTGACACAGATGTTAGATATAGAAGAAAAATTTCAGCTAACATATATAGAATACAAAGACACAAATACAGACATTAGACCATTCTTGCATAGACCACCAAATAACCCACAAGTCGAAACAACAATAAAAACTATCAACACAATCATACACAACAAAATAAATGAAAACACAACTATGGAAGAGTTACAACTACTGGTTTATATAGGAGCACTCACTACACTAAATATACACACTAGGCAGAGATCAGAACCAACCAACACACAGAAGAAACCCACAAAACCAGCATGGCAACACAGGCTACAGATCAAAATAGAAAAACTGAGAAAAGACATCGGACAGCTAACACAATTTATAAGAAATGAAATCTCGGAAAAAAAAAACGAAAAAGGTTAGGTAAAATCTCACAACAAGAAGCGACAGAGCAATTAGACGAAAAGAAGCAGAAATTACAAGCATTAGCCAAACGACTCAGAAGATACAAAAAAAGTGAAAATAGAAGGAAACAAAACCAAACATTCAACACAAACCAAAAGAAATTTTACCAGACAATAGATAACACACACATTAAAATAGACAATCCACCAAACATAACAGACATGGAACACTTCTGGAGCAACATATGGTCAAACCCGGTACAACATAACAGGCATGCACGATGGATACAAGCAGAAACAGACACATACAAGATGATACCACAAATGCCTGAAGTGATAATTTTGCAACATGAAGTCACCCAAGCAATTAATTCTACTCACAATTGGAAAGCCCCTGGAAATGATAAAATAGCAAATTTCTGGTTAAAGAAGTTCACCTCAACACATTCACATCTAACTAAATTATTTAACAGTTACATTGCAGACCCATACACATTCCCTGATACACTTACACATGGAATAACATATCTGAAACCTAAAGATCAAGCAGACACAGCGAACCCAGCTAAATATCGCCCCATAACATGCCTACCAACAATATACAAAATATTAACTTCAGTCATTAAACAGAAATTAATGACACATACAACACAGAACAAAATTATAAATGAAGAACAAAAAGGCTGTTGCAAAGGAGCACGAGGATGTAAAGAGCAACTGATAATAGATACAGTGGTGACATATCAAGCTAAAACTAAACAAAGGTCGCTACACTACGCATACATTGATTACCAAAAAGCTTTTGATAGTGTACCCCACTCATGGTTACTACAAATATTGGAAATATACAAAGTAGATCGTAAATTGATACAGTTCCTAAACATAGTAATGAAAAATTGGAAAACCACACTTAATATCCAAACAAATTCAAATAATATCACATCACAGCCAATACAGATTAAGCGTGGAATATACCAAGGAGACTCATTAAGTCCTTTCTGGTTCTGCCTTGCTCTGAACCCACTAACCAACATGCTAAATAATACAAATTATGGATACAATATTACTGGAACATACCCACACAAAATCACACATTTGCTATACATGGATGATCTAAAACTACTGGCAGCAACAAATCAACAACTCAACCAATAACTACAGATAACAGAAGTATTCAGCAATGATATAAATATGGCTTTTGGAACAGACAAATGTAAGAAAAATAGCATAGTCAAGAGAAAACACACTAAACAAGAAGATTACATATTGGATAACCACAGTGACTGCATAGAAGCGATGGAAAAAACAGATGCCTATAAATATCTAGGATACAGACAAAAAATAGGAATAGATAATACAAATATTAAAGAAGAACTAGAAGAAAAATATAGACAAAGACTAACAAAAATACTGAAAACAGAATTGACAGCAAGAAACAAGAAAAAAGCTATAAATACTTATGCCATACCAATATTGACCTACTCATTTGGAGTAGTGAAATGGAGTAACACAGACCTAGAAGCACTCAATACACTTACACGATCACAATGCCACAAATATAGAATACATCACATACATTCAGCAACAGAAAGATTCACATTAAGCAGAAAGGAAGGAGGAAGGGGATTTATCGACATAAAAAACCTACATTATGGACAGGTAGACAATTTAAGAAAATTCTTTCAAGAACGAGCAGAAACAAGCAAAATACACAAGGCAATCACTCATGTAAATACATCGGCTACACCACTGCAATTTCATAACCACTTCTACAACCCTTTAGATCACATAACATCAACAGATACGAAGAAAGTAAATTGGAAAAAGAAAACACTTCATGGCAAGCACCCGTATCATCTAACACAGCCACACATCGATCAAGACGCATCCAACACATGGCTAAGAAAAGGCAATATATACAGTGAGACAGGATCAAACAATAAACACCAGGTATTACAGCAAGCATATTATTAAAGATCCCAATACCACAACGGATAAATGCAGACTTTGTAAACAACAAATAGAAACAGTAGATCACATAAGAAGCGGATGTACAACACTAGCAAATACAGAATACCCCAGAAGACATGACAATGTCGCAAAAATAATACATCAACAGCTTGCCTTACAACATAAACTTTTAAAACAACACGTTCCTACATAAAAGTATACACCACAAAATATACTGGAGAATGATGAATACAAATTATACTGGAACAGAACCATTATAACAGATAAAACAACGCCACATAACAAACCTGACATCATACTCACCAATAAAAAGAAGAAATTAACACAACTAATCGAAATATCCATACCCAATACAACAAATATACAAAATAAAACAGGAGAAAAAATTGAAAAATACATCCAACTGGCTGAGGAAGTCAAAGACATGTGGCATCAGGATAAAGTTGACATCATACCAATTATACTATCAACTACAGGAGTCATACCACACAATATCCACCAGTACATCAATGCAATACAGCTACATCCAAACATATATATACAACTACAGAAATCCGTAATTATTGATACATGTTCAATTACCCGAAAGTTCCTAAATGCAATATAACATATACCGTACAGTTAAAAGGAAGTGACGCTTGATCAAGGTCCGCGTCACGTCCCATTTTTAACCAGACTTGACGTCTGAGAAAGTAAAGAAATAATAATAATAATAATTTCCCAATCCCAGAGATCATTTAATCTTGTACGTAGTCCCATGACTAGTATTTGTCCTAAAAACAGTTTCAGAGTGAAAATAAGTGTCTCACTACTATCTTGCGCTCTCTTTTGTCGTGGCTGCCTCAGTGAATGGATGGAATAAAAAGTGGTGTCCACTGATGTTCGTTTAACTAAAGTGAATTGCACTATTCTGAAAATTTACTTTATTTATCTGCATTATTGAATTTGCTTCTCGATATCATCTAATAATTTTTAACGTTTTTGAGCAAATATTTGATTTTGGTCATCTTAATACGATGATGCAATGGATCGGTCGCCATTGTCGCAGCCTTAAGTGCTCATGGTGCGTTCCAGAAAACGAACCTGTCTTTATTCAACTGCATGATACCGACGTCTGAATTAATTTTGCATAAAATGACGCTTATAAATCGGCATCAATTTTCGTCTTTCGCTCATCACTATATAAGGAAAAGAGAGAGAGTGTGATTATAATCACTACAATCAGTAGTAACAACTTACTAAAGGGAAAGAGCGATTTAACCCCCCTTCATATTTACCATGAACAATTCAGTGTATTTGGATGGTTGTTTAATATTTTCTCGATGAACAGTTGACTTGCCTAACTCGCGAAACTCAACAGATCCATACAAAAAAAATCAACCGTTTGTGTCCCATGACAACCTGGTATTGTGGATGTCTGTTTATGTTATTAAGAGAAATCTATCTGTATTTCTTCAGCATTTCCTTAGTTGGAACATGTAACATATATAAGCATAAGAAACCCACAGCTTTGGTGTAACCATACAGTGCTCCCTGCCTGACACTCCTGTCATCTTCTATCTACGAATCCAAACCTGAATTTCTATTCATGTATAATTTTGCCACTATTGGCTACATAATTATTACATTTAATGTTTTCAGCATGTAATCTGATTGCACAAATGAGTGCAAGGATTACGCTGCATAAACTTGACAGAAAAATATTCGTGTAGGCCTACTAATTTAGCAAATCTACTCATTCTCTCAACAGAGGTCTCCACAATGGCTCTCTCTGAAATAATAATTTTGTTCTGCTATGTGTTCTTTGTAGTTTGAAATAGTGCTTGTGTTTGTTTACAAAGCACGGCAATTTATATGTGATGTATTGGGACAGAAAAAGACTGTCACCGCTGGTGGTATTCTATTCCAGCTGTTTTCTTTGCACATTTATGAAATAGTGTCTTGTTTCATCTACTAGACAGTGTCACAGGTTATGCGAAATGTCGTAGCACAAACTATACACGTTTCATATTAATACAAATAAATGTAGCTGATGATGTAGGTTTAAATCTTCGAAACGCTTTGTGAAAACTGTGCTGCCATAAGCCGTAGCGATCACACTGGTAGGCAAGGATGTAGCGGGATCAAGTGCGCCTGTCACGAGAGGGGCCAGACACACACCGACCAGCAACACTCTGTCAACGCCCTCTCGACAGCATGAATTTAGGCCGTCGCCACTGACCAGAGGGCCTCATTTACTCATCCAGCACAGCGGATTTAAATCATCACAGGCTGCAACAGCACATAATGTCCAGTCTAGTGACTATAGCGAGGCTACAGTTCATAATGCAAGATTACCGATATTGTCTGCAAGGGGACTATTACTGATGAGCTTGTACCGCAACACTTAGATTTTATTTCAATGAAGCAAATCTTTGCAGTACAAGTAAATAAAGAATAGCATTAATCCACGGGTGCATTTGTCTTGTAGAAAGAGGATACCGGCCACCCATAAGATCGTCCTCTCTCTTGCTTCCTTCCGGTACAAGACTCTGCAAAAATATATTAAACTGCGACATGTTACAGTACACTTGTTTCGTTCGGTAAAATTATGCATTTCGCAAAAGGAGAAAAAACATGATTATGTATCAATCAGTCGTAACATGGTGTGAGATGGAATGATCACATAGGCTCAGTCGTAAATAAAGCAGATGACTGCATTTCCCTAGTATTCTAGAAACGGACCGCCATCAGTCTGTCTACGGGAGGAAGCCCTAATATCTGTATTTTTACAGAAATAGTGTGCATTTCTTTTGGAGTGACCTTCGTATGCAGTTTTCATTTTGCATGTGTGAACGTTTTACAGTGTGTAGATACATCCTTCCCGCTTGTTTTCAAACTTAGTTCAACCTGTTCCCGTGAGTGGCGCCGTCACAGCATGTCTTCGAGATGGCTGCTACACTTGACGTTCGTCAGAAGCAACATGCTGTCATAGAATTCCTGTGGTGTGAAAACGAGACAGTGGGAAACATCCACAAGAGGTTGAACAAGATTTATGGAGATGCTGCTGTCGATCGCAGTTCAGTTAGTCGGTGGGCAAGCAGGTTACGTGATGAAAACGCGCACGGCAATATTGAGTATTGTCCTCACAGCGGCAGACCTCGTACTGCACACACTCCAGACAATGTGCAGAGAGTTAACGAATTGGTGACTGCTGACAGACGCATCACAGTGAGCGAATTGTCACGCTACGTCGGGATAGGGGAAGGAAGTGTTTGCAGAATACTGAAAGTGTTGGCGTTAAAAAAGGTTTGTGCCAGGTGTGTTGCAGGATGTTGACAGTGGCTCACAAAGAAATCAGAAAAACGGTATGCAGCGAACTTTTGGAACAGTACGAGAATGGTGGAGATGAATTTCTTGGAAGAATTGTGACAAGTGATGAAACATGGCTCCATCATTTTTCACCAGAGACGAAGAGGCAATCAATGGAGTGGCATCATGCAAATTTACCCAAGAAAAAAATTCTAAACCGCACCTTCTGCTGGAAAAGTTATGGCTACGGTGTTTTCCGATTCCGAAGGACTCTATGGTGGTTCCACTTAGCGTGATGTCCACAAGCAAAATTCTGATGCATATGTGACGTCATTGAAGAAAATTCAAGCTCGACCGAGTCGTGTTCGACCACATCGGAAAAAGCAGGATGTTTTGCTGTTGCACGACAGTGCACGGCCACATGTCAGTCAAAAAACCATGGAAGCGATCACAAAACTCGGATAAACGACACTGGAACACCCGCCTTACAGTCCTGCTCTGGCTACATGTGACTATCACCTCTTTCGGAAACTGAAAGACTCCCTCCGTGGAACAAGGTATGAAGATGACGACTCCCTTGTGCATGCTGCCAAACACTGGCTCCAACAGGTTGGTCCAGAATTTACCGTGCGGGTATACAGGCGCTTGTTCCAAGATGGCGTAAGGCAGTTGAGAGAGATGGAAATTATGTGGAGAAATGAAAATAGTGTTCCTAAAGGATGTATCTACACACTGTGAAACTTTCAAAACATGTAGAATAAAAGATGGATTTTTTTTTTAAAAAAAATTGTGCATTTCTTTTGGAGTGACCCTCGTAAGATACCTTTTCGTACTTCTGCACTTACGCCTAGTGTGTTCAGCGGCTTTGCACTTTGATCACAATTACGTACTGCACAGTTTGCTGATGACGCTGTAGTACCCAGAAAAGTACCGTCGTTAAGGGACTATGACTATACACATTCACTTACATTTTTTTTCTACGTGTAGAGCAAGCTGCCATTCATCACACCTAACAGAAATTCAGCGTAAGTTAATGTAGATGAGTAGGAGACACAAGCCAATAACGTTGGAATAAAATATCAGTACTGTGACGCTCGATACAATCTACATACACATGAGTAATCTGCAGTTCAATATAAAGTGCGTGGAAGAGGGCTCATCGACCCACCTTCACGCTCTTTTTTCATCGTTTCACTCACGTACTGCACGCGGGATACACGAACACTTCAGTCGTGCCGTGCGAGCTCTGATTTATTCTATGATCATCATTTCTCCTTATGTCGGTGGGTGCCAACAAAGTATTTTCACACTCTAGGAGAAGACTTGTGAGTTAAGTTTCAGCAGAAGATCTCACAGCATCGAAAAAGACCATTGTTTTAATGATCGTCACCCCAATTCGTGTATCATATCCGTGACAGTGTCTCCCCTACTTCGCGACAGTACAAAACGAGAGGCCCTTCTTTGAACTTTTGGTTGTCCTCCTTCAGTCCTGTCTAATGCGGATACCACACCGGGGTGGAAAAGCTTCATGTAAGCACTCTTCTTTTGTTGACCTGTGGCACTATCCAAGTGTTCTGCCACAAAATCGCAGTCGTTGGTTTGGTTTCCTCACAACATTCTGCATGATCGTCCCAGTTTAAATCGTCCGAAATTGCAATTTCTATATATTTTGTTAAATTGATAGTCTTCAGGTCGACGCATTGTGAATCCGAAATTTAGGGGACACACATGTGGATGATGTCACTTCTCCTTGTCGGGAGACAATCGACACTCTTTGCACCATACAGATATCTTGTCTAAATCACTTTGCAATTCGTTTTCATCATCTGACGATTTCACACGACGCTAAATGACAGCATTATCTGCTAACAATATAAGAGGACTGCTCAGATTGTCTCCTAAATCGTTTTTGTATATCGGGAACAGCAGAGGGGTCTATAAAACTCCCTTGGAGATCAGTAGTTATGACTTCTGTTTTACTCGATGACTTTCCGTAAATTATTAAGATCTTTGAGCTCTCTGACACGAAATCGTGAATCCAGCGAACTAATAGGACGATAATACATAGCCAAGCAATTTTATTAGAAGTTGCGTCCGAAAAATAGTGACGAAAGCATGGAAATCTAAAAATATGGAATCAGTTTGAGATTCCCCTGTCGATAACACTCATTACTTCATGCAACTAAAGCGACAGGTGTGTTGCGTTGCGTTGCTTCACAAGAAAGATAATTTCTGAATCAGTGCTGTGTGTCAGCAAATAGTTTTCCTCGATTTAATTCATGATGTACGAACACAGTTTATGTTCAAAAATCAAATCTGTGTTAGTCATAGGAGTAATTCGCTCAATTACAGACCTATGTTTCCTTTCTTGGGTATTGGTGTGACTTGTGCAACTTTACAGTCTTTAAGTGTGGATCTTTCCAAGAGCGAACGGTTGTATATGATCGCTAAATATGAAGTTACTGTATCAGCATACTCTGTATACCAGTCAGGTTCGTTTCAATCTGGACCGGAGGCCTTGCTTTTATTAAGTGATATAAGCTGCTTCTCAACACGGAGGATGCCTACTATTAAGTTGGTCAAGTAGGCGGTAGTTCTTGATTTAAAAACGACAATATTTACTTAATTTTCCCGAAATTCTTTCAGCAAAGAAAACGAAGTGCCACTAAAGACGAGTTACCGAACATAATCAGTATCATCACCATTTTCATCGCGCATTGAACGTCTTCATTGCTTGACGTTGTACTTAAATATGGCCAGAATCTCATTGGACTCAGCGCCAACTTCTACAACGAAACTGTCCCGAAATCTGGCAAAGTTTCCAGCTTTTGTAATACTCTTTCGCCAGTGCTGAGATTTTACGTTATTTTACATTTGGCGTGCTTTCTTTCGTAGCTTCTGTAACAGTGTACAGACTTGCTTTGTGTGTCATGTGGGATCTCTTACTGATTTATTTGGTATACAGGGTGTCCAGAAAAGGACTCCCTGATTTCAAAATTAAATATCTCGAAAACAAAGATCGATAGAGGAATGCAGTAAACGGTATGTTTATTGTGAAACCCGTAAGAAGTTTATACAATTTGAAATAATAGTTACAAAAGCTGCTAACAGATGGCGCTGTACTCGCCATACGTAACGCCTAGTATAAATAGTGATCCGAAGCCCAGAGCGATCAGTTCCACTATTGAAACGTGAAAGGAGGTTAGCGTACCGGAAGATGAGATTAAAACCATGTACTCCATTGAACAACGCGTTTTTCTGGTGCTAGAGTACCACAGGTTAGAAGAGAGTTCTACGGCAACAAGGCGAAGTATTCAAGCACGATTTGATGTTCCAAAAGGACCTGATGCGAAAACCATTCCTACGCTCTTCGCAAAATTTCAACGAACAGGCAGCGTAACTGATGATCTAGTGGGACATGTTGGCCGCAAGCAAACCGCAGTTGCGCCTGAAAATATCGCCACAGTTTCTGGAATTATTCAGCGAAATCCAATGTCATCCGTCCGTAGAATTGCATCTGAGACTGGTTTGAAGCCTCCCAGCATGCAGAAATTACTGAGAAAAAGCCTACACATGTTCCCATCCAAAATTCAAACGCACCAGGCCATACCCGTACGAGCTGTACATCAAAGCGTTGCCTTTGCTAATCACATGCTCACAATGATTGATAGTGAAGGATTTGATGTTGGCTGTATCTGGTTTACAGATGAGGCACACTTCCACCTGAATGGATACGTGAATAAGCAGAACTGGCGATTTTGGGCTTCCGAAAAGCCACATTGGTGTGAAGCGAAACCCCTATATTCTCCTAAAGTTACTGTGTGGGCTGCAGTATGCAGCAGAAGCATTATTGGCCCTTTTTTCATTCGAGAAACGGTCACTGGTGCACGTTACGTTGCAATTTTGGAACAATTTGTCGCCACACAGCAAGCGTTAGAGGATCAACCAGGTACTGAATGGTTTATGCAAGATGGAGCCCGACCACATCGGACCGAACAAGTGTTTCGCTTTCTTGAGGAATACTTCGGGAATCGAGTCATTGCTTTGGAATATCCCAAATTAACTGGTGCAGGCATGGATTGGCCTCCATATTCGCCGGATTTGACTCCCTGTGACTTTTTTGTGGGGCACAGTGAAAGACATGGTCTACCCGAAGCATCCCGCCACGCTGGACGAGCTTGCATCGGCGATCTCTGTGGCATGTGAATCCATTTCGGTTGAGACACTACGAAATGTGATGGCGAATTTCATTCTTCGTTTGCGCCACCGCTGTAGTGCCAATGGTGAACATTTTTAAAACATTGAGATGTGATTGTTTGCAAAGATTGTTTTCATACGATTATTTCACTTATGTATGCTGATATGAGTTGTACAGCATACAGCGCCATCTGTTAGCAGCTTTTGTAACTATTATTTGAAACTGCTATATAAACTTCTTACAGCTTTCACAATAAACATGCCGTTTACTGCATTCCTCTATCGATCTTTGTTTTCGAGATATTTAATTTTTAAATCAGGGAGTCCTCTTCTGGACACCCTGTATATCCCTCAACTGCCTTCGATTCTATTTGAATCCAAACGACGTAAGGGCCTAGGCTTACAAAGTCAGATCGGAAAGAGTGGACGCTGTTCCTTAGAAAAGCGTCAACCGCGTTTTTATCTGCTTTTCTAAATACATACACTTTCCGTTTATTTTTGGTGGGCGAGAATGTTAAGATATTTAGACTTGCTACAATAAGCGTGTGGTCACTAACCCCTCTATCAGTCATGATGCTCCCTATTTGCTCAGGATTATTTGTTGCAAAGAGGCCAGCTACGTTTCCGCAACAATTTACGCTTGAAGTGAGCCCTTGAAGTAATAATTATTGTTCAAAATACTTACCTGATAAAGTTGAGAACTTTCAACATTGCAACGAATCATCAATCGTGATTACACTACTGGCCATTAAAATTGCTACACTACGAAGACGGCGTGCTACAGACGCGAAATTTAACCGACAGGAAGCAGATGCTATGGTATGGTACGACAATCATTAGCTTTTCAGAACATTCACACAAGGTTGGCACCGGTGGCGACACCTACAACGTGCTGACATGAGGAAAGTTTCCAACCGATTTCTCATACACAAACAGCAGTTGATCGGCTTTTCCTGGTGAAACTTTGTTGTGATGCCTCATGTAAGGAGCAGAAATGTGTACCATCACGTTTCCGACTTCTGCTAACAGTCATTGGATCTCGACCAATGCGAGCACCAATGTCGCGATACGATAAACCTCAATCGCAATAGGCTACAATCCGACCTTTATCGAATATGGAATCGGTGGATTCAGGAGGGTAATACGGAACGCCGTGCTGGATCCCAACGGCCTCGTATCACTAGCAGTTGAGACGACAGGCACCTTATCCGCATGGCTGTAACGGATCGTGCAGCCACGTCTCGATCCCTGAGTTAACAGATGGGGCCATTTACAGGACGACAATCTGCACGAACAGTTCGACGCCGTTTGCAGCAGCATGGACTATCAGCTCGGAGATCATGGCTGCGGTTACCCTTGACGCTGCATCACAGACAGGATCGCCTGCGATGGTGTACTCAACGACCAACCTGGGTTCACGAATGGCAAAACGTCATTTTTTCGGATGAATCCAGGTTCTATTTACAGCATCATGATGGTCGCATCCGTGTTTGGAGACATCGCGGTGAACGCACATTAGAAGCGTGTATTCGTCATCGCCATGCTGGCATATCACCCGGCATTATGGTATGGAGTGCCATTGGTTACACGTCTCGGTCACCTCTTGTTCGCATTGACGGCACTTTGAACAGTGGACGTTACATTTCAGATGTGTTACGACCCGTGGCTCTACCCTTCATTCTATCCCTGCGAAACCCTACATTCCAGGAAGATAATGCACAACCGCATGTTGCAGGCCCTGTACGTGTCTTTCTGAATACAGAAAATGTTAGACTGCTGCCCTGGCCAGCACATTCTCCAGATCTTTCACCAATTGAAAACGTCTGGTCAATGGTGGCCGAGCAACTGCCTCATCACAATACGCCAAGACTCACAATACGTTCTTGATGAACTGTGGTATCGTGTTGAAGCTGCATGGGCAGCTGTACCTGTACACGGCATATAAGCTCTGTTTGACTCAATGCCCATATGTATGAAGGCCGTTATTACGGCCAGAGGTGGTTGTCGTGGGTACTGATTTCTCAGGATCTATGCACCCAAATTGCGTGAAAATGTAATCACATGTCAGTTCTAGTATAATATATTTATCCAATGAATACTCGTTTATTATCTGCATTTCTTCTTGGTGTAGCAATTTTAATGGTCAGTAGTGTAATTTAATGATTATTTGCAACCGAGGCGGATTCTTTATAGAAACCGGCTGTTGACCTAGGTTTCGGCGCGGATTAATGTTGGACCATGCCTCTTTAGGCAATTTGTAGTTTTAGTGTGTTCCGAAGAAGGCGTTGTCATCCGCTCCAAAACCTAGGTCAACATCCGGTTTGTAATTGCAATCTAGGCGGATTCTTTATAATCCTTATCTGAGAAAGCTTTCGGTACGATTTCGAATGACGTCATATGCGTACAACCGGCTTGATATACGTATTTTCGCCAACATTTGGCCGGTAGACTGAAGTCGTCGTCATCTGCAATTGTATGAGAGGGGTACCTTTTTTGAAACACCTATGCTCGTCTTTGAGCTGTTTAATAATTGGATCGTTTTACCAACCACCTGAATGATTTGCCAATGTGTTCAAGTTGTCAAATACAGGGTATACAGAATGCCCGAAAACACTTTCAATTATTTATTGCACAAGAACTAAACATTGTACAGATGTCATACATATTGCATTTTGAAGAGTAATTCTGAAAGTTTTTTTACAAAAGGTCGATATGCGAACCACGAGTGACCCGGCAGACGTCAATACGGTAATCGAATTCTTGCCATATCCGTCCTAGCATGGATCGTCGACTGTGGCAGTCGCTTCCTTATTCTCTCCCGGAGCTCTGCTACATCACGTGGTAGAGGCGGTACATACACCAGATCTTTAAGGTGTCCCCACAGAAAAAGTCACACAGAATGAGATTTGGTGATTGGGGAGACGATTTCATGAAACAGCTGTCCCCTCCTGTAGCACGGCCGATCCATCGATGCGGCAGCTCCGTGTTCAGGTAAGCACGAACTTCACGATGAAAATGGGGTAGAGACCCCTCCTGCTGAAGGATGAACGAAGTGTCCGATTACATTTGAGGCATCAGCCATTGCTGCAACTAGTCGTATGCACTCACATTCACTTCACTCACACTGGAACGTCCGCTTGTCTTTGCCGGGCAAGAGCAACCCGTCGTAACAAATTTGTTGTGCCAGTGGTAAATGGCCTTCCTTGTTGGTGGCTTCTTACCGTACTTGGCTCTAAACATCCGTTGAACAGCTGTAGCACACTTGTTTTTGTCTAAGTCCAACACACAGAAAGCTCGCTCCGCATCTGAACTCGTCATGTTTGCGACTAGCACAGACTATCGGCAAATTACCAAACTACGCTGTGGCGGTATACATGAAAAAATAAAAAAACTTTCAGGGTTTCTCTTCAAAATGACATATGTATGATATCTGTACAACGTTTGGGTCTTGTGCAATAAATAATTGAAAGTGTTCCTGGACTTTACGTACACCCTGTACAAACTATAGATACTAACTCGCAGGAAATGTCTACTTAAATTTCACATCAAGGTAAATTACTACTGACAGCAATAAACATTGCACAAAAGCACTCTGTCTTCAGGACCAAGTGGCCCATCGTGACCGTCCGACCGCCGTGTCATCCTCAGTGGAGAATGCAGATAGGAGGGGCGTGTGGTCAGCACGCCTCTTTCCCGGTCGTTATGATGTATTGCAGTGATTGCAGCCGCAACTATTCGGTCGAGTAGCTCCTCAATTGGCAGCACGAGGCTCAGTGCACCCCGAAAAATGCTCACAGCGCATGGCGGCCTGGATGGTCAAATTCAAGTGCCGGCCACACCCGAAAGCGCTTAACTTCTGTGATCTCACGGGAACCAGTGAATCCACTGCGGCAAAGCTGTTGCCCAAACATTGCACACCAACGGTTTTTAATCTATCCTTTATGAAAACTTCAGTCCTCAGTAAAAGTTTCGGCTGAATTTATTTATGGCTTTAGCCAGCTTTCCATACCTATTAACTATTTGAGCTTCAGTGCTTCCTATTAGCGACTGGAGCTCTGGTTATTTCCCAACACAGCTACGACAATTTACACTTAAAATAGCGATTGTTGCTAGATCTACCTTCGCCCTGCACCCTTTTAGACTGACGCCCTTTCTGTGGCTTACCAAGAGCCTCTAACCTAAGAAGCCAGCCAGTCGCCCCCGCACAGCCCCTGTTACCCGTGTAGTCGCCTCCTGTGTGCAGCGGATCGCTGAAGTATTAAGCATAACCCAAGAAACCCACCACGCTATGGCGCAAGTCGAGGCATCGTCAATGGCTTTCGTTTTTCCACTGCCTTTTGTCTGTCTGTGGGAGAAACCATTTGCGCCGCCAGAAATTCAATCTTTATATCTTGGATCTGTTGCCCACCCATTCGCTGAAACTACGAAATTCCTGGGGCTCATGCTCGATAGGAAACACTCTTGGTCCTGGGCAGCCTGCTGTGCATGACTCCTCAATGTCCTACATGGCCTTAATTGTGTTTCCTGTGGTGCCGATCGAACCACCCACCTCCGTTTGTTCCAGTCCCTCGTCCGTTCGAAACTCGACTATGGGTGCTTTTTTATGCGTCTGCACGCCCATCCCTCTTACGCCGTCTTAACACTATCCACCATAGTGGCATCCGTTTGCCCACGGGCGCCTTTTACACCAGCCCAGTAGAGTGTCTGTATGCCGAACCTGTCCTACCGCCGTGACTTGCTCCTCAGCAGGTATGCATGCCGTTTGTCTGCCATGCGCGGCCACCCCTCCTATGCCTCCTTCTTCGATGATTCCCTTGATCGCCAGAGTATGGGGCGTGTCCCTCTTCTGTGTTACCTCCTGGAATCCGCTTTCGCCACTTGATATGGCAGCTTAACTTCACACCAACTGCAACTTTCCCGGTGGGTGTGAACCCTTCACCTTCGCTTTCAGTTTCACGGACGTCGCACAGAACTTCGCGATAGTACCATTGTGTACATTGATGGCTCTTCGACTGAGGTGGGGTCGGGTGAGCCTTCATTATTGGCGCCCACGTCTTTCGATATCGGCTTCCGGCAAACTGCTCAGTATTTACCAAGAGGTCTTCGCCTTATATCAGGCCACAGCAGACCGACATGACCAGTGGCCCACAGAAACAGCACACTTGCTCCACCAAGAGTGAGCATGTGACAGTTTTCCTGGACCCGCTGCACTAAGGGGTGGGCGGTGTACAGCGCACATAGACTTTGAAGAGCACTGAGTGAGTCAGCCTTTTCAGTCGTGTTCTCTGCTCAGTGTCGCCGGACACGGGAATAAGCTCCGGCTTATTAAGCCTCTCCCAGCGCCTTGGACGACCTCATTTCGGCCCTCCCGCCGGGAGGGGGTCATTTTTAACAGGCTGCGTATTGGCCACTGCCTTTTTAGCCATCGTCATTTGCTAAGCGCCGCTACCCCGCCACTTTGTACACATTGCGTCCAAATTTTAACTGTCCGCCACTTCCTGACGGAATGCATATTTTTTAACCATTTATGTTCCCGCTTGGGTTTGCCGTTGGAGTTATCGCCCGTTTTAGCAAGTGACACGCGGGCTGTCGACAGCGTTTTTCTTTTTATCCTCCAAAACAATATGGCAAAGGCCATTTAATTTTTAGTTTTGGACCTCCGTTCCTGTATGGTGTGTTTTTTAGCGATTTCTCCACGTCCCTGTTTCTAGCTGTCTCGTATTATATCAATTGGGACCATAGTCGCTTTTTAACTTCCCTCTGTCTTCGTGCTCTATAGTTTTGACTTGGGCTTGTATGACCCCAGTTGTTTTTTGCGCCCTAAAGGAAAAAAAAAAACTCTTCACATAGGGACCGCTACTGTCGCGTTGTCGTCCTGGAGGGAGGTCGGTCAGCGCGCAATTGGCTAACTTCTTATCACAGCCTTCTCTTCTCTATCATTCCCGACTGACGCATTGGCACCGACTTTACGTCGTAACGCAAGCAGTCCTTCCACTACGTATGGGACGGTAGAGTGAGAAGAATTTTTTTACCGTTGTGGCGATTGATTAGTGGCGAATATTTTTCTGTTGTAGAAACTCTCGTAATAATGTGGTGATCAAAACATTATGCTTCAAAGGCCGTACAGACCAGAATCAGCGTCAGATCGGAAACAACTGCCACATGCATTGATTCAATTTTTCCGACAATGCACCCATTTGGCAGTACATGTGTACTGCATGCCGCCTGAAGAAGTACGTAACCGCCTGTTGTGTCGGACAGCTTCACACGACACGAACTGCGTGCACGCTGCAGATGTCAATGTGGGGGCTACGCCGATACTCCAGCTCCCGCCCCACAGTTGGCGTCTCGTCGTATGGCTGTCCTGCCTTCGATCCCTTAAGAAGGGCCTCGAAGTGTCGAAGCGTCGACGACTCCCCTCGGATCGCGGTGTGCGGCATCCTACACACAGCAGGACATGGTGTTTCACGAAACGGGCACATCCAACCTTGTGCACGGGTGGGATCACAGCCTCAGTGCTAGTCGTGAGTTCGCCGATTTGGCATACATATTCTGGACTGTACGTCCCTCAAACAGAAACTTTTTAAATCTAATTTTATCCATATTTTGCAGCTTCAAAGTGACTAAAGGCGTTTTTAATTTATACCTTGAGTGTATTGAGTACAGTCACGATTTTTCGTGTTTTATTCCGTACAACATGCATTTCGGACCATGTGAGTCCATCTTCAGGTGTAATTCGTCTCAATACATGCTTTATTTGTTCTCCTCAATGAGATGAAATGTATATTGCTGTCACGAAAAGGTTTGATGTTAGGCTACAAATAAGTCAGACGTGGCAAATATGTCCGAAATGGTGGAAAAGATGAATAGTGTAAACTTACCAAATAATCCAAGTAAAGCGTTTTTAACGTTTTAGCAACAGAATAAGTTTTTTCCTCCATCGCTTATGCTCTTTGTGACAGGAATATGCATTTCATCTCATTCAAGAGAACAAATAAAGCATGTATTAAGACAAATTACGCCTGAAGATGGACACACAGGGTCCGAAATGCATCGTGTACTGAATAAAAAAAGAAAAATTGTGACTAAAAAAGTATGAATTAAAAAATGCATTCAATCACTCGTTTAGATTTATATGTATTTAAGTAAGCTGGTGTGCGTGTGTGTGTATAGAGAAAGCTTTTTAAATAATGTAATATCACTGTGACACACACACACACACACACACACACACACACACACACACACACACACATACACACACACTAAATCCGTGATGAGGGTACAAGGAAATAGAAATAAAATTAAAGTGTATGCTCTAAATTGTGACTGATTTTTAAAATATACAGCACTCTTACAAAAGTTAGAAAAATAACTCGGCTATTCAACTCACTATTAGCCAATAAATAGAAGTTAATAAGATTAGAAGACTGCACACTTTTTGGTCGCAGGGACACGACAGTGACCTTGCTTTGTACCGTGTTTTAGTTTGTTGCATCTTCACCATGAGAGTGTGTCCTCTATCAAACAAAAGTATACCCCCTCTTTTCCCTTAGACAAAATTTGTTGTTGTCTGAAGCATATACTATGGCACTGAACGTATTCCAGACACAATTTTTGTTTCTGAAAGAGCACTTTAGCAATCCTACACATCACATAACTTATTTTCTTTTTACACAATCCATTGTCTCACCAAACGTAACTTTGTCAAGGCCAACACAATTCCGACAGTCAGTCATTTTCACTCCATCAGTGCTACTTTGGTCCTGTCTCAGACTGTGATGGCAAGGTCGTACACTGTACTGTCACTCCTGCACAGGAGAGCGAGTTTACGGGTAGGAAGAGACCAGAGTGCCATCGTTCTCGGATCGGTCATTCAGAAATCGAGGTGCCTTTTCACCTCGGTGCCGTGCTAGCTTCCTTTTTTCGTGCTAATGTATGCGACCCTCAACATTAGACTCACCTGCTACGTTTCGAGTCTATGATGTGTACGAAGGGCAGCGCCAATAGTGACAAGTTTCTTTGAGAGTGTCATTTCAAGTTTTTCAGCATATGTGTGACAGACACTTTAAATTTTGTAAACAAGCTTTCACAGGCTCTCGGTGTTGGTATTAAAGAGCCATTCCCCCGCATATCACTCCCACAGGGACCAGGCACACAAAAGTATACTAATTACAGGGCATACACAGGAGTTCAAGCAGTCATTTTCCCCACATTCCATATGCAAGCAGAACAAAAAGAAACCCTAAAACATGTTACACTTTGAAGTATCCTCTGCCACACACGCCAGCAGTTTAATTCGTAACTGCAAAGTGTGGCTCTGAATGTAACCTTGTATGGCAGACATATTTTATCGTGTAGCTCTCAGGTAAACAGTCAACAGCAGCACGTTTCCCAATGCCGTCATGTTTTTGATCCTTGTCTTTGTGTGTGTGCCTCTAGTGGAGAGGACGCAAACAGTTTGCACACCTAGTGAATGAATGGAAAATTTAAGGACATAATGAAAGACTGACAGCGAGGCACAGAACACTGAGTGAAAAAGATTCCACACGTTACCAGTGAATTGTGCCTATCAGTAGGAATGTTACGGTAAACTTACAGACCACAAAGTAGTCTACTTACTCTCTTAGCAATGAGGTGAAACCTCAATGTCCCCAGTGATTGGGAAAAAAAAATGCAGGTGACGCCAGTCTATAAAAAGGATAAAAGAAACGGAAACACAAAATTACGGACCAATGTCTGTAACATTAGTCTGCTGCAGAATTCTCCAACACATTCCAGGTTCAAATGTAATAAATTTCCTCGAGACTGAAAGCTCGCGTCCACAAACTGGCACTTGTGCAAAACTCTGCGCGCCCTTTTCTCACGCAGTACCCTTTAAGGCCGGTTCCCACTAGGGCTGCCGCGCGTCAAAACGGCGCGTCAGCGGCGTGGTTGCCATGGAAATGGCGTCAGCGGCAAGGCGCGGCGGGCTCTGCGGCGCGGTTTGACCATGTCGAACCACTTCCGCTGCCGCGTGCCGCGCTCCAGGTGCGCGCCGCCAATCACAGAACGCGCTGAGCGTGACGTCAGGTACGGACTCGCGGGCCACACGAACTTTCGCCGAACCGCTGGCGCGGACGCGGCGGCAGCTATGAAATACTTATCATCCGATTCCAAGGAAACTATTCGGTAGAAAAATTTGATTCTTGGGCATGTTACAACCTGATATCTTCTCTCGATAAAGGACCGAATTTCTTTTCGTTATTCGTCGTGGTTACTTGCTGTATCGCATTTACGTAAACCTTTACACGAAATTTGAATGAGTGTGCAGAGGTAAAAACGCATTGCGTGGACTTTGCGTACAGTTCATTTTAGGTTATACATTATTGCGTATGAAATTTAGTCAACATATCGAAGTTGTTTTTGAAGCTGAGAGCAGAACGATAGCTATCACTGTTCTCGAGATATTGAATGATAAGTCGGCGGACGGGCTGTGCGGTGACCGCGCGTGGATTGCTCGCGACGCGACCGATACTTTCGTCCTGCTCGTCGTAAACCATGTGGTTGTATCAACTGCAAATTTTGTAAACGGTTCAAGAAATCGAAACGTGTTTTTTTGCAAACGATAACTTGTAAAAACTCATGTATTTCGTCGCATGATAAATATCCAAAATCTGTTTACCTACCAAGATATGAAAGAAACTACAGTTTTTTCGGAAGGGATAGATGAATTTTTTTAAACAGCATTTAATAGCACGTGTAATGAGAAGTTAAACCGAGACTAATTTGCTGGTATGTCATAAGATGTAATTTGCTAATTATCTACAGCTATTGATTATTTCCTTTGGAAGTAACAAACGTTTTTTTCTTTAGCCAGTGTACTTTATTGGTTCAAGACGCGTTTCGCCTTTTACTTTAAGGCATCTTTGGTGGAATCTAGAATGATTCAGTTTTGTTTTGATATGTGATACTTGCAGATTATAAAACAGTTCACATCTTTTTTTACGTGAATAACTGATTACTCAGAACGGAATGGACAGTGTCTTGAAAGGAGGATATAAGACGATCATCAACAAAAGCAAATCGAGGATAATGGAATGTAGTCGAAGTAAGTCGGGTGATGCTGATGAAATTAGATTAGGAAATGAGACACTTAAGGTAGTAAAGGAATTTTGCTATTTGGGGAGCAAAATAACTGACGATGGTCGAAGTAGAGAGGATATAAAAGTAGACTGGCAATGGCAATGAAAGCGTTTCTGAAGAAGAAAAATTTGTTAACATCGAGTATAGATTTAAATGTCAGGAAGTCGTTTCTGAAAGTACTTGTATGGAGTGTAGCCATGTATGGAAGTGAAACGTGGACGATAAATAGTTTAGACAAGAAGAGAATAGAAGCTTGCGAAATGTGGTGCTACAGAAGGATGCTGAAGATTAGATGGGTAGATCACATAACTAATGAGGAGATATTGAATAGAATTGGGGAGAAGAGAAGTTTGTGGGACAACTTGACTAGAAGAAGGGATCGGTTGGTAGGACATGTTCCGAGACATCGAGGGATCACCAATTTAGTATTGGAGGGCAGCGTGGAGGGTAAAACTCGTAAAGGGAGACCAAGAGATAAATACACTAAGCAGATTCAGAAGGATGTAGGCTGCAATAGGTACTGGGAGATGATGAAGCTTGCACAGGATAGAGTAGCATGGAGAGCTGCATCAAACCAGTCTCAGGACTGAAGACCACAACAACAACAACTGATTACTTACAGTGAATCGAGTTTTTGGCGGACATCTGCGTTTCCCCTCACCTGGTCACATGCTGGAGGTTGAACTAAAACTTAGAAGAAAAAAGAGCGAACATGAAAATGTGCTTGTGTTCCATAATCTGTCACTAGCTGTAGACATTTTACCAAAAACACTGATTTGAAGTCATAACTACAGTGTGTTCACCTCATGTCCCTCCTTGTTTGATTTGTTTATGTGCATGTTGCCAATCTAAAGAATTATATGCTGGAAACTAATGTTTGTTTATTTCTGTCCTCCTTATATCTTTATGTGTGTGGGGCTAGCCAGTGATTGTTACAGAAAGTTGAAAGAGAATGCAGTAGTTGTCAGACAGTGGTTGAAAGATTTGGTGTTCAGCTGATTTCAGTTCTGGTTTAAATGTTTTGTGGAGAAGTGCATGGAATAGTAAATTCACTGCTTACATCAATCGATAAAATAGCAGAATAGCAGAATAGCATTTCAACAGATGATTATTATCAGAATGCTATCACCCAACCCCTTTGTCCTCACTCTTTGACGCCTCATAATATGTCCTGTCAACTTACCCCTCTTGTAGTCAAAGTTGTGCCGTAATTTCCTCTTCCTCTTCCTGCTCTAATTCCGTTCCTCTTCTTTAGTTACACGATCCTCATATCTAATCTTCAGCATTCTTATTGATCACCACATTTTGAAAGCGTCCATTGTCTTCTTGACAGAACTGTTCATAGCCCACGTTTCACTTACATACAAGGCTGCACTCCACACAAATACCTTTGTAAAATTGTGAATAGCAACAAAAGCGTTCTGAAAAAGAAACTTTGTTCACATCGAATATAAATTCTAATGATTGGGTACAGTCTTCATTTTATATCCTCTCTACTTCTGCCTTCTCAATTACTGCTTCCCTTGCAAGTCATTAAAGTCTTAGAAATGCAGTTTGGTTTCTGTACAAGTTGTAGATAATCTTGTGGCCCTATGTTTTAGAGCTTCAGAGAATGTTTTAATTAAGATTGTCAAAATCTTTCTCTAAACATGCAAATGCTACAAACACAGTTTTGCAGTTCTTCAGTGTGTCTACTTAACGAAGTGGTAGGATCAGTATTGCCTTGCGTGTTCAGACATTTCACAGGAATCTAACATTGTGCTTATGTTAGTTTGTACAACCCCTCCTCCTCTCCTCTCTACATATTCCTTCCACTTTCTAGCCTTCTCTTATTTGCTTAGTTCTGGCTTGCCAGATGAGTCCTTGGCAGTTGCTTCTCCTTTGAGCAAAGTTTTCTTTGTTCTTTCTCATTTTCATTCCCCTGTTTTCCAAGTGCAAAATCGCGTTGCAATTTTGGACTTTCTGTCAACGTCATGTTTAGACATTTCTATTTCCCATGGCCTACTTTATTTGCTGCATTTTTATATATTTCCCTCGTGTCAAATTTAATATATCACGTTTTATCTAACGATTTCTACTGTACCTTCTTCCCGTTCACATACTCTGCTGCATTCACCACTTTTTCTCTCAAAGATATCCATTCGTATTCTAGCGGATTCCTTTCTCTGTTTCAGTCAGTCGTTGCATTACGGTAACTTTAAGATTATCGAAAAACTGTGGGTCTTGACTTATTCAAGTTCCATTTCCTTAATTTGCTACCGTTTACTGTCTCTTTAGTTGTAAACCGCAGCTCGTAACCAATAAATTATTGTAGGTTTGCGTCTGCACCAGGAAATATCTTATAATTTAAAATCTGGTTTCGAAAACTTTGTTCCAAGTATGTATTATTCTTTCATGATTCTTAAGCAAGGTGCTGGCGATGATTACATTGTGCTCTGAGCTAAATTCTATCAAGTGGCTTCCACTTTCATCCCTTCCCCCAAGCCTTCGTGTTTTTAGTGTTTTCCTGTACCTGCTACCGTATCACACTTTAAATTTTTGTCTCGCTTAACTATCTGAATAATCTCTTTTATCGTACTTTGTTTCAATGTGTAAGGAGATAGTGAACAATCATGAACGGTAGTCATGAAATCTGTTTATATTGAAATGAGAAAACATAATAATGAAATGTGTAAAAGAGTACATTGTACAGAAAAAGAAAAATTTGTATGTCTTCACCCAACTTCGTCTTTCCTTCATGTAGGTATAAGATATAGTTATTCAAACACACCGGTCGTTTCGGTGGGTCCCACCCCGTACCTCAGTGGCTGTTCGTCATTGGCTACCGCTAGCGTCTGCCGCTTCCAGATGGGAACGCCAATTCCGCGAGCCGCCGCGTCAAAGCGGAAAACGCTTGCCGCTGCCGTTGCCGCACGACGCGCTGCCGCGCTCTAGTGGGAACCGGCCTTTAGACAGGGGACGAAGGGCAATCGGCCCATTCTGTATTCCTAGATTTCCAGAAGAACTCGTCAGAGAGATCCCTCGCAGATTTAGGCCCGGCCAGACAGAATGCGGCCCGCCAGCCGCCGCACCCGGCCCGTACTGTCGAAACGCTCGCTAGCACACCGTGCCAGCCGCACGGAGCGGGTGCGACGCAACAGTGGTGGGTGTCGAGTCGCCTCGTGACACACAAGCGTGCCACAGGCCGGAGGGCGACAGCTTGGGTGCCTATTCTGTATCTTTCCGCCATTGTGCCGGTCGTTTCGGTACTCAATAGCACCGAACGGTCAAGTACTCGAATCAGAGTCCCTGCATTATTCAGTATGCATTTCGGTAGCGATACTGTTCGCGTCTAGAGAACCGAAGCGCTGTTGTCGGTTCGTGTCGAGCAAGCCAATCAAAAGCAAGCGGCCACAGATCAACGCATGCGCACTGCAGCGCGCACAGCGCCACGAACACAAAGCAGCTAGCAGACCACACAGGCGCGCTGTTCTTCCAAGTGCCGAAAATTGCGTTTACGTTTCCATAACGCATGACGCCGCATTCCACCGAGCTGACGTGCCCGCCCTCATCGCCCTTGCCTCTTCATTACTAGTATCAGGCGCAGTATATCCATTTCCATGATTCTCAGCTGAAATGCATAAAAAATTTTACAGTTTCTCTGACAGAATGTTTCCAAGCCTGCGTAATAACGATAGCGTATTTGACTGTATTCTGCAGATTGTCGTAAATGCCGCATTATGTCGTCTTATTCTCATTCACACTGACATCGTTTTTTGGATTTTACGTTTCGGAAAATGAGTTAGTACAATGTGGAGCTACACACTATTCCTAATACATGTATAAAAACACCCGAAAAATTGATTCTGGTAATTTCAAAGAATAAGAAGATAATCATTTGGATCTCTAGGAGCGAGTTATAATCACATTCTGTTTAGGTAGCCCACTTCCCTATATGATACGTCAACGATTTGAGTCTTGAAAATGCGTTTTTTTCCAGTTTTGTTTTTCAGAGCTACTGCAATTCGCCAAAGTTTATAACATGCATCTCATAAATGAAAATGTTTTGTATATGGTGCTACAGTCTAAAAATATTACGGCAGAGATATTTAATCTCTGTCTTCTGTGGTTGGGGATTCGATTGCAGATAAATACCTGTGACAAGCAGGATTATGAAGATGACTGCTGCTAGTTACATTCTCAGTAATTTAAGTTGAGTTCTTAAAAAAATGGTTCAAATGGCTCTGAGCACTATGGGACTTAACTTCTGAGGTCATCGGTCCCCTAGAACTTCGGTTAGTTAAGTTTAAGTAGTTTTAAGGACATCACACACTTCCATGCCCGAGGTAGGATTCGAACCTGCCACCGCAGCGGCCGCGCGGTATCAGACTGTAGCGCCTAGAACCGCTCGGCCACCCCATCCGGCTTGTAGTCTTACATTCCTGTCCAACCGCATACTCGGAAATCGCTACAAGAATAAATATAAAGGTCACTGGCGGTTGTTTCACTCACAGCAATTTCATCTCCAACTATTTCACATTTCGTATTTTTAACACACAGAAATCACGAAATCATTACTGATGAAGTGCGCTCTTACATGTAAGTAATAACAAATATTGCAGAGAAATCTTAACTTACACGAATAAATATGTCTCAGAACGTGTTGCATATATGAAGAGGAAAAAAAAAAAAAAAAAAAAAAAAAAAAAAAAAAAAAAAAAAAAAAAAAAAAAAAAAAAAAAATCTTTGCGTCATCCCGTGCGCGAACCTGTAACCTTCCGTACCGCACTCCCGCGCGCTAACCACTTGGCCACGTCAAACAACAGACGTATGGTGCTCAATTCTTGTAATATTGTGTAGAGGAACGTAGGCTGACTTCGTTTCCAAACGGTGCTGCGTAAGTCATAAATGTGTGATGGTTTGGAAGGTTTCCGTTACCAGGCTTCATATAATTGCTTTCCATTGTTACTTGAAAGTTGCAAACACGTTTCGATAATTACTAACCAACCCATTTGTGGGAAAAAGTACACCAAGGCACTAGTAACGTCAGTTCACACTCATGTAACATACGTTAGCAGAGACGATGTGTTGTATTTTTAGAGAATAAAGATCATTCAATATCGTGTTATTTTTATTCAAATAAGAGTTTATTGACCGAAAACACTTTTTTATGTATGCATTCACAGTAACAACCTGACCTAACCATATTTCTAACAAAGGAAAATAGTCAATTATGAACTCACTTTACAACTGGATGCGTCCTCTGGCGATTCTTTAGTAACGCAATCACTATATCCAAAGCTAAAACCGCTAAATATGTTTAAAATAATAAATTATAGGTGTACATAAACCACAGCTCACCGATCGACAGGGCCAGACCGAAATCCAAAACCTCTCGGTACAATTGTCGTAAAATCGGTGGGAGGACCGTTCGGTAACAAGTTGCAGAAGCTTACTGAATAGGATATTTCGATAAAGAACCGAAAACGACGACACTACCGAGACTAACCTACTACACTGATCGGTATGAATGATACAGAATAGGGCCCCTGGGCAGGTCCCGGCTGCTTCACCAGTGCGACGTCCACAGGGAGCCGCTCACGCCCTTCGCCGGGAGCGCCCCAGCCGCACCACACACACCGTCCTGCCACGTTCCATCCGTCCGGGCCCCTGACAGGCAGTACGACTCTAGTGGTACCACGCAGTACGTAGTCCCAGACTGCGAGTCTCCCTCCGAGACGAGGGCATCTCGAGGAGTGCCCCAGTGGAACTGCGTATACAGGGTGGAAAGTATTTAAACCGACAAACTCTGGAAGGTTGTAGGGGGACATCAAAACAAATATTTTTCCCTACTGTCATTTTTTCCTATGGGGATTATTTAAAGCGGTGGAGGCCGTATTACGATCTTCAGTTGTTAGAGGGCATATTACGCTGTTCAGTTGTAAACAACTGCTGTCCACCAGTGTAGTAAGGCATTGTATCTGTTTACTAATGGAGCGATACACCTGGAGTGAGTACACTGATATGATTGGTGCATACTACGTAGCGCACCACAACGGACGAGCTACACAGCGGGTTTATCAACAACAATATCGTAATCGCCATATCCCGCATCATACGACCTTTGCTGCTACCAACGTCTGCGTGAGACCGGGTCATTCAGCAGATTACCTGGACAGGGACGCACGGTAAGAACGCTGCAATTTGAGGAAGCTGTCTTGCAGCATGTAGAGCGGGATCCTTCAATCAGCACTGGTGCAATTTCACGTAACGTGGGGACGAATTAGGCGAATGTAAGAACAGTCCTTCGAGAGCAATTGTTACGTCCATTTCACTTAAAGCGTGTAGACAACCTGTAACCAGTTGATTATCCACCCAGAGCACAGTTTTCGCAGTGGTACCTGGAACAGTGTGAAATGCATCCCACATTTCCATCCTCTGTGTTGTTCACCGATGAAGCAACGTTCGGGCGTGATGGAGTCTTCAACATGCACAATTCGCATGTTTGGAGTGCGAATAACCCACATGCCACAGTTACTAGCACTCATTAAGTGCAGTTCTACGTTAATGCGTGGGTCGGTGTTGTTGGGGATTGTTAAATGGCAGGCAATATTACAATTTTCTCGCCAGAGCATTGCCAGAATTTCTGGAAGACGTCCCGCTTCCCACAAGACAACCCATGTGGTTCCAACATGACGGGGCGCCGGCACATTTCAGCCATCGTGTGCGTCGATTCCTGGACCGACGGTTCCCAGAAACGTGGATTGGCAGAGGTGGTCCTGTACCATAGCCTGCTCGATCCCCAGAAATGTCCCCTCTGGACTTTTTTGTGTGGGGAGAGATGCGGAACCTTGTTTACGCAACTCCTGTTGCATCAGAAGAGGATCTGATTGCCCGGATACTAGAAGCAGCAGGAACAATTCAGGATACTCCTGTGGTTTTTGCCCGCGTCAGACAGAACATGATCTGACGGTGTAACCTTTGTTTACGTGTCAATGGAGGGATTTTTTGAAAAGCTACTGTAATTGAAATTGGGTTGTGTTAATGTGTTGTCTCTTGGTCATAAAAAATGGAAAAGTTTGTTGGTTTAATCAATTTTCCGCCAGAGAAATCTTCCTCTACCGATTTAAATACTCCTCATAGGAAAAAATATGACACTAGGAAAAAATATTTGCTTAGATGTCCCCTACAACCTCCCACAGTTTGTCGGTTTAAATACTTTTCACACGGTATAATCTGACAGAGGTGGTAACAATCTGTGATCGTTTGCTGACGATGCTGTTGTACATCGAAAAGAATCGTTTAGTTACTGCAGAAGGATACGGGATGACTTTCCTGCAAGTTACATTTTTTCACATGTAGAGCAAACCGCCACGCATCACATGAAATGTAAGTTACTGCAAATGAGCATAAAAACAATTGTGTAATACTCGAATACATTATTAGCTGCTCGAATTTGCATATTGGTGAACAATAGCAGCAACTAGGAAGGAGGGGGTGGATTACAAAGTCTTTTCTGAAGATTTGACAGGAGTAAGATTACGTATCATTTCTTGTAAACTAAAGAGTTTATTGTAGAGTTGACTTAGTTGTTTCTGTCTATGGGTCTAATTCCTGAAGCTGAAATTGTCGCATGTAAAGTTCTCATGGTTCAAGTGATTTAAATAATTTTGAATATTAACGTAAAAACAAAAATAATGGAACGACAATTTATTTTGTCACATTTCGTATATCACAAATTCTTCTGAATTTTCACATTAACAACGGCGAAATTACATTGTTCGCCCAAAACACAAAACTACGTCCGATCACATTGTAAAGTACACCAGTGGCAAAAAACAGTCAATACTGTCACTGCGCGATAGAAATGTTACCGATGATGGTGCCACTAAAGTGGAGTTACTAAAAAGTGATGGATAATTTTACTGTTGACCTTAAAGTTGGTCTTGACTACGTAAAAACAGAAAAATCCCAACAAAATAGGATTGCTCATGAATGTAGCGCAATTTTAGAAAGAGAGGTCAATTCGGTAAAAAACAATGACTTAAAACAGAGGGGGTAGTATTATTACTAGTATTAACCGTAAATTAAAAAATAATGAGGTTCTTATCACTAAATCTGATGAAGGAAATTCGCTTGTTGTAGCCTATAAAAGTGAATATATTGCTAAAACTTTGGCTTTTTTCGAGGAAAATTAGTTTTTCTTAACATATCCCTAATTTGCTTTTGTAATGTAGGGGTAGGATCCTGCTCGGTTTCAAATATGTAAACATCTTATGAAAGAGTTTCAAAAGAAAACTTTAATTAATATGAACCCTAGAGCACCTATGCTTAGAAGTCAGTTTAAGGTACACAAAAGTCAACACCCAGTTCGTCCCATCGTTAACGGAATAAAGAGTCCACATAAATTAGCGAGATTCTTACACACTAAAATTAAAGAAGCCTTTGTTTTTGGAAACAATTATTCTGTTAAAAATAGTGTTGAGGTAATAAACAAGCTAAAATCGATAGAGATCTCTTCTTCCTCTCGTTTGGTCTCTTTTGACGTCGTAAGTTTATACCCTAACGTTCCGGTGGATATCACTCTTAAGATTATTGAAGATAACATTCGACAACTTAGAACTCTAAGTGAGCTACAGTTGTCGGAACTTATGTCGCTACTGCAGGTTGTACTAGATTACAATTACTTTCAGTTTAATGGCAAAATGTGTGAGCAACCATTCGGCTTAGCCATGGGTTGCCCGTTGGCGGGTATCTTAGCTGACATCTTTGTGAATGCGTTAAAAGAAAATTTCTTCAAAAACAATCCTGCGTTGGGTAATATGATTCCTTTCTATGTTCGTTATGTTGATGACATACTCATAATATTTCAAGGGAGTGACCAAGATCTACAACAACTGTTTCATGTTTTCAACAGTTTTCACGAGAAAATGAAATTCACAAAAGAGATACAAAACAATGAAAGAAAACTCCATTTTCTTGACTTGAAACTTAAGTTATCGAGTAACACTATTAGCTTTGACATTTTTCGTAAAGAAACTTTTTCTGATAATATTATTCCAGTAGATTCTTGTCATCCTCAAACTCACAAAATCGCCTTCTTTCATTCTGCAGTTCATCGTGCTGTGAGCACACCTTTAGCACAGAATTGTTTAGAAAAAGAAATATCTTTATTAAAATCAATAGCTACTAACTATGGATACGACCCTAAATTAATTGACCAAATTGTTAAGAAAAAAACAGCTGTAAAATGTTCAATTTTAGGAGATAACAGGGCGAAAAAGAATGAGGGTAATAACTTTATTTCTATTCCATTTTTGGGGAACGTTTCATATAAGATAAGAAGACTTTTACAGAAACAATACGGTTACAGAGTTGCCTTTTCCGTAAATAATAGCCTGAAACAAAGAGTAATTCATACTATTGGAGCACGGGAAGAACTCGGCACTAAGTCCGGTGTATACAAAATTACTTTTAACGGCTGCCCAAACTATTACATTGGACAGACAGGTAGACCCATTAAAGTTAGGTATAAAGAACATATGTTAGGTAAAAATGGAGAAAACGTACATAATTCCACATTTGCCGAACATCTATGGCTCTTACAGCATACGCCACGTGAACTGGACGACGTAGAGTTGCTTCATGAAGCGAATAAAGGTTACAAACTGGACTTGCTCGAAGAATTAGAGATTTTCAAGCATCTGTCTCTAAAAGATGGTTTTGTTCTTAATGAACAGGTGCAGCTTGAAAACAAAAATTTTTTAGACAGTTTCAAACCCCTCCTTGCCTTAATGTAATATAGTCTGGCTGACTAGAAGTTAGTTTTCTTGCTTGTTGATGCCGGTGAAATGCGCCTGTTCTGTCTTGTTGGGATTTTACGTATTTTTGATGTTTGTTGTTTGTGGTTTTCGATGTGTGTGTGTGGTTAATTGACTAGTATGTTTTTATTCACAACGACAGATGGTTTCGTTTTATTATAACATTTGGGTTGTTTTCGCTAATATGTATTTCACCGCATACGTTACGCGAGATTCCCGCGCATTACACTAGTGCCCTCTCTCGTTAGATGTTCCATAGCGCAAGCTTTATCTGTTTGACACTAGGACACAGGTAAATTTATCTAAAATAGAAAATATAGAACCAATGTTTTTAAATGGTCTGATGTGTTAATTCAAACTTTCTGTCTTAATAAAAAAACATAACTTTTAATAATTTTTGATGCGCTTATGTATGTATTCATGGATTTTGATATGCGCGAGTGTCTGGCACATACAAGTGCCCTCTCTCGGCGAAACCATCTGCCCTAGTGCTTTGACACTCCTGTCTCGATAGTTCATAGGCGAAGTAATGGTGCTAAACTGTTCGCTTTGACCCTGTGCCCATATTCATGTTGTACAAATGGAGAAGATGTCTTAATTATTGACGACGCCTTTGGCTCAATTGTTTTATTGATCTCCATTGCATGATGTAATATTAGTAAGTAACTAAAGATTTTGTGCCTGTATTACTCTGGTAATTTCACTGTTACTTAAGCTTTTGTGTTTCTCACTTCCGACATAAGAGGGTTAGATCCCCTCATTCGAAGGCGCCAGATTCCAAAGCCTGGGCTACTCTCAGGTTGGAATCTCCGCTTTCGAAGATTGTGTCCGTCTGTCTGTCTGTCTGTCTGTCTGTCCGCCTGTCTGCCCGCCGCTTACTGCTGTAGCTGTTCGTTCGTTCGTTCGTTCGTTCGTCCGTCCGTCCGCCTGCTCGCTGTCCGTCTCCGCCGCTACCGCTACTGCCTGCTGTCCGTCCGTCCGTCTGTTCGCCGCCGCTGCCGTCGCCGCCAGCCGGTGCTAGCAGCCGCCTGGTCGCCGCCCGACCCTGGTCTTCGGCCGTCCTCGTCTTCCTCCGTCTTTGTCTTCGTATGTCCCCGGTTTGTGTCCTTTCCTTTACGTTCTGTGTGTTATTGTTTCTCCCTGTCGTCATGTCCGCCCCCACCGCCACCACTACCACCGCCGCCATAGTTTACACTTCCCCTTCCGCCGCCTCCACCACTATAACGTGGTGTGCCCAGTCCTACCCCCCCCCTCCTTCCATCCCACCTCTTCTCACTCTCCCTTCGCCGTCGCTCTTTGTCGCCCCCTCTCCAGCTTCTTCCTCCCGCTCCTCTCGATCTGATCATTTCCCCCCACTCCCCCAGCCTGTCACTGCAGCTCCGGCTAGGGTGGTGGCCCGTCGGGCCACTGTCCATGCCCAGCTCTCGCCGTCGCCGACTCCAGCCCCGGGACCTGCCACTCCCCGCCACATTCCAGTTGTTCCCATCCCCCACACCACCTCCGCCGCCGTCAAGTGCCCCAGTGGCACCCCTGCCTCGTCTGCTCCAAAAAAGGCTCCGCGTCGCCCCCCTTCCCCCACCCCTGATGCCATGAATGTCTCCCCGCCCATCCCGGCCCCCTCCTCCTCCTCCTCTACCCCCCCCTCCTACCGCTACCTCCTCTCCCGTCCGGATCCCTCCCTCCTTGAAGCCCGGAACCTCACCCTCTTCCTTCGCCAGAATTGTCCTGGTGCCCCCATCTCCCTCCTCACTCCTCACCGTGGTTCGGTACTCATCTCCTCCCCCAGCCCTACCCTCCACACAGACCTCCTTTCCCACATCCCTGTCACCCGCTTTGGCCCCCATGCCTCTCTCACCCCTGCTCCCTCGCCACCTTCCTCCCGCCAACCCCAACCTCCGTGTCGCCCACCGACCCTCACCACCGTGATCACTCGGCTCAGTCCAGTGATCACTGAGGAGGTGGTGTTGGCGAAGCTTCAGGCCCATCCCCATCTGGAGGTGCGTGCGGTTCGCCGGATCCGTAACGCTGCCGGCCCCACCCGCTTTATGCAGGTTTTTTTCTGAGCACACCCCCTCCATAGACCATCTCCTGAAGGAGGGTGCCCTCCTTTTTAACCAGCGTTATAAGGTTGACCCCTCCCGTTCCCCTCCTCAATCCCTCCGCTACCAACGGTGCTTGCGGTATAATGCACACCCAACATCTGAGCGCCGCGAGGCCCCCACCTGCCCGCACTGTAGGCAAGCCCACTTTTTATGGCAGTGCCCCAATCTCCAGTCCCCCCCTCCTGTAATACCTGTAACCTCCCTCATCCCACCTACTCCCAGAAGTGTAAGGCCCGACCCCCTCCTCCCACTCCTGAACTCACCGTTCCTGTCCGCCCTCTGGACACCCCCACCCCGCCCCCCCCCCTGGCAACTCCCTTCGCCCACCCCCTACCGCTGAGGACATCATCAGATTCCTCACCATTGTCCTGCAGAATGTTCATCCTTTTCAGCGCCCACACACCCTCCAACAGATCTCCCTCGCCGCCCGTTCCGTTTTCCACCTCAAAATGTACGCCACCTACTCGAACAACCACGCCCATTTCACCTTCTCCCGTCTTGACACCCTCGTTTAAATCCCTGTCATGGCACGGCAGCACCGTATCCTTTTCAACAACATCCGCTCCCTTCCTGCCAACAAGAACCTCTTCCTACACAGCCTTGCCACCCACCGCGTGGATGCCTTCCTCCTTAATGAAACCTTCCTCCAACCCCACCACACCGTCCACACTTCGCCCTACCCCCTCCACCGCTCCGATAATTCCCTCCCAATTGCGCGTGGCGGAGTTGCCATTGGGCACCATCGCCAGATCCCCGTTCGGCTCCAACCTCTCCTTCCCGACCCCACCGAACACCTGATCCTTGGTAAGGCTGGGGAAGAAGAAACTGTTACCTGCGCCACCATCTATGTCCGCCCTAACGCCCCTATTCCCTTCGACTTCCTCTCCCACATTGACCGTACCTTCTCCTCCTGCGTGATCGCCGCCGACCTCAACATCCATAGTCGTTCTGCCGCCCAGTTATGGCGGTGGCATCGGTTCCTCTCCTCCCTTCAAGGCGACCTCATCCCCATCCCCCAGCCCACCCGTCCCGAATCCAACTCCACTCCTGATGTTATCCTCTCCTCCCCCAACCTCCTTGGCCGCATAACGGTGGATGTCCTGGAGCCTATTGGTAGCGACCATCTCCCTGTCCTCCTCACTATTTCAGACGGTCGTCGCCCCCGCCCCGACCCTCGTAATGACCCTCCCCCTAAGTATGTCCATGACTATTCCCGTGCCGACTGGAATGCCTACCGGGATACCCTTTCCACCCAGGTCGACAGCCACCCCTTCACCTACCACCACCCTGACGATGTCACACATGCCACCTCCTTTCTCCAGCAGACCTTGTCTGAGGCCGTGGAGGCCCACGTCCCTACTGTCGCCATCCACCCCCACCGTCCTACCTTACCCCCACAGGCTGTCCTCCTCCTCCGTGAATCCCGTCGTCTCTACCGTGCCTTCCTCCGAACGCGTGACCAGGACACACTACGACGCCACCGGCAACTCCAGCGACACATTCGTAATTTGCTCGCGGCTAAGAAACGCCGGGACTGGCGACAGACATGCACCTGTTTAAATGCTACCCTACCAATCAACTCGTCCAAGTACTGGTCGGCCTTCCGTCGCCTTACCGGAACTCAACCCTCCCCCTATTATCCTCTTCTCCATGATGATCACCCTTTCCCTGACACCCTCAGTAAGGCCAATCACTTTGCCTCCTACCTCTCTGATGTATTTTCCATCCCCGATGATCCCCGGTTCGATTACTCCCTCTTCCCGGATATCCGCGATTAAACTGACACCTCTGTCCCTCCCCTCGCTCCTGGTTTCCAGTACTTGGACAACATTGCACACACGGAACTCAATGCCCCTATCACTACACAGGATCTCATTGCTACACTCTGCACAAAACGCAACACCACTCCTGGTCACGATCGTGTCACCTACCGTCACCTTCGTGAAGCTCCTGTCTCTTTCCTCTCCACCCTGGCCAGGCTCTACAATGTAGTCCTGTCCACCGGTTACTACCCCGACCTGTGGAAAACCTCCCGTATCCTCATGTTCCTTAAAACTGGCAAACCGCCGTCCGTCATCTCCTCCTACCGTCCCATCAGCCTTACCTCGGTCTTCAGCAAGGTCCTGGAATCTATCCTCACCCAACGCATCCACCAGCAACTCCGCCAGCACCGCCTCCTTCCCGTTACCCAGTGTGGTGTCGGCCGTCCTTCTCTTCCGACGACCTTCTCCTTCACCTCACTCATCTCCTTTCCGAACAGCTTAATTCCAGTCGCTCCACAATCTTCCTCCCCCTGGACCTCGAACGTGCATATGACCGGGTATGGCATTCTGGTCTCCTCTTCAAGCTCCAAACCTTCGCCCTTCCCATTAACTACGTCCGTCTGATCGGCTCCTTTCTCTCCCGCCGTCCTTCCTATGTCTTTGACCCTGCCCCCCCACTTCCGATGTCCTTTCCTTTAGGAACCCTCCCTCCCATCTCTTTCCTTTTCCCCCTTCCCCTCCCTCCACCCCTCTTCCCCCGGGCTTCCCCTCACCCTTCCCCTCTCTCCCGTGCCCCTGGCATCTCTGCTCTGCTCTGCTCTGCTCTGCTCTGCTCTCCCCTCTCCCTCCCCCCTCTCCCTCTCCCTCTCCCTTTCCTCCGCCTCCTCCCTTGGCAGGTCCCCGGACTCGCACGCGCTCAGTGAACATTCGCGCGCCGGAGATCATCGCCATCAGTGTCTCGTGTGTGTGCCTTCGTCTGCGTTTAGTGTTCTTTCGTCGTCACGCCTCATCTGTTCACGTGTGCCGTCGCCGTCATTCGTCTTCTGTGCGCCGTGTCAACAAATGTTAGTGTTTTTTCGTCCAGCGTGAACGGCTTCATGTTTCTTGTTTTTGTATCTACATTCTTTGCCCGCCATTTTTTTGTATTGTCTGTGTCACCTATATATCGTATTATTGTACCCCCTAAGGCTGAAGAGCAGCGTATTATGCTGCTGCCAGCCCGCCTTGTATGAGGTGCTTAAAATTACAATAAAGAAAGGAAAAAAAAACACTTCCGATGCTAAGGCTTTTCTAATGAAAGTGTCTTCCTGATCAGGATTTTTTTTTTTACTTCTGATAAAGGTATATTTATATGTACCGAAACCTTGGTCAAGAATTTTAATAAATTTTTATCCTGCAACTGTTTTTGGCTGTCATCCTTTATCGTGAAGATTACTAAATACAGTTTTCCGTAATTCCTTCAGGAAAGAAGACGAAGTAAATATTCCAGAATTCGAAACCAGAACAGCTGTTAGCATGAGTGACATAAATGTAGGTATCTTAGGTGCTGCGAAACAACTCAAATCACTGAAGAAAGGCAATTCTTCCGGTCCACATGGTACACCAATCAGGTTCCTCTCAGAGTATGCAGACACAATAGCGCCTTACTTAGCAATCATATACAACCGCTCACTTGACGAAAGCTCTGTTCTTGAAGACTGGGAAGTAGCGCAGGTCACAGCAATATTCAAGAAAGGAAATAGGACTAACTCACTGAATTGCAGACCCATATCACTGACCTCAATCTGCAGTAGGATTTTGGAGCATATGCTGTACTCTAACATTATGAATCACCTCGAAGAAAATGACTTACTGATACATAACCAACACGGATTCAGAAAATATCATTCTTGTGCAACACAGCAAGCTCTTTATTCCCATGAAATAATGAGTGCTGTCGACAAGAGATCTCAGATCGATTCCATGTTCCTAGATGACTTTTGATACCGATCCTCACAAGCGACTATTAATTGAATTGCGTGCATATGGTGTATCGTCTCAGTTGTGACAGAGGAAATCACGAATCCAGAGAGGTCACAGTTCGTAGTGATCGACGGTAAATCATCAAGTAGAACGGAAGTTATATCTCGCTTTCCGCAAGGTAGTGTCATGGGCCCTCTGCTGTTCCTGATTTATATAAATGATCTAGGTGATAATCTGAGCAGCCCCCTTAGATTGTTTGCAGATGACGCTGTAATTTACCATCTAGAAAAATCATCAGACAATTAATTCCAATTACAAAATGATCTAGAGAATTTCTGTATGATGCCAAAAGTGGCAATTAGCACTAAACAAAGAGGTCATCCACATGGGTACTAAAATAAATCCGATAAATTTAGGATATACGTTAAATCGCACAAATCTAAGGGCTGTCAATTCAATACCTAGGAATTATAATTACGAGTAACTTAAATTGGAAAGACCACATAGATAATATTCTGGGAAAGGCGAAACAAAGATTGCGCTTTGTTGGCAAAACACTTACAAGACGCCCACTATAGAGACACCTACATTACGATTGTCCGTCCTCTGATGGACTATTGCTGCGCGGTATGGGATCCTTACCAGGTAGGATTGACGGAGGGCATCGAAAAAGTGCGAAAAAGGGCAGCTCGTTTCGTGTTATCTCGCAATAGGGGCGAGAGTGTCATTGATATGATACGCGAGTTGGTGCGGCAGTCACTGAAAAAAAGGCGGTTTTCTTTGAAATTTCGTAAATAGACCTCGCCGCAATCACCAACTTCCTCTTCCGAATACGTAAATATTTTGTTGACACCCACCTACGTAGGGAGAAATAATCATAATAAAATAAGAAAAATCAGAGCTCGAACGGAAAGATTTAGGTGTTCCTTTTTCCCACGCGCCATTCGAGAGTGGAATGGTAGAGAATTAGTATGAAAATGGTTTGATGGACCCTCTGCCAGGCACTTAAGCGTGAATTGCAGAATAACCATGTAGATGTAGAAGCATGCTTACTACCCCTTCACTCTGTGGTAATAACAATATTCCAAAGGGTTCACAATTTCTATTATGAAGGGTGTCAAATACTTCGTAGCTTTATATATATATATATATATATATATATATATATATATATATATATATATATATATAAAGTTCCAACTGTACATTGAGAGCAGGTACATATCGATTGTCACAGCGAAAACAATTCCTTCTCATAAATTTTAGCTTGAAATGGAACGTGTTGTATACAAAGTTATATGAATTTTTCAGAAAAACAGCCGAGATATTTTTCGAGTTTTGCACAGGTCAATATTACACTACTGGCCATTAAAATTGCTACACCACGACGTGCTACAGACGCAAAATTTACCCGAAAAATGATATGCAAATGATTAGCTTTTCCGAGCGTTCACACAAGGTTGGCGCCGGTGGCGACACCTACAACGTGCTGACGTGAGGAACGTTTCCAACCGATTTCTCTACATAAACAGCAGTTGACCGGCGTTGCCTGGTGAAACGTTGTTGTGATGCCTCGTGTAAGGAGGAGAAATGCGTACCATCACATTTCCGACTTTGATAAAGGTCGGATTGTAGCCTATCGCGATTGCGGTTTATCGGATGGCTACATTGCTTCTCGCGTTGGTCGAGATCCAATGACTGCTAGCAGAATATGGAATCGGTGGGTTCAGGAGGGTGATACGAGGCCGTTGGGATCCAGCACGGCGTTCCGTATCACTAGCAGTTGAGACGACAGCACCTTATCCGCATGGCTGTAACGGATCGTGCAGCCACGTCTCGATCCCTGAGTCAACAGATGGGGAAATTTACAAGACAACAACCGTGTGCACGAACAGTTCGACAACGTTTGCAGCAGCATGGACTATCTGCTCGGAGACCATGGCTGCGGTTACCCTTGACGCTGCATCACAGACAGGAGCGCCTGCAGTGGTGTACTCAACGAAGAACCTGGGTGCAAGAATGGCAAAACGCCACTTTTTCGGATGAATCCAGGTTCTGTTTACAGCATCATGATGGTCGCATCCGTGTTTGCGAACAAGGTGACCGAGACGTGTAACCAATGGCACCCCATACCATCACGCCAGGTGATACGCCAGTATGGCGATGACGAATACACGCTTCCAATGTGCGTTCACAGCGATGTCGCCATTGAGGGCACTTTGAACAGTGGACATTACGTTTTAGATGTAGTGTTGGCAGAAGAGCCAACACTGTGTTGCTAGAGGAGGCCGAAATGCACGCCTCTAAGCTCACGCAAACTGGCGTGATGTCTGGAACAGTTAAGGGAATTAATAGTAGCAAATGAAGTACGTAGTTGATGTAATACTTAACTTTAATCCATAATTGGAAAACATCGCTCTTGATGGTACATGTTTTATAATTTCAATATTAACTGGTAATGGCGCCTTGCTAGGTCGTAGCAAATGACGTAGCTGAAGGCTATGCTAACTATCGTCTCGGCAAATGAGAGCGTAATTGTCAGTGATCCATCTCTGGCAAACTCTGCTGTACAACTGGGGCGAGTGCTAGGAAGTCTCTAGACCTGCCGTGTGGTGGCGCTCGGTCTGGCTACCACCTAGCAAGTGTGGTGTCTGGCGATGACACCACGTTAGATATGTTATGACTTGTGGCCCTACCTTTTATTCGATCCCTGCAGAACCCTACATTTCAGCAGGATAATGCACGACCGCGTGTTGCATGTTCTGTACGGGCCTTTTTGGGTACAGAATATGTTCGGCTGCTGCCCTGTCCAGCACATTCTCCAGATCTCTCACCAATTGAAAACGTCTGGTCAACGGTGGCCGAGCAACTGGCTCGTCACACTAAGCCAGTCACTATCTTGATGAACTGTGGTATCGTGTTGAAGCTGCATGGGCAGCTGTACCAGTGTACGCCATCCAAGCTCTGTTTGACTCAATGTCCAGGCGTATCAAGGCCGTCACTACGGCCAGAGGTGGTTGTTTTGGGTACTAATTACATTTTCACGCAATTGGGTGCATATCCTGAGTAGTCACATGTCAGTTCTAGTATAATATATTTGTCCAATGAATACCCGTTTATCACCTTCATTTCTTCTTTGTGTAGCATTTTTAATGGCCAGTAATGTAGCTCAGAAGCGCGCCACTAAATCTGTTACCGGTAGGTCCGATCGACATGAGAATATTATGTAAACACTCCAGGAACTCTTCAGGAATTCCCATTAGAGAAGATGGCAGATTTTCTGCAAAACACTACTGAGAATGTTTGAAGAACCGGCACTTTTGGTTGTCTGCGGGAAGATTCTACCACCGCTGATGTACATGACACGTCAAGAGTGTGAAGACGAGATAAGAGAAATAGGGGCTCGTATTCAGGCATATGTACAGTCTTCTTCCCCTCACTCCATTTGTGAGTGGAACAGGGAACGAAATGACTGGTAGTGACACAAGGTATACCCTGCTATGCATCATACAGTGGCTGCAGAACAGATAAGACTGAGGAAACCCATGGCAAACCATCCTCTCTGTTCTCATGTCTGCTTTGGCAACATTTCTACACATATACATATTTCTGTTTGTGTGCGTAATAAGAAGTAAAAGTTTGTACTTTAATCAGTTCACAGCTTAAAACATTACGGTTTTAGATCTAGTTTGATGTGAAACACTTTTTCTAAACTCACATGGACACCTTTTCTGAGCTGTTACTCTTTCCACAAAACAGACGACAGCGACGAAACTCGTGGAAGGTACATATATTCCGATAAAAATATTCACTCAGAAATAACACTTCCTGAGGAATTTCGTAAGAAAATTTTCATGAAACTTAAAAAGAAACCTTTCAAAAATGGATAAGAATAAGTTATAATTTGTAGTTACAGTTAAGTAGTTTGTCCAGAATGCATCACCGCTGACGCATGCTAGCCATGGATTTGTTTCCTACTCACCTTTCTAGATAAACGCAAAGCGATTTAACTCACGCTACTTCTTCAGGTCTGTACTTATTTATCTCTTAAGTTTTCGGCAAAATTCAGAACAATTCCTTTACTTTTAGCAAAATACGCTCTTGTTTTCTTTTTTGTCCGAATGATCAGACGTGTAGCGTTGACAACCTTTCAACGTAGTACATTTAAAGTCGAAGCAGTAGTGCATTGAAATTGACCGTTACAGTAAGTGGTAACTGGAGAACTTTTTGAGTGAAACCTTTGCTCCTGCATAAATTTCTAAAGAATCTTTCGGGAATGGTCTTTTCTTGTTTTCTTATTTCGGCTTTTTCACCTTTTAACGAATGATTGCCAGCAGGAAAATGCGACTGCTTCCCAGCAGAAACAGACTGCTTCTACGATTTAAGGTGTTCCTCAGTGTCATTATTCCTCGGTAATTTAAGAATCTGCAGAATATCGTTTTGAAACTCCCACGGGCATTCGTAGCCACCGGATCTGTACCTCACGATGCTACATATAGAACTGACAACGTATGTCGTGTAGAAGTAGAACCAGAAATAACAATCCACAGACGAAGATTTTTGGCGTGTTCGAAATGTCAAGTTTTTGTTTTCAGGTCAGTATAATGCAGAGTGTGGACAGTATTAACTGGCAGTTGCCCACAAGCATAAATAAATTACAATTTGACCACCAGTGTGGGAGGGAAAGCCATGCTGTAACCGTGTCCTGTTTTTCTGTGAAAACAGAACTGGCACACAGTCACAGGGATCCCTGATACCTTCTGGTGGACTTAGGTTTGTTACTGAACTGTGTGACTGACCGGGATAAGTCTCTTCACACATTTTGAAAGAACAAAAAATGATGGTCATAACTGAATGACAAGCAACACATCTCTCGACAGTTTCCTGAGGTTGGCATTGTTACAAATGAGTTTGTTAAACGTGACGGGTGTTTCGAATTGTACTTTCATCAAATACAGGTAGGGCACTGAACTGTCATGTTAAATTGCACAATATTTCGACATTAGCTAACACACACACACACACACACACACACACACACACACACACACACACACACACACACACACAAGTGTACGTTTAGGATGTGACACAGGCCAGTCTCACATCGGATTACCTGGTTCGTACCTTGTACCGACCATTAAACTGAACACAACTTGGCCGAGCGGTTCTAGGCGCATCAGTTTGGAACCGCGCGACCGCTACGGTCGCAGGTTCGAATCCTGCTTCGGCCATGGATGTGTGTGATGTCCTTGGGTTAGTTAGGTTTAAGTAGTTCTAAGTTCTAGGGGACTGATGACCCAAGATGTTAAGTCCCATAGTGCTCAGAGCCATTTTTTTTAACACAACTACCACAGCACTGGAGCAGCGAGTTCACTGATAAGTGATCGCTTTCCTGCACTTTTAATTTCGAACTACTTTTTACACATGTTATCTTTCTAAATTGAGCTCTGCCATACGATATGCAATAACAGTAACCAAAAATATACGCAAGAAATAACATACTTATGAGAAAGCAAAGACAGAAATAACACTCATAAAACAGTTCTGTTCATCTGGATAGATTTCACTACATAATAACATCGTCAGTTAATTGCACACTTCGTGGCAGAATTTGCACCTGTATTCGCATTTATCACAAATTAATTTCTTTCAGATCTCCACGAATTAGTCATTATTACTTTGGACATTGTCATACAAATACCATTAACGTCAAGTAGGTAGTGTCCACAACTGACGACGGGTGTCTTGTCCGTGCGTAATGGTCATAGCTTCGACGCTGCAGTTTGTAATGGCTCATTTAAACAAAAGCATTCACAATTTTCGTCACAACTTTTGAAACTTTATACGATTACAGTACTACACACGCTGCATTGTTTGAGTCACACTTAAACGGAAGATAAGCTACAGGTTTAGTAACGCAGATTCAAAGTTAAATACTTTTCCTAACATTGCGATGTGACGCGTCCGTATCGATTCTGTTGTATTTACCGTTGCTACTCAGAAAGACCGGGCCTGCACGCGCTCCTACTCCAGCGGTTTTCAAATAGCACCACACGAGGTGTGAATGAGATGCTAGCGTCCGAGCTATAGTAAATATGGAAATGCCGTGTGGCTAGGGCCTCCCGTCGGGTAGACCGTTCGCCTGGTGCAAGTCTTTTGAGTTGACGCCACTTCGGCGACTTGCGTGTCGACGGGGATGAAATGATAAGGACAACACAACACTCAGTCCCTGGGCGGAGAAAAACTCCGAGCCAGCCGGGAATCGAGCCCTGGGCGGACCGAGCTATAGTTGGGACGGGCTGATAACGTGTAATACGAGTGGCTGATCCTGGCCTTATGTGCCAATACTGTGCACTTGTGCTGGGGGAAGCTCTGTGGTGTGGCAAGTACGGATCCTGCTGTGTGTGAACTGGAATTTTGGCAAAGTGCATCGGAACTGTGATAGTAGAGAAGTCCAGTGTGCGATGTGACTGACACTTTTGATGGGATCGCTCTTTGCTGTTTAATATTAAGACATTCCAGTGCAGAATCTGGCACTAGTAGGGAGCCGTCCGCGAGGTGTGCTTACACACAGACATACAGAAAACAGATCAAACGTTCTCCGAACGTGGAGGTGACTGGATACAGTCGAGTACAGTGCCATATAACGCCTCCCTATCAGTGCATTTGGGCTAGGTGCTGGCAGTTGTGTTACATTTACAGGCAATTTTTGAACATACAATGGGATGTTATATCGTGATCGCATGCATAGATCGGACCTAAAATCGACAGAATTGCGAAGAATGAGGAAGGAATAAGTATAAATTGACAGAATATAAACCTAAATGATGTGAAATTGAGGAAGTACTTGCCTATCTTCTGGTTCGCTCCGAACAATTTTTGCAGGAGAACAAGTATGCGGCAACAGGAGGAACCCAGGAAAACGTCGACATCGAACGAAGGGAATCATGGAGGTGGTCAATTATTTCCATCCAGGTAGTATTATACTATATGTCTATTCAGCCACCAGTGACACACGTGAGTTGATTATTGTTCAAAAATGGTTCAGATGGCCCTGAGGACTATGATTACCTCCGATGTTAAGTCCCAGTCCCCTAGAACTTAAAACTGCTTAAACCTAACTAACCTAAGGACATCACAAACATCCACGCCCAAAGCAGGATTCGAACCTGCGACCGTAGCGGTCGCGCGGTTCCAGACTGAAGCGCCTAGAACCGCTCGGTCACGCCCGCCGGCAGGTGACAACTGTATTTGATGCTTTTCAGGAGGACAGAACGATTCACATCTAACCTTACTTGCATCTGGCTTAAAGGATAACAGAGTGGACGGGGTGATCGATTGAGAGAGAGAGAGAGATTGAACCAGTCAACCATTAAATCGTACATCGTTACTTCTAGATAAGGAGAAGTTGCTGTAGGTCAATTTTTTTTTCCAGTGTTCTGTCTGCATGCATCAGTCACGTGAGAGAGCCCGCGTTCTACTCATATACAACCACGTGTTCTGTTTGTGGTTTAAAGTACTGTCTACTTGCGATCGTTAATGGTAAACCTGTCTGTCATCAGAGGACTTCCATCTCATGTGTGATGGAACTTCACATAAATCAAACTACGTTTAGAGGAATATGTCATGATTTTACACCCAAGATGCAATAGGGGGGATGGAATACGACACTTCAGAGTCATAACTAAGTTAGCGATAGGAGCCGGTGAGGTGTTGCAATCCCCATGTACACATTTGCCTGTCTGATGTGCTGTTTACAGAGTTAGTGATGGAATTACTTGTAATTTTCACTTGTTGGACGCTGCTGCTATGCGTTTATTTGTTTCCGTGTAGGATGTATCACCCGCTACTAACGATCATTTTATGTAGGTCTGGTGTAACTATATTGTACTCATATCAGGCAGAGCAAGTGTTTTACTGTTCGATACCCTAGTTTATCGTAGAGAAACCGGGAAGAAGGATGTATGCCATTAACAACGCTACATGCGATACGTCTGATAGGTCGGAAGCGCAGGTGATCTAACATTATAGACCCATTTTAAATGCAGAACATTGTAACCTTAGGAGTGCGTGTGTTTATGTTCTCTCTTACTAATGCCTTCGACTCTAGAACAGAACTTCAGAGTTGGTAACTTTTGGAGCTTCATCTCCTATAAAAATGATTCCTTTCTTGTTGTTCTTAACTGTCTGCTATTACATGACGGCAATTTGAAGTCTGTTACTGTACATTGGTAAGGAGTGTTAAGCTCCTCATCATGGTCGCATCTCGAGAAATCTCGTGCACTTGGACGGGTTAGGACTCGGAAAGCTCATTTCATTCGCGAGACGTAGAGTGTAGCGGTCTTCTTCTGGTCGGTTGCAGATTAATTCGCTAACGGTACTGCAGGGCTGGTCAGTCAATGACAGGGTAAAATTAGAGACGGAAAGACCGTCCTCACACTAAGACAGTGGGAATGCTCTGTGACTCCCATACACAGAGAGGTGGAAATATGTCGAGCACTGTCTGGTGTACTTTTTGCAGTACGTCCATTCGGTGATGACTTGTGTGTTCGAGAATTAACATTCATCTATCCATGTTCGCAATGATACTCGCGAAGTGGAGAGGGGCTGGTTTAGCTATGATATTGAAATTGGGGAAACTTGCTATAACATGATTGGCCGGTATTGAAGTTATTGGAAAATTCTTCGCGCTATGAAATGTGATGTTTATTATTAGAGTACGTAGATGGTGTCTTTTTCCATCCCATCCGTGCACTGGTTACCAAACTCAAACAAGCGATATCAGTCAATCACTATGTGGTAACAGGTTTTAGTGGATGGGCAGCAACTTCTGGGCGGTTGCTAGCATCATCGAAACAGTGATCACGTACATAAGTGCAATATGAGGAATCAGTCGAAAGGGAAAGCAGAGTCGTCAGCTATTCCGTCAGTGTGAGAGACGAGTCTAAAAGTACAGCTCGCGAATCAAATTCGGACTTATATTTTAACTAAAGTTCAGTCTTGATCACAACACTTATGTCTCAATAACATAGGTGACCAGTTTCGGTTAAATTTATATAACCATCTTCAGACCCATGGCTTCTTTGGAGGATGGTAGGTGGAGCTCTCCTCAGCTGCTACGAAGTCAACTCAATAGCAGCTGAGGAGAGCTCCGCCTACCATCCTCCAAGGAAGCTATGGGTCTGAAGATGGTTATTTATATATAACCGAAACCGGTCACCTATGTTATTGAGACATTTTTGGAAAAAGTGATCAATAGAGTATTATATTTTAACTAAAGTTCAGTTTATGTTTACCAAAATTGTTGACGTAGGTCACCAAACAACAATCCGAAGTTGTACAGTTTACTTAAGTTGTAACTGTCTTTTATTTAAAATCATCTAGTGTTATGATATCAGCCGGCCGGAGTGGCCGTGCGGTTCTAGGCGCTGCAGTCTGGAACCGAGCGACAGCTACGGTCGCAGGTTCGAATCCTGCCTCGTGCATGGATGTGTGTGATGTCCTTAGGTTAGTTAAGTTTTATTGGCTCTGAGCACTATGCGACTACACTTCTGAGGTCATCAGTCGCCTAGAACTTAGTTCTATTTTTTTTTGTTATGCTATCTGTCGTAAGAATATGATATACACCGTGCAACGTCTAGTTTCCTGTGAGAGGCCGTCGATCAGAACTTCTTAATGTCAGTTTAGAATCCGGTCCAGGTCTCTAAGTCGTGGCAGAAAAAAGAAAACAATGTCAAAGATTTACTAACACACCTTTGTACAGTGTTTGAAGCAAATAAACAGGACCAGAGGGAGCGTCGCATACGGTCATTCGCCTTGAGTATAGGTGATCAAACTTTAAAATATACAGGCACCGCAGACACCACTTTATAGGCGGCAGTAGCAGCAGCAGTGTGAGGTGATGGACTTGGTAAACGGTTAGGAATGCATGGATGGCTGCACGCTGCGGTATTCTGAGGGAGCATTGCGGAATCTCTTTCTCCGCGCTGGAGCGCCACCGCAGCTTTGCGTAATTGCGTCAGCATCGGTGTCTAGGTGGCTCAAATATGCGATGAAGTTAGAGAAAAATTACGAACTATAGGACTTCCACAGTTTGTGGGGGGGGGGGGGAGGGGGTAGAGAATAAGAGTTGGGTCGGGTTGTTTGGGGAAGAGACCAAACAGCAAGGTCATCGGTCTCATAAGATTAGGGAAGGATGGGGAAGGAAGTCGGCCGTGCCCTTTCAAAGGACCCATCCCAGCATTTGCCTGGAGTGATTTAGGAAATCACGGAAAACCTAAATCAGGATGGCCGGACGCGGCATTGAACCGTTGTCCTCCCGAATGCCAGTCCAGTGTGCTACCACTGCGCCACCCCGCTCGGTAGAGAAAAAGGATGAGAGCATGTTCGGCTGATTGCGCACAAGTACTACAAATCCGCATCCATTGATATCAATCTGCTACGTCCGCAAACTACATACATTTCCGTCGAATGGACAAAACACGTCCCTGTTGCACTAACTCAGGTCGCTTTGTTTCTACACGGCTTGCAGAAGGTGGTGGGTATGGTTTTCTCCGACTTCTGCTCAGTTCCGATTTAAAACAGAACGATCACATGCGTGAAGCTGTAGAAATGGGATCAGGTGCAAGATGCTCAGGGGCTGGCTAAAACCAGGCTGAAATTTTACTGTAGCAGCTAGGTTCGACGGAGGTGACTCGTTTCTAGGTATGGGAGTGTGAGAAATATGATTCACTTGTGGGTATGATCAGATGCAGGTGTGGGCTTGAATATAGAGACTTTATTCGAAATAATTGACATTTCTAGCGGATAGCGTAACACTAGATATCTGAGAAGCTACTGTACATTTTTCTTCGTACGACCTCAATCGGCACATCATATGCTACTACCGTTTGTGTTCGTTCTCAATCAGTCGATATGTCGCCGAAGTTCTGATGTGGTATCGAGAGAGAATGCGATACAAGTACTACAGAAATATCTAGTTGGAACGGTGTGAGGGAGTCACAAATACCGCTTACATATCACGTTCCTTAGCCGAACCACTTTCAAAGTTCAGTGACTTTATTATGAGGTTGCATGGTGGACGGATAATACGCGTTCGCACGATCACCGTGACGGTAAATAATTGTCCGAAAAAAAAACCACCTCATTCAGAGGTCATGTCGTTCCTCGATTTGTAAAGTGGGTACAGCTTTTAACATGGATACTTGTGTGCACCTGTAGAACCAAGACTGCTTGCGACAGTAACATGCAGTAGTTGGTAAGATCGATTTTTGTCTTTTACCATCTAGCGGATTACGTCTCTCTTTCTAAGACACAGTGGTAGGACTCGCAAGAAAAGCCTAATAGACATGCACAGCGACCGTTGATTTTCGTTCAGTATTATTTCGTATCGTATGCAATCAGTTATTGACGGAGTATTGTACTTAGTAGTAACGGATACGTCATATGTTCGCATTTGAGCATGAGGTTTTGTGTGTGTTTGTGGGAAGGAAATGACTATGTACAGTCGGGGTATGGATTTGATTGGAGTACTGTGATAGCAAATGGAAGAGTATGTTCACTCGTAAGGAAGGTACAGATATTTCCATTTCCAGAGCCACTGCCGACAGGAGGGTGTATTTCGAATACTTCGCTAATTGTCGAAAACCGTTTAATTGAGAGTGCGACCGTAATGTGTAATTGTAAGTATAATGATCAAAGATATAGGCTACGTGAGCGGTTTTCTAGAATGATTCCATGTATGCATGGCCTGTGGTGGAGTGTAGGAATGTAAGTGAGTTAATGGGAAACGTGAGTCATTACGAACAGGCCTATGCATTCGGACGGGTGCTGCAGTTAACTTTGGAGTCCTCTAGACGACCGAATAGTGAACTCATACTTAGTATGTGTTGGGCAGCTTTCGTGATCAAATGGAAATTTGAGAAGATGGTGCGTTCGCGTTGGACTGTTATTCCGTCCCATGTAAATTGTTCGCTTGACAGCTAAATAAATGCACGAAATGTGCAGAAGCAGAGAGAAGATCGATTGTGGTGTGTGGAAGACACGTTCGTCTCTTCTCTAGACATGGGAAAGACCTTAGTTGGCTTGTAAATTGTAGGTCTGATTTGGGATCTGTTACATCATCGACATCGGTATTCGGGAGTGGAAACAACAGTTTCTTCTATTTGTTTCTAGTTACTCAGTAGTTTACAGCACGCTGCACCTCACTAAATTTTGGAGTTTGTAGAGAAATAATTTCGAGTCTATACCCTGGGAATTACGTTGCGCTAGCGATTGGTAGGATGCCGCCTAATGCTTGATATCGTGAAGTACAGTGAAAATGGTATAATATTATGCAGAAAATGTGTGTGTTCTTGTAATCCCGGAGTCTCGAGATGTGTGTAGGAAAGCGAGCAAGCAAGGAGCAGAAATAGTAACGCGTTTGTGCCGAGCGGAAACGATCTCCAATTTGAAGAAGAGTTCTGACATTGACTTCGGTCCGCTGAGGGTGCTCTGATGTAAAAGGGATGGCGCTGAATGTCACGTCTGTAGAAAGAAAGACAAGGCTGACGCTGCTTCCCTAGGACTGTGGAGCATGGTGACATAACCTGTGCCAGTGAAGGCAGAGTATAATTTTCTTCGGGTGCTGTACAGATATAAAATATAATTGCACTGTTTGTGTAAAAAGTGTATATATTGTATTTTAAAGTTAATGTGGCTTACGATGTAAATAATGTGTATATAATGCGTTGTAAAGTTATTATGGCTTATGCTATGGCCCGACTAGAGAGGATGACTGTGTCCTATAGTAAAAATGGCTTGAGCATTATGGGACTTAGCATCTGAGGTCATCATTCCCCTAGGAGTTAGAACTAGTTAAACCTAACTAACCTAAGGACATCACACACATCCATGCCCGAGGCAGGATTCGAACCTACGACCGTAGCGGTCGCGCGGTTCCAGACTGAAGCGCCTAGACCTGTTCGGCCACCACGACCGGCCCTATAGTAAGAGGCTTTTCGTATTTGACGATATGTATGGTAGTTTGTATGATTTAATTGTCAGTTCAATATGGCGATCTGTGCAAAATAACCCCTGAACGTCTGGTCTGCAGAAGGAAAAAAGGCGGACAGTTCTTCAATATTGGAGGTATCAGTAATTCGGATGGGTAAATTCGATAAGAGCGAATCATAATGCTCGATTGATTGACATCGTTTGTGTGAGATATAGGAGCCTCTTCATAGCGTTGAGGACGTTTGCGTATGTTGAGTGTAGGAAACGTATCACATTAGGTGCACTGGGACAAGGGAATTGGTTGGGTTGGGTTGTTTCGGGGGAAGAGACCACACTGCGAGGTCATCGGTCTCATCGGATTAGGGAATGAGGGGGTGGGAAGTCGGTCGTGCCCTTTCAAAGGAACCATCCCGGCATTTGCCTGGAGCGATTTAGCGAAATCACTGAAACCTAAATCAGGATGGCCGGATGCGGGATTGAACCGTCATCCTCCCGAATGCCAGTCCAGTGTGCTAGCCACTGCACCACCTCGCTCGGTAAAGGGAATTGTAGTTATTTTCGTTAATAGGTTCTGTTAGCTTGTATGCACGGAAATTCTTAACGCTCTCTTTCTGCATGTCTCAGGTTAACTATTTCTTGGACACACTACAATTCCCAAGAGGTCTACTTGGCTTTTTTTTTTTTTTTTTTTTTTTTAATTACCGAGCCATGTGACATAAGAACAATATTGAGAACGTTTTAGATGGCGAGTCGCCACTCAGATGTTTCGCGGCGAGGCGAGAGCCACGCTGGGTAGTTAAGTATGGTTAAACGGGTGTCTCATGCCGCGCTAGGAACAATGCACCCTGTGCTATTCTGTCATCGGCAGTAGAGACATCTGCTGCTTCGAGGTGTCTTATGTGAGTGCGTCTTGGAATTCAGTGATGTCAGTATAAGCGTGAGTGTATACACGAAAAAAATGGACAGGCAACTTTCAACTGCTTTTGGCGGTGGCTCACAAATGTGACAGCGTGCGCGTCCCTGGCCGGTAGCGCCAGGACATGTGTCTAGGTGAACACGTATTGCGATAGGAATTTCTTTTGTGTCAAGTATGAAAAGGGATGTGGCCGCCTCATACTTGCGGGACCCAAGCGGGGTCCCGTGCGTGATTTGACAACTGATGGCCGCGCCCCTTCATTGGGGTACTCTGTGCACTCTGGCAACCCCTGTCCAGTAGAGGGTGCTTGCGCGCGATGACTGCATTATTTTTGGGAGTGGGCCTGTAGGCTGTTCTATGCGTTATTTGGACAGTTTACGAGTACTGAGCGTGTCTACACATCCTTGTGCTGCATTAGTTAGGAGGAGTCTGCAAGTGTGTAATGAAATTATTTGGGAAAATTAGGAGTTGTCTGCATGTCTGGAGAGCGTTATTTAGAAGTAGTTTACAGGTCTGTGGACTGTGTGAGATGGCCTGAAGGATGTCTTTTGTATGGGTGTGACAAATAAAATGTTCAGAAATAGGCTGTGCTGGGCTGCTGGGGAGAGTAAGGAAGGAGTGCACACTCAGTTATTTTCGCGCCATTTTTCCCCTACAGATCACCATCTGGGGTTCTATGACGTAGAATCACGTGACTAATGCAGTAGCCAATAGGAGTGCAGCATTCTAGGAGTGGGGGCGGGGGGGGGGGGGGGTGCTACATGATGAATGAATGAATGAGCATTGCGCTCCTATTGGGAAAATGTATATTCTGTTATCAAATGAGAATTTTCACAAATAGTACATTCATTTATGTAATATAATTAAAATTGAATTGGAATTAAGTACTTAGGTAACTGACACGTCAGATGCGCGATGTGGGTGTCACATGTGCTCAGTTACATTTGTTAGGATATTAGCAGAAAATTATCTGTGGCGCAGATATGAATGTGCAGGCTGGAGGTTGTGACGTTTGAGGTCGCATGCTCGCGAGCCGCAGACGTGAGAGAGAGAGAACAGACGCTCTGGGGTTAGGTAATGGGACCGTGCAGTGGTTGTGTATCCTATAGCACATGGTGAAGAAAATGTATGGAGTCATCTTGAATAACGATACTTGCGTCATGATCCGATGTCATGGTAGCACCCTCTGCTGGCGACGATATGAACTAAGCCAGATGGGCTCTTGATCTCTTGGTGGACAGACTGGGTGGTGCCACCTTGGATAATGTTACTTGCGTCATCACCTGACGACCTGAGAGTGCCCTCTGCTGGTGGCGATCTGAACTAAGCCAGTTGGAGTCCAGGCCCAGTGGCGAATACACATGCTTGTAATTGGTTAAATAATAAAGAAAAGTGCTTTTTCCAAAGAATCCTTGGGTGGAGGAGTCGACTGAGGTTAGTACAAGTGTCCTTTCTTTCGCTTTAACAGTGAAAACCCAAGTGACCTATGTTCCCACCAAAATTGAAAGTTGGCGCCAGTTCAAGGAGGAATTGGCAGTCAGGTGACTTAGGTTAGTGAGATTACTAAGCAAAGACAATGGCGTGAGGATAACTGAGCTCTGATGCATTATCCTGTTGGAATTCAAACTTGGCACCAATTCGTAAGATGAAGAGGCCTGACTTAGGCTGGTGGAGGTAGCCCAAGTGAGATATCTCTACTAAGCAAAGAAAATGGCAGGAAGATAAAGGTGTAGTGCATTATCCTGTTTGATTTTGGTGGGAAAGTGCCAAGCCCCCATCCCCCAGAAAAAAAGTGGGAAGTTCAAATACCGACATCTTGGATGACGTCATGGCCGCCATCTTGTATACATCTGGCAACATTGCAGAGTGGACCAGAATCTCTTTGTCCCAACACTCATGCTGAGTATAACGAATCCCTACATCCAGGATTAAGATTTTCTTAAGTCCCATCTTTCGCGGGATAGCTCTGTCTTTCCCTTAGCTGCCTGTTGGCTTCCCGTCTATTTTGCACGGTACTAATTATCCTGAGTCTGACGTATACGTCAGCCAGTGTGGCCGAGCGGTTCTAGGCGCTTCAGTGTGGAACCGCGCGACCGCTACGGTCGCAGGTTCGAATCCTGCCTCGGGCATGGGTGTGTGTGACGTCCTTAGGTTAGTTAGGTTTAAGTAGTTCTAGGGCACTGATGACCTCAGATGTTAAGTCCCAGAGTGCTCAGAGCCATTTGAACCAATTTTTTTTTTTTAGACATATCCCTTTACGTGTGACAGTCGTTCCCTGAGTAACATTTTATTGAAATAAGTGGGTTTTGTCAGATGTTACGAAGTAGATTTTCTCCACCCTTTGGGGCGTGACTGACTGTATGGGATGATCCAGACTTACTCCTTTTTGTAAGCTTCCATATCATCAAATTCCATGGTTCTTCCTGCTCAACCTAGTTAATCAGATATATATTTCTTTGTGTAAGGGACGTTAATGAGCTTGTGCTTGTTCCTAATTGCCTTCAATGTTGACAGCAAATTCTATTTATTAAATATTCAGTTGCTCAAACTGATTCCTATTTGATTCACCATTCTCACATTCTCCACTCCTACTGGTACTGCCACATGTGTTAAATGATTGTAAAATTACATTACCCAAGTGACACACTCATAATAAGAGCATCCAAATAACATGTTTCCCCTTAGTATATGAAATGAATCCATAGAGGAATGCTTGCTGCAGTGTAATGGAACGCAATCCCAAGCGTTCTATCCGTTGTGTTATCAGTATACCTAAGGCTAAAACTACTCATTTAATGTTGGTTTGGTACAATCTTCGCAGTTACGGTGAGCGATTATATTGACAAATAAGTGCAAAGGAAGTAAAGCTTCCCATCACGATTGTCTGAGAGATCTCTGTAACCAATGAAAATCCATGTTGTATGGTGAAAGATGGAGCTACATTAGCAGAGTACTAGAATAGTACAAAGAGTAGAAATCACTCTTTTCGATCCCAAGATTGGGTTTAATCAGAAACTAGTAAGTAGCTCCACGACCATCAATAACATCGGCTTCGAAAAATAACTAAACTCTTTCAGTTCTATGCTGTCGGAAAAAATTACAAGCCAAGTGTAAATGACAACGAGATGAATGCACTTCTTAACAAGTATGTAAAAAGCAGGAGATATTCGTTTCAACAAGTAATCAACCAGAGTAACTTCAAAACACGAACAGATATAGCCATTTCGCCGTCGTTTTCGAATGCAGCAGACTAGATCAGTTTTTTGCGTCATTCATATGAATTTTAGATTCGTGTCCAATCGTACCCGCATCGTTAATAAGTGAACAAAGGCTTGTGTGATGAATGAAAAACTCTACAGATGAATCTGAAGCTTGTGGGAGAAAGAAGTAATACAGCAGCACACAAGTAATACTGAATAATAAAACCCTCCGGTGCTTCATTATGAGTAATAAGAGTAACGTTCACTGTTCAGTAGATTTCCTGTTACCGTTGAAGAAATTGAGTAAAGTAATATCTTTCAAAAGGAAGGCTATTCACCGTTCTAGGTTCCAGCATCTAGCCTGAATCTGTAAATACTTAGTACTTCTGTCAAGTTTACTTGCTGTCATAAAATTTGCGTGTTAATCTCCGAGGTCTACTTTCCTGGGAGGCCGCATTAAGTCTCTCGACCTTTCATTAACTAAATAGGCTTAAATAGCTACTTTTAATTAATTTTCTCTTTCTTAAGAGAACGTGAAAGGCAAAACGAGTATGTGACAGCGTCTAGAAGATGCCCGTGGCATACGTCGTTTGGTGCTTTGATTATGATAGCGTCAGAGGTGAAATGCTTCGGCTGTTGGTCGTACAAACTTATCTTTTGGAGGGGAATAGTTTATCATCAGGTAAGGCGACCAAACAAAGATAACACTTTGAGAGACATCGTTACGCTCTGTAACAGTTGAGTGCTGCGTAGCTAACATTTAAAGGCAATGTTTCACGTAGTACACATAATGCTCTGTATTTTTTACGTTGGAATCACTTTCTTCTTGTATTCGGTAAGTAGAAATGCTCCAGTTATTAACTTATTGGACTGATTTATCCAATCAATCTACGATGTGTATATATTGCTAAGGTGGAGTTTAGTGCAGTGTAATTTTCCTGGTATTATGTGCTCGTATTTATTTCAGTAAGTAGTGGTAGAGCACTTGCCCGCGAAAGGCAAAGGTTCCGAGTTCGAGTCTCGGTCCGGCACACAGTTTTAATCTGCCAAGAAGTTTCAAGTAGTAATACTGTTTTCTGTGCAGCGATGGTATCTACAGGGTGTTTCAAAAAGGACTTTGTACGTACTATGAATTTATATGAATTTTCAAATTTGTAAAGGTAATGGTAGTGTCAATGTGTAGTACATCAAGTTTTGTCTCGCGTAGTTCGCTAGTGCCGAATCACATCGTAAGGAGCGCCAGCGGTAGTTGTGTTAAAGATGGCTGCCTTCACTGGACCTGAGCGTTATAACTGTGTTTTGGTTTGAAGAATAGAAGTCTGCGACAATAGTTCAGCGTAATTTCCTTACCAAGTACGCTAAAGATCTTCCTACTAGGCCTACAATTTGTGAGTGGCATAAATGCTCGCAGGAACTTATGTAATTTATTTAACATATGCGCGCAGGAGGATGAACATTTCTTGGACAAAATCATCTTTTCTGACGAGTCGACTTTTCACTTAAGTGGCAAGGTTAACAGACATAACTGTAGGATTTGGGGCAGTGAAAATCCATATTAAACACTGCAACATTAAACATTGCAACATTTTCGTGATAGCCCTAAACGGAATGCTTTTCGTGCATTTAGCAAGAACAAAGTGTACAGTCCCTTTTTTTCTGTGAGAGAACCATTAATGGGATAGTGTACCTGGATATGTTACAAAAATTTTTGATTCCACAGTTCGGTGAGGATGACAAAGAACTAAATGTTTACTTCATGCAAGATGATGCACCACCCCACCGCCTAGCTGACGTCCAGGATTTTCTCAGTGACCGCTTTCCAGGCCAATGGATTGGCCGCGATGTGCTAATTGCATGGCCACACGTTCCCCAGACCTGGCATGACATGACTCGATTTTTTGTATGGGGATTCATCAAAGATATCGTGTTTGTGCCTCCTGCATCGGTTTCTCTACTTAGAGGAAGAATTTATGCCGCCATTGAGCAAGTTACACCTGCAATTCTACAGCGAGTTTGTGATGAAACTGGTTGCTTATCCCACACACATCCCATCGGAAGTCAAAGTCAAAATCATCGTCTTTAGTTTGCGGTTAAAAAACTTTGACTATTTCCCTACAAAATAACACCAAACCCAGCTCTACAACTTTAAAAACTCATAAATTTATTGAAAGAAGATGCAAAGTCGTTTTTGAAACAGCCTGTGTATTCGTGGACATCGTTTAGTGCGATACTATCTATCCGTTCTATTTAATTGCTTTAGGTGTGGAAAGATACGGTTGTAGTCGCACTTCTTACTTGTTTAGAAGGTATCCTTGTGTATCATTTTATATCCAGAGAAGTTTTAATAATATCTTTCCAAAATATTCACACTAATTCTTACAATCTCCGAAACTACGGAATTCTATCCTTTGAGATGGTTAATGCATTGCGATATAACACCGTACGAATGTGCTCTACTACTTGGGTCATTGACGCCCCGCAATTCGAGTTCCGATTTCAGAGATATCGACTGACACTTCCCGTTATCTATATCTGGAGCTCTCCCTCCCCCTCATACTTACACTGGCTGTCTGTCCTCTACTTCCAGTATCTGCTTTCGGCAAGACCAGAACTTTTGCACAAGGCTAAATGATTTGCTACAGGCTGTCAGTAGTCTTCAGTCCACAGTGTCATGTTTTGTTAGATACTACATTGTCAAGTTTACTAAATACTGTATTTAAAAAAGAAAAAACTTTGTTTCAGAATGAATCTTTCGATCCGCATTGCAGTGCTCGATGTTTTGAGATTACCACACAGATAAAAACTGTGTGCCGGACCGAAAATAATTCTGAAAGGGACCCTCATACGTTCAACCTCTTTCCCGGATCACCACTTTGTTATCACAGCTTTCCGATCTCAATGATAAATTTTAGGATTACGGAGATGTGTTGTAAGACTTATTTTCGAACCGAATTTGTTTTTAAGACAAATGCTAGTGTGCCCCTTCACTGTCTAGTACGCTATCCGTCGTAGCCATCTTAGCGAACGGAAGGAGTAAAAGGTGGTGTCAAAAAACAAAATCGAAAGATATATATTGGAGGAGAGTGCGGAACTTTGAGGACTGACTATCGCTTGGTATATTGCGCAATATAACTTACCATGTAAGGGTGACACTGTGAAATGTACAGCAGTTTCTGCCGAGACTTCGTTTTATGAGTTGTTTGCATGTCCGAATATCACGAACAAGTATGAATATGAATACAACATGAAAGACAGATGAAAAGAATCATGTGTTGAAGTGCATTCAGTGCAGTAGTTTAAAGCTAATTACTGAATAAACGTTAAATATGTAATCAGAGACACTCGACAAAACTGTTTAATTGCAGCGAAATAACACTGTTACTGCTTATTTGTTCGTTTCACAAGCTTGAATTTTGTACTGACGAAATAAATAACAGCACTACCTACCAATGCTGTACGATAATTTATCTCACTCTTTTCAGGTTTAGTGGAAACTTAGAAGCAGCACTGTTCATATACTCGCTGGATTTATGTACGTAAGTTGCAGCGAAGTTCGTTGAAAGCTTCCTCGTTCATCCTTAAAAAGTTCCGATACCAATATGGCTCTCTTAGCACTTTAGTATGGCCGTATGTAGGTCCGACTTCTAAGCCACTTTTTCGCGGAGTGCCACTTTGATATCGCGACGCGGTGACAATAATGATAAATTGTGGAATTACAGTGATATCTAGCATTCGAAAATAAATCATAGAACATTTCTCTACCCGGTCTTGTATTCTCTCCTGTCGTAGTCGTCATACTGAGTGGGAAGAATAAGAGGTGCGATCTTATTGTGGTTGTTTAAATGACTCGAATTACATTAATCTGAAGATTTACTTTTTTCATTTGTATTATTTAATGCTCCTCGTCATCATTTAATAACTTGTGATGTTTTTCAATAAATATCCGTTGTCGGTCGTCTTAATATGATGATGCAATGGATTGACCGCCATTGTTGCAGCCTTAAGTGCTCGCAGCACGTACCAGAAAACGAACCTATTTTGATGTGACTCGATATTCGCCTTATTAGATCCTTTTCAAGGAAAACTGCTACCCTTTTGAACGACTGTTCTCTACTTGAACAAGTTATCAAGAGATTGAGACAACACAATGCAGTACCACCAAGACTATGGTCTTCCCAAGATATAGAACGATGGTGCCTCACTACGATTAATAGTGAGTAATATTGGTGCTGCGACCTATTCTACAGCAAAATATCTGGCCTCACTACTAAAGCCGTATGTGGGTGTTTCCACCACATACGTAATTCCTAGGATTTTGTCAGTCGCTTGAAGGAAGTTAAGCTTAGCAGCTCGAATTTATTAGTCAGCTTTGATGTGGTCTCACTTTTTACCAACGTGCCTTTAATGGAATCGTTACATCTTATTGGTAACTTATTCAGTGCAGAACTGACAGCCTTGTTTAAACATATACCCTCCTCAACGTACTTTTTATTCAATGACGAATTCTTTGAACAAACAAAGGGCTCCCCATGGCGACGCCGTTTGTCCCCTGTGGTAGCTAATCTCTTTATGGAGGATTTTGAGGGGAAAGCACACGAGTCTGCAGTTTTAAAGCCTACGGTCTTCTGGAGGTACGTAGATGATGCCTTTGTTGTATGGTCTCATGGCAGACAGGAACTGGAGAAATTCCTTCATCACAAACTCATTACATGACAACACCAAATTCACGATGGAGATTGAAAAAGATGGCCATTTACCATTTATAAACGTGCTAGTACGCCGTAAAAATGATGGGGTCATTAGGACATTCTGTGTACAGGGAACCGACTCACACAGATCTGTATGTCCAGGCGTCAAGCTGCCATCACCCAGCACAAACAGCCGGTGTTCTCAGTATCTTAATACATCGAGCGCATGTAATATCGGATGATGAAAACCTCCAAGCAGAATTAGAACAATTTGAGAAGGTCTTTAAAGAGAAGGGCTACACTTCACGCCAAATAAGGAAGGCCATGCGCAACTGTCATAGCAAGAAGCAACGCACAGAGGACGCTGATGACGACTTTAAATCAATTGCGTTCTTTCCATACGCCGGGAATGTGTCTTCGAAAATAGGCAAATTACTGAAGAAAAATAAAATCAATGTCATCTTCCATCCACCAGCAAAGAACCGGGTCCTGGTTGGATCAGTTAAAGACGATTTACAACTGTGAATGTGGCTCTGCATATATTGGCCAGGCGACAAGAACTGTCCATGAACGATGTACAGAACATGAAAGATACACCTGTCTGCGGCAACCGTCAAAATCGGCAGTAGCAGAGCACTGTATTTCTTTGGGTCATTCAATGGAATACAATGGAACAAAAAATTTAGCTCCGATTTCCAGATGTTAGGATTCTGTAATCAAAGAATAAGTGGAAATACGTCTTGCCGATAATCTTATAAATCGTGAAAACGGCTTTCAGCTGGATAAAAATTGGAATCCTGTTATTAAAATTATACAACCACAGCGAAATCGACGGCGTCATTCGATACTCAATGACTAGATGATCTTTTACTTTCACCACCGAGGGCAGCACGTACAACTCGGATATGCCGCGCATGTCAACACTTGACGCATGCGCTGTAGGATGCCAGTATATTTCGCACGCGCGAGATTCGGCATAAATACCGCGACCGCACCTGGGTTCTTCAGTAGATGTGTTCTCACTTGATGATGGCCGGACGTCTCTAGGCCGAAATATCGTGGCAGAATGTCGACGAGATCCGACTGCATACCCGGAAATTATTAGACGAACCTATTTTGGTTCATTTACATGACAACGAAGTCCGAAGCTGATTTGTAAGCGTTACTTTATTACAGAGTTAATTCCGACGCATAAAATTTTTAATTATCTTTCCGCTGTTCCTATGGGACCAAACTGCTGAGGTCATCGGTCCCCAGGCTTACACACTACTTACGCTAAGGACAACTCAGATTAAGTTAGTTTAACACATCGATGCCCTAGGGAGGACTAATCTCCAACGGACGGAGTCGCACGAACCGTGGCAAGGCGCCCTTAGACTGCGCGACTACCCCGCGCGGCTGGGAAGTGGCTTCATATTGCCAAGTTGTTTCTCAATTTAACTCTATTTTGTAATCACTTACACATCATCACAGACCCTCTCAAACTTCCGCTTCCTGCTCCCCTGCTGGGTGTCTCACTTTTTTTCTATAGGCAGATTATGTTTCAACTATAGTCATAAAACTACGCCAGAAGTGTTGAATTGATTTCATCTTTAAACAATCCCGATGTACAAGATGCTTCGTAGACTATTTGATTGCTGATCGGAAACAAAGTTCCTCCAACAATCGCGGTCTCAAGCCCTCTGTGGTTTATCGCTGAGTAATACAGGTCTTCATCCGTTTCTTCGAAATGTGCGTCACCGGAAGCTTGAGATAACAGCGAACAAACAGCTGCTCGCTGCCTTCTTCTCAAAGCTCCAAGAAAATAGTTTAAAGACCCACTCTTACCAACATTATAAAGCGCTAAATATAAAGTTGCGGCAAATTTTGCGAATTTTAGTCGGGAGTTGAAACTGCAACAAGTACTTAACACACAGAAAACCGAAGTCGCGCACATCGTGAGAACAGCACGAGTAATGACTCGCATCTTTAGTCTGTTCAAAATTGCTTTAGGATTTACGTCTACGAAGGAAGTAGTGGAGTGAGTAACCTGCTGCATAGCCGATTCAAGTATTAAACAAAGGGTAATTCACCTGTCCCTACGGCTTTCGTCTTACGCAACCCGGAATGTTGTAGCCGGCCTTCATACGCCACGCGCAAGATTTTCATATTCTTTCGCCCGGTACGCGCGAAGTACGACGGGTGTCCAGAAAGCGAGTTCCAATCAGTCGCTAAATGGAAACCACAATGAAAACCAGAAACGTTTTATTTGCAACAGTTAGGCACACCTTCGACTTATTTCTCTACATAGTCGCCGCTCCAACTTCGAGTGGTGTTGTAGTGTTGTATCAACTTCCCAATGTCCTCGTCATAGAAAGCAGCCGCATGTGCTTTCGGCCAGTTATCTGCACTGCTCTGCAGCTCGTTGTCTGTGGAAAAATTTTGTCTTCATAGCCAGCGGTTCTTGTGAGCAGAGATGAGACTCTGATCACCTACAATACAGTCTGCAATTGGCTCCCACTAACACTTTTCATCGGAAACGCTGCAGGAGCGCCTTCATTCCCCCTGCAGTGTGCGGCCGAGAATTGGCATGGAGAAGGAACTGCTCGACAGTTGTGTTATGTGGGCTGGATGACACAGGCGAAATCTCTAACCACCTCATACTTGGCGGTAGACGCTATTCCCTACGCATCTTTACGTGCTCACTGTTCACTCAAAACTGGAAAGATCGAGGCGGCACGATCGACGGGCATACTAGAGACACTGCCCAACCTATCTGTGCAAACCTTTGCCAGATTTTCCCAGTGATTTCCATTTCGCGACCGATCGGAACATACTTTCTGGACAACCCTCTAATTAGTCATTCAGAAATAAATGAGGATCTTTTCGTAGAAAATTTGTACTGGGATATGCATCCCCTAGATGCCGTAGTTTTCTAGTTATTCACGAAAAACGAACAAAGCTGAGTATGGCTGTGAGTGTGAGCTTAAGGTCAGATTCTACAGGTCTGCATTTCTAGTATGCTTGTGATTTCGGAAAGATATGCCCTGGCCTGACAGTAAAAGTGCACTGGAGCACCATATCATACACATCTACATCGGCATTTACATCTACGTCCATACTCTGCGAACCACTATGCGGTGCGTCGCGGAAGGTAGCTGTACCACTAACAGTCGTTTCTTTTCTTGTTCTACTCGCAGAAAGAGCAAAGGAGAAACGACAGGCTGGATGCCTCCGTATCAGAACTAATTTCTCATACTTTATCTTCCTGTTCCCTATACTCAAATACACACATCAAAAAAAGTTTTGCATCACCCCAGTACCCAGAACTCTGGAAGATAGACGTTGACTGTTGGTATTTTATCACGGACACAGTCCCTTTGGGCGGGTTTGTTTCCATCTCTGATTGTTCAGAGACGTCACTAACCATGCTTGAGCAGCGCTTATTAGACTGAGGGGGTCCGACAGCCGATCAGTTCCAGTCATTCCACCAGGAAGGAAGTACACGGCTCGTGTTGTCTGTAGTTTAACCATGCCTAGACGGTCAATACCGCAGTTCGATCGCGTCCGCGTTGTTACTTTGTGCCAGGAAGAGCTCTCAACAAGGGAAGTGTCCAGGTGTTTCGGTTCTGGGCGCTACAGTCCGGAGCCGAGCGACCGCTGCGGTCGCAGGTTCGAATCCTGCCTCGGGCATGGATGTGTGTGATGTCCTTAGGTTAGTTAGGTTTAATTAGTTCTAAGTTCTAGGCGACTGATGACCTTAGAAGTTAAATCGCATAGTGCTCAGAGCCACTTGAACCACTTGAACCAGGTGTTTCGGAGTCAACCAACGCGATGTTGTTCGGACATGAAGGAGAGACAGAGAGGCAGGAACTGTCGATGACATGCCTCGCTCAGGCCGCCCAAGGTCTACTACTGCAGTGGATGACCGCTAACTACGGATTAGGACTCTGAGTCGTACCACAACGTCCTGTGGCTGCACGAAAAGCATTATTCAACATGGTGGCGTTGCTGTCAGGGTTCATCAAACTGTCGCACACAAGGCAGCATGATGCGCAATTTTACTCCAGACATCCACGGCGATTTCCATCTTTGCAACCACAACTTCATGCAGTCGGTATAGATGGGCCCAACAATATGCCGAATGGACTGCTCAGGATTGGCATCACGTTCTCTTCACCGATGAGTGTCGCACATGCCTTCAACCAGACAATCGTCGGAGACGTGTTTGGAGGCAACCCGGTCAGGCTGAACCCTTTAGACACACCGTACAGTGAGTGCAGCAAGGTGGAGGTACCCTACGGTTTTGGGGTGGCATTATGTGGGGCCGACGTACGCCGCTGGTGGTCACGGAAGGCGTTGTAATGGCTGTACGATACGTCAATGCCATCCTCCGAACTATAGCGCAACCATATCGGCAGCATATTGGCCAGGCATTCGTCTTCATGGACGATACTTCGCGGCCCCATCATGCAAATCTTGTGAACGGCAGGATAACGACATAGCTGGACTAGAGTGGCCAGCATATTCTCCAGACATGAACCCTATCGACCATGGCTGAGATAGATTGAAAAGGGCTGTCCTTGGAAGATGCTACCCAACAACCACTCTGCATCTACAGCACCATCTACATCCATACTCTGCAAACCATCATACGCTGTGTCGCGGAAGGTACCTGTACCACTAATAGTCGTTTCTTTTCTTGTCCTACTCGGAGGTAGAGCAAAGGAAAAACGTCAGTCTATATACTTCCGTATGAGCACTATCTTCCTGGTCCTTACACCCAAATATTTAAACGAAGAGACTGAGTCAACCAGGACAATAACAATGCCGTATCCGAACACTAAGGGATTGTTTTTCCTACTCATCTGCATTTTTCTTCATTTAGAGCTAGCTGCCATTCAATACACCAACTATAAATTTTGTCTACCTATTCTTGTATCAGCCTACAGTCACTCAACTTTGACACCTTCCCGTACACCACAGCATCATCAGCAAACTAAAGCAGACTTGCTGTCCACCGTGTACGCCAGATCATTTATGAATACGGAAAATAATAACGGTCCTGCACAAATCCCTGTAACACTCCTGACGATACCCTCCTCTATGATGAGCGCTCGCCATCGACGACAACATACTGGGTTCTACTACTTGAGAAATCTTCGAGCCACTCACATATCTGGGAAGCTATCCCGTATGCTCGTACCTTTGTGGACATTCTGCAGTGAGATACCTAGTCAAATGCTGTTCGGAGCTCTACAAGTATGGTATCTACCTGTTGCCTTTCATCCTTAGCTTGCCCTTTTCTCACACGATACACTGCAAACTGAGATCCACAACAACGATCCTTTTTAAAACCATGCTGAATTTTGATACAAGCTTTTCGGTCTCCAGGAAATATATTATATTCAAACTCAGAATGTGTTATATAGTTTGCGGATCCATTATTTTACCCTTCTTATTTACAGGCAGCACCTGTGCTTTTCTCGAGTCGCTTGTGACTTTGGGTTGGGCGAGAGATTCGCGATAAATGCAAGCAAAGTACCGGGTGATCAAAAAGTCAGTATAAATTTGTACATTATTCCGTGATTTATTCACTTTTCATAGAGGGGTACAAATTGACACACATGCTTGGAATGACATACGGTTTTGTTAGAACCAAAAAAATGGAAAAGTTCCGATAAAGCGCCATCTATCGGACATTTTTTGATCAGAATAGCAATAATTAGCATAACAAAGTAAGACAAAGCAAAAATTATGTTCTTTACAGGAAATGCTCAATATGTCCACCATCATTCCTCAACAATAGCTGTAGTCGAGGAATAATGTTGTGAACAGCATTGTAAAGCATGTCCGGAGTTATGGTGAGGCATTGGCGTCGGATATTGTCTTTCAGCATCCCTAGATATGTCGGTCGATCACGATACACTTGCGACTTCAGGTAACTCCAAAGCTAATAATCACACGGACTGAGGTCTGGGGACCTGGGAGGCCAAGTATAACGAAAGTAGCGGCTGAGCACGCGATCATCACCAAACGACGCGCGCAAGGGATCTTTCACGCGTCTAGCAATATGGGGTGGAGCGTCATTCTGCATAAACATCGTACACTCCAGCAGGTGTGTATCAGCCAGGCTGAGGATGATGCGACTCTGTAACATATCGGCGTACCTCTCACCCGTCACGGTTACACCAACAGAATCACGCATTTCCTCGAAGAAAAAAGCCCGATAACGGTATTTGTGGTATATCCAACCCATATCGTGACTTTCTCGTCTTGCAATGGAGTTTCCACGACAGTTCTAGGATTTTCGGTAGCCCAAATTCTGCAGTTGTGGGCGTTGACAGACCCTCGGAGCGTGAATTGAGCTCCGTTGGCCCACAACACGTTACTCAATCAATCATCTTCCGCCATCTTTTGAAACGCCCACACCGCAAATGCCCTCCGGTTCACTAAATCACCAGGTAACAGTTCTTGATGCCGGTGGATTTTGTACGGATAGCATCGGAGGGTACGCCTAAGTGCCAACCAAACAGTCGTGTATGGAATGCCGGTGCGATGTGCGACTGCACGAGCGCTGACTTCCCCGTGCATAGACGAACCCGCTACAGTCTCCATTTCTTCCTGAACTGTCTCAGCAGCATTACGCCTTGTGTTCGGTCGGTCACTACGGGGTCTATCGTCTAAACAACCCGTGAATTCGCACTTCGAAATCATTCTCGCCACAGCTGCATTTGTCAACGCACCTTTACCCGTTCGAATCCTCTTCCTATGCCGTTAGGATCGTAACGCTGAACTAGAACGTTTCCCATTCTGATAATACAGCTTCACTAAAAGCGCCTTTTCAGGTAACGTCAACATGCTGCGACTGCTGGCGCATCTGATTCTCTCTCTCATTACAACTCCTTTTATACACGATTGTCATGCGCAGTCACTGACGTTTTGCTGTCCAGCGCCATCTATCGGACATTTTGTGAACTTCGTTTTTTTGTTCTAATAAAACCCCATGTCATTCCAGGCATGTGTGTCAATAAACCACGGAATAATGTAGATAGAGGGGTAAAAATTAAGTTTTCAAATTTATACTGACTTTTTGATCACCCGGTACTATCTGTAAAACCGAATAGGGATTCCCTCAGGACCTGGCTACTTATGTCTGCAAGTCTTAAGCCGTTCCTCTATGCCGGGTATGCTAATTACTATGCCAGCCATACCGGACTGTGTGTGATGGTCAAATGGCAGTATGTTTGTACGATTCTCCTAAGTGAACGACTTCTTAAGCGTATGATTTAAAACATCAGCTTTCGTATTTTATCGTCAACTGCCACACCAGACTGGTTAACGCGTGACTGGATGAAAAGACGCACGCCTTGTCCGTTCTTTCGTCAACCGAGAGTGCAACAGCATTTACTTCCTCCTCATTTTCCAAATTTCGTTTGCTGAACCACGGTGGTCAACTACAGACAGACAGTAATTGGAAGGGGGTGCCCAGTTCCTTGGCCTGTGTGCCCAGTTCCTTGGCCTCACCCCTGCGGAATTTTTCGTCTGTAGATATATGATGCAGTTTATGTACTCAATGCCAGTAATAACTGAGCGAAGCGTATTGAGCTCATCTTTACACCGTCTAACATCATTAGCAGGGAGTGTGGAATCTTACAGAGAATCACATACATCGAAGTAATTGGTTGGCACATAGCACTTTTAGCCTGCAATAGTGTAGTTACAGATTTCGTTTGCAGTATTTTATTGTGCTGTACTGTCAATAAGTGTTTACAGAATGCACTATTCTTGTGTTTCATTTCGTCTATGGAATGCGTAATAGTGTATAAATTATATCACACATTACCGTTTGTAGGTTCCTTGAGTCAAAACATTCAACATTTCATCCTTTACAATCTCCCATTTTTAAAACCTCGTTCTGTTGTACACTGTATACATGGTGTCTCAAATCTCTTGGGTACAATTGAAACAGGTGAGAGAGGGCCCACATCCTATTATATTGAGAAAGGTAACGAATAGTGGGAAATGCCGGTTTATTCTGTCGTGGACATGGACAGTATACACCACGTAACAGCAACGTAGCTCATAGACTGGTGGTCGTCGCTTCGAATTATTACTCAGTGCATGTATTGCAGCGGCGCCTGCAGTTCTACAGCACTCTCGCACAGAGAACAGGCACCAGGAGATGAACAGTGTACACCCTGACATACTACACACAACTTAGCTCACAGCATGTGTGCTATGTGACATGCTGCATGTGCCGCACGCACGTTATTATCACTGGTGTCAGTCGTCCACAGCATCAGACAACTTGTCATGTGTCCATGTTGAGGTGTGTTACCGTGTACAGTGCACGATGCGTTGGCGAAGATGCAACGTTCCTCGTCACGCATTTAATGTATGGTATGGTACAATGCAGTACCCGTAAATCAGCACTAACGTACAGAGAACGTTTTCCAAACAGGTGCCATCCTATCTGGAAGATGTTTAGCTCGGTGGATACCGAACTAGGGGAGACGCCACAGAGAGCCAGCCAAGATTCCCGCCAAAGCCATGTCCGAAAACTAGACTCTGACGAGATGGTGTTGGATCGCGTGGACAACCACTCGGCAAGCAATAAGCACCCGTCAACTTGTCTGGGAAATGCATACTTTGAAGGACATGGGAGAGTACTGGTGGAACAGATATTACACTCCTGACAAACAACTTGTGCAAGTGTTGTGACTTGGCAAGACAGCCAAGCCACAAGGAGGTAGCCGAAAGGCACGCGTTTAAGCTCACGCAGGATGGCGTGAGGTCTGGAACAGGTCAAGGTCTTCATAGTAGCAAAAATAGTACGTAGCTTCTGGAATACTTAACTTTAATCCATAATTGGTGAACATCGGTCTGACGGTACATGCATCACAAGATAAATAGCAAATGATAATGACGCCTTGCTAGGTCGTAGCAATTGACTAAGCTGAAGGCTATGCTAACTATCGTCTCGGCTAATGAGAGCGTAATTTGTCAGTGAACCATCGCTAGCAAAGTCGGCTGTACAACTGGGGCGAGTGCTAGGAAGTCTCTAGACCTGCCGTGTGGCGGCGCTCGGTCTGCAATCACTGACAGTGGCGACACGCGGGTGCGACGTATACTAACGGACCGCGGCCGATTTAAAGGCTACCACCTAGCAAGTGTGGTGTCTGGCGGTGACACCACAGCAAGCACTGGGACCAACGGATTTTGAGCCCCACGTTCTCTTCTGACAGTGGAGAATCCACCGCAGTGCAGTGGCGCCGAACTTTGAGTGGCGTGGGCATTGTCCTCACTCCAGACATGGGTGTTGCGGCTGTTAAAAACACCAACAAGGGTGTTTTTTGTGGTTTTAGGGCGCACAACTTCAACGATCATTAGCGCCCAGACTACGTTAGGAATGCACCGCGAGTCACAAGTTTAAAACAGCAACTAAAAGGAAAAACACGATAAAAGATTGACAGGCATAGGATTAAAAAAACAGCATAATCAAATGTCCTTAGACAGGTTGGTCGATTTGATAAAACGAAGAACGCGAGCAGCTGCTCCTGGGTCATCCGCTAAAATGGCATCGAGAGTACATGGCAGGCCAAGATCAAGACGCAGTGTAGTAAAATCCGGACAGGACGTTAAAATGTGGCGGACCGTCAGCAATTGCCCACAAGGGCAGAACGACGCCGGCGCAGCCGTCAGCTGATGGCGATGGCTGAACCGGCAGTGTCCAATTCGTAACCGGGCCAAAACGACCTCCTCCCGTTGAGAAGGGCGGGAGGAGGACGTCCAAGCCGCGGGAAGAGGTTTCAAGGCCCGAAGCTTGTTGTCCGTAAGTGCAGCCCAATCGGCATGCCACACCGATAAAATGCGCCGACAAATGACCCTGCTACAATCTGATGAAGGGACACAACAAGAAGCTGTCCGAGGCTGGAGGACCGCAGCCTTGGCCGCGGCATCTGCAGCTTCGTTCCCAGGGATACCGACATGGCCAGGAACCCACATAAAGCTAACCGGAGAACCATCGTCCACCAGCTGCTGAAGTGAGCGTTGGATCCGGTGCACGAAAGGGTGAACCGGATACGGATCACTGAGGCTCTGGATGGCGCTCAGGGAATCGGAGCAGATGACATAAGCAGAATGTCGGTGGCGGCAGATGTAAAGAACAGCCTGGTAGAGGGCAAAGAGCTCAGTTGTGAAGACCGAACAATGGCCATGGAGCCGGTATTTGAAACTTTGAGCCCCGACAATAAAAGAACACCCGACCCCGTCATTGGTCTTAGAGCCATCTGTATAGATGAAGGTCATATTAATGAACTTCGAACGAAGTTCGACAAAACGGTAGTGGTATACCGAACCGGGGGTAACCTCCTTTGGGAGCGAGCTGAGGTCAAGGTGAACGCGAACCTGAGCCTGGAGCCAAGGTGGCGTGTGGCTCTCGCCCACTGGAAAGGTTGCAGGGGGTGAAAAATCAAGGTGTTGAAGGAGGCGACGAAAGCGAACTCCAGGGGGTAGCAGGGCAGAGACATACAACCCCAATTGACGGTCGAGAGAGTCGTCAAAAAAGGAACGATAAGGCGGGTGGTCGGGCATTGACAGTAGCCGACAGGCATACCGACAAAGCAAATGTAAGACCTAAAAATTTTGTTGTCTCCACACAATGGGAGAGCAACGGGACCGAGTCGTAAGAACGGTGGGAGAAACTCTTTGTAGCGCCAGAAGTTAATACAGACCGTCTTCTCGGCAGAAAAACGGAAGCCATTGGCGACGCTCCAGGAGTAAAGATGGTCAAGAGAACGGTGAAGACAGCGCTCCAGGAAACATGTACGCTGCGCGCTGCAATAGATGGTAAAATCGTCCACGAAAAGGGAGCCTGATACATCAGCTGGGAGGCAATCCATTATTGGACTGATCGCTATGGCGAAGAGCGACGCTCAAAACTGAGCCCTGTGGCACCCCATTCTCCTGGCGAAAGGTGTCTGACAGGACAGAACCCACACGTACCCTGAACTGTCGATCCATTAAAAAGGAACAAATAAAAAGAGGGAGGCGACCGCGAAGGCCTCATGTATGCATGGTGCGGAGAATGCCCGCCCTCCAACAGGTGTCGTAAGCCTTCTCCAAATCAAAGAACACAGCCGCGGTCGGGCGCTTCCGCAAGAAGTTATTCATAATGAAGGTCGACAAGGTAACCAGATGGTCAACAGCAGAGCGGCGCCTACGAAATCCTGTACATTGGTAAGTAGGCGTCGAGATTCGAGCAGCCAAACCAAACGAGAGTTAACCATTCGCTCAATCACCTTACAGACACAGCTGGTAAGCGAGATTGGTCGATAACTGGAAGGCAAGTGCTTGTCCTTCCCCGGCTTAGGAATCGGGACAACAATAGACTCGCGCCAGCATGCGGGAACATGTCCCTCAACCCAGATGCGATTATAAGTACGAAGAAGAAAACCTTTACCCGCAGCAGAAATGTTCTTCAGCATCTGAATATGAATAGAATCAGGCCCTGGAGCGGAGGACAGTGACCGGGCAAGTGCATTTTCGAGTTCCCGCATGGTGAAAGGGGCATTCTAACTTTCACGATTCGAGGAGCGGAAGTTAGGTGGCCTAGCCTCCTCTACCACCCTGCCTTCCTCCCCCGAAAAAAGGCAATGAGCGGAGCTCGAAACCTCTGCGAAAAAGCGGCCGAAGGTATTGGAGACATCCTCAGGGGCCACAAAGACGTCATTCACGACCGTCAAGCCAGAAACTGGTGAGTGGACCTTAGTGCCAGATAGCCGGCGCAGGCTACCCCAGACAACAGAAGAAGGAGTAGTAAAACTGTTGAAGGTGCTTGTGAAAGCAGCCCAGCTGGCTTTCTTGCTTTCTTTAATAATACGACGGCACTGCGCACGTAATCGTTTATAAGTGATACAATTCGCCACTGTAGGGTGGCGTTTAAATGTGCGTAAAGCACGTCGACGAGCACGTAAAGCGTCTCTACATGTTGCGGTCCACCAGGGGACCGGTACGCGACGTGGGGAAGAAGTAGTGTGAGGGATGGAATATTCAGCAGCAGTGAGAATGACTTCCGTGAGGTGTGCGACCTGACTATCGCAGCTTGTGAAGGTTTGATCCTGAAAGGTCGCCCTGGAAGAGAAGAGCCCCCAGTCTGCTTTGGAGATGTTCCAACTAGTTGAGCACGGAGAGGGGGTATGATGCAGGAGATGGGTAACACACGGGAAGTGGTCGCTCGAATATGTATCGGAAAGTGCATACCACTCAAACTGGCGTGCAAGTTGGGTAGTACATATAGAGAGGTCTAAATGGGAATAGGTGTGAGATGTGTCCGAAAGAAAAGCAGGGGCGCCAGTATTGAGGCAGACAAGATTGAGCTGGTTGAAAAGGTCTGCTAACAGGGAGCCCCTCGGGCAGGATGCTGCAGAGCCCCAATGGGTATGGTGGGCATTGAAGTCTCCAGTTAACAAAAATGGTGCAGGTAGCTGAGCAATAATTTTCATCATGTCTGCCCTGGTAACGGCAGACGACGATGGAGTGTAAACGGTACAAATGCAGGCCGGTGTGCAATGTGATGGGATCGTAGTAAATATCATCCCGGACCAGCAACATAACCCCTCCATGAGCCGGAATACCTACCACCGGAGGTAGGTCAAAACGCACAGAGGTGTAGTGTGCCAAGGCAATGTGATCGCATGGGCGTAGCTTCGTTTCCTGGAGGGCTACGACGAGCGGACGGTGCAAGCGGAGCAGCAACTTCAAGTCCTCTCGGTTGGAGCGAATGCTGCGAATATTCCAGTGAATAAGTACCATCGTGAGAAGAAAAGGAAGATGAAAGAAGGGGTCACCTCGAAGGCCGCTGAGGGCTTGGCTTCGAGCGAGTACTGCCGCCGCTATCAGTAGGCGGACAGTCATCGTCCATTGGTTCTATAGGTTCATCGGCCATCTCGTTAAGATGGCCGGGAGGAGGAGCTTCCTCCGCCGGTGGACGGCCAGATGTTCGGCTACCAGCGGTGCGGCCAGGCGAAACGGATGACGACCTGGGGCGGCAACCGCTGGGTGGCGCAGGAGAAGAAATGCGCCGTGGCGGAGAAGGAGAACTATGCTTCCTACGAGCCTTCATGGAAGTTCGTTTAGTGGAAGTACTGGTCGACGGCTGGCAGTTCGAGATGCGTAGGAAGTCTGCACGGGACGGTTCCTTCTTGAAGGAACGTGCATCTCACTTCGGGGTCTTCGTCTTGGCGGAAGCTGATGAAGGTGCTTGTGTCTGAGGGGTGACGGGAGGAAGAGGAGACGTCGACCGCGATCTTAGCACTGGCCGAACGGACGACCGTGGTGCTGAAGGTCAGATCGCATGTCTGCGTCGCCACTTCCCTGGTAGTCCGAGGAGAGGCGAGGACAGTACTGTATTTTCCCGCTGGGAGCAGCGTGAGGTTCCTACTAGCAAATAGCTTGCGAGCAGCCGAGGTGGACACTTTCTCTTTGACCCGAATTTCTTGGATACAGCGTTCTTCCTTGTAGATGGGACAGTCGCGGGAGGACGCTGCATGGTCACACTGACAGTTCACACAACGAGGAGACAGAGGTGGACAGTCACCCTCATGGGCATCCCTGCCACAAGTGACACATTTATCTGCATTGGAACAAGACTGGCGAGTATGATTAAAACGCTGACACTGGTAGCAGCGCGTAGGTGTCGGGACATAGGGGCGAACAGAAATAACCTCTTAGCCCGCTTTGATGCGTGATGGCAGCGTAACACTATCAAAGGTCAAGAATAGTGTCCGGGTCGGTACAAGGTCATTGTTGACCTTTTTCATGACCCTATGGACAGCCGTCACGCCCTGCTCAGCGAGGAAAGATTGAATCTCCTCGTCAGTCAATCCGTCAAGGGATCTAGTATATACCACACCACGAGACGAATTCCAAGTGCGGTGAGTCTCCACCCGGACAGGGAACGTGTACAGGAGTGTGGCCCTAAGCAGTTTTTGTGCCTGAAAGGCGCTCTCAGTTTCTAGTAATAAGGTACCGTTACGCAACCTGGTACAAGATTTGACAGATCCGGCTATGGCATCTACGCCCTTCTGGATAGCCGGCCGGAGTGGCCGTGCGGTTCTAGGCGCTATAGTCTGTAGCTGAGCGTCCTGCCTTTGGCATGGATGTGTGTGATGTCCTTAGGTTAGTTAGGTTTAAGTAATTCTAAGTTCTAGGGGACTGATGACCTCAGAAGTTAAGTCGCATAGTGCTCAGAGCCATTTGAACCATTTGAACCCTTCTGGATAACGAAAGGGTTGACAGAGGAAAAATCCTTGCCGTCCTCAGATCGAGAAACTATGAGGAACTGTGGGGCAGGCGGTAGTACTTTTGTCACTGGTGGCTGGTGAAGTTTCCGTTTATGGGCAGAAGTCGAGAGAGAAGAAGAAGAGAAATCCATTGCGGAGGAATCCCCCATGATTGCCAGCGTCTCCGATGGCGCGCTCCTTCCTTGTGGGGACCCTCTCAGAGGGCACTCCCGCCTTAGGTGAATGTTTACACCTCAGGTCACACCTCCCGAGAAACAGACGGAGGGACCAATCGGCATGGTCAGAAGGTATCAGCTCAGGCAGTCACCCCTCCCTGGGCCTGGCCTTTACCAGGGGGTACGTGCGTGCCTTATATGTCCACCCAGGGCGGGGAATTACGCGTTACCCCGTCACCGGCTATGCGTGCGAACGCGTGGGTCGGCCTTCAGGCGCGCACAGGGAGGAAGGAAGAAGAGGAGAAAGAAGAGAGGGAGGGGGAGGGAGGGAGGGAGGGAGAGAGGGAGAGAGGGGGAGAGGGAGAGGGGGAGAGGGAGAGAGAGACAGAGAGAGAGAGACAGAGAGAGAGAGACAGAGAGAGAGAGACAGAGAGAGAGAGACAGAGAGAGAGAGACAGAGAGAGAGAGACAGAGAGAGAGAGACAGAGAGAGAGAGACAGAGAGAGAGAGACAGAGAGAGAGAGACAGAGAGAGAGAGACAGAGAGAGAGAGACAGAGAGAGAGAGACAGAGAGAGAGAGACAGAGAGAGAGAGACAGAGAGAGAGAGACAGAGAGAGAGAGACAGAGAGAGAGAGACAGAGAGAGAGAGACAGAGAGAGAGAGACAGACTGTCTCACACGCTGAGGCGGAGACCAGAGAAGGCAAGGAGAAGAAGGCAAGGAGAAGAAGGCAAGGAGAAGAAGGCAAGGGAAAGAGTAAGGAAGACAGTGAGATGGAGAAGAACAAAGTAAGGAACCAACCAAAGGAAGGAAGAAACGAGAAGAAGTGAAAAACCAAAATGACCGCAAATATGGGTCGTGGAACCGTCCGTCTCCGGACGCAGGCGCTAACTACCCCCTTGAGGGGGCGGGACTCCTTTTAGTCGCCTCTTACGACAGGCAGGAATACCTCGGGCCTATTCTAATCCCCAGACCCGCGGGGGGGATCCAACAAGGGTGAATGAGGCCTCATCCGTGAACAACACACACTGTACACACTAGTAGCCACCAGTAACGATTCTCTGCCAATGTATTGGTGTGCATTGTCCAAGATCGCGTAACAAAACCTTATTTGCTGCCTCCACGTTACCTGGTTTTCCTGCCAGATCGCTGCCACACAGTTCTTGGAGACTGTACCGCTTGTTGTCCGCAAAAGGAGGTGGTTTCAGCATGACAGTGCAACAGTCCACTTCGCTGTTAATGTGTCTGCGAGCACCTGAACAACCCACACCCTCATTATTTGGCAGGATGGGGAGGTCCAGTCCTATGGTGGGCGAGATCGCCTGATTTCATACATCTGGACTTCTTCCTCTGGGATTATGCCAAGACTTTTGGTGTATGAAACCCTCCAGGAAATTGATGTAGACATGCTTGCTGCAGTCCAAGTTGCCTGTCTTCTGGTACAACTGACACCAGGGATCTTTGAGGGAATGCGGCAGAACTTCGTGCGGCATTGCCGTGCATGCACCCAGACTTCATCATCAGGCTTTTGATTTTGTTGATCACAAAATATTGCTCAGTGAAGTTGGACCATTGCAGAATATGGGGAGTAGGTCACAATTGGCTCACCTTTTACATCATTACTCACAGTGTTGAGAATGGCTGTGATGTGGGGTCTGGGTGGGGTACGTTCAAATGGGGAGTGCCACGGGAATCAGTGTTGGGGCCACTCCTGTTCCTTATTTAAATAAATGATATGCTTTCTAGTATTACGGGCAACTCTAAAATACTTCTGTTTGCTGTTGACACTGGCTTGGTAGTAAAGGATGTTGTGTGCAACATTGCCTTGGTTTCAAATAGTTTATTTTCTACAAGCCATGAGCTTATGTCATGAATGGCACTAACGCTAAATCACAGTAAGACTCACTTTTTACAGTTTCTAACGCACAAGCCAACAAAACCCGACGTTTTAATTCCACAGAATGGGCATATGATTAGTGAAACCGAACACTTCACATTTCCAGGTGTTCTAGTGAAACCGAACACTTCACATTTCCAGGTGTTCTAGTGAAACCGAACACTTCACATTTCCAGGTGTTCAGATAGATAGTAAACTGTTGTTGAAATCCCATGTCCAGATACCGTTCGATTAGTGAAAATGGCAGCATTAAGTCTTTGAACAAGATCCTGAAGCAAGTGAATGTTCGACATGAAAAATTAGTCTACTTTGCTTATTTTCATTCGCTTTTGTCGTATGGTATTAATGTTTGGCGTAACTCTTCCAATTCCAAAAGGATATTTCTGTCTCGGGAAGGGGCGATTCGGCCAATAAGCTGTGTAAGTCGCGAACTTCTTGTCGATACCTGTTCTGAATTGGCCTCTGAATACATACATTTTCAGTGCTGTTGTTACCTGTGAACAGTATCAGCTTATTCCCAAGAATTTGCAGCTTTACTCAGTTAAGTCTTGTGCAGAAAAGTGTGCAGTATATTGCTGCATCCATTTTCAGTAACCTACCAGAAGAACTCAAAAGTCCTAGCAGTAATTAACGCGCTTTCAAATCTAACCTGAAGAATTTCCTCATGGGTCACTCCTATTCTATTGAGGAGTTCTTGAAAAATTAAGCTGATGCTTGTTATATTGTTGATTGCGTTTACTTAATGAACCCAAAAAAGTCAAGCCATAAGTTTAACATTTTATTTTTTGTGTTTATACATAAAAGTAATGACACGTTCCATGTCCTTGGAGGTTTGGTCCTACGAAACTTCATGTCTAAATAAATAAACAAACTAGCAGTCGTCACTTTGAACAATTACTACAAACAACACTGTTGTTATGCGGTGCTCGCTGTGTATATGCATAACACAATAAATATTCGTTTCCGACCTGTTTATATTTTACCCAAAATATTTGAGACAGCGTGTGTGTATTTATTACGTTATATTCTCGCACTTGGGTCATTACGTTTGTTTTAAAGGAGTATGATATCCGACAATCGATTAATCACACTCGATAGCTGCAGAGCAGGATATTTGCTGTGCTCCATCATTTTGGAAGTTCAATACTAGTCAGTCGTCCTTTTCTTTCAGGTTTTATTAGGCAAATGTAGATTTCGGATAGTGCCTAGTCATTATCAACGCACTGTTTCATGGTATCAATGCATGTCCTAGTACGTGAATCCCCTGTTGTTCGGGCTTCTATCACAGTTCGCTCGTTCTTGAAAGAACTATGACAGCAGCTCGAACAACTGGGGACTGACTAGCCAGGACATGCATTGATACCATGAAACAGTGCGTTGATAATGGCTGGGCACATTCCTGATGAAAGATAACTTGAACGAAACGAGTTCATTACTGTCAAGTGACCTGACTGGGATGTGCGTCATAGCACAGCATCGTAATATGATCCGTGCTGGTAGTGCAGCCTGTGCTTGTGACAGATGGCCGGTCAACGCTCCAGCGTGGTCGTAATGTTCCAGAGTGGGCCTTTAAGAGCTACGTATGACGACTATACATTTTTTGGTAATCGCACACTGCAACTACTTCTGCGAAGTAGCAGAAATGTGCAAAGACTGTTGGTGAACTTTCAGTGTCCGTTACGTATCATCGTACACTGACGGGAAAAATATCTCAACATCATTAGGAGTTGTGCAAGATAAAGTTGTTATGCCTGTTTCTACATCTCAAAGGTGACATCTATTCAAGTTTCACGTCATTAGCTTAAGAATGGCACCAGTAGCGCAGTTTTTTGTTTTGTCAGTCTTCTGACTTGTTTGATGTGGCCCGCCACGAATTCCTCTCCTGTGCCAACCTCTCCATCTCAGAGTAACACTTGCAACCCGCGTCCTCAATTATTTGCTGGATGTATTCCAGGCTCTGTCTTGGTCTACAGTTTCTGCGCTCCATAGCTCCCTCTAGTACCATGGAAGTCATGTCTCAACAGATTCCTTTTCTCTCCCATTCTGCGCAGAACTTCCTCATTCCTTATCATTCCTTACCTTATCAGTCCACCTAATTTTCAACAACCGTCTTAGCACCACATCTCAAATGATTCGATTCTCTTCCGTTCCGGTTTTCCCACAGTCCACGTTTCACTACAATACAATGCTGTTCTCCAAACGTACATTCTCAAAAATGTCTTCCTCAAATTAAAGCCTAAGTTTGATACTGGTAGACTTCCACCAGAAATGCCCCTTTTTCCAGTGCTACTCTGCTTTAGATGTCCTCGTTTTTCCGTCTGTCATTGGTTATATTGCTGCCTAGGTATAAGAATTCCTTAATGGTCACGAAGTAGATGAAGTTAAGCCTGATGTAGCAGAAATGAGAACAGCGAGGAAGTTTACTTCTCATTGCTTTCGTCTCATTTCGATTTACACTCAGTCTATATTCTGCATCAGGAGACTGAAGAATTACATGATCTGCTGAACGGAATGAACACTTTCACTCAAGATAGCAATTTCATCACGAATCGGATCACTGATATCCTTTCAACTTGGAAATGAATTTTAACCCCACCCCTGAATTTTCCCTTTATCATTGCTTCTTCGATGTACAGATTGAACAATAGGGGTGGAAGACTACATCCCTGTCTCCCACCCTTTTTAATCCGAGCACCTCTTTCTTGGTCGTCCACTCTTATTGTTCCCTCTTGCCTCTTGTACATATTGTATATTACCGGTCTTTCCTTATAGCTTACCCGTATTTTTCGCAGAATTTCGAACACCTTGCAGCATTTTACAGTGTCGAACGCCTTTTCCAGGTCTATAAATCCTACGACTCGTCTTGATTTTTCTTTAGTCTTGCTTTCATTGTCAACTGCAGTGTCAGAATTGCCTCTCTGTTCCCTTAAACATCTACATCTACATCTACATCTACATTGATACTCCGCAAGCCACCCAACGGTGTGTGGCGGAGGGCACTTTAAGTGCCACTGTCATTACCTCCCTTTCCTGTTCCAGTCGCGTATGGTTCGCGGGAAGAACGACTGTCTGAAAGCCTCCGTGCGCGCTCTAATCTCTCTAATTTTACATTCGTGATCTCCTCGGGAAGTATAAGTAGGGGGAAGCAATATATTCGATACCTCATCCAGAAACGCACCCTCTCGAAACCTGGCGAGCAAGCTACACCGCGATGCAGAGCGCCTCTCTTGCAGAGTCTGCCACTTGAGTTTATTAAACATCTCCGTAACGCTATCACGGTTACCAAATAACCCAGTGACGAAACGCGCCGCTCTTCTTTCGATCTTCTCTATCTCCTCCGTCAACCCGACCTGGTACGGATCCCACACTGATGAGCAACACTCAAGTATAGGTCGAACGAGTGTTTTGTAAGCCACCTCCTTTGTTGATGGACTACATTTTCTAAGCACTCTCCCAATGAATCTCAACCTGGTACCCGCCTTACCAACAATTAGTTTTATATGATCATTCCACTTCAAATCGTTCCGTACGCATACTCCCAGATATTTTACAGAAGTAACTGCTACCAGTGTTTGTTCCGCTATCATATAATCATACAATAAAGGATCCTTCTTTCTATGTATTCGCAATATATTACATTTGTCCATGTTAAGGGTCAGTTGCCACTCCCTGCACCAAGTGCCTATCCGCTGCAGATCTTCCTGTATTTCGCTACAATTTTCTAATGCAGCAACTTCTCTGTATACTACAGCATCATCCGCGAAAAGCCGCATGGAACTTCCGACACTATCTACTAAGTCATTTATATATATTGTGAAAAGCAATGGTCCCATAACACTCCCCTGTGGCACGCCAGAGGTTACTTTAACGTCTGTAGACGTCTCTCCATTGATAACAACATGCTGTGTTCTGTTTGCTAAAAACTCTTCAATCCAGCCACACAGCTGGTCTGATATTCCGTAGGCTCTTACTTTGTTTATTAGGCGACAGTGCGGAACTGTATCGAACGCCTTCCGGAAGTCAAGAAAAATAGCATCTACCTGGGAGCCTGTATCTAATATTTTCTGGGTCTCATGAACAAATAAGGCGAGTTGGGTCTCACACGATCGCTGTTTCCGGAATCCATGTTGATTCCTACATAGTAGATTCTGGGTTTCCAGAAATGACATGATACGCGAGCAAAAAACATGTTCTAAAATTCTACAAGAGATCGACGTAAGAGATATAGGTCTATAGTTTTGCGCATCTGCTCGACGACCCTTCTTGAAGACTGGGACTATCTGTGCTCTTTTCCAATCATTTGGAACCCTCCGTTCCTCTAGAGACTTGCGGTACACGGCTGTTAGAAGGGGGGCAAGTTCTTTCGCGTACTCTGTGTAGAATCGAATTGGTATCCCGTCAGGTCCAGTGGACTTTCCTCTATTGAGTGATTCCAGTTGCTTTTCTATTCCTTGGACACTTATTTCGATGTCAGCCATTTTTTCGTTTGTGCGAGGATTTAGAGAAGGAACTGCAGTGCGGTCTTCCTCTGTGAAACAGCTTTGGAAAAAGGTGTTTAGTATTTCAGCTTTACGCGTGTCATCCTCTGTTTCAATGCCATCATCATCCCGTAGTGTCTGGATATGCTGTTTCGAGCCACTTACTGATTTAACGTAAGACCAGAACTTCCTAGGATTTTCTGTCAAGTCGGTACATAGAATTTTACTTTCGAATTCAATGAACGCTTCACGCATAGCCCTCCTTACGCTAACTTTGACATCGTTTAGCTTCAGTTTGTCTGAGAGGTTTTGGCTGCGTTTAAACTTGGAGTGGAGCTCTCTTTGCTTTCGCAGTAGTTTCCTAACTTTGTTGTTGTACCACGGTGGGTTTTTCCCGTCCCTCACAGTTTTACTCGGCACGTACCTGTCTAAAACGCATTTTACGATTGCCTTGAACTTTTTCCATAAACACTCAACATTGTCAGTGTCGGAACAGAAATTTTCGTTTTGATCTGTTAGGTAGTCCGAAATCTGCCTTCTATTACTCTTGCTAAACAGATAAACCTTCCTCCCTTTTTTTATATTCCTATTAACTTCCATATTCAGGGATGCTGCAACGGCCTTATGATCACTGATTCCCTGTTCTGTACATACAGATTCGAAAAGTTCGGGTCTGTTTGTTATCAGTAGGTCCAAGATGTTATCTCCACGAGTCGGTTCTCTGTTTAATTGCTCGAGGTAATTTTCGGATAGTGCACTCAGTATAATGTCACTCGATGCTCTGTCCCTACCACCCGTCCTAAACATCTGAGTGTCCCAGTCTATATCTGGTAAATTGAAATCTCCACCTAAGACTATAACATGCTGAGAAAATTTATGTGAAATGTATTCCAAATTTTCTCTCAGTTGTTCTGCCACTAATGCTGCTGAGTCGGGAGGTCGGTAAAAGGAGCCAATTATTAACCTAGTTCGGTTGTTTAGTGTAACCTCCACCCATAATAATTCACAGGAACTATCCACTTCTACTTCACTACAGGATAAACTACTACTAACTGCGATGAACACTTCGTAAAGCCAAATTGATCGGCATCTAACATCCTCCATTTTCTCTTCTATTCTTGTCAATCAGCTTGGATGTATGATCTGTTTAGTTGCTGACATGTGCGAGAATTATCGTACATGCCAGCTCTTGCAGTATTTGGAATTGTGTGGATGATATTTTTCCAAAAGATGGTTTGCCGCCAGACTCATATATTCTACATACCAACGTGAATAGTCTTCTTGTTGCCACTTCCCCAATGACTTCAGAAAACCTGATGAATGTTACCCATACCTTCCACCTTATTTGATTTTCAGTCCTCCAAAGATCTCAAATTCTGATTATGCTGGATCCCCTGTCTCCCTTACATCGACTCCTGTCTCGTCTGATGAGATAGAAGAAGAACCTTCCTCCTCACAGAGGTCCTCGATGTCTTTCCACCTATCTCCTCTGTCCTCTGCATTTAACAGTGGAATTCCCGTTGCACTCTAAAAGCAAAGGCGTTAACATTAAATTTCACCGAAGGTTGTTTCGTCTTTCCTATATGCTGAGTCAGTCCTTCCGACAATCATTTCTTTTCTGATTTCTTCACATTTTCACGCGGTCATTTCGTTTTAGAAATACAAGTCCCTGAGGAATGGAATAAATAGCTGTGTTCTTGAATTTTCCTGAACACTTTTGTACTTCTTTCTTTCATCAATCAACTGAAGTATTTCTTCTGTTACCCATGGTTTCTTCGCAGTTACCTTCTTTGTTCCTATGATTTTCTGTTCAAATTCTGTGATCGCGCTCTTTAGAGATGTCCATTCCTCGTCAACTGTACTGCCTCCCAAGCTATTTCTTATTGCTGTATCTATACCCTTAGAGAACTTCAAACGCATCTTGTCATTCCTTCGTACTTCTGTATCCCACTTCCTTGTGTATTGGTTCTTTTTGACTGCTGCTCGCTGTAGCGCTCACGGGGAGCAGACCTAGCTGCGGACGACCACGTGGCACTACCGGGAGGGAAGACGGTCATGTTCATTGTACGACTGTGGTGCATCATATGGCATCTGCAGCAGCAATTCGAGCAGCAGTTGGCGTATCAGTGCCACAACGAACTGTTACAGATCGGGTGCTTCAAGTACAGCTCTGAGCCAGACTCCTTGTGGTGTGCGTTCACTGACCGCCATTTCGACTTCATTGATGTCAAACAAGAGCTCAATGGAGGGCAGAGTGGATGTCTGTTGTGTTTTCTGATGCAAGCTGTTTCTGTGAAACTTCCTAGCAGATTAAAGCTGCGTGCCGGACCGAGACTCGAACTCTGGAACATTGTCTCTATCATCTGAGCTACCCAAGCACGACTCACGACCCGTCCTAACAGCTTCAATTGAGGCAAAGGTCCCGAGTTGGAGTCACTGTCCGGCACGCAGTATTAATCAGCCAGGAGTTTCACATCAGCACACACTCCAAAATTTTCACTCTGCTGCATTCTGAAAGCTGTTGCTACCTCGCTGCCAGTGATGACTGTGTCCTGTTTACAAGAACGTCAGTTGAGGGGCTGCAACCAACCTGTCTGTGTCTCAGACACACTGTACCTACATTGGTTGGTTGGACTGGAGAAGGGATCAAACTACACTGTCATCAGTCCGCCCATCCTTGGAATAACTAAACCAGATAAAACCTCACACTATAAGAGGGAACTACAATGGCCATAAAATTACAAACAATTGACAGGAAAGGAAGGCAGAAGGCAGAAGAAGAGAGGGGGGAAAGAAAGCGATGAATGATAGGAGCATGAAGGAATCAGCACAGGTAGACAAGACACTCAAAACAGTCCCCATAAGGAAAGGAGTGGGAAGGCAGAGGGCAGGGGTCAACCACCAAGCCAAGCCCGTCCAGTCCAATCGAGGCGAAGGGGGGAGCAAGATGGCCTGCCATCCCCTCCACCCACCGATAAGGTTGAAGATCCCATCCTTAAATAAAGCGATAAAAGCCCTGATCACAGAGAAACCGTAAAACGAGATCAGCCGCTGAGGTATTTTCAGCTAACACCAGAAGGAAGCGAGTCAGGAAAGCTACGAGTCCGTCGCAGGGCGGTTAAGTTGGGACAGTCCTGTAAGAGGTGAACCACAGTCAACATCGATCCACAACGACAGAGAGGGAGTCCTCACGACGGAGGAGATAACCGTGAGTCAACCAAGTATGGCAGATGCAGAGCCAGCAAAGGACGACAGAGGCCTTACCAGAGGCCGATAAGGAGGACTGCCAGATAGTTGTAGAATCCTTTCTTCGCCGAACAAGCTCAGGGCGATAGAGAGTGTGCCATTTTGCACTCCACAGTCCCAAAACCTGATGACGTAATGCCGAGCGAAGGTCTATTTCCAGAATGCCAATAGCAAGAGATGGCCTGTTAGTAGCCAATTTAACCAGTCGATTGGCAAGTTCATTGCCAGGGATTCCAACATGGCCTGGGGTCCAAATGGAAACCACTGAGCATCTACATTGATCCAGGAGAGAGAGGGAGTCCTGGATAGCTATGACAAACAGGTAGTGAGGGAAGCACTGGCCAATAGCTTGCAAACTGCTCAAGGAGTCACTACAGAGAGTGAAAGACGGTAGCCATATTGCGCGCATTGGACCATGTACACTTCTGCTCAGGACTAATTCCTCAGTAAAAACACTACATCCATTTGGCAAGGAACGAAGTTCTGTGTATCTCGCATAGGTGTAAGCATAACCAGTGTGACCAGCAACCATGGATCCATCAGTAATAATCACTTTGGAACCCTGGAATGAATTGAGGAGACAGTAGAATTGGTGGTGAAGGGTCTCCAGAGGGAGAGAATCCTTTGAATTGATGGAGAGATCAAGACAGAGCTGTGGCTGAGAGAAGATCTATATAGGGGTACGTGCATGAGTGGAGAAAAGAGGCGGAAATGGAAGTGCTGGGACTCAAATAAGAGCGACTGAATGCGGGCAGCCACTGTAAGACCACACCGTGACCGCCACCACCACGGGAGGTTGATCTCCATGTCTGGATAAAGGAGACCATAATTAGGGTGCTTTGGGGTGCAGCGAATGCGGAACGCGTGAGATAGCAGCTGTTGTTGGCGCAAAACTCGCAGCAGTGGAATCCCCACCTCTGGGAGAAAGCTAATCACGGGGCTAGTCTGGAAGGCACCAGTCTCAAGTCGTACCCCACAATGGTGGATGGGGGGTCTAGTATCTGCAATGTCGAAGGTGATGCAGAACCATAGACAGGACTCCCGTGGTCTAAACAAGACTGGACCAGCGCTTTGTACAATTGGAGTAGAATAGAGCGATCTACACCCCAGGTGGTATTGCACAGACATCTAAGAACACTGAGATGTAACCAGCACATCCTCTTCAGCTGGTGAAGATGAGGGAGCCATGTCAACCAGGCATCGAACACCAGACCCAAGAAGCGAAAAGTGTCCACCACCTAGAGGTATTGGCTATCGAGGAACAGGTCTGAATGGGAATGGACTGTACACCGACGGCAGAAATGCACGACACACGACTTGGGCCGTCCCCCATGGTTTTCAGTTTTCGGTGGCCAAGATTGGGCCCTGGTATATTGTCCCCTGTAGACGGCGTTCTGCAGCGCCGATGATGGGGGAAGCAACGTAGATACAAAAATCGTCAGCATACAAAGAGGGACTGTCGACCCAGCAGCCCTCACCAGTCCATTAATAGCTTCAAGAAAGAGAGGGACACTCAGCACAGAACCCTGTGGAACCCCATTTTCTTGCCGATGGGAAGTGCTGTAGGAGAAACCAACTTGGACCCAGAAAGAGCAACAAGAAAGAAAGTGACTGACGAAAACGGGCGGAGCACCACGATGGCCCTATTTGTGAAGGGCGGTGAGGAGTGGTGGCGCCAGGTGGTGCCATAGGCTTTATGCAGGTCAAAGAAGTCTGCAATGAGGTGTTGCCAATGGGCAAAAGCCGACCAGATAGCAGACTCCAGGTGGACCAAGTTATCCACCGTAGAGCGGCCACAGCGAAAACCACCTTGAGTCGACGACGAAAGGTCGCGGGATTCAAGGACCCAAAACAGAGGCCGACACTAGGTGTTCAAGGAGCTTGCAGAGGGTGTTGGTAAGGTTAATTGGACGGTAGCTATCCAACTGAAGAGTTGGCTTCCCAAGCTTCAACACCAGAATAACATTGCTTGCCTGTCACTGGGTAGGAAACACCCACTCACTCCACAGACAGTTGGAAAGGGTCAATTTAAGTCAGTGGCCAGCCACTAATAATTGTTAGAGCATTTGGTTATTTATTCAATCCGATCCAGGAGCCGTGTAGGGACAAAGGGTGAGGGCGCTGGCGAATTCCCATTCGCTAAATGGAGAATTATAAGGCTCCAAAAAGCGAGAAAGACAAAGGCAGTTGTTCTGAGTGCTCTTTCAGAAGGAGGAACGTGGGTGGAAACTGAGTCGATGCAGAGGCTTAGGCGAAGTGTTGAGCGAAATGCTCAGCGACAAAGTCCAGATGGGTAAGGACAATAACACATACAGAAATTTCTGCAACGCCAGTGTGAGGACGATGGCCAGAAATTCGCCCGAGTTTCGCCCAGCCTTGTGAAGAGGGGGTGTGTGGTCCTATGACAGCCACATGTCATTCCCAGCAAATCCGTTTCTGAAATTGGATTAGGTAGCTGGCCTGGGCGCGGAATCGTTTAAGACGAGGACAGCAGTAGAAGGGTGCCACTTGAAGTGCTGAAGACCGTGGCGGCAGTCTTATGGCCGCAGCAATTTCCGGAGTCCACCAGGGGACCATCTTCCGACATGGGGAATCCGAGGAAGAAGGGATGGTTGAAACAGCTGTGGAATTAATGGCGGCAGTCGAAGTCTGTGTAGACTCATCAATACTGCTGTGTGATAGTGCAGGGCGGATGGTAGCAGAGGAGAAGGCATCCCAATCAGCTTTAGAGAAGGCCCACCTGGGAGGGTGACAGAGAGATACACTGATGGAAGGTCAAAACAATAGGGTAATGATTGCTGTCAAGTAAGTCATCAATGACACCCCACTGAATGGAGGGAAGAAGTCCAAGACTGCAGATGGAGAGGTCAATGGCAGAGAAAGTGGTATGTGCCACATGTGGGAGAGCAACTGTTTAGTAGACAGAGGTCAAGCCCTGCCAGAACAGTGGGCATTTAAAGTCCCCTAGAAGCAGGAAAGGAGAAGGGGGTTGTTGCTGAAGGGTTGTTAGGGCAAGGGATGTGGGAGGCCTGTCAGTCAGGAGGTAGAGATTACAGATTGTGATTTTTAGTAAATGAGTTGCCCTACATACCACTCTGGAGTGGGCAGATGGACCCTGACAGCAATTGCTTCCAATGTCCTTGCAGACCAAGGTGCAACCACCACCAGAAGCCCACAAGGGGCCAATTCGGTTTAGACAGAAAGTGTGGAAACCACAAAGTCTGGGTGAGTAAGAACCGACAAAATGCTGCTGCTTGCATTGCTCTCCAGGAGACCCAGAGTAGGAGGAAAGAAGGGGCTGCAACTCCGGCAGGTGACGCAAATATCCCTTACAATTCCAATGGAGGATTTTCAAGCTGCAGTCCAAATAGCAGCGTGACTGGCTCCAGTCTGCTTGCTAAGTCGCCATCCGTCATCGACAAGGATGGGGTGGGGACAGACACTGTTGGTTCATTGGCTGGAGGAGGGGAAGGCGTCACCTCAGGAGGTACCGGAGGGGCCCTTGTTCTTGTGTTTCTGCCTCTTCTCTTGTGAAGGAAGAGAAGGGCAGGGCAGACTGCAGCGAGGCTGGGCACAGAATTACACCTGGCAATCTTGGCGCCCACTGGCTGTAGATCACGCGGCTGATGTGGAGCTGTAAATTGGCTTCCAGGGAGGGTGCCAGGAAAAGGAGTCCAAGGAGGGAGCTCCAGCATCGGCGGCTGCCGAAGAAGGGAAGTGCTTCTCCAGTGGGGAAGGGGGAGCAGCACCCGAAGGGAGGGGAAGGGGGAAGGGAAGTGGGTGAGGAGGAAGGTGTGGGGTGAATGGGGTGGGTTTGGGAAGAGGAGGGGGAATGGAGATAACTGAAGCAAAAGTAGAAGTTATAGTCACAGAATGGAGCCAGTCATACTTTTGACTAGTCGGTCTAAGGTCTTTTACTCTTGAATCGGTCGTTCTTTCACATACACCGGGCATGCTGGTGAGCATGGAGGATGCTGCGCATTACAATTTATACACACTGGCAGGGGAGCACAGGCACTCCCCTCATGGAGGGGATCATGGGTGCAGTGTAACCATTTAAAGGCGGATAAATCCAACTCCTCACTGCTCGAAGTTTGCACAGAGCTCCTCGTCAGTTTGAAATTGATACCAGTGGAAAATGATGCCCTGTCCATCTTCTCCCAATATTGGTGAGGTGCGACAGAGACTGGGATGTCACCGAGATGGTCACAAGCATGCAGGACTTCAGATTGGGCAGCAAAGAACCAGACCGCATTTTACTCAAGGATTCCATTTCGTCTCCACGAAAAGCAAAGGCTTGGTAGTGGCAAAACTTTCGCCATCTGTCCTGGTACAAACCAGGTACCGAGGGAAAGGTCTCAACCAAAGCCAGCTAGTTTGACCCTCTTCCCAGGGGGTGGCCAGGGAGGGGAAAGCCGAAGGATCAGAAGGAGTGTCATGTCTTCTATCACTCTTAGAGACGGCCACAGAATGACCAGGGTGTTGACGTTTTTGTCGCTTCATGTGCAATGCATCTGCCCTGGTACCACCCACTCTCAGGGGCTCGCCCTATGGGCGCCAGAGCAAGGGCCATCTGGCATGGCGGCCATTGCTGGGATTTCTGGTGCCACAGAGTGATGAGCATCGGCTCCTGGGCATACATGAGGCATTAACAGCTCACACACTAGCAGTGTGATCCCTGTGGTTTCAGGGGGCTCAGCCAAGTGGGTACCTAACAGCCCCACCACACGGACTGGCTACCGTGCTGGTGACCTAGTAGGACTGGGGCCAGGGTGCAAGTGGAAAAGGGGGGGAGGGGGAGAGGAGTCTGCACCATGGAAATTAGGTTTGGAGTTCATCCCCAAATGGCTCACACTGAATGGGGCAATGTGCGCGCCACGCATGTACCCACAGAGGGGAATGTGGGCCTCCTGGGGCGGGGGGGGGGGGGGGGGGACAATGGACCTACACCTGGAGCTATTTCGTATGAGAGCAGCACCACTCTCGTGGTTATCTCACGCACTCTGACCGCAAATCTGGACGCCATTCTGGTGATTCGGCCTGTTGTCTGCCATTCATGAACAACATTCCAGGGTGTGTTTCCGAACAGGATGATACATACCGCTGTTGTACCTCAACATGCTCTACAGTGTGTCGACATATTGCCTTGCCGTGCTCGATCACCAGATCTGTCTCCAATGGAGAATGCATGGGACATCATAGCTCCTATCTCACCCACAACCCGCATGTACTGACCGTGTACTGACCAATTAAGTGGAATAGGCGTGGAGATCCATTCCACGAACTGACATCCCACACCTGTACGACACAATGCACGCACTTTTTCACACTTGCGTTCAACATTCTGCCGGTTATAGCGGTTAGCAATGTACTAGCATTTCACATTTGCAATGATTTTTCTCGCGTTTACCTGAGCTCGTGATCGTGCAACGTTAATCACTTAAACGTGTTATTTAGACAAAAGTATTCCCGAAATCCAGTTACTCTATAGTGATTATGTCTTCGTGTTGGGAATTTTTTCCTCGTCAGTGTACATGATAATATGTGAATGTTTCAGGTTAAGTCACTAAATTTCCTCTCCTTCACCTTCAGACGACCTGACATTGTTCGCTTCGGAGTAAACCAGTTGTGGCGTTATAAACGTACCTGAAATATATATGAGGTGGTTTCCGTTAACATTTACATTATTATGGCGTGGCACACAAAATGATCGAGATTACACCTTAGATTGAAGAGAGATTACTAACTTCTTAATTTGCGAGAAATAAAACCTGTTATCGTTAATGAGACAAAGGCTTCCCCACATTAAAACTCTTATCTAACAACTGTGATCCAAATATGATCGCTATTAAAGAAGACACACAAGTAACTCAGAGCTTCGATGAGTAGTGTGTGTCTAATAATGTGAAGTTTCTGCTGTGTGTTGCAGGTGACGGCGTCTTCATGGAACAGTCGAGTGATGGAGGAGACGAATCGGGGCTGCACCAAAGTTGGGCAGATCATCTGCACCGATAGCTGCTCCAAGGTAGCCAAAAATACTGCACGTTCCTGACGCGGAAGACTTTAAGTACTTTCAGTTCGTGCAAAAGCTGCCTCTGTGAAAACCGCAGCTTTTAGAAGCATATCGCTACGTTAGTGGTTTTGCTGACCACAGTGAACAACCCTTAATGCACACTTGCCTTGACTGGTTGTAGAATGTTTATTCACACAGAGGCTTGTGATTGTATGTCCACTATTTCTTTAAAAATATGAAGGTGTTAAACTAATGAAGTCACATGCTGCCAATTCAGTACTTAGTCATTTCACTAAGTTGTTGAGAATTTCAAAGGGATAATTAGGCAAAGAATGACTGAAACAGGGGTAAAGAATACAACACCACTGACAGGAGTAGCAAATAATTAGGAAATAATAAACAGGATGGAAACTTTAAAATCTCATCAACATGGACACGCAAAATATGCTTTTTTCTGTCCAAAATCCTCTTAACTCCGAAAACAACTCAGTTTAGCCATATTTGCACTTAGAATCATTGCAAATCTATGGTAGAGACAAATCAGTAAGTTGACATGTTTTGCACATTTTCATTCAACAATGTGATATAGAATAATTTTCTGGGGCAACTCATCTTTAAGAAAGAAAACTTAATTGCTCAAATACATGCTGTATGAAGAATGTATCGTGCACATTCACGATCATTTCGCAGACGCCTGTTCAAGGAGTTAAGACGTTGGGCAGTCTGACTACTCCTTCACAGTATGTTTATTCCCTCATGAAGTTTTCTTTTTTGTGTAAATCGTTCCTTTCGAACTGTAGTGGATTATTATGTACAAAATTACAGCACTAGAAGGAAAAATGACGTTCATAACTATCCATAATATTGCTAGAGTTCATCAATGCTTTTGTCTGTAAACCTTCCTATATCATATAGACTCACCACAGAATGCATGTGCAATATCGCCATACTGCATCCAACCTCTTAACACGAACATTAACATTAACATGAACTCAAGGAATAATGTTCATGTTAATGTTCATGTTAAACAGCTCCAAACCACAGCCTTCTAGATCGAATAGTTCCGGAGGTAGAGGGAGTCAGTGAAGGAAGACTAGTTTTTATTATTTGAAAGTTAATAGTGCAAGTGTAAAAAAAATCTACACTTCTAATTAGAATTATTCGACAAATGATGCATCAAATTGTTTAGGCGAGATCAAACACTTTTAGAGATAATAACCCAAAAATGTCATTTTTGACCAATTTCACGATAAGAGAACGCTTGCAGAGTCTGTGACTGCCATGACCGCCATCGCATCGCTCTTAGTGCAGTTGAACGATGTCAGCATATCCGAATACTAGCGAAATATATGTAAGAGTTGTTAGTGGCACCAACGTTAGTGCACACGTAACTGGAATTGGAGTTCTGCCTGTGCGCTTTTGCATTCCTGGCCCCATTTTCAAATGTTCCTTTACAAAGGAAAATCCAGGAGAATTGCCCAGTTCAATTCTCACAGCACTGCGAAGACGAGTTCATACGGACAATGTCAGCGGCACTGAGAAAAAGAGTACAATCGCTAAAATTGAACAAAGCTTTTGGAACCAATGGCGAACCTAATTAAACCCCTCTTTTAACGATAATGTACCGTAGATGTCGCGAACAAAAAAGTGTGTCCGCAGCACTTGGAAGAAAGCACAGATCGTGCCCATCTGCCAGGAAGGAAGCAGGAGTGATCCATTAAACTACCGACAATTGTCCTTCACATCCATCTGTTTTAGAAACTTAGGACGTATTCTCGGTCGTCAGGCTTCTGACTGGTTTGATGCGGACCCCCACAAATTCCTCTCCTGTGTCAACCTTTTACATCTCAGAGCAGCACTTGCAACCAACGTCCTCATACATTGGGATACAAGTATCAAATAACTGTGTTCCTCTACAGTTTTTGCTCTGTGCAGCTCCTTCTAGTAATACGGAACTTATAAGATCTGTTAAGACATCAGAGAATATCATCCTGTCCCTTCTGTTTGTCAGAGTTTTCTATTTATTCCTTTTCTCGGCAATTCTGCACAGAACCTCCTCATTCCTTACCTTATCAGTCCACCTAATTTTCAACATTCTTCCATAGCACCACATCGCAAATGCTTCGACTCTATTCTATTCCGGTTTTCCCACATTCCATGTCTCACTAACATATAAGGATGTGCTCCAAACGTAGATTCTCACAGATTTCTTCCTCAGATTATGACCAGTGTTTATACTCCTGACCAAGAGAAGTCTGTTAGTATCACTTTTTGCCAGTGCTAATCTGCTTTTTATGTCCTCCTTGCTCCGTTCGTTGTGGGTTGTTTTGCTACCGAAGTACCAGAATTCCTTAAGTTTGTTTTTTAATTACCAATTCTGGTATTAAGTTTCTCACTGTTCTCATTTCTGGTAGTTCTCATTACTGTCATCCTCTTTCGATTTACTCTCCGTCCATATTCTGTACTCATTAGAATGTTCATTCCATTCAACAGGTCCTGTAATTCTTAGGTCATACCTAATCTAAATGATGTATCTCGAAGATAAATACCTCCCTCACGCCATCCAGAACGGATTCAAAATAAAACCACGATGTGAGACCTAGCTTGCGTTTCTCTCACACGAGATCCTGAAAGCCATGGATCAAACTGCCTCAGGCATACTATCGGAAAGCATTTCTACGCTCAGTCCCGCGACAAATTTCACTTAATACCGAAAGAATTATCCTATTGTGGTACTGAGGATTTTTTGGTAGCGAGGACGCAGCTTATCTTCACTAGAGAGTCACGGAAGTAACTACATTTGCGTCCTCGCGAAGTGTCTTGGGGCACTAGCTGTACGTGTTGTATGTTACTGAAGTGGCAGACGATATTAACAGTATTCTCAGACTACTCATAGATGGCACTTTTATCAATAAGGAAAAATAATCTCAAAATATAATTTCATACAGCATGGTAAAGCTGTGACAGCGATTGGTGCTTGATGATCATTTAGAAGGAAAAAAAAAAAGTTAAGATCGCAAAATCTCTCACTTATTAAAATGACCGGTTTTGACACATTTATACGGTCATCTTCAGATTGTGGGCACTGTGAAGACATGAAAGTGCTTATTAATTAGGGATGTCAGCCTTTTAATAACATACACAAAGATCAAAATAACTGTTGCGTGATATTTCGCTGGAGCTTTGCGTAACGTTTACAAAAGATGAGATACCACAGTGCAGTGTTTACCCATTTGGCTGGAGCTGGTGGCGTGTTGAACAGCTGCGTGTCTTAAAGGTACCTGCCGTCATACTAGTGGCTACTCTACCTTTTTGTATAGAAGCACCAAGAAGAGTCACCAACAGAAAAAGTGCTAGGATCGTTGAAAGCCAGCTGGTGTTCCTATTTGAAAGTCTTTCATAAGTTTATTGAAGACTTGCATTGTTTGTTTAAACATTCCTGCTATAGTCATTTTTGTATAATGGTACACATACAATTATCCTACTGTTTTTACGGTCGCAGGTTCGAATCCTGCCTCGGGCATGGATATGGGTGATGTCCTTAGGTCATCAGTCCCCTAGACTTAGAACTACTTAAACCTAAGATGTTGAGTCCCATAGTTCTCAGAGCCATTTTTGCTGTTTTTACATTTCAGTCAACAGTTACAATGCTTTTTCACTTAAATTATGTTCCCACTGGTTGCAGCTGACGTAATGGAGGAAATGCACGCGTTTATATACACTATTTAACTCTTGGCACACGAGCCACTGTTATGCAGCAGGTGCCGTTGTGATTACATGCAGCTGTTCACCAAGCCGGCAATTCCAGGCAAATGGATAAACACCATTCTACGTAATCTGTACTAAATACCAGAGATACATTAAAGTTCCAGCCAAATATGAAGCTACAGTATTTCTAATCCTTTGTATATCTTTTGTAAAGGCTAACTTCCCTAACTGACAAGCAATTTATTTTTTTTCAGCACTCATAATTTGAAGATGGTCGCGTAAACGTATCGAAACCGACTATTTCAACAAATGGGAGACTCTGCGATCTTAACTGTTTCTCCTAATTGATTATCTGAAAATAGCTGCCTAAATGTGCTTCCAAATCTTGATATCTAGATCTAAATCTGCATCTACGTCGATACTCCGCAATCCACCTTACGGTGCGTGGCGGAGGGTATCCCGTACGACTACTAGTCATTTCTTTTCCTATTCCATTCGCATATAGACCGAGTGAAAAACACCTGTCTCTTATACTTCCATATGAGCCCTAATTTCTCGTATCTTTAGGGTCCTTACGCGCAGTGTGTGTTATAAGACTTGCACCAGGCGAACGGTGTACCCGACAGGAGGTGCCAGCTGCACGACATTTAATTTTTGAGCTGACGCCATTTGGGCGACTTGCGCGTCGATGGGGATGACAGCACAACATCCAGTCCCTGGGCTGAGAAAATCTCCGACCCAGCCGGGAATCGAACTTGGGCGCCTTTCGTCAGCGCGGCCGAATGCTGTGCAATCAGCTATCGAGGTGAACCGCAGTGTATGTTGGAGGCAACAGAATCGTTCTCAATTCAGCTTCAAATGCCTGCTCTCTAAATTTTCTCTGCAGTGTTCCTCGAAAATAACGTTGCCTTCCTCCAGGGATTCCACTGTGAGTACCTGACGCGTTTCCTATAAAGTTTGCGTGTTGTCCGAACCTACCAGTAACAAATCTAGCAGCCCACTTGTGAATTGCATCGATGTCTTCCTTTAATCCGGTTTGGTACGGATGCCAAACGCTTGAGCAGTACTCAAGAACAGGTCGCTCTAGCATCCTATATGCGGTCTCCTTTACAGATGAATCACAATTTCCTAGAATTCTCCCAATAAACCGAAGTCCATCATTCGCGTTTCCTAATACGTTCTTCACACGGTCTCTCCATTTCATAGGGCGTTGCAGCGCTACGTCCAGATATTTAAACGACGTGACTGTGTCAAGCAGGGCATTGCTAATGCTGTACCCGAATATTACGGGCTTCTTTTTCCTACTCATCCGTATTAACTTACATTCTTCTACATTTAGAGCTAGCTGCGATTCATCACACCACGTATGAATTTTGTTTAAGTCATCTTCTATTCTGATTCAGTCAACCAACTTCGACAGTTTATCGTACACCGCAGCACCATCAGCAAAGAACCGCAAACTGCTGTGCACCCTGTGTGCCAAATCATTTACGTATATAGGGAATAATAGCGGTCCTATCACACTTCACTGGGGCACTCCTGACGATACCCTTTAGTGATGGTAAGATTTAAAAGTTGTGCGAAGACTGACGTCCTACCACCCCTTAAAGCTAGTTGTCAAACGGACCAACTTTGAGCAGGAGAGGCACCATAGGACATTCTAATTTCCAATGTCTATACGTTTACTGCTGTGAGTGTGAATCCTCAATCCTTCCTGATCATGCTGACAAAGCTCTATGAATTTTTTGTAAAAGTTCAAAAACATGAAATATCACATAACAAAATAAAAATTTTTGTATCATTTTATTCGTTTACTATTGGTTGCCCTTGTTGCTAGATGTCCACTTTTCTTCGTAAGTAACAGATTCTTCGGTGGAATTTTACACAGCATACAAACCATACTTACAGGAGTAAGTAACTATTCTAATTTATGAAATAAACATTAATCAGTTTAAAATTTATTTAAACTCAAATTTTAATGAGCTGTTACATTTTATAGTTAAAAACTGTGGTAAAAATAGAGAATTAATAGTTTTCAAAAGTCTAGAGTTTTCCGTTAAGGAGTTTGATTTGAATAAACAGTGCAAAACTCATCGAAGAATCTCTCTTACTTATGAAGAAAAGTGTACCTATAACAACAAATGCAACCAACAGTAAGTGAAAAAATTATGAAATTTCACACGTAAAGAAAAAAAAAACAAAAAAGCAGCAGTGGAAGTTCAAAAACATAATATGAGTGTCAATCCTGGTCATTTTGACAATTATGAATTTATTTGTAAAAGTATAGACAGTGGTAACTAAAATTCCCTGCTTCAAGTAGGCCCATTTCACGTCCTACCCACTTTAATGTTTAGGAATGTAAAATGGTGCAGTAGCCTATCAATATAATTTCGATGAGTGGCAACTGGAATCGGTCACCTACGTGAAACAAATTGTAGGGAGATGAAATGGAACTATCGCGTGAACTCACTCTTCAGTAAAGCAGGCTCAAACATACAAATGAAAGCGGCGTCGGTGTCCTTGATTTGTTTAAACAATGGGAGTGCGTCACGGAGACGCTGAAGAAACTGAACTGGCAGACGCTTGAAAATGAATTTGTTATGACGAGGAAACTCGTCAAATGAACCATGAAGCCGTCGGTCCCAGTCGCCTTAGGGAGTTGTTCGGAAACTTTAAAGTTTAAGAAACCGCTCCATGCGAATAGGTGCCGTGTCCTTTCGCTCGACATGCTTGCATTCTCTAGAAGCATATAGAGTACTACTTATTCATTACCATTTTCCGGTACTGAACTACGCTTTAATTGATACGTAGTGGCGATAGTGATTGGGGATAATCTGCAGTAAGATGATTTTATGGTCGCAGTTGTAAGCATGCTCTTGCTCAAGGTACTGCACTCTGGGTACTGGACCTACCTATCAGTGTGACGTCATTACGTACCCCGTCAGTGACCACTTGACCTCCATAAAAGCTTGTATACCTTCAAGAGAAGGAAACAAAAGGTTATTGATTTTGTGGAGGAGCTTTCTAATACGAATCGAGACGATGGAATAAGTCGCACATCGCTTTGGCTGACAGCAGTACCCCGACTGTGGTACTGCGCTCGAAAGAGTGGTCCGTTAGCCGAAGGCGCCTAACACTGAGTTGCTGCCATGCTGCACATGCGCAGTACTGCGTATTAGTTAAAAACAAACAGTCAGTCTTGGTTGCAATTTTATTTTTTTTTATTTTTGAACGACGCGTTTCGCCTTATTTAGGCATCTTCAGGTTATCTTTACTGAGCCCCCAACCTTACTCTGTTACTCGCTCCTGTGAACGGGAACGCGTGATGCAGATCTTGGTGCCTCTCGCGTCCATCTAGAAAAGATAACCTGAAGATGCCTAAATAAGGCGAAACGCGTCGTTCAAAAATAAAAAAATAAAATTGTAAGCAAGACTTTTTAACTAATATTGTTAAGCACTGGTTTGCTATATGCCACACATGGAATGAAAGAATTTCCCAGTACTGCGTCACTGTCATAGCTCGCTCCTCAGTCTTATTTTTTTGCCAGAAAGAATTCCAGTGGAACTTATTATCAACAGAAGACATCAGTCCTTGTCGCGATGTGCGCAAGTCAGGCATCGACGCAGAAAAAAATGCACGTGTTACACACCTTACAACTGTGCGAGGAACAGCTAGCCGTAGTATTACGCCATGCGATCGTGTCAAACTACATTTGACGAGTCAGATTCTAGAAACAATGTGATAGACTTTACTCTTAGCCACTACAAACAAGCATGTACTCTAGGACTACGTGTGGACTGTGTACTGACTATAATTAGCCTGAAATCAGTCTCAGTACTCATTTCTGTACTTGTATTGGCGTAGAACACTTCATGACACCACCATTCCAGTTACAGTGTAAAGCGGCTGGGAGTTCAGATGCAGCCGGCTAGGCACTTCAGTCTGGAACCGCCCGACCGCTACGGTCGCAGGTTCGAATCCTGCCTCTGGCATGGATGTCTGTGCTGTCCTTAGAACTACTTAAGCCTAACTAACATCTGAGGTCATCAGTTCCCTAGAACTTAGGTTAAGTCCCATAGTGCTCAGAGCCATTTGAGTTCAGATTCAGAATTAAAATTAGCGTTGTGGAGCACCTGCAGAATCTGAGCTACAAAGAACGCCAGTCAACGGAAAAAGGTCGAGCTACAGAGTCGCTTTAATCGGCCCCCTCACATTCAGCCAACGATAGGGCTTAACATCGGCGACTTAGATTGCGATCAACGCATGTTCACTGCATATACGCAACATACACGAGAGTGCGGAGCTGACAGGACGTCAGAACCGGTTTAGCCATCTGTGCGGTAGGGAGGGTCCGTGGCGAGAGTCAGACCTCTACTGATGACAGGTGCTTGTTGCTTTAATCTAACTGGTATAAATGTTTGGAAATAGCTAGGTTTCATAATCGATAGATACTTGTGAATTAGTTATGGCTGATAGCTCCTGTCCTACTAGAACAAATTGGAAACTTCCCCCATCAGATGCAAGAACTTTTACTGTTTGTAATTAGTCGTCAGTCGGAACTGCAGTGGCCCCTCCGGATTCTAGACAAAGTATAGATAACCTAAGCCCTGAAATTAAGAGACCATATTGTCAATCTAACCCCGCACAAGGTAACTTTAAAGATGTAGTCATGTGTGTAAGGCTGTACTGAGTTAAACGATATTTACACCTTTCATATCGATACTACTAACCGTGGACAAGGTAATTCAAAAAGGAACATATTAAAGTGTTGATTTTACTATCAATTTTCCAAGATATGCGAATAAATTTCAATACAAATCGTGGTGAATTACTACGTACTACTGCCGAACCGCACGACCGCTACGGTCGTAGGTTCGAATCCTGCCTTGGACATGGATGTGAGTGATGCCCCGCCTTCCCCTACTTAAACCTAACTAACCTAAGGACAAGATGGGGAAGCTAACTTTATTTTTGTCCCTTTTGTAAGGGTTTAAATTCAAGTAGGTCTGATTATCATTTGTTTACTGAACCATTGAATTACAATAGCATGCAAAGAAACCTGCAAACTTGTTAGATTTAGTTATAACTATCTCGATTTGAAACATAAACTACCAATTCCCCGTCTTGCCCCATATTTAAGCTTTAGAGATGAATTCCTGCTAGTTCCCCATCTTACCCTGCATAAGGACTGGAATAACGAAATCATGTGACGGTAAGGTTTCGAAACATGGTTCTGCGGATTGTAGGATCAGGTATTACGTTTTATTTAGCCCTCTTACTTTCACATAGCACACAAGTGTGGACAGCCTCGTCATCATCACTTTCTATCCCTGCACAAGTGTCGTGGGCCCAGCGTCCGCAGCTAATACGCCGTATCCAACCTCATTCAGAGAAGTCATAGCAGTATAAACATTCTTCACTCTCTTCCTCGTTGTCATTCGACCTCAGTTTATTATCCCTTGAGCATGAAGGGGTGGTTAAGACGTCAGTAACGTTCGTCACTTTTTCTTTGTCATTATGTCCTTTTGGTGGTATCCCAGGTTTATTAAACGTCTTTGAGAAGAGTTTTCGTTTACATGCAGCACGTTTGGGGACTCCTTATAGGAGTGAACTATCTGAAGAAATTAAACGAAAAGGAGATTCGGTTAAAACAACGGGTTTTCCACGCCTTTTAGATGGTTTCCTTTTGGTTTTTTAATCCACCTTTGGAACAGCTAACACCATTTCAGGGCTGGTAAACTGAAAGTTAGACGAGACAGAGGCTTGATCGTCAGTTCTTAATTGTTCAGATGTTTTACGTCTTGACAACATCTCTGGTATTTGGCGTAGAGTAAATATCTCTGGAGTGAGCATTCACATGCGCAGAACAGATTTTGTGTTGTCAACATACTTTGCAGGCCTGGTCACGTGTTCTCGGGACGTCGTGTGTTATGTCCGTATAGCGCCCTGTATATTTAGATTGTCACTACTTCCCTAGTACAGACGAATTCTTTTCCAACGTGTCGTGTATTATTTATATATGTTGCGCAGACATTTTAATAGTACCCATTTAATACCGGGAATAAACCAGCTACGTAACTTTTAAGGGGAACTGATATTACATCCTGCTTCTTTGCGATAGGTGTCACAGTTCAGATGCACTCGATTTTCGGCAGTCTTCGGTATGATACGGCACTTTATAGTATTATAGAGCCTGACATTTTATCAGCGATAGTCTTCCAAACGACTTGACAGTACGCTAGTACTTTTGCAAGTGCCCTAAAAACACCCAATTTGCCACACATTAGCGATTATATCCCTGCTAATTCGTCCTTTTTTTCTGCTATTTCTGCGTATTTATTTTCTCGTTTTTGCGACCTAAAGCATAATTTTTCTTACTGGTGACACTTTGAAGTATTTATTTAACGCATTTTACGTACTTGCTCCCAGTTTATTAAGTAATTAGTAGACTGAGTAATCTATATAGATAATCGACAAGTCACTGATAAATGCATGGAGGATAGTATTTGCTGAAACAACTAACCATTCCCTTTCATATTCCACTAGTAAATTTACGAGAGGAAGCGACTGTTTGTAAGCTTTTGTACGAGCCGTAATATCTATTATATAGTCACAAAATCGTAGACAAATATGTCTACAGAATCAAGCGTTAATTATAATGAGTCTCTAAATTTTTTAACATATACAGTGTCTCTTACTAATACGATAACTATAGTTACGTGGTATGTACCCATGAAAAGTTACTATCCCTCCATTCACATATTTTTCTTTGCATCCGTAGCAACGACAGTAATTCACCATCGCTATTACACGATCAACAAACGGTGAAACAACAAAAACTCTTGATATTATAAACTTCAAACGCTGCAGGAAGCACACATGCACAGCGAAGTCCCGAAAACACGTGACAATCCTGGTTTAATGTTGACAACATGCGCAGAGCGCAATGCTCACTCCAGAGATGTTTACTCTATGGTATTTGGTCTTCCGTTTCTGTAACTTCAGATGTGTGAGCTTGATCAATGTCTGTAGTTGAACAGGGAAGGTAATCACTTTCCTGAAACACATTTCTGTTTACAGGCCAAATGCCTGTTTTCCGAAACCCCTTCACTGCTGTGGACATTGTAGCTGAATGAATGAAGGCTTTTCCGAATAAACTTGCGATCTGATGCAGCGTAACAACGTTTCGAGGATGGGTGCGAAGCCACGATCTTACTTCATCTCCGTAAAATTTACTGCGAGGTTTCATAAATGCCACGTCCAATGGTTGAAGACTGTGTGAGCAGTGTGGCGGCAAACACGGCAAGACAACCCCATCTATCAGTTCTAAATTCTTGGTGTGCGTTTTGTGGGCGTCCAATATGAGAAGTATTGGTCTTTCTTTTGACGCTCCAGTAAATGCAATAAACTTCTTAAACAAAGTCAAAAATAGTTCTTTCGCCATCCAACCAGTTTCTTGGACTTCTGCCCAAGCACCAGGGGGCAGACCAGTCTCAAACGCTTGTTGCATTCGTTTTCGAGGATAAATTAACATAGGTGGTACGTAGCATCCCGACGCTGAAACACAGATTTCTGCAGTCACAGTCTGGCCTCTTTCTGCTGAAGTAACTGCTCCCACCTGTCTGCGCCCTTTCAAACCAACCGCCTTTGTGTGACCTTTTGGAATGACTGTTAAACCTGTCCCATCGCAATTGAAAATTCTGTCTCCCGTGAACTTGAATGTGTCGAATTGACTGCTGTAGATCGGTTTTTCAATCTATTAGAAAGTTGCTCGAGCGACTGATGTGGCCTCTGGTTTTCGTATTGTTAAGGTGGGTTTTCGTGCAGGAAACCATCCATCTCTTGCAGCAGATTTGGCTGCAGTAGTAAATGGATGTTTGGTGATGTTTCGTTTAGCTAGCTGAAAAGCAAGTTCACAAATTTCTTTGTGTTAGATGGGACAGTATTTTGGCCTGTGTTAAGTAGTCTTTGAGTTCTGCCTCTTGTTCTGGGGTAAACACACTAGTGATTGGTCCTAACCTTCTCACAACTGTATAGCCAGGATTAGCACGTTTCTTTGCCACGCCTGAAAGAACCCATATGACCTATAACAGCATTTACAGCGCCTTCCATTGACTCCAATGACCACTCTTATTTCAGATGGTTCGCAAGTATCGGCGACAAACGTCTGGGCAAAACACGTGGAAAGTACTATTGAGTCATACCATTCCTGGTAATCTATATTATATAGTAAATACCGTATTTCCAATAGTTAGTATTTTTGCCATGCCATAACGACTGACTTTGTAATTAATTTGGTATTCAATATTCCAACGTTTCCTAAGTATGCATTAGGCTATATGATGAATACAAATACACAAAATGTGCATTCTATTTACAATTGTATTCAACGTATAATGTACGTGTTCAATACTGTCAGCGAGGTAAACACATGAGACGATAAGAACGTAATGGTTGGACAAATAGCAGGGGCAAGACGGTGTGGGGCAAGATGGGGAGCTTCCCCCCCTTGTCCCCTACCATGCTGTCAGGTTATGTTACGCCTACATTAACACTATTTAGTGAACATTGACTACTGACACAGCAGTTTACTGTTAAGAAAACGTACTATTCAGTGCTATATATACAGTCTGGACAAATGCTCACGAAACATGTTTTAGGACCTCGAAAGGTGTAAAACATTGCACGCTACGTACAATTGTTAAACTGATTTGCAAAGCTCACAGAAAGCACCGCGAAACTAAGGTTCAGCAATGTAAACACACTGGGACCTGTGTGTTGATGATGTTGACGTAGCTATCCACAGGTAGCAGCACTAACTGTAGCTTATAGCCCTCCCCCGTCTTGCCCCGCCTTCCCCTAGTTCTAAGTTCTAGAGGACTGATGACCTCAGAAGTTAAGTCCCATAGTGCTCAGAGCCAATTCGTATCAGAGAGGAAACTAATAGTGAGATAAACCTTAAAGGTTCAGCATGATGTGGACTCCGTATATTGTTTTGTTTTAGGGCGCAAAAGCAACTAGCGTCATACGCGCGCATGTCAAAACTGTATAACACGAATACAAAGAGAGGAGTTAAAAAGGACTGCACGTCAAACCCAATCGACGGAAGGAAGACAGCTAAGAAATGTGACGTGAAGAGAGGTCTGTAAAAGTTGCCCCACAGAGAGGTGGGGGTCCTGAACTAAAAATGAAATGGTATTCACCATACCGCTACGACAGATAAAAAGTAAAACGCGGTCGACAGCCCGCGCGTCGTTCGCTAAAAAGGCCGATAACTCAGACGACAAAAGCAAACGGGAAAGTTAGCAGTTAAAAGGAGGGCATTATGTCAGAAAATGGCGGACAGTCAAAAGTTGAACGCAATGTTCACTTAAACGGCGATGGCCGAAAACACAGTGCCCAAAGCGCAACCTACTTAAAATGATCTCACAGCGAGAGGCCCGGGAGAAGGTCGTCCAAGCCGCTGGGAGAGGCTTAATAGCCCGGAGCTTGTTCCCATGAAGGGAAGACCAGTGATGATGCCGAAGTGACAGACGGCAACGCGCAGATCGTCGGAAGGAATGTAAGAACTGGCGGACTGAGGTACGAGGACTGCAGCTTTGGCAGCAGCGTCAGCGGCCTCGTTTCCCGTCAGACCGGCGTGACCAGGGACCCACATAATCATCACAGCGGCTACCTCAAGAGTGAGCAAGTGACCGCTTTCCTTGACACGTTGCTCTAAGGGATGGGCTGTGTACAGCACACAGAGGCTTTGAATGGCGCTAAGAGAGCAGATGACGCAACTGAAAAACCTGTGACGCCGTATGTACTGCGTGGCCTAATACAGGGCGAAGAGCTCTGCTGTAAATACTGAGCAGTGTTCCGGAAGCCGAAACTGAAAACGTCGGCGCCAATGACGAAGGCACGCCCGACACCATGGTCAGTGCGAGAGGTATGCCATTAGGCATGCACAGTTAAATGAGCTACAGAACCTGGCTGAATGTGCATTAGCGGAAAATACTGCAGAGCAATTATGAATAAAGATAGAAGAGGGTAAGTCAGAGCACCGTTAATAGAAGCTTTGGAACTCTTAGAACCTCGCTGACTTTCGCCAATTGAAAGCATGGCAGCAAGTTGGCTTGTTATGTGTACACGTAAAACGAAGTTGAGCTACACAGAATGATCACAGCGCCATTGCTCACGGGAGTAAACAAAATACACCGAGGCCTAACCACCTCGCTAACCGCACTTACCGGTACATGTCGTCCTACTATCTCAGCAACAACCTCCGAAGTCGTATAAATCTGATCTGTGTTGGACACAGCAGAAGCGTAATGGAAGACACCCAATACCTATCTGATCCTTTCGGCATCAAAAATTACTCTATTAATTCCCGCTGCTATGTGACTTGTTCTCACTGGAACTCCACGGCTATCTGACTGTACTCTACAACACCAAAATTACTCTCCCCCATCCGTACACACCCGACCTCCACCGCGTCCGTCCCACTGCCCTCTACGCAGCGCCACGGCTGTCTCCCTTTCGGCCCGCAAAAGGTCCTGTTTCTCGCAGTCTTCTCTGATCAATCACCTACACTCTGCAAGGCACTAGCCCAACACACCCCTCTTTGGCGCCCTTGGAAAAACAGAAAGCTACCAGATCCTTCTAGAAGCTTCTTTCGAGAGATACGAAGAGCCAATGAAACGTCTCCCCTAAAGAGAAAACTGTCATCGTTGTTCCTCTAAAGCTAATGGCCGTTCCATGCCCTCCTCAGCAAGGCAGACCAGAAATTCGTCCCAACACTCAGCTAAACTTATATTTCCATTCAAGGCAGTGAACAAGCACAGAACAGAGATTTGCTGATCGTAGAGGGCACTTAAAAACAAAATAAAACACAGGATGCGCAGGAAACACCACCTCTGGTAACCAGTGTTACTTACAAGGAGAACTCCCCACCGCACCTCCCTCGGATTCAGTGGTAAGAGGTCCCAGTGGACAGCCCGTCAAAAACTGAACACAAATCATGCCTGGAAACAGGAAGAAGGTGTACTGGACTATCAAACAGAAAGCGTGAAACGGTACAGTAGTTTCCGCTCTATAAGCAGCAGGTTTCGCTGCTCGCTCGCACCGGGAGATACAAACAGAGGCGGCTCCACCACCAACATTACTGCACGACGCGGCCGGCCGCGGGTGCAACAGAACCCATGTGGACGGGTGGATAGAAATGTTTCAGGCTTCATAATACGTATTTATATGTGTCGTGTATTATGCATTTCTTGTACGTGAATGTGACTCTGCACATGAACTTCCCTAATCCTCCTCACACCCTTCTGTAAAGCGTGACCAAATGTTAGGTTGGCACTACTATACTACATAACTACTTCCCAACTTACTCCTGGGTAGGGTATCACAGAGACAGCACAGGCAGGTAAAAGTCAAAGGCGTTCCAGTGTCACAAGATTTGGGGTGGAAGATGAAAGATTACCGTCTAACCTCTTTGCCTAGGGACGCCAGATGAAAGTTGATGTTGTGAAGCCCTGAATGAAAATTGCGCAACGGATAACTGGGGAAGGGAGCTTGAGAGCGCTAGCTAGAGAGTAGCCCCTTGCCTAGTATCGTACAGAAAGGGCACAAAGGACTCACACACTGATGTGTGGGTCCCTGCATTCTTTTATTTTAAATGAATTCCTTTAACTTCTTTGTGATCTTTAAAATAAAAAGGTAATCAATTCTCAAACATTATCTCTCGACTTTACAGCGATTGCAGCAATTGTTTCAGTTTACAGATATTACAGTTTTACAACTTATAGCTCGGGTATATTATATGCCAATCTGCACGCACACTTCTACGGGCAAGACGGAATTGCGTTGGCCAAATGTATACCACCAAAGTCTCCCAATATTTTACATAGGACATCCACTATGTGAGGAGGATGACGGGCAAACTGGGGACCAGATACATTAATTTCGGAAAATTGACCCCTGTGGTAAACGAGAACATTCTTTTATTTCCAGCTTTGGATTGTGTAAGGAAATGAATTATAACTGTGGTGTCACCGCCAGACACCACACTTGCTAGGTGGTAGCCTTTAAATCGGCCGCGGTCCGTTAGTATACGTCGGACCCGCGTGTCGCCACTATCAGAGATTAGACCTGCCGTGTGGCGGCGCTCGGTCTGCAGAGAGACGTTCTAGTACTCGCCCCAGTTGTAGAGCCGACTTTGCTAGCGATGGTTCACTGACAAATTACGCTCTCATTTGCCGAGACGATAGTTAGCATAGCCTTCAGCTACGTCATTTGCTACGACCTAGCAAGGCGCCATTATCATTTGCTATTTATCTTGTGATGCATGTACCGTCAGACCGATGTTTACCAATTATGGATTAAAGTTAAGTATTCCAGAAGCTACGTACTTTTTTTACTAGACTCAACTCCTTTAACTGTTCCAGACCTCACGCCAGCCTGCGTGAGCTTAAACGCGTGCCTTTCGGCTACCTCATAGTGGCTTGGCTGTCTTGCCAAGTCACAACAATAACAAATATTCCAATACCTCTCTTCCATGCTTGGGTAAGTGAGCAGACGTGCCCTCAGTGCGTCTGGGTGCCCGCCATATTCTGAGAGTGTTACAGAAGACGAACATTGAGACAGAGGTCTTCCTGGGCCCCGGTGGAGGGAGTGGTCGAACCACTTGGCCGTGACCAACCTCTTCACCCCAAATCTTGTGACACTGGAAAGTCTTTGACTTTTACCTGCCTGTGCTGTCTCTCTGATCCCCTACTCAGGAGTAAGGTTGGCACTACTCTACTACAGAACTACTTCCCAACTAACATTTGGTCGCGCTTTTACGGAAATGTGTGAGGAGGATTAGGGAAGTTCATGTGCAAATTCACATTCACGTACAAGAAATGCATAATACACGACACATAAATACGGATTATGAAGCCAGACATTTCTTTCCACCTGTCCACATGGGTTCTGTTGCACCCGCGGCCGGCCGCGTCGTGCAGTAAAATTGGTGGCGCAGCCGCCTCTTTCTATTTCCCGGTGCGAGCGAGCAGCGAAACCTGCTGCTTATAGAGCGGAAACCACTAACGTTTTAAACGGTCCAAGAAGAAGCGGTGCAGAATAGAGAGCTGGATAGAGGAACGGTAAAGCGGTTAAGTGGTTACGCTGTTGGACTGCCTAGTGGTAGGCAGATGCCAATTATTTTTTTTTCTTCGCTGTTCGCTTAATTCAAATTTGTGCCTGTGTCGTGCTATAGCATTCGTCTGCAACATCGAGGTGTAAGATAGGGACCCATAACGACAGTTGATTGTGCACAACTCTCTATTACCAGCCGAAAGGAAGTGGCTTTCGAATGGGAACCGCAAACGTTTGATGACAAGGCGACAAGTCAACCGAGTACTCCGCCGTAAAACACGACTGATGTATTATAGACTGCATTAGTAACGATACGTGTCATATGACAGGAATCTCTTATCGACGCACCTAATGTGTAGGCCTGGTGAGTGAGTGAGGTGAGTCTCCCCGCCCGATATAGGTGTTCGTGCGAATGTGAATGTGATCATTCCCAAGGAAATGATGAAAACATAATTGTTTGTAATAAATAAAACTGAGTGTGGTCTCTGTGATTGAAGGGATCAGTTTGTGACATAGTTCACACCCAAAGACTTCCAGAACGGAACGCAACGTTAAAAACGTATGTTTTGACAGAGCACAGAGAAACTATGTTGCAAGAATGGAGTTACTTATTTGTTGTTTTCATTTCTGTGAGACGTCTATGTGGTAACTCGTTTGTTCTAACATTTACTTTCGACAGTAACTTATTCTTACCGAATGACTCATATTCTATAACCAATGTATAGTATGCCAACTGCCACGATTACAGAAAGAGAACTAACATTTCAGTAACCGGACAGACAGTTCACAATGTTGTGGGGAAAAAAAAAATGGCACGACGAAGTTCTGAACACGGCTCGCCCACTTTCGTTTTTGCATTTTGTTCGTCATTGTTCGTTGTATTTGGTCGTAGCGCACGTCACGTGACACCCGTTGAAGTTCGTTGTTGATCCCTTCTCTCAGTTTCATTTATTACAGAGACCAGCCAGCTATGTGACCGAAAAGGCTGAGCTACCGTGCCGGCGCCCACTTGTCAGACCAACACCATGACCACTTAATCCACGACGCCGTTGCTGTGTTAGCGAACGGTCCGAGATTAAGAAGTGAATAAAGAGCAGCCTGTTTCTAATTTGCTGCTTTTTTCACAGTTCAGTACACCTTCGTGTTTTCATCCTTGATGTGTGTTCATTTTTTGACGGGCCATCTTACCATTAAATCTGAGGGGGGAGGGGTGCGACGTGGAGTTTCACTTGTCAGTTGAATTAGAAACAGTAGAAACAGGCCAAAAATTTGTGTGTTACCTCGTCAGGTTTATGAGTTCTAGATATATCAGTCACGTTGCGTTCTTGCCCAAACACAGCAACCATAGCACAATGGCCATTCGCCATGACAGCTCGTTCCCTCTAGGAAAGTGTCGCGAGTGTCACACCAATACTGGCTGTGTCACAATTGTGCCATACCTGGAGCCGTCATTCAGCAGGTACCAAGCAGGGACGTCACTTCCACAGGTACGCCGTTCCTCTCTCACTCACAGTCACCACATTTCAAGTGACATTCATCACTATCCAACGGGGACCAAGCAGAGGCCAAAGAGGTTGTCACATTAATATGGCCACCGTCTATGTTCGACATCACCGTGCAACAACCACTAGCAGTGGAAGTTCCTATGGGAGCCGCGCGAACGTACCACAGATGTCTGGGGATGTAGAAAACAGTACAGTCGTTGTCGTAGTAATGAAACGGAGAGATTTATCTACCGTCCAAAAGGGGATGATCACTGGATCCCAGGCGAAGGGTAGAATCATCTCCGAAACGTGAAGAGCTTACGAAACTGACCGTGTCGCAGTGGTTAAAGTATACCGTGTATGGCAAAATAGCGCTATGCGAAACCGGCGTCGAGGCAACGGTGGTCCATCACAGCGCAGGGGTGAACGGCAGACACGGGGATGTGTACGGGCGACTCCGTGCCACTGACCGCCCGGATGAACCAAGGGCCTGCGAACCATCTCTCATCAACGACTGTTCAGTGTATGTTGCTGCACACGAATATCCGCAGCAGGCGCCTGTTTCGTGCACCCATTCTGCGTGCTGTTCATCCGCGATGAAAGCCGAAATCTGCACGGCAGTACCACATCTGAACATGGCGACAGGTGGCCGTTTCAAATGAAGTTTCATGCTCCATCCGACAGATGGCCGTTGGCATGTATGCCCGTGCAACAATCGTCGGAAGGTTCCAGGCTGCAGCGAGAAGCGTTATTGTCTGGAGAACCTCATCGTGGCATTTTCTGGGTGATCTCGTCTCTCTGGAACGCGCAAAGGATTAACACAAGCACGCACCTCTAGTTTGGGAACATGCCCACTACTCCGTGCAGTTTGTTATTCCTCGGCGCCATGGCGTCTTCCAGCAGCACGATACACACAGTTCGCAGTGTACATGCGTAGCTGGAAAAGCACTGGAAAGAGTTTACTGTACTCCCTTTCTCACCGAAGTCCCCGGATTCAAACCCAGTCCAGAATATGTGGGACCATCTCGATCGGGCTGTCCGCGACATGGATTCTAAACTGAGAAACCTAGCTGGCCACGGAATTGGTGTGGGCATGGCTCCTGTCGGTACCTTGCAGAACTTCACGGAATCTGTAACTGCACATCCGCGCTACAAGACGTGGTTATTGGGGCTTTGGACCATGTGGTCACACTAACGTGGCCGGACACTGGCGGAGCTCCAGGGTGACATAAGCAGTACTATAGACAACGTTCTCGACGTCACACTATCAGTGGGACAGCTCGCACTAAAATGCAGGAGGTAGCCCCCGTCCTAGCCTGTAGATGAGGTCCAGCTCCAGTAACTCACTCCGTTTCGGATGGAATATTTTGACGCCTTGTTAGAAAAAACCAGTTGCTTCGACCAAGAGGCTCGTATTACATGCAGCGACGAAAATAGATAGTGCAATGCCACGAACACGTTGACCAAACGCTGCAACAAATATTCTGTTGTCACGCCTATAGGACATGTGTATTAACATTTCATCCTTATGCGAGCTTATTTTGAGGATTTTCAAGAGAGAAAAAGTAATTCTCACGGACAAAGAATGGTGTGAGATTATGATGGTTACTGAGTGTATCGAACATTACCGCAACTTTTCTGGCGTATATTGCCCGCGTACATTCATCTTACCGCCGTCATTAGGACTTTGAGGGATGTGACAATCAGATTGTACTGACAGTTGCCAAAATACAATGACTGCTGAAAGAGAGGTCAGGGCAACCGCGTATCAAGAACAGTAGGCGAAGGTGTCGCTACGAACCGCTTTTAACAGTTTACCGGAAGCTGAGGTAAAACCTCGAGCTACTATGGGTCGTTAACGGCTGGCACCATACCACAGGCAGTAGTGATTTCCCAAACTCTGTTCTGCGGAACACTGCTGCCCCACGGGGAGTGAGTAGGTGCTCCATGAAAAACTATTAATAACATAGCATTTTGTTTTGCATATTTTGACGATACTAATTTTCTAAATTTAATTATTATTTACATGTTATTACTTATCGTTGGAAAATAAAATACTAACACGAATTATTTGCAAAAAAAATGGAAAAACTAGTGGAAGCCTACGTCCGGGAAGAATAATTTGGACTGCGAAGACATGTAGGAACATATGAGGTAATACTGATCCTACGATTTACCTTGTGAGATAGGTTACGGAAAGGCAAACCTACGTTTATAGCATTTGTAGATTCAGAGAGCGCTTTTGACAATACTGACTGGAATACTCCCTTTAAAATTCTGACGGTAGTAAGAGTAAAATACAGGGAGCGAAAGGCTATTTTCAACTTGTATATAAACCAGGTGACAGTTATAAGAGTCGAGGGGCAGGAAAGGGAAGCAGTGGTTGAGAACGGAGTGAGACAAGGCTATAGACTATCGCCGGTGTTATCCAGTCTGTGCCCTTACGAAGCAGTAGAGAGAACAACTTTAACTCCTACTCTAAATTTTCTGTTAAGGGAGAAGAAATAAAAACCTCGAGATTTGCTGACGACATAGTAAGCTTTTTGCTGTCTCTGACAGAATTACGATCTATTCCGTTAAACTGCTCGTGTGTTTCATAAGGAGGATATAAGACGAACGTCAATAAAAGCGAGACAGGGGTAACGTGATGTGGTCGAATTAAATCAGATGATACTGAAGTAATTAGATGGAAACGATACGCTTAAAATGTTAGACAGGTTTTGCTATTGGGCAACAAAAACTGATGACTGCCGAAATATAGGGGACATGAAGTGTAGACGCAATGGCAAGAAAGGCGTTTCTGAAGAAGAGAAATTTGGTACATCGAATATAGAATAAAGTGTTGGGAAGTCTTTTGTGAAAGTATTTGTATGGGGTGTAGCGTTGTATGAAAGTGAAACTTGGACGATAAACAGATAAGACAAGAAGAGAAGAGAATAGACGATCTTGAAATGCGGTGCTACAGAAGACTGCTGAGGAATTAGATGGGTAGATCACTTAGATAATGAGAATGTACTGAACAGAACAGCGGACAAACGAAATTTGGAGCACAACCTGACTAAAAGGAGGACACGTTCTGAGACATCGAGGGATCCAGTTTAGTACTCGAGGGAAGTCTGGGGGGTAAAAATTGTAGAACGACCAAGAAATGAATACAGTAAGCAGATTCAGAAGGATGTAGGCTACAGCAGTTGCAGAACTGAGTAGCCAGTCTTCGAACTGAAAACCATAAAGACAACAGTTTTTATTAAATGATAATTGAAACCCTCAGAAGCCGATAGGTGTTGTTGACATACCTTGAGGGGGACAGCTGAAAATGTGTGCCCCGACTGGGACTCGAACCCGGGATCTCCTGCTTATGTGGCAGACGCTCTATCCATCTGAGCCACCGAGGACACAGATGAGTAGCACGACTGCAAGGACATATCCCTTGCACGCTTCCCGTGAGATCCACATTCCCAAACGGTCCACAATCTAGCTACGTAATGTTCCTAATAGATACTTTCCCCAGCCACTCGTTACTCGCGCCCACTTAAGTTGACGATTCCCGTAAGAGTGGACGGGCAAAGCATCTATTAGGAACATTACGTAGCTAGATTGTGGACCGTGGCCGGTCGGGGCACACATTTTCAGCTGTCCCCATCGAGGTATCTCAACAATACCTGTCGGCAGCTGAGCGTTTCAATTAATCATCATTTATTCTAGAGAAGCTACACAGTCATCAATGGTATCTGTTCTTTCGATAACAGTTATTGTCTTCATATACAGTTATTATTTAATGAGAAAACCTTGTTTTATTCAATTTTAAAAAATTGTATTGACATTCAAAATGAACTAGGTGTCTCGTCAATGTATCAGGATTCATGAAAGGTTTAATCAGAGGAAAATTTTGGGAACCCTTGGCAGCCAGAGTCAACTGGGCACTGTGTGGCATTCTGTGGAATTCATAGTTTGAGACTGGGATGCGATGACAAGACGTGCCGCATTCAGACATGTAGATCAGGACGTGGGCAGGTCAATCACGAATCCGTTTTAGCGTGAATTGTATGGGATCTTGTACTATCCTGCTGGAGTATGTCAGTGTTCCTTCAGCAATTATGAAATCAGCCCTGTTGTGTACAATGGCTGCTGTCTCTAAATTGTGCGAATCAGATATTAATGGTGGGTTTGTAGTGACTGTCTTGTTACAACAATATATGCTGTTTCGTGTCTCATTAATTTCTATCCATGAGCACAGATTGCGCAGAACCTTACTTAAAAATAATGTGTGTGTGATCTGTTGATATATGAGTTTACACCATCCATTTCCTTCGTTACTGCAATTTTCCAGTCATAACTAACCTTAAGTATGTCGTCCTGAATCTGCCGGTTATTAACCTAGTTGACTGAATTTTAGAAAACCTGATTAGCCGCAAAAACAAAAAAAAACAAAAAATGTATTGGATGTTTTTTGGTGCATTTATTCCAAATGACATGTCTCGGGCTCTGCCCTACATGAGACTTTCTGGTGTAAACAATTTATAACAAATAACTTGTTACAGATTTTTTTAACACCAAATGTTAGCAAGAAAGCGTAAAATGGAACAAAGTATCAGAACCAATACATACCATCTATAGCAAAAATAACTTTGACAGCTTGTTCTTTACTCATACATTCACGAACCAAAAGATGACATACAATTTAAACATGAAAAATAGAAATGTTAGTCGTGAGAACGACTACGGAAAACTGCTACTCCATTGTGCTCCTACTTGCCGTAATGAGGTGCCCTCTTGCACCGCGTGGTGAACTAGCAACGCGGCTATGGAAATCCCGATATGTTTACTGAGAATTGAAACAGTAACCAACAGCAACTAAAAGTATATAGGTACATTAAGGGGACCACACCCTGCCTATCACCGAGCGAGGTGGCGCAGTGGTTAGCACACTGGACTCGCATTCGGGAGGACGACGGTTCAATCCCATCTCCAGCCATCCTGATTTAGGTTTTCCGTGATTTCCCTAAATCGTTTCAGGCAAATGCCGGGATGGTTCCTTTGAAAGGGCACGGCCGATTTCCTTCCCAATCCTTCCCTCACCCGAGCTTGCGCTCCGTCTCTAATGACTTCGTAGTCGACGGGACGTTAAACACTAACCACCACCACCACCCTGCCTATTTTTTTTTTTTTTTGGTTGGGTTTAAGGGCGCTCAACTGCTGAGGTCATTAGCGCCCAGTCACTGTTGTTAGAGCACATGGAATCTGTTACAACTCAAGGGGATGGGAGGACACCAGAAGGACCTGACAAAGATGCAGATAAAATAAGTAAGAAGGTTAAATGTCTTTGGACAAGCCAGTTAAAGTTATAAAACGCAGAATACGAGCAGCTGCTCGAGCGTCATCAGCTAAAACATCCGGTAAAGTAGATGACAGGGACAGGACAACACGAAATTGACTAAAACGGGGACACGACAATAAAACATGGCGCACTGTTAATGCCTGACCACAAGGGCACTGCGGGGCTGGGTCACCGGAGAGCAGGTAGCGGTGGCTAAACCGGCAATGCCCAATCCGCAACCTGGTCAGAAGGACCTCCTCGCGCCGAGATGGTCGGGAGGATGTTGTCCAAGCAGTTGGGAGCGGTTTTACTGCCCGGAGCTTGTTTCCTTGGAGGGATGACCAAGCATCCCACCACAACGACACAAGCCTCTTTCATACATCCCCACGAACGTCAGATGACGGGACACAATGGGAGGCTGGCCGAGGCAGGAGGACTGCAGCCTTGGCTGCAGCATCCGCAGCCTCATTCCCAGGCACTCCTACATGTCCGAGAACCCACAGAAAGCTGACAGAACCACCATTATCAGCGAAAGAATGAATCAAGGGATGGACCGGATAGGGAGCTCCAAGGCTCTGAAGAGCACTGAGTGAGTCAGAGCAGAGTACGTACGATGAATGGCGGTGGCGGCGGGCATACTGAACGGCCTGATGGAGAGCAAAAAGCTCGGCCGTAAAACTGGAACATTGGTCGAGGAGCCGGTATTTAAAGGTGGCGGCCCCGACGACAAAGGCACAGCCGACACCATCGTCAGTTTTGGAGCCATCGGTGTAAATAAAGGTGTGACCGGCAAGGCGAGCACGAAGTTCGACAAACCGTGAGCAATACACTGCAGCTGGAGTACCCTCCTTCGGGAGTGAGCTGAGGTCTAGATAAATAGGAACCGGAGCCTGGAGCCAAGGTGGTGTCGGGCTCTCACCCTCTCTGAAGGTGGTAGGGAGGGCAAAATCTAATTGTCGAAGCAGGCGACGGAAGCGGACTCCAGGGGGCAGCAGGGCAGACACATACAACCCGTACTGACGGTCGAGAGAATCGGCGAAGAAGGACTGGTAAGAGGGGTGGTCAGGCATAGACAACAGCCGGCAGGCATACCGACACAGCAGTACGTCGCGCCGGTAGGTCAATGGTAACTCTGCAGCTTCAGCATAAAGACTCTCGACAGGACTAGTGTAGAAGGCTCCGGTCGCAAGACGTATCCCCCGATGGTGGATGGAGTTGAGGCGGCGTAAGAGGGATGGCCGAGCGGACGAGTAGACGAAGCTCCCATAATCCAGCTTCGATCGGACTATGGACCGATACAAGCGAAGCAGGACAGTGCGATCCGCTCCCCAAGATGAACCGCTAAGAACTCTGAGGACATTAAGGGAACGTGTACAACGGGCCGCCAAATAAGAGACATGTGGAGACCAACACAGTTTCCTGTCCAGCGTGAGCCCTAGAAACTTAGTTGTGTCCACGAATGGGAGAACAACGGGACCGAGATGTAAGGATGGCGGAAGAAACGCTTTATATCGCCAAAAGTTGATACAAACCGTCTTCTCTTCAGAGAACCGGAAGCCATTTGCCACGCTCCATGAGTAGAGGCTGTCTAGACAACGCTGAGGGCAGCGCTCCAGGAGGCATGTTCGCTGGGCACTGCAGTAGATCGCGAAGTCATCGACAAAGAGAGAGCCTGAGACATTAGGTGGAATGCAATCCATAATTGGATTGATCGCGATGGCAAAAAGGGCTACGCTCAAGACGGAGCCCTGAGGCACTCCGTTGTCCTGGAGGAAGACTTCGTACAATACGGAACCCACACGTACCCTAAACTTTCGATCCGTTAAAAAGGAATCAATAAAAAGGGGCAGGCGACCGCGTAGGCCCCACCTGCGCATAGTGCGGAGGATACCTCCTCTCCAACAGGTATCATAAGCCTTCTCCAAGTCGAAGAACACGGCTACCGTTTGGCGCCTTCGTAAAAAGTTGTTCATGATGAATGTCGACAAAGTCACAAGGTGGTCTACAGCGGAGCGGCGGCGACGAAAGCCGCATTGGACATTAGTAAGTAGTCGTCGAGATTCAAGAATCCAGACTAACCGAGCATTAACCATGCGCTCCATCACCTTACAGACACAGCTTGTAAGAGAAATGGGGCGGTAACTAGAAGGAAGGTGTCTATCCTTCCCGGGTTTGGGTATAGGAACAAGGGACTTGACCTTCGGTCCAGACGCGATTGTAGGTACGAAGAAGGAAGCTTTTGCCCACCGGAGAAAGGTGTGCCCCGGAGCAGAGGATCGGGACACTGCAAGCGCACGTTCGAGTTCCCGCATAGTAAAGGGGGCATTATAGGTTTCCAGATTCAGCGAGTGGAAGGAAGGTCGCCGAGCCTCTTCTGCCCCTTTCCTGGGAAGGAAGGCAGGATGGTAATGGGCGGAGCTTGAAACCTCCGCGAAAAAGCTGCCAAAGGCGTTGGAGACAGCCACAGGATCAACAAGGACCTCATTACCTGAGGTCAGGCCAGGTACCGAGGAGTGGGCCTTAATGCCCGACAGCCGGCGCAGGCTACCCCAAACGACGGAAGAGGGAGTAAAACTGTTAAAGGAGCTGGTGAAAGAGGCCCAACAAGCTTTTTTGCTGTCTTTGATGATTCTACGGCATTGCGCTCGGAGTCGTTTGTATTCAATACAATTCGCCAACGTAGGATGGCGGCGAAAGGTGCGTAAAGCACGTCGTCGAGCACGGATAGCGTCCCTACAAGCCTCGTTCCACCAGGGGACGGAAACGCGACGTGAAGAACAAGTAGTACGAGGAGTGGAACGTTCGGCAGCATTGATGATAACAGCCGTGAGGTATTCGACCTGACTGTCACAACTGGGAAAATCGTGGTCCGGAAAGGTCGCCAGGGAGGAGTAAAGTCCCCAGTCAGCTTTCAGTATGTTCCAGCTCGAAGGACGTGGGGATGGGGTGTGGTGCAGGAGACGAACGACACAGGGGAAGTGGTCGCTCGAATAGGTGTCAGAAAGGACATACCACTCGAACCGACGGGCCACAGTGGTAGAACAGATCGAGAGGTCGAAGTGGGAGTAGGTATGAGTCGAGTCCGAGAGGAAAGTCGGGGCGCCGGTATTGAGGCAGACAAGATTGAGATGGTTGAAGACATCCGCCAAGAGTGAGCCTCTTGGACAGGATGCAGGAGAGCCCCAAAGGGGATGATGGGCATTGAAGTCGCCAAACAATAAGAACGGCGGGGGAAGCTGAACGAGCAGGTGCATCATGTCAGCCCGACTAACAGCAGACGACGGTGGAGTGTAGATGGTACAAACTGAAAAAGTAAAAGCAGAAAGAGTAATGCGGACAGCTATTGCTTGGACTGGGGTGGTCAATGGGATGGGACGGTAATAGACATCGTCCCGAACGAGCAACATGACTCCACCATGAGCTGGGATACCGTCCACAGGGGTGAGGTCATACCGCTCCGAGGTATAGTGGGTAAAGGCAATACGGTCAGTCGGGCGCAACTTGGTTTCCTGGAGACCAAGGACGAGCGGACAGTGCAGGCGGAGGAGCAGTTGTAATTCCTCCCGATTAGATCGAATACCTCTTATGTTCCAATGAAACAACGCCATCGCTAGTCGAAAAGTTGGGGGAACGAGACGGGGGAAGAGCTGGTCACCTCGATGGCCGCGGAGGGCCAGGTTGCGAGGGAACAACGCTACAACCGACGGGAGGCGGATCCGGTTCCATCGACTCGTCGCCAGCTGCGGCCACTGTCCCTGGTTGTGTAGAAGGGGCCGCATCATTTGCCGACGAAAGGCCGTCGGAGCGCCTGGCAGCAGAGTGTCCCGGCGAAACTGAGGACGGCCGGGAGCAGCGACTCGCAGATGAAGCGTCAGACGAAACGCGCCGGGGTGGAGAGGGGGATAGAGACTCCTTCTTGGAGGCCTTCTTGGAAGGCTGAGGAGGCACAGGGATGGTGGGCTGGACCCGAAGAAGGTCCTCACGCGCGGGGTCCGTTTTGGAACGCCGGACCTCGGAAGCTGAGAGGAGGATCGCTTCTCAGGTGGCGTGGGGGGGGGGGGGGGGGGGAGGAGGAGGAGGAGGAGGAGGAGGAGGAGGAGGAGGAGGAAGGGTGACCCCTGGGGCAGAGGGGGTGGGGGCCACGGGGGGAGGATGATTTGGAAGGGAGGGATTTGGGAGGCGGGGGCAGAGCCCCCTGATGGGCGGAGGAGGCGGAGGGGGGACAGGATAGGGGTGAGGATACCGCGGAAGGAGTGGACACAACTGAGGCAAACGAAGAGGTCAATGGCACGGGATGAAGGCGGTCATACTTCTTCCTGGCCTCAGAATAAGAGAGCCGATCCAAAGTTCTGATTTCTTGTATCTTCTTCTCCTTCTGATAGGCGGGGCAGTCTGATGATCTAGGCGAGTGGACGCCAGGACAATTAATGCACCGAGGTGGTGGGGTGCATGTATGTTCCTCACGAAGAGGACGTCCACAATCGCCACAAAGGGGCTCAGCCTCACACCGTGACGACATGTGCCCAAAGCGCAAACACCTAAAACAGCGCATAGGAGGCAGGACGTAAGGTCACACATCACACCGGTAGCACATCACCTTTACCTTCTCTGGGAGAAGGTCCCCCTCGAAGGCGAGGATGAAGGCCCCAGTGTCGATGCGACGGTCTTTGGGGCTGCGCTGGACTCGCCGGACGAAATGCACGCCTCGGCGCTCCAGGTTGGCCCTGAGCTCCTCATCAGATTGTAGCAGGAGGTCACGATGAAAAATAACCCCCTGCGTCCTAAGTACGGACCCTGAACGCATCTTGCTGAGAGCCTCGATTTCCCCAAAGATGTCCTCAATGTGCTGAACAAAGAACATGGGCTTGGAGGTGGCGAATGTCCCCCCATCGGTTCGAGAACACACCAAATAGCGGGGGAAGTACTTCGCCCCAAGCCAGTGGGCCTGTCCCTCCTCCCATGGAGTGGCCAAGGGGGAAAGGGCAGGAGAACCAGGACTAGAAACGGTACCTTTTCTTTTGAAAGACTCGGCCGCAGAGCGACCTGATACGTGTTGACGTTTCATCTGCGAAACGTCCGCCCCGATACCACCCACTCCGACCAGGGGCTCTCCCCACGGGCGCCACCCAGCCGCAGCAAGGGCCACCTGGCAGGATGACCATTGCCGGGGGTCCTGATGCCCCAAGGAGACGGGCATCTACTCCTTGGCCGACGTGGGGAGGGTGCAGCTCAGGTATCGGCAGTACGATACCTGTGTTGTCAGGGGGCTACAACCTAGAGGGTACATGACGACCCCACCACAACGGGCTGGCTAGGGCTGGCTACCGTGCTGGATTTCTGGTGCCATGGAAAGTCCATCATGATCGCTGGGGCAGATGGAGATGCACTATGGGCGTAACTTGGACAACCCATCAGGCGTTTAGGCCCAATTTGACGAATAGTGGGTATGGTTACAACGCCGGTACAATACTGAGTGCCAAGGTCTTAGTGCATTTAGGACCAGTGGTACACCACGTAAGGTGTCCTTCCCCAAAAGGCTCGTACTTCTGTAGAATTTTGAAAAATGGAGGTCAAACCCCAAGGGGGACCATCACATGGAAGGCCGAAACGGTTGAAACTCCTTTTAGTCGCCTCGTACGACAGGCAGGAATACCTCGGGCCTATTCTTACCCCGGACCCGCATGGGTACCCTTCCTATCTAACCCATGTTAATTTAGGCAAGTATTTGACCCATTTCTGAAAAAACTATTTGATGCAGGACCTTTATATTTTTACTGTATGTACATGATGCTAATAGAGTCAATTGTACTAAAATCTACTTTATCCATACTATAGTTTTTAAGAAATACTTTAAATTTATTAACATAACGTATTAAGTTTTTCTGCAGAAAAGATTTTTGTGAACTTCCTAATCGGGGAATATTAACATAAAAAACCACCTCTGGTACTGCATTCATTATGTAGAGTCTAAAATTTTCAGTACATATGTCCCATTATATCAGACACTATCACAGATAAATGAATGAAATTTTCAGTTTTCGGTAAATTGACTTCAAGTAATAAATTTAAAAAGTTTTTTCTTTTTGCACTTAATTAAAACTATCCTGCTGCATATGATGGCCCTTATTTGGCCTCTAGCAGGACTTCCAACTTCTTTTTCACCTTCCTGGAGGTTTGTCTTGCTTTCTTCATGATGGCCGTATTAGATGCAGACCTGTCTGCATCGGCTGTTTTATCGCACTGTTGCAGCCCAGTGATCATATTCAATTGTGGTAATATTGTAAAGTGTTGGGTACTGAAAAAGCTGGGAATTAATCCTGGTGAAAATAAGGTAACAGCAACATGAACTCTTACTTTCATTGTATACATACCTAGAAATACAGTTTTTGGAAGTCGGTTCCAAATTATGCTGTTGAAACATTCAATTGGGTTCTGTGTCTGCCTATGCAGACATTTCCTTAGAAAGTCGTATGAGCCAAGTCTCTGAAAATAGGTTTAATTGTTGTAATAACAGCAGCAGGAAGAGAATGCTGGTGAGAATAAGATTCTCCAGTTGCCTGAGCCCTATTGTATGTTCACCACGGATTTTCTCCCGATGGGCACAATCCATGACATGGCTTATCATCAGTAGAGGACTTACGGAAGAATATGGCCCAAAAATCTCAGTTCATTGCCTCCAGATTTTCGTTATTTCTCCTAATTGCCTGTCCATAGTATACTGCAAGTTTTCTATTTTAGTTTTAGTTAACTGACCCTGTCCAGTCAACAATTTTTCATCTTCTAATTTTTTTCCTCTCATATCAACAGCTAGTTTTCTCAGCCTTGTTCCCAAACGTTTCTGAACATGGCCTACACATTCTATTTTGCTAATAATGGCATCGCCATATGACCGAGTTCACCACATTGTTGTATGCCACCACCCAAATATTTGGTGTACCGTACGTCTCTCGTTTCTACGGAGTAATGAAATATTTGTTGTACTCCATGAACGTCCATACCATCACTTGTTCCTCTAAACTTAGCCACACAGTTGTGTTCTTTATGTTCATTGACTTTACAACATTTGCAATATTTAGACATTATCTCCACATCTAACACATTGAATGGAGTAGTGACTACCGGTGTCCACACTCGTGGCAGAGAAGTATGTCCTCTTTTCTGCCATCAAGTGCAACTGCAATATCCGAACATCCATCATTTTCTGTCACTGCTTCCCCATCAGCCAGTTTCATGCTTTCCTCACTGCAATATTAGAGAAAGCTGTATGCGAGGTCAGTCAGTTTTTCAAATTTGGTGGTTGATGTAAGCTCATCACTGAACAAAATGTTCTCCCCGCAGCCAAGCCCTTGCCAATGAATCGTAAGGCATAAACTAATCTAGTATTGATTTCATAAGGGCCACTTGCATCTGGTTTCGAAGAACTCTTAAATGAAATCACAGCTTAGCATTTAGTGCAAATTAAATCCAATGTCTGTGAAAATTTGTGAGAGTGTAATTGCTAGGCCTTTTCTTCCACTCTGTGCAATGTGTGACTCACCACGCTGTCTAAATTTAGACATTACATCTGATAATATTCTCAAATTTATAATAATGTTACTGTACCCCTTGTCACTTACAGTAAGTTCGTTGTGACTCTCTTGAAATGGTGAGAGCTTCTTTGATGATGCACTTGTTGAATTACAGCCGGCCGGTGTGGCCGTGCTGTCTAGGCGCTTCAGTCTGGAACCGCGTGACCGCTCCGTTCGCAGATTCGAATCCTGCCTCGGGCATGGAGGTTAGTTAGGTTTAAGTAGTTCTAAGTTCTAGGGGACTAATGACCACAGATGTTAAGTCCCATAGTGCTCAGAGCCATTTGTTGAATTACAATTAGAAGCATCGTTGGCAGGCGACATAACCTCTTGTACAGAAAGCTTCCTGAACTTGTTTCCTCTAAATTGTGGTTTCTCGAAAACGCCTTTACGTTTCGTCATCTTCAATAAACACAACAAAACACACGTTAACAAGCACTGCGAGTAGTTGTTATACTCACCTTAGCAATCACACTTGAACAAAACTAACCTCGTGTTTGAAAGCGTGTTGTTTACGAACAGCATAAACAAAAGAATACCGACCGTTGCATTCAAATGACAGCCAACACACTCGGGAATAAAAAAAATCCCTAACGTGCAATGTAGGGGATATAAAGATCCAAAATATATGCAGGAAGGTGGGTGGGTGACAAAAGTGGGCGTGGCACATAAACACACGTGGTAAGAAAATTCTCTTTAAATGCTCGAAAAAGATTTTTCAGCAAAATCGGATTGCAGCAGCACAACGAACAAGTACATTAAGATTTTTTTTTTTTTTTTTTTTTTACACAATTCTTTGTTTTGGAAAGGCACGATTTGTCGAAGATTACAAAAAGGATCTGATAAGAAGTGTAATTGCGAATCTAGACTGTTCGTCAAACATAATTCAATTGTTCCATCCTGTGGTTCATTATTGCGGTTATCGATGTGCCAAACTGTTTATGTCCGTTGAAACAGTAAAAAAGCAACAAAAACATATGTAGCGTGCCTGCACGTAAAAATTGGTAAAGGGAAAGGTGATTGCCTGCCTGCACTTAAACACAATAAAAGAAGCATCACTGTAGTTTACAGGCACGAGATTGTACCTTTCAACATATTTTAATATTTATTTGTATTAAAAAATTAACGTACCAGAAATACAGAGAAATTTGTCTTGATTCACTGATCACAGTAGTACATACGGAAGGGAGTGTACATTTCAACGATCAGAATTTTTCTTTTTTTATTTAAAAGGTAACATGTCAATTACAAAAGGAATTGTCTTGATTTGTCATTGCGCTGCCTGACTAAACGACAAACGTTGAAATTTATTATTTTTTGTGCCCTACAATGGTTAGTGAACACCACGTTAGTTAGGTTCATCAGTGGTTCAGGAGGAAAATGTCTTAAAGGGAGAGGTGGCTGTCTATGTACCAATTTCATAAAAGTGGTTGCGACAGTTATGATAGCTTTTACGTGCCTCTCACAACAAATCGTCAGGACTAAAAAACCATCTCTTACCACTACTGATTTTCTCGTTGATTAGCTGTTCTGGAGCCAGTTGACTGGACATTTTGGAGGGATTGGAAATACATGAATTCAGATTGTTTCCCTTCCTCTCTGTGTGCTGAATAGTCATGCTACTTTCTGATTCTGCCAGCATACTGCTTCTATCTTCTAAATGAAAACCTAATGCGCAACTGTTGCTCGTACACCCATGTTCTTTATATCTCGTTCTGTATTCTCGCCCTGTTTATCCCATGTAAAAACAGTCATGATCCTCAAATTTTGTAAAACTGGACTGTATAAAATCAATTTTTTTGCACGGGTTCCAGACTAAGCCTCAACATGTTTCCCAAACTGTTAACCGTTTTCGAGCAAGTTTGTAGTCCTTGCAGTCCTCTTTCTGAAGATGTTCTGAAAAAAAAAAAAAAAAAAAAAAAAGAAATGAAGAGCAAAAGCTGTTCACCTGGCCTCCTAGCCGCGCGGGGTAGCCGTGCAGTCTTAGGCGTCTTGTCACGGTACGCGCGGCTCCCTCCGCCGGAGGTTCGAGTCCTCCCTCTGTGTGTGTGTGTGTGTGTGTGTGTGTGTGTGTGTGTGTGTGTGTGTGTGTGTGTGTGTGTGTGTCTCGTTCTTAGCGTAAGTTAGTTTAAGTTAGATTAAGTAGTGTGCAAGCTTAGGGAGCGATGACCTCAGCAGTTTGATTCCATAAGATCTTACCACATATTTCCAAAATTTTTACCTGGCCTCCTAATATTCGATTCATCGTATGCATTTGAGAGACCGATCTGTACAATTATTTCGACAAAGATTCGATAAATAAGGAAATCGGGACAAAACTTTGTGGTACTGCAATGTGAGTTTTATGTTGTACTTTCTTATACTTTGCTAAACTGCAGATTACAAAATACTTAGCCCAAAATACTTAGCCCAGACATTAAATTCCATGCATGAAAATATTAAGCTTACGACTGAAAAGGAAGGCACCCTTACTTTTTTATTCAAAGATATTTGGGAACATGAAGTCTATGAATTGCTCAGTCTCGAATGAGCTAAATATAACCATTTCCGGACCATGATCCGTTCAGTTGGATCAAAGAGCCCAGTCCATTGCATATGAAGTCCACACCATTTTGGATCCACTACCTGCTTGCACGTGCCTTGCTGGCAACTTAGAGTGTGCTGCTAACTCCACGAAGCCATCGACCTAAGCCTACCAACAGCTCTTAGCAACTGAAATCGACACTCATCTGACCAGGCCGTGGTTTCCCAGTCTTGTATGGTCCAACCAATACGATCACGATCCCGATCCCGATCCCAGGAGGGGGCCATGCAGGCGATGTCGTGCTGTCAGCAAAGACACTCGCATTGTAGTCTGCTGCCATAGTCCGTTAACACCAAATTTCACCGCACCGTCCTAACGGATAGATGCGTCATACGTCCCACATCGATTTGTGCAGTTATTTCATGCAGTGTTGCTTGTCTGAGTGGATTTGTCAGTGCTAACAAACACCGCTGCTCTAGGTCGTTAAGGGAAAGCAGGCGGCCACTGCGTTATCCGTGCTGAGTGGTAATGAAATTCGCATTCTCAGCACACTTTTGAAACTGTGGATCTAGGAATACTGGATTCCGTAACGATTCCCGAGATGCAATGTACCATGTGTGTAGCTGCAACTACAATTCCACGTTAAAAGTCTGACGTTATTATGACCGCATGACAGAAAATATGTGGGATTTGCAGTGCTGTAATCATCATTGTTAATTCCTTCCATGAAACCACAATATTCGCGCCTAATGGCAACAGGGGGCGTGATTAAAGGTATCCAAAATGGTTCAAATGGCTCTGAGCACTATGCGACTTAACTTCTGAGGTCATCAGTCCCCTAGAACTTAGAACTACTTAAACCTAACTAACCTAAGGACATCACACACATCCATGCCCGAGGCAGGATTCGAACCTGCGACCGTAGCGGTCGCGCGGTTCCGTAAAGGTATCCACTGGTGAACACAGTTAAACTACACTCTGAAGTCTCGTGCTGTTTAGTCGACGAGTAACTCACAACAGTTGGACAGTGCTAATAGTGTTGATACAAAACGGAGCACTGGCTATAATACATAAGGGAAACATTGCATTATACCTAAAGAAACAGATGCTAGCTGTTAATCTGGATGTTAAATTGGCTGGAAAGTTATTTGTTGTGCTGCAAGAAGTTGGAGGTGCTCTGCCCCATACGAATCTTTCCCACGGGCGTGGTCTTGCCAAGGCAGTAGGAAATATTTACGTCACAGGAAGAGAGAGTGGGGAAAATTGGCGTAAGATAACTGCAGTTATGGTATGAGCACTGCTTTTGGCCAATATCTGGTCAAAAACTTTGCTTTTGCTTGATTCCTGGTCTGCGTATAAGAACCTACTCCTTTCGAGCAAACCATCCCTCCTAAAAAGTGCGTCACGTTGCAGTTATTACCACCTGGAACCATTGGATCAATTCAGCTTGGACTTTTTTCCGTGCATACAAAATGTATTATCGCACTATCTGCAGCTACGCCTTAAAGAATAGCCAGTTTCATAATTAGCACCGCCGGCCGGTGTGGCCGAGCTGTTCTAGGCGCTTCAGTCTGGAATTGCGCGACCGCTACGGTCGCAGGTTCGAATCCTGCCTCGGGCATGGATGTGTGTGATGTCCTTAGAACTACTTAAACGCAACTAACCGAAGTTCTAGGCGACTAATGACCTCAGATGTTAAGTCCTATAGTGCTCAGAGCCATTTGAACCATAATAAGCACCGGTGGAATGTGACGGCATGCAGCCGAATGCGAGCCAGTCTCTTGTGGAACTTATCACCCCGTCAAGCAATATGATTCAATACGCTTTCTTTAACAGTGGGTACCTAGCTGAACGTGTGGCTCGGTTTGTAACTTCGAAGGAGTTCGTCTTCAATCTTGATGTTGCAAACTTCTGTGATCACTGTGGCTCGCCACGTCCATTTTGTGAAGTGTGATACATATACCTCATACAAGATTGATCGCTGCATCTCCTGGACAATCATTTTCTGTCGCCCGCCTGATGCAAATGGTGAGTCATTGGCAGCAAGTATTTTTCATGTCATAACTGCTGATACAACACTTACAGACCACCGTCAACAGTCCGTCTTCATAGTTGAAAGTTCGTAACCCATCAAGCAATCCTCTTATCAGCCTGACTCCATTTTTCGGAGGCTTCTGCATCTCTGAGTAACTGGCCCCATGTCTGGAGTGTCTTCTCCTTTATCTGATCTATCAATGCTCTCGGTCGTCTTGCCTGCAATTTTTCCCTTCGACTTTGCCTTGAACGATGATCTTTTACAAGTTATCCTGCTGTTGTCGAATTATGTGACCAAAGAACTGCAGTATTTGTCAGATTCTGGACAACCACTTCTGCATCCTAATTTCTAAAGGATTGATTTGTTGTTCCATTTCTCCAGCCATGATATTCTCAGCAACAACCTATATGCATACATTTCAAAAGCATGAATTCTTTTTCAGTGCCCTTCATTATCCATGTTTCAGTGCCATAAAGGAAAACAGAACACCAAAGATTCCAGCAATCTCATTTTAATCTATGTCTGGTTAGCATTCAGTCTTTCACAACTGACTGTCAGCTTCGATGAAGCATCCCTACCCAGAACAATCCTATGTCTACCTGTGCTATGTGGCTCAGAAATATGGTGGCTGTACACTGAAAATACGACAAAGTCTTCAATTCATATTCTGATACCACACCAGTAGCCAGTAATGACTCACCTCTGTCAGTAATCATGGTCTTGGTCTTATTAACAGACAATCCACGTTTCTCACTTTCTCCCTTAGTAGTTCTTTCATTTCCACTTTTGTTTCTACACGCAGTGTGGTGTCATCAGAAAATTTTGAATTCCTGGTACTGCATCCTCCTATTCAGATCTCACCAGTCGAGCCATGAGGACTTTTTCTCACAACATATTCTCCATAGATGTTAAATAGAACCGGCGATAGAATGCGCCCCTTTCTGACTCCTTTACATGGTTCAAAAGGACTTTACACTGATAGATTGGATATAAGTATTTAGATATTTTTGGTAAGGGTAGTAAGATGATCAGAAAAGGCTATTTCTGACAGTACATTCCACAGTTCTTTTCATCGATCACAGTCGAAGAACTTGCTATAGTCCAAGAAACGAAGAACTAATGGGGTGTTTAACTCCTTACATTTTGCAGTTAGCTGTCTGAGAATCTGCACTTACGTTCCTTTATTATGCACAATGTCGAACTCAGCTTGCTCTGGCGGTATTTCTTCATCTAAGCAGGAAGTCAGGAATTCATTGATGACATTTAGAAGAATCTCGCTGCCATGTACAATTAATGAAATGGTTCTGTAATTCTCCCAACGCTTTGCGATTCCTTTCTTATGAAACGGAATCATCACCGACTTTGTCCAGTCCTCTGTCCTTCTGCCGTTATTCCATATACTGTTAAATATTTCATGTTGATTGTCAAACCAAAATCTCCAGATGCTTTGATTATTTTGCCAGTAACCCTTAACTCACGAGGTGTGGTCTCTCAAACCGTGCGAAAGTTTTCAATCTCTCTCTCTCTCTCTCTCTCTCTCTCTCTCTCTCTCTCTCTCTCTGCAAGTTCAATTCGAACAGAATGCTTCTAAATCACCCCCACCCTTCTTAAGTCACCACGCCTGTAATGTTTTGCTGTCGGTTGCATTAGTGCCTTCGTTGTTTGAGGCTGACACGTGATGCTGACAAGTGACAGGGTCTCTTAAACCATACCCTGTGAACTACATACCTGGTTTCTTCAGTATAGTACAGAATGTGTGGGCATTAACTTGTCATTAACTTAGGATGGTGAAAACTGAAATGTTATTCGATGGATGATTGTGGATGTGAGTATATCAATAAACAGACGAAAAAGGCGAAGATATTACAATATTCAGTGATCACAGTTCTGCTAGCGAACAAGACATTCTCTCAGAGGAAGAACTTAAGAACAACTTGATGGGGATCTTTCTGTTTCTTCAGTAAAGTAGTTAAACTGTTAATTAAAATCAAATGTGTCCTGAGTGATGATAAAAAATGTAGAAAAAATGCAGATCACAGTACTGAATCTTAGTTTTGCAATTTATTTTCACACCCATCAATTATAATTTTTATGTGCAAATTTAAACCCTGGAACATTTTCTTGCTACAGATAGTTTATACGAACTATTTAAAAAAGCCACAAAAAAGTTTTTGAATTTGTGTGATAAAAGTAAAATACTGTAGGCATTATTTAGCGCAATTAAATTAAAAAAGAGAATTTTTAATTTACATCAATTATTTGTACAATTTCAAATGATTTTAGCCTTAAATCTCGGGCTAAAGTCACAGGTCCCAGAGACCTCACCTCGTAGTATATGCTACAGAAAAGTCAACACGTGAGTTAAGGGGTAATAAAGTCAGGTCTAGGTGGTGGTGGTGGTGGCGGTGGCGGTGATATTTGGTTTGTGGGGCGCTCAAGTGCACAGTTATTAGCACCTGTAAAAAAAGTCCAGACCCTTCACCGTCCAGACCCTTCACCGTCCAGACCCTTCACCGTCCAGACCCTTCACCGTCCAGACCCTTCACCGTCCAGACCCTTCACCGTCCAGACCCTTCACCGTCCAGACCCTTCACCGTCCAGACCCTTCACCGTCCAGACCCTTCACCGTCCAGACCCTTCACCGTCCAGAATAGTAACTGGATGTTTGTTCTGTCCATCAGTTAGTCTCCGCCCGGCGAAAATCCCTGACGCGGCCGGGAATTAAACCCGGGTCCCAGAGATCCATAGACAGCAACACTAACCACTATGCCACGAGCTGCGAACATACGTCCAAAGCAAGACGTGTGTGTAGTGGGTGGACTATGTGACCAAACCTGTAACCTCCACTGCACTAAAACTACGAATTGAGAAAAAGTAATTTACTATCAGACAATAGAAAATCCAGAATGGAATGTACGAATATTATGAAAAGGAAACTTGCTACTCACCATATAGTGGAGATGCTGAGTCGCAGATAGGCACAACAAAAAGACTGTCACAAATAAATCAAGCATTCGGTCGCTAAGGCCTCCGTCAACCCACGCACACGCACACAGCAAGCTATGGGAGTGGTGACCAGGTGGGGGGTAAGGAGGAAGCTGGGGTAGGGCGGGATAGTGAGAAAGGGCAGAAGTAAAAATACTGTGGTGGAGGAATAACAGGTGTGTAGTGCTGGAATGAGAACGGACTGGATAGGTGAGGACAGTGACTAACGACTTACACTATCACAGTTTTGTAAGACTCCATTATTGATTGTGTATTTTCAAAAGGTCATTACCATTATGTAATCAAAAGTATCCGGACATCCCCAGAAACATACGTTTTTGATATTAGGTGCATTGTGCTGCCACCTACTGCCAGGTACCCCGTATCAGCGACCTCAGTAGTCATCAGACATCGTGAGAGCACAAAGGGGCACTCCGCGGAACTCACGGACTTCGAATTTGGTCAGGTGATCGGGTGTCACTAGTGTCATACGTCTGGGCCTAGGGATGTTTAGGAGTGTGGAAATCTTGCGTACACTGTTTCCGATGTGATAGTGAAGTGGAAACGTGAAAGGACACGTACAGCACAAAAGCGTAGATGCCGACCTACTCTGTTGACTGACAGAGACCGCAGACAGTTGAAGAGGGTCTTAATGTGTAATAGACAGACATCTATCCAGACCATCACACAGGAATTCCAAACTGCATCAGGATCCATTGCAAGTACTATGACAGTTAGGCGGGAGGTGAAAAAAAAACTTTGCCATTTCGTGATGTGTGGCTTATGAGCAGCCGCTCGACCATGAAATCAAACGACGCTTCGCTTGGTGATGAGGCGTAAACATTGGACGATTGAACAGTGGAAAAACGTTGTGTGCCGTGATTCGTCACTCCACGCAATGTAGCGATGCGATGGCAGGCTGTGGGTATGGCGAATGCCTGGTGAACGCCATCTGACAGCGCGTGTAGTGGCAACAGTAAAAATTCGGAGGCGGTGGTGTTATGCTGTGGTCGTGTTTTAATGGCCGGGGCTTGCACCCCTTGTTGTTTTGCGTGTCACTATCGCAGCACAGGCCTACACTCAGTGTTAAGCACCTTCTTGCTTCCCACTGTTGAAGAGCACTTCAGGGATGGCGACTGCATCTTTCAACATGATCGAGCACCTGTTCATAATGCGTGGCCTGTGGAGGAGTGGTTACACTATAATATCCCTGTAATGGACTGGCCTGCACAGAGTCCTGACCTGAATCGTATAGAACGCCTTTGGGATGGTTTGGAACGCAGACTTCGTGCCAGGCCTCACAGACCGTCATCGATACCTCTCCTCAGTGCAGCGCTCCGTGAAGAAAGGGCTGCCATTCCCAAGAAACTTTCCCGCACCCGATTGAACGTATGTCTGCGAGAGGCTAAGGGTGGGCCAACACCATACTGAATTCCAGCATTACCAGTGGAGGGCGCGACGAACTTTTACGTCGTTTTCGGCCAGATGTCCGGATACTTTTGGTCACATAGTGTAATTTGGATTCGTGACAAACGCAATCGAATCGCTGGGTTTTTACCCCTCAGAAAATTTCATTTTACCCCTCAGGGGATAATTACCTCCCCCCTGCCCTCCTCCGCCTCCGGTTGGGAACCACTGGTGTGGATGCACGTGTACTGTCCTCCAGCAGCACGCGCTGTCACAGGTTTCACTGTGCGTGGGAGACGGCGCTGGAGGGCTGGCCACCTCGACGCTGGAGACTTGTACGGACGGTCTGAGGTGCAGCGCCAGCGACGAGGCGTGCACACAGCCGGAGCTGTCCGAGTGCCGCAGCGGCAGCGCCAACGGCTTCGAGTGCCGGGCCGCTGGCTACTTCCCTGACCCGTACAACTGCAGCATCTACCATCTCTGTCCCAACGTCGGGGACCCCAACTACGTCACTGGCACCTGCACCGGCGCCTGGGCTTACAACCCGCTAACCACCGACTGCAGGTGAGCTACCGCCATGGTCGAGGGATTGTACACAGCAAATGGATGTAGTGTCGAGAATGTGTGACAGTGAAATAGCAGTACCTTCAAATACATTACAACTCACAACACGTCGAATTTGACAAGCAAATAGTACAAAAAGTTAATACATTAAAATATACAGGGTGTACAAATTCTAGGGATTGATCGATGAGAGGATTCGGAACAAAACAGGTCTAATCAACTTATCTCCACAAATGTATCGTTTCCAGGCTAGAGACTAATTATTCAGTCACACATTGTTACAGAGCCTGCAGTCTACTACGTGCTGTATCATGCAGCCATAGTTACAGCATTTGATGAAAATGGTTTCCATGTGCCTCAAAACATGCTACTTCACACACATGCATGTGTTGTCTCACGTTATCACCTAGGCTGTATCTCAACGGTGTCAAAAGCACCATGAATACACTGCTCCATTGCCTCCACATCTGGAATGGGCTCTGCATACACAATACACTTGAGGTGGTCCCATAACCAGAAATCGCACGGGTTGAGATCCCGTGAACGATGCTGGCCATGCAACTTGAGCCCCCTGGTCCGACTCATCAATCAGGGGAGACACAATTGAAATGCGTCCAGATGTTAATGGTGAAATGAGCCGGAGCAACATAAAGTAGCAGCGACATAACTCTTCGAATCATCAATGGCACTTTTCCCAGCAGGGGACGCAAAATCCCCACAAGAAACGCCAACAGCAGTTCCTCCCACGTTGCCTAACTGGCTGGAAGGCCGGTCCCAAAATATGGTCGCCAATTATCCCGCACACACATTCCAGCTGCAGTGATACTGATGATTCGCTGTCACCACACCGTGGGGGTTCTGCATACTATCCCACAGATTACCGTTATGAAAGTTGAAGATACCACTCTGTGTAAAGGTGGCCTCATCTATGAAATTGAGGGATGAAACAAATCCCCTATTAGTGGTTGCCTTGTGAAGAAACCAGTGAGAAAACTGCTCCCAACGTGGAAAATAACTGTCGCTAGTAAGCCTGCACACACCGTAAGAGATAACTGTTACTACCCTTGTCATGGAGAACGTTCCACATGGTTGTCTGGCTTACCCTGTGCTGGCAGGCAAACTGACTTGTACTGACACCAGAGACTGAGGAAAATGTGATTACTGACGTGGCGGTCGCCTTCCGTAGTGTTACTCTTCAGGTATGACATTCATTATTTCCTGCTTCCTGACACGACCCTGTCTCGGACAATGGGTGAAACACTTTTTGCAGCCAAAGGCTTTGGTTGTTGTCGGCGGGGACAGGTCTCCTGATGGAACCTTGCTGCCCGCCGCCCACTGCCATTGGCCTTCCTGTAAGTAAACACCATGTCGCCAAGCTCTCGGAACCACTGCCTACCGCTTGGATCTGGAACCGTGCGGCTGCTGCGGTGACAAGTGCGAATCCTGCCTCGGGCATGGATGTGTGTGTGAGGTTGGTTAGAACTACTTAAAGCTAAGGACAAGTTCTAGGGGACTGATGACAGATGTTAAGTCCCATAGTGCTCAGAGCCATTTGAACCACTGCCTACAACGCTGTATCACATCCACTACAAGGTGAGCACGAGAAGTTATTGGTAATGTTGTGTACGATTGACTATGGTATGAGAGGGCGCTAGGGCATAACGCATGAAAAACATTACAACCCTCCAGGAGGGAACCACGCATACTGTAACTGTAACTACATGATACAGCGCATACTGAACCACAGTCTCTGAAACAAAATATGATTGAATAAATGGTCACTAGCATGGAACCCATGCATTTCTAGGCATAAGCTCATTCGACCTTTTTTGTTCCGTATCCTCTCATCGATCAACACGGTGAAAAAAATAACCCTGTATGTGGTGTGGTACCATATATTGGGTATGTAATGAAATGCAAAGTAAGTCTTTGTTTCTCTGGAACTATACACAGAAGGTTCGCAAAGGAAGTCTGTATAGAACTTCACCAGAGTATTTGTACAGAGTGTTTGAAACTTACCATTACAAACTTCTGTGACTCGTAGAGGGGAGTGAGCACATATTATCTTGCATAGCAACCATTGTCCAGAAACGTACTGTTTTTGTTCTACGACCGTTTCAATGAAGATTAACTCATCCACTTCCACCTCAGGAATTGAATTAGGTGACGCACTACAGTTATTAGGTTGCATTTGAAAGGAAACATAATGAAACCTCCATGTATCAGTTAATACAAACGCATGTGCTTAGCACTTAAACATTTTGTTTTGGAATAATGTAAACACCTAGAGCCCAGCGTACTGTATGAACAGAACAGTACTGATCCATTACAATAGTGCATGGATATGGTAACGTTGTTACAGACATAGTACCTACGAAGCATGTTCTGGTGCACACTTTCCATCCCACCTGGCCTCTGTTCAGTTTCTAGTGCAAGCCCAGAATTCGTACGGGTATATCTTCCTCTGCCTCTACAGGAGTCTCATAAATTAAACTTGGCATAAAGTTCCAACCCTCGTATTATGTACCCACAAACTCCTAGGACTTGAGGAAAAGAGTAAAAGGAATTTCCGAACATCCTGTACAATGAAATACGAAGAAAGTTACTATTTCAGTGGAACTATACAATCAACCTTGGCAAAGGAAGTGCAGAGAGTTACGCTGCTCAACTACACTATGCGATCAAAAGAATCCGGACACCCCCCAGAAACATACGTTTTTCATATTAGGTGCAGTGTGCTGCCACCTTCTGCCAGGCACTCCACATCAGCAACCGCAGTAGTCATTAGACATCGTGAAAGAGCAGAATGGGGCGCTTCGCGGAACTCACGGACTTCGAACGTGGTCAGGTGATTGGGTGTCACTTGTGCCATACGTCTGTACGCTAGATTTCCGCATTCTTAAACATCCCTAGGTCCACTGTTTCCGATTTGATAGTGAAGTGGAAACGTGAAGGAATACCTACAGCACAAAAGCGTAGAGGCCGACTCCGTCTGTTGACTGAGACTGCCTATTACACATTACTACCCTCTACAGCTGTCGGCAAACATCTATCCAGACCATCACACGGGAATTAAAAACTGCATCAGGATCCACTGCAAGTACTATGACAGTTAGGCGGGAGGTGAAAAAAAACCTAGATTTCACGGTCGAGAGGCTGCTCATAAGCCACACATCACGAAATGCCAAACGACGCCTCCCTTGGTGTATGGAGCGTAAACACTGGACGACTTAACAGTGGAAAACCGTGTGGAGTGACGAATCACGGTACACGCTGTAGCGATCCGATGGCATGGTGTGAGTATGTTGACTGCCAGGTGAACGCCATCTGCCAGCGTGTGTAGTGCCAACAGTAAAATTCGGAGGCGGTGGCGTTAAGGTGTGGTTGTGTTTTTCATGGGTGGGGCTTGCACCCCTTGTTGATTTGCGTGACAATATCACAGCACAGGTCTACATTGATGGATTAAGCACCTTTCCACTGTTGCAATCGCCATCGCCGAATTGCTCTTCATCTGTCAACACGATCGAGCACCTGTTCGTAATGCACGGTCTGTGACGGAGTAGTTACACGCCAACAACATCCCTGTAATGGACTGGCCTGCACAGAGTCCTGACCTGAATCCTATAGAACCTTTGGGATATTTTGATGTTTTGGAACGGCGACTTCATGCCAGGACTCACCGACCGACACCGGTGTCTTTCCTCAGTGCAGCACTCCGTGAAAAATGGGCTGTCAATCCCCAAGAAACCTTCGAGCACCTGATTGAACGTATTCCTGCGAGAGTGGAAGCTGTCATCAAGGCTAAGGGTGGGCCAACACCATATTGAATTCCAGCATTACCGATGGCACGCGCCACGGACATGTAAGTCATTTTCAGCCAAGTGTCCGGATACTTTTGATCACATAGTTTATCTCGACACTGATACCGCCCTATGGATGAGAATACTGGACCCTTTAGAAAACTCATAAAAAGAGAATAGGAGCACGTGTAATGAACTTTTATCCATTAAAGTACATATAGCCACTTTTCTAAAAAGAGTTGAGATTCTGTCTGAATTGACTACTTAAAATATAGCCGACAGAATAAAACGATGTAGATCGAGAGGGATAGAGGCGTATGTCAGATGCAAGATAACTAAAACAATATAATCCAAAAGAAATTTGTTCAAGCGAACCTTTCGTTGGGCTTTCTAATCATGAAGGAAACGGGACGGACCGAAATACCAACACCTTATGTAAATGATGAAATTTTAAAGTTACCGTATCCTTGGACACCTCAGATTTCACCTTCCAGTTTTATTGGCACATTTGCATCGCATTGTAATATATAACTTCAACGGCAAAGTGTCCTTTTGATTTAATTCATTGGTTATAAAAATATCGTGAAAAAATAATCGTTCAGAAGCGTCTTGAGAGCGTCAGATTACCATGTGAGTAACACGTTTTGCTCCTGTGAATACTCGCGTCGTGATCACAGCGCGACAGGCAGGTGGAAGGACGCTGCGCAGCAGCCGGAAGACCACTCCATTGACGAAATTAAACGACCGTGAAAATAATGTGGTGGGTGCACGGGATATGCGAACATCGGCGAACATTCGAATAAACACTCTTCCCCTTTATGAATTTGTGAAGTACGTAATGCGACAGACAAATTTGGTTCAGTCGGTACGAGCGCAGTGAGTCAGCAAATGGTCTCGAACTCAGGTGTTCGATAATTGTCGCTCATCCACGAATAAAGAGCTGACAATTACGTTCAAGTTTTTGAGTTACTGTGTTAAAAAATTCGTCAAAAATTTATGGTGACGTCATCGCGATGTGTGTGACGCACTGACCGCTATTATACACATGAAACAGTGCACTAGATATAACTTACAAAAAGTAGCTACAAAATTCAAAACGAAAAACGAAATTCTTCGGAAACTTGTTTGTAACTTATGAGGTGACAAAAGTCGCGGTAGCATCGGTCTAAAAGCGAATTTCATTGCCGGAGCTGTCATTTGTACACAGGTGATTCATGTGAAAAGGTGCCCGGCGTGGTTTGGAGACGCACGACGGCCATTAACAGACTTTTGACACTGATGATGATGATATCCACATAGACTGATTATGCATTTCAGCGTTCAGTCTGGAGCATAGTCCCCCTTATAAAATTCCTCCATGATCCCCTACTCAGTGCTAACATTGGTGCCTCTTCTCATGTTAAACCTATTACTTCAAAATCATTCTTAACCGAATCCAGGTACCTTCTCCTTGGTCTGCCCCTACTCCTCCTACCCTCTACTGCTGAACCCATGAGTCTCTTGGGTAACCTTGCTTCTCCCATGCGTGTAACATGACCCCACCATTTAAGCTTTTTTTTTTTGTTTTAGGGCGCAAAACTGCTATAGTCATTAGCGCCCGGTCCGTGACTTAGGAAACAGTAAAAAACCGAAAATGGAAACCAGCAGCAATGGGAACGAAACTCAAAAAAATGGAGAAACTAAAAGCAGAAGGAAGGCTTAAAAATCCACTACAGAAAGGGGTTGGTTGTCCCCAAAAAACCCTTCAAATGACTGACGTCATTTCACTGGCTCTAATAAACTCGAGAACGCGATCGGCCGAGCGCGTGTCATCTGCTAAAATTGACGATATATCAGGCGACAGCTGTATACGGGCGCGTAACGGAGTAAAATAGGGGCACTCAATTAAAAGGTGTCTTACCGTCCACAGCTGAGAACAGTGGGGACAGAGTGGGGGAGGATCGCCGCTTAAAAGATGTCGATGGCTAAAACGGCAGTGCCCTATCCGCAGTCGAATTACAATTACCTCCTCCCGACGACGCGTTCGGGAGGAAGAGGTCCAAGCACAAGGAAGAGCTTTCACGTCCCGCAGTTTATTATTGGGAAGTGTCGACCAATGTGCGTGCCATAAAAGAGTAACACGACGACATAGAACACTCCGTAGATCGGCGAAGGGAATCGATTGAATAGCTGGCCGAAGAAGAGATACTTCAGCCTTGGCCGCCATATCGGCCGCCTCATTTCCACATATACCAACGTGTCCCGGGAGCCAGAGGAACGCCACCGAGACGCCCCCCAGGTGGAGCAAGCGCAGATAGTCCTGAATCTGGTGGACCAGAGGGTGGACAAGGTACAGAGCTTGGAGACTGAGGAGAGAGCTGAGAGAATCTGAACACACAACATACTATATCCGCTGATGGCGGCGGATTTAGTGGACAGCCTGGAGAACAGCGTAAAGCTCCGCAGTATAAACCGAACACTAGTCGGGAATCCGAAATCGTTTTGGGGTGTCGCCAACAATATAGGCACTCCCTACACCTAACGATGTTTTCGAGCCATCAGTGTAAATAAACGTGGCTTCCTTCATTTGTGCACATAGAGCAGCAAATGCAGGACGATACACAAGTGTAGGGGGTACCATCCTTGGGAAATTGACAAAGGTCACGGAGCAGGCAGATCCGGGGACGGAGCCAAGGCGGCGCTGTATCCCAAGTTGTCAAGAAGGTTTTAGGAAAGCGGAAGGAAAGAGAATGGAGCAGTTGACGGAAGCGGACTCCCGGTGGAAGTAGGGAGGAGGGGCGGCCTGCATGCCCTACATCAAAGAAGGCGTCGAAAAAAATGTCATGGGCTGGATTACCAGGAATGGAAGACAGATGGCTAGCAGAACGACTCAGGACTGCTCGCCGATGGGACAGCGGAGGTTCAGCAGTCTCAGCATAAAGGCTTTCCAGAGAGCTGGTGTAAAAAGCTCCAGACACTAGACGTAATCCACGGTGGAGAATGGAGTCGAGACGCCAAAGAATAGACGGCCCAGCAGAGGAGTAGACAGTGCGCTCGAAATTGGACTATGGAAGCATAAAGGCGCGATAGAGGCGGAGAAGGACCACTCGTTCCGCTCCCCAGGAGGTACCATTCAGGACACGGAGGGTATTGAGGGATCGCAGACAGCGAGCCGAAAGATAGAAAACGAGGGAGTACCAGCACAGTTTTCTGTCAAACGTAAGACCCAAGAATTTAGCGACGTCCGAAAACGGAAGATCGACAGGTCCTAGATGTAAGGAAGGTGGAATAAACTCCGTACGACGCCAAAAATTAACACAAACGGTCTTACTGGGAGAAAAGCGGAAGCCTGTTTCGATGCTCACAGAGTGGAGGCGATCGAGCCATCCTTGAAGACGTCGTTCAAGCTGTTGAGAGCTGTAGTAGACCGCAAAATCGTCCACAAAGAGGGAGCCCGAGACATCAGTAAGGAGACAATTCATAACTGGATTTATGGCAATGGCAAACAGTACAACACTTAGCACGGAGCCCTGGGGTACCCCGTTTTCTTGGGAGAAAGTACTGGAGAGTGTAGTGTTCACCCGCACTTTAAATGTGCGCTCCGCCATAAATTCGCGAAGAAAAAGGGGCAGCCGGCCTCGAAAGCCCCAATAGAACAGTGTGCGGAGGATGCCTGTCCTCCAACAGGTATCGTATGCTCTCTCCAGATCAAAAAATATTGCTACCGTTTGGCGTTTCCGGAGAAAATTGTTCATGATGTAAGTGGAGAGAGCAACAAGATGGTCAACCGCAGAACGATGCTTTCGGAATCCGCATTGGACTGGTCTTAAAAGACTGCGGGATTCCAGCAACCAAGCTAAACGTTAATTCACCATACGCTCCAAAACCTTACAGACACTACTCGTGAGAGAAATGGGGCGATAGCTAGAGGGGAGATGTTTGTCCTTTCCAGGTTTCGGAACAGGCACGGCGATAGCTTCCCGCCATCGTCTGGGAAAAGTACTGTCGGTCCAAATTCGATTATAAATGCGAAGGAGGTAACGGAGACTGTGGTATGATAAATGCAGCAACGTTTGGATGTGGATACCATCCGGTCCTGGGGCGGAGGAGCGAGAAGAATAGAGTGCAGAAAACAGTATTATAGCTTTCGCGATTTTGAGAGAAGAAAGCAAGAGGTTGCACTTCCGCTGCACGTTTCTTCGGGAGACAAAAATGTGGGGACCCCAGTGTTGAGGCAGACTAGATCCGCTTGGTGGAAGACGTCTATCAATAGTGAGCCACGTGGACAAGGATGCGGAGATCCCCAAAGCGGGTGGTGGGCATTGAAGTCCCCAACCAGCAAATACGGGGGTGGAAGCTGATCAAGAAGAAGGAGATCAGCTCGTGCCATTGGTGTTTTTTTTTTTGTGGTTTTAGGGCGCACAACTTCAATGGTCATTAGCGCCCTGACTACTCTAAGATTGCACCGCGAGGCACAAGTTGACAACAACAACTAAAAGGGAAAACACGATAAAAGACAGACTGACAGGCATAGGATTAAAAAACAGCGTCATCAAATGTCCTTAGCGAGGTTTGTCAAATTGATAAAACGAAGAACACGAGCAGCTGCTCGTGTATCATCCGCTAAAATGGCAGCGAAAGTACTTGGCAGGTTAAGATCTAGGCGCAGTGTGTTAAAATCTGGACAGGACATTAAAATGTGTCTAACCGTCAGCAAGTGCCCACATGGGCAGAACGGCGCCGGCGCAGCCGTCAGCAGATGGCGATGGCTGAACCGGCAGTGTCCAATTCTTAACCGGGCCAAAACTACCTCCTCCCGCCGAGAAGGGCGTGAGGAGAACGTGAGGAGGACGTCCAAGCCACGGGAAGAGGTTTTAAGGCCCGAAGCTTGTTGTCTGTAAGTGCAGCCCAATCGGCATGCCACACCGATAAAATGCGCCGACAAATGACCCTGCTAAAATCGGACGAAGGGACACAACAAGAAGCTGTCCGAGGCTGGAGGACCGCAGCCTTGGCCGCGGCATCTGCAGCTTCGTTCCCAGGGATACCGACATGGCCAGGAACCCACATAAAGCTAACCGGAGAACCGAAGTCCACCAGCTGCTGAAGAAAGCGGTGTACGAAAGGGTGAACCGGGTACGGATCACTGAGGCTCTGGATGGCGCTCAGGGAATCTGAGCAGATGACATAAGCAGAATGTCGGTGGCGGCAGATGTAAAGAACAGCCTGGTAGAGGGCAAAGAGCTCAGCTGTGAAGACCGAACAATGGCCATGGAGCCGGTATTTGAAACTTTGTGCCTCGACAATAAAGGAACATCCGACCCCGTCATTGGTCTTAGAGCCATCTGTATAGATGAAGGTCATATTAATGAACTTCGAACGAAGTTCCAAAAAACGGGAGTGGTAGACCGAACCGGGGGCGACCTCTTTCGGGAGCGAGCAGAGGTCAAGGTGGACGCGAACCTGTGCCTGGAGCCAAGGTGGCGTGTGGCTCTTGCCCACTCGAAAGGTTGCAGGGAGTGAAAAATTAAGGTGTTGAAGGAGGCGACGAAAGCGAACTCCAGGGGGTAGGAGGGCAGAGACATACAACCCATATTGACGGTCAAGAGAGTCGTCAAAGAAGGAACGATAAGACGGATGGTCGGGCATTGACAGTAGCCGACAGGCATACCGACAAAGGAGTATATCGCGCCGGTAGGTGAGTGGCAATTCGCCAGCGTCAGCATGAAGACTCTCTACGGGACTAGTATAAAATGCTCCGATCGCAAGTCGTAAACCCCGATGTTGTATGGAGTTGAGGCGGCGTAAGATGGACGGCCGTGCAGAGGAGTATACGAAGCTCCCATAATCCAGCTTGGAGCGGACGATCGACCGATATAGACGAAGTAGGACGGTTCGATCCGCTCCCCACGACATACCACTGAGAACACGGAGGACATTTAAAGAACGGGTACAACGGGCGGCCAAATATGACACATGTGGAGACCAGCTAAGTTTCCTGTCAAATGTAAGGCCTAAAAATTTTGTTGTCTCCACGACTGGGAGAGCAACGGGACCGAGTCGTAAGGACGGTGGGAGAAACACTTTGTAGCGCCAGAAGTTAATACAGACCGTCTTCTCGGCAGAAAAACGGAAGCCATTGGCGACACTCCAGGAGTAAAGGCGGTCAAGAGAACGCTGAAGACAGCGCTCCAGGACACGTGGACACTGCGCGCTGCAATAGATGGTAAAATCGTCCACGAAAAGGGAGCCTGATACATCAGCTGGGAGGCAATCCATTATTGGATTGATCGCGATGGCGAAGAGAGCGACGCTCAAAACAGAGCCCTGTGGCACCCCATTCTCCTGGCGAAAGGTGTCTGACAGGACAGAACCCACACGTACCCTGAACTGTCGATCCATTAAAAAGGAACGAATAAATAGAGGGAGGCGTCCGCGAAGGCCCCATGTATGCATGGTGCGGAGAATGCCCGCCCTCCAACAGGTGTCATAAGCCTTCTCCAAATCAAAGAACACAGCCGCGGTCGGGCGCTTCCGCAAGAAGTTATTCATAATGAAGGTCGACAAGGTAACCAGATGGTCAACAGCAGAGCGGCGCCTACGAAATCCACATTGTACATTGGTAAGTAGGCGTCGAGACTCGAGCAGCCAAACCAATCGAGAGTTAACCATTCGCTCCACCACTTTACAGACACAGTTGGTAAGCGAGATGGGTCGATAACTGGAAGGCAAGTGCTTGTCCTTCCCCGGTTTAGGAATCGCGACAACAATAGACTCGCGCCAGCATGCGGGAACATGTCCCTCAGTCCAGATGCGATTGTAAGTACGAAGAAGAAAACCTTTACCCGCAGGAGAAATGTTCTTCAGCATCTGAATATGAATAGAATCAGGCCCTGGAGCGGAGGACAGTGACCGGGCAAGTGCATTTTCGAGTTCCCGCATGGTGAAAGGGGCATTCTAACTTTCACGATTCGAGGAGCGGAAGTTAGGTGGCCTAGCCTCCTCTGCCTGTTTGCGGGGGAGGAAGGCAGGGTGGTAATGAGCGGAGCTCGAAACCTCTGCGAAAAAGCGGCCGAAGGCATTGGAGACAGCCTCAGGGGCCACAAGGACGTCATTCGCGACCTTCAAGCCAGAAACTGGTGAGTGGACCTTAGTGCCAGATAGCCGGCGCAGGCTACCCCAGACAACAGAAGAAGGAGTAGTAAAACTGTTGAAGGTGCTTGTGAAAGCAGCCCAGCTGGCTTTCTTGCTTTCTTTAATAATACGACGGCACTGCGCACGTAATCGTTTATAAGTGATACAATTTGCCACTGTAGGGTGGCGTTTAAAGGTGCATAAAGCACGTCGACGAGCACGTAAAGCGTCTCTACATGCTGCGGTCCACCAGGGGACCGGTACGCGACGTGGAGAAGAAGTACGGTGAGGGATGGAATATTCAGCAGCAGCGAGAACGACTTCCGTGAGGTGTGCGACCTGACTATCGCAGCTTGTGAAGGTTTGATCCTGAAAGGTCGCCCTGGAAGAGAAGAGCCCCCAGTCTGCTTTGGAGATGTTCCAACTAGTTGAGCACGGAGAGGGGGTATGATGCAGGAGATGGGTAACACACGGGAAGTGGTCGCTCCAATATGTATCAGAAAGTGCATACCACTCAAACCGGCGTTGGGGAGTACATATAGAGAGGTCTAAATGGGAATAGGTGTGAGATGTGTCCGAAAGAAAAGTAGGGGCGCCAGTATTGAGGCAGACAAGATTGAGCTGGTTGAAAAGGTCTGCTAACAGGGAGCCCCTCGGGCAGGATGCTGGAGAGCCCCAAAGGGGATGGTGGGCATTGAAGTCTCCAGTTAACAAAAATGGTGCAGGTAGCTGAGAAATAAGTTGCATCATGTCTGCCCTGCTAACGGCAGATGACGATGGAGTGTAAACGGTACAAAGGGAAAACGTAAAAGTGGGGAGAGTAATGCGGATGGCAACTGCCTGCAGGCCGGTGTGCAACGTGATGGGATCGTAGTAAATATCATCCCAGACCAGCAACATAACCCCTCCATGAGCTGGGATACCTACCGCAGGGGGTAGGTCAAAACGCACAGAGGTGTAGTGTGCCAAGGCAATTTGATCGCATGGGCGTAGCTTCGTTTCCTGGAGGGCTACAACGAGCGGACGGTGCAAGCGGAGCAGCAACTTCAAGTCCTCTCGGTTGGAGCGAATGCTGCGAATATTCCAGTGAATAAGTGCCATCGTAAGAAAAGGAAGATGAAAGAAGGGGTCACCTCGAAGGCCGCTGAGGGCCTGGCTTCGAGCGAGCACTGCCGCCGCTATCAATAGGCGGACAGTCATCGTCCACTGGGTCTATAGGTTCATCGGCCATCTCGGGAGGATGGCCGGGAGGGGAAGCTTCCTCCGTCGGTGAACGGCCAGATGTACGGTTACCAGCGGTGCGGCCAGACGAAACGGATGACGGCCTGGGGCGGCAACCGCTGGGTGGCGCAGGAGAAGAAATGCGCCGTGGCGGAGAAGGAGAACTGTGCTTCAAATGAGCCTTTTTGGAAGGACGTTTGGTGGAAGTACCGGTCGAAGGCTGGGAGGTCGAGGTACGTAGGAAGTCTGCACGGGATGGTTCCTTCTTAAAGGAACGTGCATCTCACTTCGGGGTCTTCGTCTTAGCAGAAGCTGATGAAGGGGCTGGTGTCTGTAGGGTGATGGGAGGAAGAGGAGACGTCGACCGCGCAATCTTAGCACTGGCCGAACGGACGACCGTGGTGCTGAAGGTCAGATTGCATGTCTGGGTTGCTACCTCCCTGGTAGTCCGAGGAGAGGCGAGGACAGTACTGTATTTCCCCGCTGGGAGCAGCGTGGGCTTCCTACTAGCCAATAGCTTGCGAGCAGCTGAGGTGGACACTTTCTCTTTGACCCGAATTTCTTGGATACAGCGTTCTTCCTTATAGACAGGACAGTCGCGGGAGGATGCGGCATGGTCACCCTGACCGTCCACCTCCGTCTCCTCGTTGTGTGAACTGTCACCCTCATGGGCATCCCTGCCACAAGTGACACATTTAGCCGCATTGGAACAAGACTGTCGAGTGTGATTGAAACGCTGACACTGGTAGCAGCGCGTAGGTGTCGGAACATAGGGGCGAACAGAAATAACCTCTTAGCCCGCTTTGATGCGTGATGGCAGCGTAACACTATCAAAGGTCAAGAAAAGTGTCCGGGTCGGTACAAGGTCATTGTTGACCTTTTTCATGACCCTATGGACAGACGTCACGCCCTGCTCAGCGAGGAATGATTGAAGCTCCTCGTCAGTCAATCCGTCGAGGGAGGTAGTATAGACTACACCACGAGACGAATTCAAAGTTCGGTGTGCCTCCACCCGGACAGGGAACGTGTACAGGAGTGTGGCCCGAAGCAGTTTTTGTGCCTGAAAGGCACTCTCAGTTTCTAGTAATAAGGTACCGTTACGCAACCTGGTACAAGATTTGACAGATCCGGCTATGGCATCTACACCCTTCTGGATAACGAAAGGGTTGACAGAGGAAAAATCCTTTCCGTCCTCAGATCGAGAAACGACGAGGAACTGTGGGGCAGGCGGTAGTACTTTGGCTGGTCACGTTTCCGTTTTTGGGTCGAAGTCGAAAGAGATGGGGGATTCCTCCGCAATGGATTCTACTCCATGATTGCCAGCGTCTCCGATGGCGCGCTCCTTCCTTGTGGGGACCCTCTCAGAGGGCACTCCCGCCTTAGGTGAATGTTTACACCTCAGGTCACACCTCCCGAGAAACAGATGGAGGGACCAATCGACATGGTCAGAAGGTATCAGCTCGGGTAATCACCCCTCCCCGGGCCTGGCCTTTACCAGGGGGTACGCGCGTGCCTTACATGTCTACCCGGGGCGGGGAATTACGCGTTACCCCGTCACCGGCTACGCGTGCGAACGCGCGGGTCGGCCTTCAAGCACGCACAGGGAGGAAGGAAGAAGAGGAAAAAGGAGAGAGAGAGGGAGAAAGAGGACAGACTGTCTCAAACGCCGAGGCGGAGACCAGAGAAGTCAAGGAGGAGAAGTCAAGGAGGAGAAGTCAAGGAGGAGAAGTCAAGGAGGAGAAGTCAAGGAGGAGAAGTCAAGGAGGAGAAGTCAAGGAGGAGAAGTCAAGGAGGAGAAGTCAAGGAGGAGAAGTCAAGGAGGAGAAGTCAAGGAGGAGAAGTCAAGGAGGAGAAGTCAAGGAGGAGAAGTCAAGGAGGAGAAGTCAAGGAGGAGAAGTCAAGGAGGAGAAGTCAAGGAGGAGAAGTCAAGGAGGAGAAGTCAAGGAGGAGAAGTCAAGGAGGAGAAGTCAAGGAGGAGAAGTCAAGGAGGAGAAGTCAAGGAGGAGAAGTCAAGGAGGAGAAGTCAAGGAGGAGAAGTCAAGGAGGAGAAGTCAAGGAGGAGAAGTCAAGGAGGAGAAGTCAAGGAGGAGAAGTCAAGGAGGAGAAGTCAAGGAGGAGAAGTCAAGGAGGAGAAGTCAAGGAAGACAGTGAGGTGGAGAAGAGCAAAGAAAGGAACCAACAAAAGGAAGGAAGAAACGAAAAGTGAAAATCCAAAAAGACCACAATTATAGGTCGTGGAACCGTCCGTCTCCGGACGCAGGCGCTAACTACCCCCGTGAGGGGGATGGACTCCTTTTAGTCGCCTCGTACGACAGGCAGGAATACCTCGGGCCTATTCTAACCCCCGGACCTGCAGGGGGGGCCATTGGTGTGGACGATGGAATGTATACCGTACAAAGAGAGAACGTGTATCCAGAAAGACAAAAGACGGACGGCGACAGCTTGGAAGGAACTGTTTAAGGGGATTGGCTGATAATGGAGAGTATCATGGAGCAGAATCATGAGTCCTCCATGGGCTGGAGTGCCTTCAACAGAGGGGAGGTCATATTGGACGGACAAATTGAGGGAGAACAAAGCGGTCATGGGGACGCAGCTTTGTTTCCTGAAGACAGAAGATGACCGGCAGGTAGGATCGTAAGAGGATCGACAATTCACCCCGATTGGCTCGAATGCCGCGGATATTCCAGTGGATAATGGACATAGGGTGAACAGAAAATGGAGGAACGTGACCAAGGGTGCTGTCAACTCAACGACTGCTCAGAGCTTGCGACTGACAGCATGGAATGGCATTCAGCCGAAGGCAGAAGATCCTGATCCATAGGTTGGTCAGGAGCAGCTCCTGCCACCAGCGATCGGTCGGTTGACCGGCCACCAGCAGTGCGCCTCGGCGACACAGAAGACGGCCGAGGGCGATTTCCGCCAGATGGTGCTGTAGATGGGACACGCCTTGGCGGAGAAGGAGAGGAACTGTGTTTCTTCGTAGCCTTCTTGGAAGTATGATGTTTAGATGAAGGAGGAACCGATGGTTGTGAAGTTGCGGTACGTAAAAAATCTTCACGAGTATGCTCTTTTTTCGAAGACTTGGCGTCTGACTCTTGGGCTCGAGATTTAGCCGAACCTGACGAAGGGTGAGCCATTGAGTGGGCAGGCGAAAGTGGTGAGGTTGAACGGGCGATCTTTGCGCTGGCCGATCTGACGACCGTGGCACTAAAGATGAGGTCGCAAGTCCGCGTGGCCGCCTCCTTTGTTGGCCGAGGAGAAGCAAGGACAGTGCTGTATTTTCCTGTCTGAGACACGGTGGGCTGTCGACTGGCGAATAATTTTCGAGCAGCAAAGGTCGACACCTTTTCCTTCACTCTGATTTCCTGGATGAGCTTTTCGTCCTTAAAAACGGGGCAATCTCGAGAGGAAGCAGCGTGGTCACCCATACAGTTGATGCAGCGAGGGGATGGGGGTGGACAAGCACCCTCATGGGCTTCCTTGCCACACGTAACACATTTGGCCAGATTGGAACAGGACTGGCTGGTGTGATTGAACCGCTGACATCGATAGCAACGCGTAGGGTTTGGGACATAAGGGCGAACGGAAATTATCTCATAGCCTGCTTTGATTTTCGATGGGAGTTGAACTTTGTCAAATGTCAAGAAGACAGTGCGGGTTGGAATGATGTTCGAGTCAACCCTTTTCATAACCCGATGAACAGCCGTGACGCCCTGGTCAGACAGGAAGTGCTGAATTTCTTTGTCAGACAATCCATCGAGGGAGCGTGTATAAACGACCCCACGCGAGGAATTTAAGGTACGGTGCGGTTCCACCCGGACAGGGAAGGTGTGGAGCAGAGAAGTACGCAGCAATTTTTGAGCCTGGAGGGCACTGACCCTTTCTAACAACAAGGTGCCATTTCGTAATCTGGAACAAGACTTTACAGGACCTGCAATTGCGTCGACACCTTTCTGAATAATGAAAGGGTTGACCGTGGAGAAGTCGTGACCTTCGTCAGACCGAGAAACAACAAGGAACTGTGGCAACGATGGAAGAACTGTCTGTGGCTGAGACTCAGTGAACTTACGTTTGTGAGCAGACATAGTGGAAGGTGAGGAACCATTGCGGAAGAATCCCCCATGATTACCGGCGTCTTCGATGGCGCGCTCCTCCCTTGTGGGGGCCCTCACCGAGGGCACACCCGCCTTAGGTGATTGTTCACACCTCAGGTCACACCTCCCGACAAACGGACGGAGGGACCAATCGGCACTTTCGGAAGGTATCAGCTCGGGTAATCACCCCTCCCTGGGCCTGGCCGTTACCAGGGAGTACGTACGTGTCCTACCTGTCTACCCGGGGCGGGGAATTACGCGTTACCCCGTCACCGGCTACACATGGAAGTGCGTGGGTCGGCCTTCAGACAAGCACAGGGAGGAAAAAAGAGAAAAGGAAAGGAAAGAAGAGGGGGTCTCAAACGCCGCAGCGGAGAAAAGGGCAAGGAGAAGAGGGAAGGAAAAGAGAACAGAAGAAGGACGAGGACTTGGACGCTCGAAACTGTTCCAAATTCCTTGCTTTCTACACGTGCGTCTCCGGACGTAGGCACAAACCATACTCCCAGAGGGGGAGAAAGGGAAGGAAAGAGCCAGTGGTAAGGGGGGGGGCGAAGATGGGGGACGGGGAGGGATGCGGAAAGGGAAGGGAAGGTATGCAGCCCGGAAAGGATGGAGGGCCACATTAGCTCGGGGTCCCGTGCTCGCTACACACGTGTCCACGAAAGAGTTGTGGACCCCCTGGGGGAGTTTGAAGGTACTGGCAGGTGAAGTGGAGAAAGTCTGTTGACAAGTGCTGTGAGTACTTCTTCCACTATAGTTAAATTCTTTTATCCTGGCAGTTCACGCATGCCCGCCCAGTCGCGAGAGATTGTGAGATTGCTGCGTTGCCAGTTGTACATGCCAAGAGCAGCAGTGCCATAGTATAGTTCGCAAACTTAGATTTAGGGGGGAGTGCACAGTTTATGAAATAAAGCCACCATGGCCGCATTAACCCTTTCGCTGCTACAGATACGTGCTCCCCACAAACACATGCTGTTTGGACTGCTTTGTCACACATTATCATTCGATTTCACAAAAACTATTTGGCACAAAAAAATTGATTTTTACACATCATCTTGACCGATACCTTCCCCCCCATAAATGACAATTTTGTTTCGATGTTCAACGCAGTTATTGTGCAGCATTAGATGTAGTAAACCATTGCAAACTCTTCAGAACGTCGTGCAGAGGTGAAAGTGCGTAGCGTATACTTTCCGTATGGTCGATTTTAGTTCCCACTAGAAATTTCAAAAAATTCACTTCATGAATTTTATTCGTTTAAATGTGACACTTCGATATTGTTTTTAAATAAAGAAAATATTGAGCACCGAATGAGGCTTGAACTCAGAACCCTTCACTTAGCAGCCATTCACTTTAACCATTACACTGACGCAGCTCGTCATTTAACAGACTCCCACGGGACTTTAAAATGTCACGCAAAATACTGACATCAATGTTGGTATGACTATGAATTACTCACGTTTCGTCGAAGTACAATAGGAAATAAAGAACAGCGGTAATTGTTTATTGCGAAAAAGCGGTTAGTGAGAATGATAGAAACACCTTTCCTTGCTATCGCCTGAATTAGTAGGCTTATTGTGTGTTTGGAAAAAGCATTCTTTATACCAATTCCTTCATATTCTATTAATTAATTAAACCAAACTTTCTATAAAACGAAGTCTGCTTTGTTCAATTACTTTATTGTGAGTGAACGTTTCTAAAACTGAAGACACTCGTCCGTGCTCTGCACTGCAGACGAGCTCTGGCAACGTCGTTCTCTGTTCATTGGCTGACTAGGTTCGTTCTGCGCATCTGACGTCACAAAACGCAAACTCGGTCGCCGTCGTAAATGACACGCACTTTAGTCTACTGATGTATCCTGTGGAGATTCGGAAGGAGAATGCTAAGGATGCGAAAGATTCTCCTGTTGCCAAGAACCTGAAAAGAAGAGAACCCATTAAGCTACTATTTTGAATAGACTTGGGTACCATGTGATACTAGTGAAATGTTCAAGAACAGACGGAACATTTTTGGGAGTTACGTGGAGAAATAAAAAAAATAAAGCTTGGAAAAGGACCAGTTTTTTGCTAATGTGGTGTTGGGGGGTAATAATTTAAGCCTGTGGTTGATAATTTTGTTAAGATGACCATGCACATGTGTAATGAAATGCATAACAGTGTTTGCTGAAATAATTTCATTCATACCAATTCAGTCGGTTTTGTGGTGCATCATAAAAATTAGCTTAGGTCATATGAACGAAGGTAAATGTTGTGATGCTCCTTGTAGATTCATCTGTCTCATGTATGATATAGATGACGTGTGATATAGATGACATGTGTGATAAGTGAAAGAATTGTTTTCCATATTCCCTGGATTACGGTTTATGACCGAATCTAATGAATTTACGTAAACGTAAATATTATAGGACACATTCTCATGCACTTCCTTACAACTTTTGTTGATACATTTAACGAGCTATAACAAGAGAGACGTTGTTCCAGATATGTCTGCAATATTTTGCTCTCAGTTGAATGAAATGATTGGAATCAGTCCCAGTGATGTAAACGGTATTGTGTAAGACAATACGAAAGTAATACAAGCTGCATCAAAAGTTTCAGATGAACAAACAATTGTTCTGATCCCAGCGCCGCAAATGTACATAAGATAATAAAAGTACACGCACCTTAGTGCAGCTGAAAAACTCGCAGTGATGCGGACAGGTTTCTTGACCCGGTTGCACGATTTTCTCTCTATGTAACTTTTTATAAGTTCCAAAACATGAGCAAACTGGCTGACAATCTGAAATAATGTCTGAATTTCGTATCGTCATTTAAAAGGTGCCTATTAATCAAAATGTTGTAACAGCCTTCATCGCCACGTGTCGCTAAGAGACAATGAACCTTTTTCGTTTTGTTGTGGAGCCACAACAACGTAACTGTGTCATCGTTTTCTTCTTGCTGTAAAATATCTAAGTACTTTAAAGTGAAATCGAATGTGGCTCTATTTCTCTCCATCATGTCAATGACAGACAGCAGCTTGGGAAACACGCGCCGCTACTAACAAGTGAAGGTCAAATACAGCTGAGCGACAGATGGCATTCCCTTCCGTACTTATCGCATGATGTACTGTGAAGCGACAACGCGATACTCACGGGGAAGTAATACTCAAAAACCCAGTGTCGCTATGATTTACCTAGTACATCATATAAAAAATATAATTGATGGCAAGGCGATATTAAACTAATTTGAACGTTTTTTCGCTCTGTTGAAACACTTAAATTTTTTACATTTGCTGGTTTTGTTAGGATGTCCATTTCTACTTGGGTATCCTCGTCCAGATTCAGAAGAAAATACTAGAGGTGAGTATATTTTCTTCTCATTCTTGGGAAGAGGATGAATTATTGAAGGCAACACGTCTTTACTTTTAAGAAACACACATTTCGTTGCATTTTAAATGAAATTGTCAAGAGCATATGGAGAAATATATGACATAAAATGGTTTCATTAGGTCCAAATGTGTCAGCGAAACAAAACAAACGCATTCTCTATCGTGTGATGACCACATGATTCACGTTGCGCGTCGACAGAACTGGCGGCTAGTCGCGACGCTCCCGGAGATATACGAGCCCAAATCTCGGAAACGGAGATCGATATCATTCTGATCTCAACTTTAAAAATAATTTCGATATGTTAGGTCATACATCGTTGCCGATGAAAAGAAGCTAACGTGAACCATACACAAAGTAGCCAGCAACCACATTTTTCACCGTACACAATCCAAATTTTATGCAGTAGGTTACTTGTAAATCAAGTATCGGAATAACTGAAGAATATCTAAAAAATGGACACCTCAATATCAAACTGTGATGTGAAACTGTAAGATACGCAAACATCAATTTTTTGTGCCTTTTACTTTCCTCACAATCGATAGGGAAGTAATATACAGCGGAAAAAATACCTGAAGAGATACTTTTCAATTTTTTTAAAGTAAAAGGAGAATCTGTATCGGGAAACTAACACTGGGAGCCGATGTAACTTTGTTCCATTAACATACAGTATTTTTTACAGCAAGAAAATTGGTCGGCGGCGGCGGCGGATTCAAATATATAAGAAAAATAAGAATTCCAGAGCTTGGGAAACAGCGACGACTCCTGTCGTGTTGCGGCCGTGTCGCCGTCTGCCAGGGTGGGAAAAGAGGAGGGGGCAGCGTCGCTGTCGCAGCCAACTGTCATGTCTTGCACAACGTAGGTTAAAGCTACGACAGGCAGACGGGCGTCTTGGTATGCGTCGGCCACTCTGTGCTTTCAGGTATAAATCGGCATGCGGTATACAGAGTTTCCATCATCCTGCACAGAAGAGAGCAGTTTTGAACAGATTGGTATATAGATCAAAAACTGTTTCTGACGAGTACCACTTAAGGTCCGAGATTAACCATCTGAAGTACGTGTTCAGAAAGAATGGCTATGGTGCACGCAGTATAAAGACGGCGTTCTCCAAAGGAAGGAAACGTAAAAATGCTGCACTCTCTCAGTATGAAACACCGATTGCGGTTCTTCCTTTTTGTGGCGCTACTTCCAGCAAAATAGGAAGAGTCCTGCGTAGAAGGGGTATAAGACCGATTTTTCATCCTCCTAAGAAAATTAAGATGATGCGCCCTGTTAAGGACAATCTCGGTCTCAGGGTAACTGGAGTTTATAATTGCTTCCACTCTCACAGGGGATATTATATAGGTCAGACCATTCGTGCCCTTTCATACCGCTATGCAGAGCACCAACGCCATACTAAAAAATAGAGAACTGGAGGAATCGGCAATTGCTGAGCACAGCCTCATGAACAAACAGAATTTTTGTTTCATCGAACAATATTTTGTCCCATGCCTCCACGTACTGGGGTTCTGTTATTAAGGAGTCTGTTGAAATAAGAATGAGCAAAAAAACTTAAACCTTGGAAGGAACGTCTCTGCTTTGCATCAAGCGCACGTTTGCATGCACAGATGGTATCCGCTATCGCGCTTTACGTTACAGTGGAAGCGGTGGCGCCACCGACGCACACATAGACACCGTCTGCGACAGCAGTACGTAAGCGCCGACCAATCACAAGCCGTCCACGGGCTATACAAAAGGCTACCACAGCAGCATTGAAGACAGACTGTTGCTCCTGACGATGACGAGGGTGGTAATCGTCGAAAGCTTGAGATTTTATCCTGAATTGACGCGGCAAGAAAACCGAGAATGTTTAACTGATCAAGGTAGTTTATAAAACAAAGATCCGACTCGTGCTGATAACATATTAGATCTTCTGGTGACAAACACACTCGACCTATTTGAAACAATTAACGCAGAAAAGCGAATCAGCAATCATAAAGCGGTTACAGCATCAGTGATTTCAGCCGCAAACAGAAATATTAAAAAGGTGGTACGATTTTTCTGTTTAGCAAAAGTGACAAAAAGCAGATTTCAGAGTACATATGTTTTATCTCAAGTACAGATAGTGTTGAGGATCAGTGTACAAAGTTCAAAACCATCGTACAATATGCATTAGATGAGTATGTGCCAAGCAAGATCGTAAGAGATGGTTGTTGTACCACGGTGGCTCTTTTCGGAGTTAGAAAACTGCTGTGAAGTTCCCTTTGTCTGCAAGGCTTTGGCTATGTTTATGTTTGCTACGGAAGCAAACAAAAATTACACGAAGCGAAATGTAGTGTGAGGAGGGCTATGTGAGGGGCGTTCAAATGAATTCGAAAGTCAAGTACTATGTACTGACTTGGCAGAAACTTCTAAGAAATTTGTCTTATGTCAAAACGGTAGGTGGATCAAAATAAAATATATCGACACACTGTGAAACAGCTTTGGTACTGAAACAAAGGAGGACAGACTAAAGACCGAAATACTGAACGTCTTTTTCCATTGTGGTCACGGTGGAGGACCTACAGTACAGTCCTCTATTTTGTCTGTGCGACAACGTAGATATCGAAACAGATGACAGAGGGATAGAAAAACAATCCAACCGGTATCCCATCAGGTCCAGCGGCCTTTCCTCTTGTGAGCGATTTTGATTTTACACAGAACACGCGAAGGAACATGGCCCTTTCTTAAAGCGGTGTACAGTAGGTCTCTAGACGAGCGTAGCGTTTCGAACAGATGTGCAGAACTAATAGACCTGTATATCTAACGTCGATCAGCTGTAGAATTTGGAACACGTATTATGTTCGAGTATAACGACATTTGCGGCGACAAGTGAACGACCTTTGCGGCGACAAGTGAACGACCTTTGCGGAGGCAAGTGAACGACCTTTGCGGAGGCAAGTGAACGACCTTTGCGGAGGCAAGTGAACGACCTTTGCGGAGGCAAGTGAACGACCTTTGCGGAGGCAAGTGAACGACCTTTGCGGAGGCAAGTGAACGACCTTTGCGGAGGCAAGTGAACGACCTTTGCGGAGGCAAGTGAACGACCTTTGCGGAGGCAAGTGAACGACCTTTGCGGAGGCAAGTGAACGACCTTTGCGGAGGCAAGTGAACGACCTTTGCGGAGGCAAGTGAACGACCTTTGCGGAGGCAAGTGAACGACCTTTGCGGAGGCAAGTGAACGACCTTTGCGGAGGCAAGTGAACGACCTTTGCGGAGGCAAGTGAACGACCTTTGCGGAGGCAAGTGAACGACCTTTGCGGAGGCAAGTGAACGACCTTTGCGGAGGCAAGTGAACGACCTTTGCGGAGGCAAGTGAACGACCTTTGCGGAGGCAAGTGAACGACCTTTGCGGAGGCAAGTGAACGACCTTTGCGGAGGCAAGTGAACGACCTTTGCGGAGGCAAGTGAACGACCTTTGCGGAGGCAAGTGAACGACCTTTGCGGAGGCAAGTGAACGACCTTTGCGGAGGCAAGTGAACGACCTTTGCGGAGGCAAGTGAACGACCTTTGCGGAGGCAAGTGAACGACCTTTGCGGAGGCAAGTGAACGACCTTTGCGGAGGCAAGTGAACGACCTTTGCGGAGGCAAGTGAACGACCTTTGCGGAGGCAAGTGAACGACCTTTGCGGAGGCAAGTGAACGACCTTTGCGGAGGCAAGTGAACGACCTTTGCGGAGGCAAGTGAACGACCTTTGCGGAGGCAAGTGAACGACCTTTGCGGAGGCAAGTGAACGACCTTTGCGGAGGCAAGTGAACGACCTTTGCGGAGGCAAGTGAACGACCTTTGCGGAGGCAAGTGAACGACCTTTGCGGAGGCAAGTGAACGACCTTTGCGGAGGCAAGTGAACGACCTTTGCGGAGGCAAGTGAACGACCTTTGCGGAGACAAGTGAACGACCTTTGCGGAGGCAAGTGAACGACCTTTGCGGAGACAAGTGAACGACCTTTGCGGAGACAAGTGAACGACCTTTGCGGAGACAAGTGAACGACCTTTGCGGAGACAAGTGAACGACCTTTGCGGAGACAAGTGAACGACCTTTGCGGAGACAAGTAATGTACTCTGTAGGAATCAGGATGGGTGTAGAAGACGACGATCGTGTGAAACCCAGCTCACGTTATTCGCCCACGAGACTCAGAGGGCCATAGACAAGATTTCCCAGTTGGATGCCGTGTTTCTTGACTTCCCACAGTCGATTATTAAACAAGGTAAGAGCATATGGAGTATCAAACCAATTGTGTGATTGGATTGAAGAGTTTCTAGATAACAGTACGCAGCATGTTATTCTCAATGGAGAGAAGTCTTTCGAAGTAAGAGTGATTTCAGGTGTGCCGCAGGGTAGTGTCGTAGGACCGTTGCTATTCACTATATACATAAATGACCTTGTGAATGACAGCCTCCGTGAACTTCCGATTTTTGCGGATTATGCTGTGGTATATCGAGAGGTTGTAACAATGGAAAATTGTACTGAAATGCAGGAGGATCTGCAGCGAATTGACGCATGGTGCAGGGAATGGCAATTGAATCTCAATGTAGACGAGTGTAATGTGCTGCGAATACACATAAAGAAAGATCACATATCATTTAGCTACAATATAGCAGGTCAGCTACTGGAAGCAGTTCATTCCATGAATTGTCTGGGAGTAGGCATTAGAAGTGATTTAAAATTGAATGACCATATAAAATTAATCGTCGGTAAAGCAGATGCCGGACAGATTCATTCGAAGAATCCTAAAGAAATGCAATCCGAAAACGGAGGAAGTAGGTTAGAGTACACTTGATCGCCCACTGCTTGAATACTGCTCACCAATGTGGGATCCGTACCAGATCGAGTTGATAGAAGAGAGAGAAGAGTTACAACGGAGAGCAGCACGCTCCGTTAGAGCATCATTTAGTAATCGCGAAAGCGTTACGGAGATGACAGATGAACTCCAGTGGATGACTCTGCAAGAGAGACGGTCAGTAGCTCGGTATGGGCTTTTGTTGAAGTTTCGAGAACATACCTTCAAGAAGAATATTGCTCCCTCGTATGTATATCTCGCGAAGAGACCATGAGGATAAACTCAGAGATTAGAGCCCACACAAAGGCATACCGACCATCTTTCTTTCAACGAACAATACGAGACTGAAATAGAAGGGAGAACCGATAGAGGTACTCAACGTACCCTCCGCACACACCGTCAGGTGGCTTGCGTTGTATGGGTGTAGATACAGATGTAGAATGGGTTTCAACGGTTCCTACTGGCTCCACCTTGTATACCAGTGGAGAGGCTGTGGTCTCACTACACTCCAAAGGAGTCATATCACGTCCAGTGGGCTTGCAGCAGCATTGTATCCCCAGAGTAGGATTTGGATCACGGGGTCGCGGGTTCGATTCGCAGCTTGGTTGCGATTTTCTCTGCCTGGGGACTGGGTATTTGTGTTGTCCTCATCATTTCATCCTCTTCATCGTTATTCGTGACTGGCCAGGTTGCATTGTGTAAAAATTGGACTGTGTGAAAATTGGGACTTTGATGGGTGCTGATGACCGCGCAGTTAAGCCCCACAAACCAAAAAATGTTCAAATGTGTGTGAAATCTTATGGGACTTAACTGCTAAGGTCATCAATCCCTAAGCTTACACACTACTTAACCTAAATTATCCTAAGGACAAACACAAACACCCATGCCCGAGGGAGGAATCGAACCTCCGCCGGGACCAGCCGCACACCCACTAACCAAATATCATAGAGAAGGGTTGAAACGCCCAGTGTCGATCTGGTGGCAGCAGGGTCGAACGCTGTAAAAAATACAAACCCTCGTTTTAGACATCTAAGTGTGTGGGAATCAACGCCCCAAGGGAATGGGTGGTCTTACTGACACTGTTTACGCGACCCTATGAGGCCTTTCGTGTCGAATCTTAGCGGCGATATACCTGAAATGTTTCCCCGATCCACTGATAACAAAACCGCGTTATTTCCTCACTGGGTGCCGCTGTTCTGACCTCCATCGCAGAAGCGGCAGAAGATGCGGCGGAATGCGTGTAAGAGAGGGTGTGATGACCTTCCCATAGTATGACAGGTCCACAGTGGCGTTGACCAGAATTGCGGTGGAATTTTGAGCTTTAAGGTCACATTGGCACCTATCATTTCTGAACTGTGGCCTTTTTTTCGCATTTGTAGACGTGTTGCCTAGCCCAAAGGTGACGTCGAAGGGCGACACGCTTTTGCACTGTTACACAGGAACTATAGAATTTATTTGATTTATGAAAAACTAAATGAGCTATTATATTTTAAACCTCATGTTCAGGAAAAACTCAAATTTTATATTTCATGTCAATTTTTACCACAGATCTGGAAAATTCTAGAGTTTCATGCAGCTCTAAGTATGGTTGGCATGCTGCGCGAAATTCGTTGAAGAATCCCTCTTACTTATGAAGAAAAGTGTACCTCTAACAACAAATGCTGCCAACAGTAAGTGAAAAAATGATGACATTTCACATGTAAAAAAATTTTGTTGTGTTTAGCTTCCCCTGCTCTGAGTGTGAAGCCTGAATCCTCCCTGGTCATACTGACGAAGTCTTACTGTCCTGTGGTGCCTCTCGCGCTCTAAGTCGGCCCGTTTGACGTCCTGACCCCATTAATTTTGCTGCATAGTGTATATACGGTGATGTAAGATTATACGAGCTTGTGATTGTGCTCATTTGAATGCAAATTTTGTATGTGTGTACTTGTTTTCACCATACGAGAAATAAACATACGGATTCTGGGCTGTGAGGCCTTCGAAAAGGAACTTTTTGATCGCCTTATGTTTATCACACAAAATCGTTGTGAGCATTGAGCCAACCATCTCACTGTCGCACTAGGTTGAAGACATCCGTCTGGTATAACCGCACGTCATGCTACGTGATCAAGTCCGTAATTGCCAGCTGCACCTCCTCATGCGACATGACTCGTCGACCCTTCAAAGTCCTGTTTCAAAAACCAAAGGTGTAATAATCGGGCCAAGAGAGATCAGGACTATAGGGCGGGTGCTCTAGTGCATTCCACCTCAATTGGCGTAGATGAGGCTGGGCCTTTCAGATCGACCAATTTCTTGTGCCGAATCGTGACCAGTACGGAATCTGGTGTACCATTCCACAATCGTGGTTTTCGACAGACGTGCTGATTCGTACACATTCTTCATTCTCCGATGGATGTCCACTGGTGATATTCTCAAATGCATTGTCCTTCGGCATTGTCATGTTTCATGTTTCCGCATTTACCGCTCAAACGCTGGAAAGATACGAATGCCACACTAGTCCCTTACGTACATTCGGCGCTTATATATTCACATGGAAGTCGCTGGTCAGAGTACTACTAACACTGAAGCAGTACTCCCCAACTGAAACTTTTTATCGTCCCTGTTCATCAGAAGAATAAAGCTGACGTAAACATCCGTCATGAGATTCAAGCAGACGTGGAAGAATACATTAGATTTCGTTTCACGTGAAGTGGAAGCCAAGTTGTGAGCAGTACAGTCAAGTACGATTATAAGGATACGTTTTAAGGTGCGTTACACGAATATAGATTGAGCGATAATGTTCAGACGTAAAAAGAGACGGGCATAGGAACAACACAGCTTCGAATGTCATTTAATTTTTAAAAAGAATGAAATGATATTCAGTAAAACTCCAGCACGACCGCGCGCTTCTTAGGTGACCAGACGGAAAGCATAAAATGCTCTCGTTCTCACTTGACATAGTGTTATGTCCTAGCCAGTAATGCCAACCGAGCCCGCTGCCAAAAGGTTGGCAGCATCGAAGTCCGGACGCCGTCCGCATAAGCAGCGCCAGCGAGACAGCAAATCGCCGCAAGTCTGCGCGCGCCACCGCTGGCTTCTGGCTTCTTAAGCGCTGGAGTCGCGAGCGCTAGGACAGTTCTGTATTCGCCGCTCAGTTGTATACTCGCCACCGAATTGTGTACTTGCTAGTCAGTTGTGTGTTCATAGCAGCAGAGTTGTTGTTTGTCGTCAGCCGATGCTGACCTAGCCGCTCCGACTCGAACTAGACAGATCTCTGTAGACACCGAGTTCACTACTGTGTTACTGTATCTTCATTAATAAAAGATAAGTACCGACTTTTATTTAATATGAGTGTTTGGGCTTTCATCTTTCTGTTCACTGTTCCAGCGGACCGGTCGGCCCGCTATTAAAAGTGTGGCGGTGACTTCGTAAGCCATTTCTACAGCCAAGTGTTTGTCGCTACGAACACCGCCACAAAACATAGTATAATCACGAAGAAGAGTGCCGGCAGCTGTGGCCGAGCGGTTCTAGGCGCTTCAGTCTGGAACCGCGCGAACGCTACGGTCGCAGGTTCGAATCCTGCCTCGGGCATGGATGTGTGTGATGTCCTTAGGTTGGTTAGGTTTAAGTGGTTCTAAGTTCTAGGGGACTGATGACCTCAGATGTTCAGTCCCATAGTGCTCAGAGCCATTTGAACAAAGAAGAGTGATGAAAATTCCTAACGTGAAGACAGCGTAATTTTTCTGAGCGAGCCATGTGTGATGCAAAAGTATACCGCACGGATTTAACCGTACTGTATAATACTGAAGCCACTGAAGGTATTAATTTCTGTCAGTCGTCTGGTAATCTCTTAGCTCCTTCGTTATTCGAATCCGAGAAATACATTTCAGTACTGGAACTGTCGTTGATCGACTCGTTATCGACGTAGCAGACAACAGAATCCACGAAGCCCCACCCAGGCGCTGCATTTTCTCCTCTTCTCCGTACCGTTCTATATCCCGCCAAAGTTCGGCAATGACATGTGAAAAACCTGCGTGCGTTTGTTAAGCTGCCAGACGTATTGGAACTGTCTTTTTAACTTGACTCCACATACACATCAGTTCTATTGGTTTCATATTGTAATGGTACAGTGGCAAATGTAAAAATGCTGCATTTATATGGTGTGCTCGATGTTGTGAAAAGAATGTTTTTCCGATTTCTATGACTGATACCTAGATCTGTGGTATAAAACAATGGAGATAGTTCAAATAAAGACAGAATTAAGTTTGCTTAAATTAAGAAAGCACAAAAATTAAATTTTTTGGCAAAAATGAAAAACTTAAGTCTTTCATAAAACATCGGTAACTGAGAATTTATATTTGAAATGAAAACAAGAATTTCCCGTGCAATATGTAACTAAAAACACGAAGACGTGCATTGTTCCTAAAAAAATTGATGTAGATAACTCAAGTTCATCTCAAAAAAAATATACATTGAACGAGAAAAAATTGACTCAGGCGAGAGTTGACCCAGAGAACCATGTGCTGCAGTAAGTGACCCAGATAATACGCTACCGATTCCGCTGTAGATTAACTTACATTTGGATTGCAACTGTATCTAATACAATCCATCGGAAAACTTCGAAGCCGATTATCTCCGTAAATTTATGAAAAAACATTAAAATAGCTTATTTCTCAGCATTTTTAACCATGTTCCACAGGCATGTTTCACTACGGACCAGGAAGCAGCCTCAGCCATTTTTATACTGCGCGACAATCAGAGCACAACAGTGCAGAGGCTGTGACTATACACGATTTTTTAAATAAAAACTACACAACCAAAGCGTATTTACGAAAAACGTTGATGGCTGTTAGCACATTTGAATATCTTGAAGTTTCATTTAACCTAACTTAGTAATAAGATAGCCAATACATAAGTAGGCCGGCCGAAGTGGCCGTGCGGTTAAAGGCGCTGCAGTCTGGAACCGCAAGACCTCTACGGTCGCAGGTTCGAATCCTGCCTCGGGCATGGATGTTTGTGATGTCCTTAGGTTAGTTAGAACTAGTTAAACCTAAGTTCTAGGGGACTAATAACCTGAGCAGTTGAGTCCGATAGTGTTCAGAGCCATTTGAGCCATAAGTAGGCCCTACTTTCCCACAGTATTATCTATGTGGTCTTTCCAACTGAAGCTGTTCGTAATTTCAACACCCAGGTACCTAGGTGAATTGACAGCCTTGAGAATTTTACTATTTATCGAGTAATCAAATTCCAACTGATTTCTTTTGGAACTCATGAGGATCACCTCACACTTTTCGTTATTTAGCGTCAACTGCCACCTGCCACACCATACAGCAATCTTTTTCTAAATCGCTTTGCAACTGATACTAGACGGTAAATTACAGCATCATCTGCGAACAACCTAAGAACTGCTCAGATTGTCACCCAGGTCATTTATACAGGGTGTTACAAAAAGGTACGGCCAAACTTTCAGGAAACATTCCTCACACACAAATAAAGAAAAGCTGTTATGTGGACATGTGTCCTGAAACGCTTAATTTTCATGTTAGAGCTCATTTTAGTTTCGTCAGTATGTACTGTACTTCCTCGATTCACCGCCAGTTGGCCCAATTGAAAGAAGGTAATGGTGACTTCGGTTCTTGTGTTGACATGCGACTCATTGCTCTACAGGACTAGCATGAAGCACATCAGTACGTAGCATCAACAGGTTAGTGTTCATCACGAACGTGGTTTTGCAGTCAGTGCAATGTTTACAAATGCGGAGTTGGCAGAAGCCCATTTGATGTATGGATTAGCAGGGGGCAATAGCCGTTGCGCGGTACGTTTGTACAGAGACAGATTTCCAGATCGAAGGTGTCCCGACAGGAAGACGTTCGAAGCAATTGATCGGCGTCTTAGGGAGCACGGAACATTCCAGCCTATGACTCGCGACTGGGGAAGACCTAGAACGACGAGGACACCTGCAATGGACAAGGCGATTCGTCGTGCAGTTGACGATAACCCTAATGTCAGCGTCAGAGAAGTTACTGCTGTACAAAGTAACGTCGAACACGTCACTGTATGGAGAGTGCTACGGGAGAACCAGTTGTTTCCGTACCATGTACAGCGTGTGCAGGCACTATCAGCAGCTGATTGGCCTCCACGGGTACACTTCTGCGAATGGTTCATCCAACAATGTGTCAATCCTCATTTCAGTGCAAATATTCTCTTTACGGATCAGGCTTCATTCATACGTGATCAAATTGTAAATTTTCACAATCAACATGTGTGGGCTGACGAGAATCCACACGCAATTGTGCAATCACTTCATCAACAGATTTTCTGTGAACGTTTGGGCAGGCATTGTTGGTGATGTCTTGATTGTGCCCCATGTTCTTCCACCTACGCTCAGTGGAGCACGTTATGATTTCATATGGGATACTCTACCTGTGCTGCTGGAACATTTGCCTTTACAAGTGCGACACAACATGCGGTTCATGCACGATGGAACTCCTGCACATTTCAGTCGAAGTGTTCGTACGCTTCTCAACAACAGATTCGGTGAACGATGGATTGGTAGAGGCGGACCAATTCCGTTGCCTCCACGCTCTGCTGCACTCAACCCTCTCGACTTTCATTTATGGGGGCTTTCAGCTCTTGTCTACGCAACCCCGGTACCAAATGTAGAGACTCGTATTGTGGACGGCTGTGATACAATACGCCGATCTGCAGAGCTGCATCAGCGCATCAGGGATTCCATGCGACGGAGGGTGGATGCATGTATCCTCGCTACCGGAGGACAGCCGGCCGGAGTGGCCGTGCGGTTTTAGGCGCTACAGTTTGGAACCGCGAGACCGCTACGGTCGCAAAAAATGGTTCAAATGGCTCTGAGTACTATGGGAGTTAACTTCTGAGGTTATCAGTCGCCTAGAACTTAGAACTAATTAAACCTAACTAACCTAAGGACATCACACACATCCATGCCCGAGGCAGGATTCGAACCTGCGACCGTAGCGGTCGTTCGTTTCCAGACTGTAGCACCCAGAACCGCACGGCCACTCCGGCCGGCGCTACGGTCGCAGGTTCGAATCCTCCTCGGGCATGGATGTGTGTGATGTCTTTAGAACTAATTAAACCTAACTAACCTAAGTTCTAGGCGACTAATGACCTCAGTAGTTAAGTCGCATAGTGCTCAGAGCCATTTGAACGGAGGACATTTTGAACATTTCCTGTAACTAAGTGTTTGAAGTCACGCTGGTACGTTCTGTTGCTGTGTGTTTCCATTCCATGATTAATGTGATTTGAAGAGAAGTAATAAAATGAGCTCTAACATGGAAAGTAAGCGTTTCCGGACACATGTCCACATAACATTTTCTTTGTTTGTGTGTGTGTGTGTGTGTGTGTGTGTGTGTGTGTGTGTGTGAGGAATGTTTCCTGAAAGTTTGGCCGTACCTTTTTGTAACACCCTGTATAGATCAGGAACAGCAGAGGTCCCAGGACGCTTCCCTGGGGAACACCTGATATTTCAGTTTTACTCGATGATTTGCCGTCAATTACTTCCTGAACTAAGCTTTCATAAATGACCAATTCCGTTAATGGAAACCAATGCTTTTTTGTTTTTACTGTTTGTGTGCCGCCGCCGCCCCCCTGGCATGTAGTGCAGCGTGACGTGTTTCCTGCCCTTAGCCTGGAGCGGACGGAGCGGCCCTGCACTGATGGCCCGGTGCCGCGCTGCCTGCGGCTGGGGCAGGCGGGCGCCCTGCCGGAGAACGCCGCCATCCACTACGTGTGTGCGCGAGTTGGCGGGCGGCTGGTGCCGCAGCTGTACAGGTGCCCGCAGGGGCTCGTCTGGGACGAAGGCCGCTACGAGTGAGTACCCACACACACCACTCGCTGCCAGCCTACACCGAGCTGACGGGATAGCGATACGCAGATGTACAGATGGCGGTAGCTTCGCGTAGGCGAGGTATATAAAGTGGCGGCGCCTTGGCCGAACTGTCATTTGTGCTCAGGTGATACACGTGAACAAGTTTCCGATGGCACTACGACCGCACGACGGAAATCGACAGACATTGAACGCAGAATGGTGAAACCTTCCCGTCTCCTCTATACCTATTTTGTTTATGATAACCTCTTTTACAATAAACTAAGAAATCGTAAGGAAAGGTTTCAATCCCTTGCTTAATAATAACAAATGAAATCTTCCCTTTGAAATTTATTCTCTTTCTCAATCTTTTCATACAAACTTAACTGCTGCTATTTTAAAGGTGATTTTCGGATTATTTCGACGGAACATAAAATGTGTCGTCGTCGAGTGGCCCTCAGTCGTTATCTGCAATAACCCACAACTGTTCCTTACCTTTTTTTAGCGTTACTGGATCGCCATCTGACTGCTACATCGAACTGCGACATGAATACACTTACTCTGGTTTACTATCCTCTATTAACTGCTGGTGGGCTGTCATAAAAAGTGGCTGTATTTATTACCAAAGCAGACATTCTTTAATTAATTTGACTGCAAAATTTTATAGTCAAGAAAAAGTGTAACCATGAATTACGGAACTTCAAAGTTTTACGTTGATGGTTTTTGGGATGGATTGTAATTACAAATGCAATATTGCTGGCAAAAGTTAATTATATTCTGAATGAAATGATTTTACAAACGTTCAAATGGGACTTTTTACAATAATCTTACAACTAGCATTGCGCAAACGTACCTTCAATAGTCTTGAGTTTCTGAACAAATTCAATAATATTAGTTCCTCTTATTATAATAGTTAGCTGATGTCTCTGTACATCCGTTTACAATCTCTTGTAAATCATAGGTAGTGGCTGGCAGGCACACCGCTCCTCTCAACCTCTCGCTTCAGACCTGCTACCGACTCACTTCACTTCTCGCTTACTACTGACTTCCTACGAACGCTGAAGTGCGGTCTCTCCTGCCAACAATGCTTTCTGGTGCAGACAATTCCTGCTAACATTACAAAATGTATCAATGCGCGGTCTTCTCCGCTCTTTTCTTAAAGTCTATTCATACGCGGTCTCTCCCGCCCTTTTTAAAATTTTATCAATTTGCGGTCTCTGTTCTCAACAGTTCTTTGGTGCAGACATTCCCTGCTACCGCATTTATTTCCAACATGACAAATATTAATTATTCCTACTTAATCCTATTAATAAAATATAAACATCTTTCATAAATTGTGATTTGACAATAGAAATATACACGTCTTACAATGGTAGTTGGATCCAAACGCACGCGACATTCCACTTCAGAAACCGTTAGAGAATTCAATATTCCGAGAGCCACAGCGTCAAGAATACGTTGAGAAAATAAGGTTTCAGTCAGTACCTTTTGCCGCGGACGACACACTGGTCGACAACCTTCACTTAACGACCGAGAGCAGAGGCGTTCGAGTACAGCTGTTAGGGTTAAAGCAATCGCCACGTGGAACGCGCATCCGAACACTGAGCGTGCCGACTTTCTGACGCCATAGCGTGGAGTAGCACGTTCGGGAGTCTCTCCTATCGTGCACAGCAATGTCTAGCACGTCAGATATTCAGAGCGTGTGTCTAAGCGTTGACCAATCAGATGGCGTGCATGTGACGTAGGTGACGTTGGGCCATCTCCCTTCAGCATAGAGCTGTAAGGCGCTATATTGGCATTCAGCTCAAGCCTTTACGTATACAGGATGGTCCATTGACAGTGACTGGGCCAAATGTCTCACGAAATAAGCATCAAACGAAGCAACTACAAAGAACGAAACTCGTCTAGCTTGAAGGGGGACACCATATGGCGCTGCCATCGGTGAAACGGATATCAACTGCGTTATTTTTTTTAATAAGAACCCCCATTATTTATTACATATTCGTATAGTACGTAAAGAAATATACGTTTGTGACTATTACAGCGTCATGTATCACAAAGCAAAAAGTTTTGTCCAACTAAAACATCCATAAGTACGTGGTATCACGTAACATTCCGCCAGTACGGGTGGTATTTGCTTCATGATACATTACCCGTCTTAAATTGGACCGTTTACCAATTGCGGAAAAGGTAGATATCGTCTAGATGTATGGCTATTGTGATCAAAATAGCCAACGGGCATGTGCTACGTATGCTGTTCGGTATCCTGGGCATCATCATCCAAGTGCCCGGACCATTCGCCGGATAGTTACGTTATTTAAGGAAACAGGAAGCGTTCAGCCACATGTCAAACGTCAACCACGACCTGCAACAAATGATGTCCAAGTAGGTGTTGTAGCTGCTGTCGCAGCTAATCCGCACGTCAGTAGCAGACAAATTGCGCGAGAATCGGGAATCTCAAAAACGTCGGTGTTGAGAATGCTGCATCAACATCGATTGCACCCGTACCATATTTCTATGCACCAGGAATTTTATAGCGACGATTTTGAACGTCATGTACAGTTCTGCCACTGGGCACAAGAGAAATTACGGGACGATGGCGGATGTTTTGCACGCGTTCTATTTAGCGACGAAGCGTCATTCACCAACAGCGGTAATGTAAACCGGCATAGTATCGACTTTTGGGCAACGGAAAATCCAAGTGGAACATCAGCGACCTTGGCGGGTTAATGTATGGTGGGGCATTATGGGAGGAAGGATAACTGGCCCCCATTTTCTCGATGGCAATCTAAATGGTGCAATGTATGCTGATTTCCCACGTAGTGTTCTACCGATGTTACTACAAGATGTTTCACTGCATGACAGAATGGCGATGTACTTCTAACATGATGGATGTCAGTCACATAGCTAACGTGCGGTTGAATCGGTATTGAATAGCATATTTCATGACAGGTGGATTGGTCGTCGAAGCACCATACAATGGCCCGACCGGATCTGTCCCCGGGTTTCTTTCTGTGGGGAAAGTTGAAGGATATTCGCTATCGTGATCCACCGACAACGCCTGACAACATGCGTTCAAATGGTTCTGAGCACTATGCGAGTTAACTTCTGAGGTCATCAGTCGCCTAGAACTCAGAACTTATTAAATCTAACTAACCTAAGGACATCACACACATTCATACCTGCGACCGTAGCGGTCGCTCGGTTCCAGACTGTAGCGCCTAGAACCGCACGGCCACTCCGGCCGGCGACAACATGCGTCAGCGCATTGCCAATGCATGTGCTAACATCACGGAAGGCGAACTACTCGCTGTTGAGAGGAATGTCGTTACACGTATTGCCAAATGCATTGAGGTTGACGGACATCATTTCGAGCATTTATTGCATTAATGTGGTATTTACAGGTAATCACACTGGAACAGCATGCGTTCTCAGAAATGGTAAGTTCACAAAGGTACATGTATCACATTGGAACAACTGAAGTGAAGTACAGAACGTAGGTACGTTTGAACATTTTAATTTTAGAAACTTAGAATGACCTTATGTGATCATTCCCACATTTTAGTAAAACCATAAGATAAACATTATTTTGAGAACTATTGCAAATTTATGTCGCTCTGTTTGCAATGGAACTTTTATAAGCATGTGTCCTTATTGATTGGACATGGTACTTTCCTTTTTGTCTTAAGACATGTACATGAATATTTAAGTTGTTATTTGTGTATATTACATATAGAACAATGTCACTAGCTCTACTAAGACACACACGTTTCCCCCCGTTGTCCATATCGTAATGTCGGAATTTTACGCGTGCTCGTTTCGAAACAGTGTGATTCACGAACTAGAAACATCCCGCAACTGCCGCTGGAGTACGTTGCGATCGCGTTTGCTACGTTGGGGCCCACGTACCGTATGCCCAAGTCGCATCGTTCCTGAGCGTTCAGCAGCACACTGAAAGCACGTTCGACAGCACGGTCCGTGTGCCGACGGCGTAACGGACGAACAACACTGCGTGAAATAACCGCGGAAACAAACACTCGCATAACTAAACTCACTGTTACTGACTAGCTGATTGTAGCCCAACAGTTAAAAATATCTTGACTGTGTGCAGCTGACAAAGGCTGATCGTTAAAATTTACACGCAGTTGTTTCGTACCGAATACAAAGCTAACTAGAATGTCGAGTACCAATAATTGATACATACTTTGCGTCATCCGTGCTGATATAGAACATTAACAACAGTTACTCCCTTCGTCTGACAAAGTAACAACAGTTCTCTCATCACAGGTCGCCTATTAGTGCCACATGAATACTGGCGCGTGATGACATTGACTGTACAATCCTCACCGCAATCCAAATCGTGGGAAACCAGCGCGTTTGTCGCGTAATCACGGTGCACGAATTAACACTTAAACACATCAGACAAATCACTCAAGTAACTCCATTCACGTATTTCCTGGAGGTCAGGCCCAAGGATTTGGGAGACCCACACAACCGTTAAACAATTGTAAACGCGGTCGGCCGTCCTGCCGAAATCCACTCCAAGGTTATTTTAAAGAAAAAGACTCCCTCTGGCGCTTTGGACGCTCGACTATCGACAGTAACTACTGCGACCTGCGTGAGGCAAAGATATATTGTTCTCAACACGTAAGGGGTGGTTGGCCCCTAACAAAATCGATGTGGGAGGTACGACGAACGTACCCGTTAGGACAGTGTGGTGAAAACTGGCGTTAATGGGCTATGGCAGCAGAGGGACGCATCGCCTGCAGCGCCTATCCTGGTCTCTTGACAATATCGGTTGGAAATTAGACGACCGGACCGGACCGGACCGACCAGACGACCTGGTCGGATGAATCCCGATTTAAATTGCTAATATTAGACGGTAGAGTTCCATTATGGTAGAGACTCCGCAAAGCCATGGATCCTAGTTGTCAACAAGCTGGTGGTGGCTCAATAATGATGTGGCCTTTGGTTCACTTGGATCAGAGAACCCAGTTCATTCCATGGGAACAATCACTGCTCGATATAGCAGACGTATTCCACAATAGCAAAGATGAAAAAGTGCTCACAGCTCCTCAGGTATGCATTTTAGAGCCCATATTTACCGGACATTTTTTCCTTGTTTTGGTCCATGCTACCACCTCTGAAAGTTGCGTAGCCTAATTTCTTAGCGACAACACCAACAGCATATGTATTCCAGTGTCAGTGGCATCAGAACGATTTTCGCTTTTAACTTTCGACTCGTTGGCTTCCGGAGCAGGGATCAGTGCCTCAAATGGATACATTTATCTACCTTCATCACCCTAGAAAGTTTCTATAATCATCACAGAACCACGCTCTATATTCGTAAATTTAAATGCTCCTTCGGCTGTAAATATGACACTCTGAATAGGAGCCCATGTCCGGCAATGTCATCAAACGACGCTACAAAGTATTAGATACTCACTCCCCTCTACAAGTCCGGAAATTCCCGATATGAACTTCTAGAACACCGTGTAGCAGTCAGACAGCGCGATTTGGGTCTGGCTGGCACACGAAGTGAGACCGAAAGGGGTCCGACGAAAGGTCTGGAAAAGAATAACCGGCCTACAAGGTTAAGCTGTACGCTGGCTCAACCACCAAGGCTTCGCACCCCACCGCTGCCTACATCCGTCCGCAGCCTGTAAAACTTTGTTTTTATTAAATCTACTTATATTACAAAATTTGTGAAACCTACAAAGCGTTGTTGAAAAATTTTGCTTAAATGAACTATATTTATGTAAAAAATTCACAGAATAAATTAAATGAATCTCTTGAAATTTTGCGATCAAAACCGGATGACATGGGCATCTTGTTACGATATTTCGGCTGACAAGCACTCATCCCTCTTCAGGTGAGCGACTTTTATTGCAGACTCCTGGTGTAGGACGCTCTGTTGGATTACCGAAAGTTGCGATTCCACACATCTGCTTTGACCCGAGACGTCAGAAAGATGGCGGATAGCCATATTTGAAGTGCATATTTTATCAGCATTGTGTGAAATTCTGGTATGCTGTAGAATGCCGAAGTAATGTATAGAATTCCTGATATTTATAGGCAAACTATGAAACGTAAGCTTTTTACGAAAGTATTACATACTTTTCCTAGGCATTCTATACAATGCGTAAATGGTACTGGTCATTCTGTATAACGCCTACGAGAAGTGTTACTAAAGGCTTCTCATCTTGTGCCTTTTAATTAATACCCATTTGAAACAAAGAACAAACCTACGAAACAAAGCACAGGATATTCTTACCGGAAAACAACGAAAGAAGAACTGAGATTGAACAACTTGTTACAGTACGTACTCACTTTTCTCCTTCATGAAGGAACACTTTACATTTTGACAATTTGATCTTGTACATACATATCACGATTTAGAGAAGAATGAGAACATGATATTGTTAGCGGTAAAACACAAATCAAAACTGGCATGACCACCTTACAGCAGGGATGGCTAGAGCGACATTCTGAATTACTCTTTTTTTTGACACAAAGGCACGTCATATTTTGATATTTCGTGTTGCTCATACAGCTGGCGAATCCTTGGCCGCTTCCTGGGGACTGAGATGCAGTGGTTAACACACTGGATTTTTATTCGGGAGGACGACGGTTCAAACCAGTGTCAAGCCATCCAGATTTAGATTTAGCACGATTTACCAAAATCGCTCCAGCCAAATGCCGGGACGGTTCCTTTGAAAGCGTACTGCCGATTCCCCTCCCAGTTCTTGATAATATCCGAGCTTGTGCTTCGTCTCTAATGACCTCGATGTCGACGGAACTTTAAGCCCAATCTTCCTTTTGTGTACAGACAAGCAGCTGCAGATCTGAGAGGTATTTCGTGGTCAGAAACATCTTTAATTCTCCTGAAGTTCTTTGGACAGACTGGGAATCTTGAAACAGCTCTACGCAAGATCAAAATTCATTCTGCAGTTCCAAATCTGTAGAAGCCATCTTCTGTCACGTTCGTAACAACTGTCAACAGCCGGTGCGAGTCACTCCGCCCTTTGTCCAAGTCGGGATTCGAAACTCTCAGTAGTATCCAAACGCATAGCAGGAATTTTTCCTTGTTTTGGGCCTGAATCTCTATGTTCATTTCGATTCCATTTTACTTTAGATAGCTTTCTCAATATTGAAGCAAACATTGCACAAAATGCTAACCCCATAACTTTCTACCTCATCGTCTTTAGGAAAAGTGCGGCCGAAACGTTCATGCCATCTGTGGACACTTGATAGGTTTGAGCACCGCTGGTTTCTTTTCAGCAGACGCAACTGGTTTTAGAAGAGGGATTTTCTGTAACCACGGAAACGGAAGGTTCTTCGATAACCATTGCTTCATAACGGTTTTTGTTTCCTCCAGCGTGGATTCCATTCTCAAATACGTCTTCTGCAGGAAGCTGTACCTCTTGCATTGATTCGTCTCGTCTTTCTGCTGTTTTGTTATTTGCACGCTCTATATTGCGTTTTGTAACTCTTCCTCAGTCTCTACGTCCTGTAAAACGTCGTCAGGCAGGGATGAGGTCGAGCATCTACTCTGCCTTCGTATGGAAACCTATTAAACCAAACATGAAAATCTGTTTTGAACAAACAGGAGTCCGTCACTCCAGCAGCTAGTTTTTTATCTTTAATCCAAGCACACAGCATATTTTCAGTGTTCTGATTGGCTCTTTCGATTCTCCCCTGACTTTGGCGCGGCGTACCATGGACGATATTCTAGGTGGGCCAATTAATACTCGTTTACGCTACTTACCACACTGTTTGTGAAGTCCCGCCGGTCTCTGACTGTACACTTGTTGGAGCACCAAGCAACGTAAATATGTCGATGAGGCTGTAGGCAACTTCTTCCGCTCTCTTCGATTTCAGTCCTGAGAACTATAAACCTAGTGAGATGATCCTGGTAGACCATTATATACTTTTACTCTCTATCAGAATGAGACTGAAAATCGATGAGATCGACCTGACAACGTAAACTGTTAAAAACGTGCTGTGGTCAAACCAATGGCTTTTTGGATTTTACATTGTCAGCTAGAAGAAGCAAAATGAATGTACTGCTCGTTATCATGAGGGGTAATGTCCTTATACTTAGGTGAAAGTTCTTTCAACATATTGTCCCGCCTTACATGACCAAAAGCCAGATGTGCCTCACAGAGTATGCTAAGTAATTCGGACGTAAAACTGAATGATACTCATACCTTCAACAGGATGGATCAACTTAGTCTTATTCTCAGCCATCATTAGTCATAGTGTTACAGCAGCCAATAGCCTTGTGGTTCCTCCTTCATAGTCGTCAGAGTTGTTCACATCGTTGAATAAGTTCTGGTGACTGGTTTCGGTTAGGAAAACAGAAATCAGCTGCGTTGGCACTTACCTAAGATAATTCATCGAAGAACGGTCACTGCATCTCAGCATGGGGTGATTCTTGTCTTGACACTACACTCCCTTCCGAAATAGCGATACAAAAACATCGGGAAAGAATGCCAGGAGAGCGTCTGTCGTTCAGCCGCATGCTATACACTGAAGAACTACACTGGATCGCTAAAGAAACTGGTATAGGCGTGCGTATTCAAATACAGAAAGATGTAAACAGGCAGAATGCGGCGCTGCGGTCGGCAACACCTATGTAACAAGTGTCTGGTTGTTAGGTTACTGCTGCTGCTGCTTCTTATCAAGATTTAATTGAGTTTGAACGTGGTGTTACAGTCTATGCACGAGTGGTGGGACACAGCGTCTCCGAAGTACCGATGAAATGGGGATTTTCTCGTACCACTATTTCACGAGTATACCGTGAATATCAGGAATCCGGTGAAACATCAAGTTTCCGACATCGCTCCGGCCGGAAAAACATCCTGCAAGAACGGGGCCAATGGCGACTGAAGAGAATCGTTCATTGTGATAGAAGTGCAACCCTTCCGCAAATTGCTGCAGATTTCAATGCTGGGCCATCAAGTGTCATCGCGCGAACCATTCAATGAGACATCATCGATATGCGCTTTCGGAGCCGAAGGACCACTTGTGTACCCTTAATGAATGCACGACACGAAGCTTTACGCATCGCCTGGGCCCGTCAATACCGACATTGGACTATGATGACTGGAAACTGACTGCAGCAGCAACATGTTTCATGAATCCACGGACCCTGCATGTCAGCAGGGACTATTCAAGCTGGTGGAGGCTCTGTAATGGCGTGGGGCGTTTGCAGTTGGAGTGATATGAGACCCCCTCATACGTCTAGATACGACTGGCAGGTGACACGTACGTAAGCATCCTGTCTGATCACCTGCTTCGATCCATGTTTCTTTTGCAGTCCAGCGGACTTGGGCAGTTCCAGCAGGACAATGCGACACCCCACATGTCCGGAATTACTGTAGAGTGGCTCCAGGAACACACTTCTGAGTTTGAACAGTTCCGCTGACCACCAAACTCCCCAGAGATCAACATTGAGCATATCTGGGATGCCTTGCAATGTGCTGTTCGTAAGAGATCTCCACTCCCTCGTAATCTTACCAATTATGGACAGTCCCGCCGGACTCATGATGTCAGTTCCCTCCAGCACCACTTCAGACATTAGTCAAGTCCATGCCACGTCGTGTTGCGGCACTTCTGCGTGCTCGGGGCCCTACACGATATTAGGCAGGTGAACCCGAACACCGCCGCAAACAGTGGCGGAGGGGAAAAAACGATGGGATTAGGCTTATATACTTTGTCGGATTGTCTGCTGTCAATGTATAAAATATCAAAGTATACAAAGCCTAGGCAGTCTTTTCATGCGTTGACGTTCCATTTTAGGCATTCTGTAGAATGCCTAATTCCACATAATTCCAGTAATATATGCAATATGGTGGCCACGACTCTTCGTATTATACCCGACAACAAGCGTGCAGGATTCAAGAAAAACGAACAACAAACTATAGGAGACAAACTCACTGCTGATGTTACTGGATACACAAAGGTTCAAAATTCTGACACGGGTGCTCTGTTGTTTGTTACGACACGGTGACTACAACACAAAACAAATCATTTTGTTTGTTGGAATTTCTGCCAAGTCAATCCACTGTTTAAGTGCAACCTGCATTCCGTCGTCGTTCCAGCAAGAAATCACCTCTGCACAAGCAAATTTATTATTAGAATGAGATTTTCACTCTGCAGCGGAGTGTGCGCTGATATGAAACTTCCTGGCAGATTAAAACTGTGTGCCCGACCGAGACTCGAACTCGGGACCTTTACCTTTCGCGGGCAAGTGCACTACCATCTGAGCTACCGAAGCACGACATCCCCCGGGTTGTGGCTAAGCCATGTCTCCGCTATATCCTTTCTTCCGGGAGTGCTAGTTCTGCTAGGTTCGCAGGAGAGCTTCTGTAAAGTTTGGAAGGTAGGAGGCGAGATACTGGCAGAAGTAAAGCTGTGAGGGCCGTGCTTCGGTAGCTCAGATGGTAGAGCACTTGCCCGCGAAAGGCAAAGGTCCCGAGTTCGAGTCTCGGTCGGGCACACAGTTTTAATCTGCCAGGAAGTTTCAAATTTATTATTTTTTATTTCTCGGATCGCTAGACAACATCAAAGAAACCGTATTAACGAGTTTCATTACGAAAAGTAAACGACAATAATTAGCTTTGAGAATTACATAGATGTATGAATGCAGAGTCTCGCGGTGATAACATTTAATGAAATGTTCTCGGGATTCGAACCGCGTCCATTGCTTAAAAATACACTGCTTGGCCAAGCTCCTCGCTCCACAAGTAGGACACTGCTAACATCATATAAAAAACACAGCAGAATTTATCAGCAGACTTAACCATCTACGCCTTAGTGAGGATGATATTATGGTGAGTTTTGACGTAGTGGCGCTGTTTACGAATGTGCCTATCAAAGACGCTTTGGACCTATTTTCCAGTACTTTGTGCCTAAATAGCTCGACCAATCACTTACACTCTTACGTCCTCCTATTTCGTGTACAACGGCCAGTATTACGATCAGACGGACGGCGTAGCAATGGGTGGCCCGTTGGCTCCAGCTGTTGCAAACCTGTTTATGGAGTATTTGGAGGATTTTGCCATAGATACTGCGCCACTGATGCCGAAATGTTTCTTTAGATACGTTGACGGCACTTTCGTCATTTGGTCACACGGACGCGAGAAACTAGACGAGCTTTTGGAACACCTCAATGGCATCAACAGTAACACCCAGTTCACCATGGAGGTGGAAAAAGATAATGCATTGCACTTCCTCGATGTCCTTGTCCAGCGTAAGCGAAATGGGTGCCTTGGCCACAGCGTCTGCAGAAAACCCACTCACACAGACCTGTACCTGCAAGCCACCAGCCATCATCATACAGCACAGAAGCGCACAGTATTACAAACATTGGTGCATCGTGCAAGAGTAATATTAGACGACGATAACCTGCCCCATGAACTGAGCCACCTCCGCAACGTTTTCAGGAATAACGGCGACAGCACCCAGCAAGTAAAAGTAATTATTTCTGGGAATATCAAAATAAGAGCACCGACGAAGAGCAGGAAAAGAAACTTGCTTTGCAGCCACTCTGTGACTGGGTGTCGGGCAAACTAAGCCACCTGTTGAAAAGACACAAGATCAAATCAATCTTCAGGCCTCCAACGAAAATCCGTCAATTATTGAGACCAGTTAAAGACGCAGTATGTCTGAGAACACCTATAGTCTACGAAATAACTTGTGGATGTGGCCAGAACTACATTGGACAAACAGTGCGCACTGTGGAACAACGCAGGAAAGAACATAAGAGGTATTATCGCCTACTCTATCCAGAGAAATCTGCGTTAGCTGAGCATGCGTTAAAAAAACGGTCACCACATAAAATTTGGCTATACCTCTGTCGTGGCTCGCACTAATGGCTTCTGGGACAGTTTAATAAAGGAAGCTATTGAAATAAAAATTACCGCAAACACTGAATAGAGACGGTGGCTTGCACCTCAGCACTGCGTGGAATCCAGCGATCGCGCAGTTGAAGAGGGCACATCGCACGCCGACTCAAAACATGCCCATATATGGCAATGTCACAGGCACCAGTAACGTCACAGCCGGCAGCTGTCTTATATAAGGACGTACCAACAGCCCACTGGCAGTCATACCACTTGTCAATGGCCAAGGAGTGCTTGGCCGAAAGCTCGCGGTGTTTTAAGCAATTGACGCGGTTGGAAACCCGAGAACATTTTATTCAAACTTGGAACTACTTCGCCAGAAGACATATTGTTTACATAAATTGGCGATGTTTGGATCTGAACTCTTGAAAGGCATTCGGCAGCCCTTCTTGCTTATCTGTGGTGCGGGCCCTCTAACTGATAAGGGGCCGCTACGACAATGCACAAGTCGGTGAATAGCCTCACACACAAATGCTTGAGTCTTCGCGTTTGTACGGTTCCGATCATGTCGTCTCACCATCGCAGAGTACTCGAGCAAAGAAAATTTCTGACACGGCCGGGAATCAAACCCCATGATCTAGAGGCAGCTATGATCACCACTACACCTTACTCTTTAGGATTTATTGCATATAAATTGATTCTGGCGTGTAGCCCATTCTCCACCAGATGGGTATGCTCGCTCTCTCTCTCTCTCTCTCTCTCTCTCTCTCTCTCTCTCTCTCTCTCTCTGTCTCTCTGTGTGTGTGTGTGTGTGTGTGTGTGTGTGTGTGTGTGTGTGTGCATACATGGACGTAGAATTTCCTGGCGCTATCTAAAACTAAACACAGAGAAGACACGCATTTTGGAAAGATCTTTGATGTGCAGCAACATGTACGCTGCAAATTTTCGTATTACGAAAGCATAAATTCGAATTACGCCGAACACCACATCTTACTTTACGAAGCATTGAAATCTAGATTTCAATGCGCTTTTGTAAGCCAGTCATAGCTCATGTCACGTGATCTCGCCAGCCTTTGACAGCGGGTATTCAGAGCTTAGGGCACGTGATGTAGTTGGCCAACAGCAACATCACTTAAGTAGTGCAAACACACAAACAGAAAGAGTTAATGGTTTAAATTAATATACACAGTCATAGCGTGTAGGCTTTCACGGCCGGCGTCTTCAGTAATTAAAACTTCCGGGCTAAGAGGCCGTGGTCCAATAGCAGAAATACTTCTCCCTGACGTTTCGTTGCCAGACTCACCTCAGATGATGTTGCCCGCAGCTGGCAACGAAACGTCAGGGAGAAGTATTTCTACTATTGGACCACGGCCTCTTAGCCCGGAAGTTTTAATTACTTAATATACACAGTGTTGCTACATGACATGCAAAGCTTTCACATTTAATATTTGTCTATATATATTTTTTTTGTGGTTTTAGTGCGCAAAACTTCTATGGTCCTTAGCGCCCAGCCCGTGACTTAGGAAACAGGAAAAAACCGAAATTTAAAACCAGCAGCAATGGGAACGAAAGTCATAAAATTTGAGAAACTAAAAGCAGAAGGAATGCTTAAAAATCCACTACAGAAAGGGGTTGGTTGTCCCCAAAAAAAGCTTCAAATGACTGAAGTCATTTCACTGTCACTAATAAACTGGAGAACGCGGTCGGCTGAGCGCGTGTCATCTGCTAAAATCGACGATAGATCAGGCGATAACTGTAGACGGGAGCGTAACGGATTAAAATAGGGGCATTCAATTAAAAGGTGTCTGACCGTCCACAGCTGAGAGCAGTGGGGACAGAGTGGGGGAGGATCGCCGCTTAAAAGATGTCGATGGCTAAAAAGACAGTGCCCTATCCGGAGTCTAGCTAAAATTACCTCCTCCCGACGACGCGTTCGGGAGGAAGAGGTCCAAGCGCAAGGAAGGGCTTTCACTTCCCGCAATTTATTATGGGAAAATGTTGACCAATGCGCATGCCATAAATGAGCAACTTGGCGACATAAACCGCTCCGTAGATCGGTGAAGGGAAGCGACTGAATAGCTGGCCGAAGAAGAGAGACTGCAGCCTTGGCCGCTATATCGTCCGCCTCATTCCCACAGATACCAGTGTGTCCCGGGAGCCAGAGGAACGACACCGAGACGCCCCCCAGGTGGAGCAAGCGCAGACAGTCCTGAATCCGGTGGACCAGAGGGTGCACAGAGTAAAGAGCTTGGAGACTGAGGAGAGAGCTGAGAGAATCAGAGCAGATTACGTACTGTATCCGCTGATGGCGGCGGATGTAGTGGACAGCCTGGAGAACAGCGTAAAGCTCCGCAGTATAAACCGAACACTGGTCGGGAAGCCGAAAGTGATTTGGGGTGTCGCCAACAATATAGGCACTCCCTACACCTAACGATGTTTTCGAGCCGTCGGTGTAAATAAATGTTTACCGTCAGGCATTTGCTGCTCTATGTGCACAAATGACGGACGCCACAAGTGTAGGGGTACAATCCTTGGGAAATTGACAAAGGTCACGGAGCAAGTAGATCCGGGGACGGAGCCAAGGCGGTGCTGTACCCCAAGTTGTCAAGAAGGTTTTAGGAAAGCGGAGGGAAAGAGAATGGAGCAGTTGACGGAAGCGGACTCCCAGGGGTAGTAGGGAGGAGGAGCGGCCTGCATACCCTACATCAAAGGAGGCGTCGAAAAAAAGGTCATGGGCTGGATTAGCCAGCATGGAAGACAGATGGCTAGCATAACGACTCAGAAGGACTGCCCGCCGATTGGACAGCGGAGGTTCAGCAGTCTCAGCATAAAGGCTTTCCACAGGGCTGGTGTAAAAAGCTCCAGACACTAAACGTAATCCACCATGGTGGATAGAGTCGAGACGCCGAAGAATAGACGGCCGAGCAAAGGAGTAGACTATGCTTCCATAGTCCAATTTCGAGCGCACCAAGGCGCGATAGAGGCGGAGAAGGACCACTCGGTCCGCTCCCCAGGAGGTACCATTCAGGACACCGAGGGAGTTAAGGGAACGCAGACAGCGAGCCGAAAGATAGGAAACGTGGGAGGACCAGCACAGTTTTCTGTCAAACATAAGACCCAAGAATTTAGCGACGTCGGAAAACGGAAGGTTGACAGGACCGAGATGTAAGGAGGGCGGAAAAAACTCCTTACGTCGCCAAAAATTAACACAAACGGTCTTACTGGGTGAGAAACGGAATCCGGTTTCGATGCTCCACGAGTGGAGGCGATCGATACATCCTTGAAGACTTCTTTCAAGAAGGCTGGTCCGTTGAGAGCTGTAGTAGATCGCAAAATCGTCCACAAAGAGGGAGCCCGAGACATCAGGAAGGAGACAATCCATAACTGGATTGATGGCAATGGCAAATAGTACAACACTCAGCACGGAGCCCTGGGGTACCCCGTTTTCTTGGGAGAAAGTACAGGAGGGAGTAGTGTTCACCCGCACCCTAAATGTGCGCTCTGCCATAAATTCGCGAAGAAAAAGGGGGCAGCCGGCCTCGAAAGCCCCAATAGAACAGTGTGCGGAGGATGCCTGTCCTCCAACAGGTATCGTATGCTCTCTCCAGATCAAAAAAATATTGCTACCGTTTGGCGTTTCCGGAGAAAATTGTTCATGATACAAGTGGAGAGAGCAACAAGATGGTCAACCACAGAACGATGCTTTCGGAATCCGCATTGGGCTGGTGTTAGACTGCGGGATTCCAGCAACCAAGCTAAACGGTAATTCACCATACGCTCCAAAACCTTACAGACACTACTCGTGAGAGAAATGTGGCGATAGCTAGAGGGGAGATGTTTGTCCTTTCCAGGTTTCGGAATGGGAACGACGATAGCTTCCCGCCATCGTCTGGGAAAAGTACTGTCGGTCCAAATTCGATTATAAAGGCGAAGGAGGTAACGCAGACTATGGGTTGATAAATGCAGCAACATTTGGACATGGATACCATCCGGTCCTGGGGCGGAGGAGCGAGAAGAAGAGAGGGCATGTCGGAGTTCCCGCATGGAGAAAACAGTATTGTAGCTTTCGCGATTTTGGGAGGAGAAAGCAAGAGGTTGCACTTCCGCTGCACGTTTCTTCGTGAGAAACGCTGGCGGGTAATTTGAAGAGCTCGAAATCTCAGCAAAGTGCTGACCCAATGAGTTAGAAATTGCGACGGTGTCCACTAAGGTATCATGCGCGACAGTGAGCCCAGAGACCGGGGAGAAACTAGGCGCGCCTGAGAACCGTCGAAGCCGACTCCAAACTTCCGAGGAGGAAGTGAAGGTGTTAAATTAGCTAGTAAAGAAGTTCCGGCTTGCCTTCTTGCTATCGCGGGTGACGCGACGGCATCGCGCTCGGAACTGCTTATATCGGATACAGTTGGCCAAAGTAGGATGGTGGCGGAAAACGCGGAGAGCACGTCGCCGCTCACGTATTGCGTCACGGCATGCCTCGTTCCACCAAGGAACTGGGGGGCGCCGGGGCAATTCGGAGGTGCGTGGTATTGAACGTTCCGCAGCTGTAAGAATAACGTCGGTAATATGTGTGACCTCATCGTCGACACTGGGAAAGCGACGGTCATCGAATGTCGCTAGAGACGAAAAAAGTGTCCAATCGGCTTGGGCAAACTTCCAGCGTCGCGAGCGCATATATGGCAGTTGAGGCTGCAGTCTAAGAACACATGGGAAGTGGTCACTCGAGTGTGTATCATCAAGGGCGAACCATTCGAAGCGCCGAGCTAGCGGAACAGTACCGACCGCAAGGTCCAAATGAGATAAATTTGTCGTGGAGGCAGACAAAAATGTGGGGACCCCAGTGTTGAGGCAAACTAGATCCGCTTGGTGGAAGACGTCTAGCAATAGTGAGCCACGTGGACAAGGATGTGTAGATCCCCAAAGTGGGTGGTGGGCATTGAAGTCCCCAACCAGCAAATAGGGGGGTGGAAGCTGACCAAGAAGAAGGAGATCAGCTCGTGCCATTGGTGTGGACGAAGGAATGTATACCGTACAAAGAGAGAACGTGTATCCAGAAAGGGAAAGACGGACGGGGACAGCTTGGAAGGAACTGTTTAAGGGGATTGGGTGACAATGGATAGCATCATGGAGAAGAATCGTGAGTCCTCCATGGGCTGGAGTGCCTTCAACAGAGGGGAGGTCGTATCGGACAGACTGAAAATGAGGGAGAACAAAGTGGTCATGGGGACGCAGCTTTCTTTCCTGAAGACAGAAGATGACCGGCGAGTAGGATCGTAAGAGGATCGACAATTCATTCCGATTGGCTCGAATGCCGCGGATATTCCACTGGATAATGGACATAGGGTGAACAGAAAATGGAGGAATGTGACTAAGGGTGCTGTCAACTCAACGACTGCTCAGAGCTTGCGACCGACAGCATGGAATGGCATTCAGTCGAAGGCAGAAGATCCTGATCCATAGGTTGCTCAGGAGCAGCTCCTGCCACCAGCTATCGGCCGGTTGACCGGCCACCAGCAGTGCACCTCGGCGACACAGAAGACGGCCGAGGGCGATTTCCGCCAGGTGGTGCTGTAGATGGGACACGCCTTGGCTGAGAAGGAGAGGAACTGTGTTTCTTCGTAGCCTTCTTGGAAGTATGATGTTTAGATGAAGGAGGAACCGATGGTTGTGAAGTTGCGGTACGTAAAAACTCTTCACGAGTATGCCCTTTTTTCGAAGACTTGGCGTCTGACTTTTGGGCTCGAGATTTAGCAGAACCCGACGAAGGGTGAGCCATAGAGTGGGCAGGCGAAAGTGGTGAGGTTGAACGGGCGATCTTTGCGCTGGCCGATCTGACGACCGTGGCACTAAAGGTGAGGTCGCAAGTCTGCGTGGCCGCCTCCTTTGTTGGCCAAGGAGAAGCAAGAACAATGCTGTATTTTCCTTTCTGAGGCACGGTGGGCTGTCTACTGGCGAATAATTTTCGAGCAGCAAAGGTCGACACCTTTTCCTTTACTCTGATTTCCTGGATGAGCTTTTCGTCCTTAAAAACGGGACAATCTCGAGAGGAAGCAGCGTGGTCACCCATACAGTTGACGCAGCGAGGGGATGGAGGTGGGCAAGCACCCTCATGGGCATCCTTGCCACACGTAACACATTTGGCCGGATTGGAACAGGACTGGCTGGTGTGATTGAACTGCTGACACCGATAGCAACGCGTAGGGTTTGAGACGTAAGGGCGAACAGAAATTCTCATAGCCTGCTTTGATTTTTGATGGGAGTTGAACTTTGTCAAATGTCAAGAAGACAGTGCGGGTTGGAATGATGTTGGTGTCAACCCTCTTCATAACCCTACGAACAGCCGTTACGCCCTGGTCAGACAGGTAGTGCTGAATTTCGTCAGACAAGCCATCGAGGGAGCGTGTATAAACGACTCCATGTGAGGAATTTAAAGTACGGTGTGGTTCCAGCCAGACAGGGAAGGTATGTAGTAGTGAGGTACGCAGCAATTTTTGTGCCTGGAGGGCACTGACTGTTTCTAACAACAGGGTGCCATTCCGTAATCTGGAACAAGACTTTACAGGACCTGCAATTGCGTCGACACCTTTCTGAATAATGAAAGGGTTGACCGTGGAGAAGTCGTGACCTTCGTCAGACCGGGAAACAACAAGGAACTGTGGCAACGATGGAAGAACTGACTGTGGCTGAGACTCAGTGAACTTACGTTTGTGAGCAGACATAGTGGAAGGTGAGGAAACCATTGCGGAAGAATCCCCATGATTACCGGCGTCTCCGATGGCGCGCTCCTCCCTTGTGGGGGCCCTCTCTGAGGGCACTCCCGCCTCAGGTCACACCTCCCGACAAACGGACGGAGGGACCAATCGGCACTTTCGGAAGGTATCAGCTCGGGTAATCACCCCTCCCTGGGCCTGGCCGTTACCAGGGGGTACGTACGTGTCCTACCTGTCTACCCGGGGCGGGGAATTACGCGTTACCCCGTCACCGGCTACGCATGGAAGTGCGTGGGTCGGCCTTCAGACACACACAGGGAGGAAAAAAGAGAAAGGGAAAGGAAAGAAAAGGGGGTCTCAAACGCCGCAGCGGAGAAAAGGGTAAAGAGAAGAGGTAAGGAAAAGAGAAGGACAAAGGAAGGAAGAAGACATACAAGCAAGGAAGGCAAAGAATGCGGTACATTTACAAGCGTCCGTCTCCGGACGTAGGCACAAACCATACTCCCAGAGGGGGAGAAAGGGAAGGAAAGAGCCAGAGGTGAGGGGGGGGGGGGGGGCGAAGACGAGGGATGGGGAAGGATGCGGAAAGGGAAGGTGTGCAGCCCGGAAAGGAAGGAAGGCCACGTGAGCTCGGGGCCCCGTGCTCGCTACGCACGTATCCACAAAAGAGTTGTGGATCCCCTGGGGGGATTGGTCTATATGATTAATACGCTGCAAGAGAAGCTAAGCTTTTACTTACAATGTTGTTCTTTTATGCGCGTATTACAATTTAAGATATACCACACAAATGTGCCAGTAAAATGTTTAATAATGACATGAGTGTCTGATCTTCTGGGCTCGAAATTCATCTAAATGGCTCATCATCACAGAGTTAATTTTTAAATGAGAGTCAAACGCTCTGTGATTAAGAAATTCATCGTACATGATCGCACATAGTTCCGGTATAACTGCCAGAATGCTACTTTGATGGTAACTCTTTTCAAAGTACCATTCAGAATTTTTTCCCGCGACCTGTTAGAAATAGGTTCGTTTCTGCACTAGCCAGAGACGCCAGATGACAGGCGTGACCGCGCTTGCGCAGCTACGATGTCGTAGGAAGCCCGTATGTTCACAGGTGTAGAACATCAAAAGCTCTTACATTATATCATAAGAGAAACAAGACATCAGAGGACACTCCAAGAGCATCAGAATTTCGTGACACGAATGTGCAAATTTTAGTATGTCCAGATTCCCAGTGAAGTAAGCCACGACCTGATATTAAGATTTCAATGTGGTTTTCTGGATGTAAATTTTCTTGGAGTACCAGTACTGTATTACCTCATGTTTGGTTCTTTATTATGGCATAATGTCATACGTGCAAGAAGTTGAAAACGTGCACTCTAAATGCAGCGAACAGTGTGTGGAATTTAACACTTCGTTTCAAATATATTGTCTGCCTCAGCGGAAAAGATTAATAAAAGAAAATTTCTTTAGCAAACCGACAAAAATGATTTCATTGTTCTGCAAGGCAATTAATGCTCGACTGTCAGAAAGTTGGAAATAAATTTGCAACTAGTAACATTTTAGCCTTCCGTAATTACGTGAATTTATTTCATTTCGTTTGATAGCTCCCGGCCACAGAAATCTGTTTTGTTTTCATTTGACGTGAGAGCAGTAAACGAAGAGGGAACAGCAAAATCACTAAATTGAAACACGTATATTTTGTAATGGATACCATCAAACCATATTCAGGACAGTGGAAATTAAAATGTCCTGTGGTCTCTCTCCTGCTTACAGTAGGCCGGTTTGACATCCTGTCCCCTTTTCTTAAAAAAAACTCTTCAGAAAATTTGCACACTATCCCATATCAGTTAACTTGCTGCTTTGTGTGACATAAATATAGGATACATAAACCCAGTAAAGACATGACAAGCAAAACAAAAAATTCTAGGAGCTAAGGATCGAAGAAATGTGTATTCTCTCTCTAATCTTGCTACAGCTTTACATGGCGTGCTTCCCTTTCTGCGAAAGAATCCAGTACCTCAAAGTTCGTTGCCACATGAAAAGTCGACTATGTCGTTGTTTAATACTGAAAAAGCTGTTATTACAAATAGCACCCAAGACTGGTGTGGATTCCGATCTTATTATGTCTATTTTGTCACTGTCCGGTAGGTAAAACAAAATAGACCTTTCTAATGCTCAACAATTTTAACACAAATCAAATAAACGTGACTTTTTGTACAAACTGTCTTTTTTGTAACAGAACATAATTCACATGTACCAGTATCAAATCCCTATTACACCCACTACAAGCAAAAAGCTTTACGTTAAGAAATAGTTTCACACTTCATTCACACGCTCCAGTTTCTGAAGTATAAAATCGAGAAGTAGTAGCACGAAATTTTTATACAAACTTGGAAGGAGAAGAAACGGATACATCACTAAAATTATGGAACAACATTACGATTACGACAGTCTTGTTATCACTAATTCTGTAACTATTCCCGCCAGCGTCAAAGCTTATTCGCAGGTTAACTTCACTAACCCTGCCACGATCACCAGTTTAGTTATCCCGCGTTTATTCTCCGGTTAGACGTTATTAAGTGATTGTGGAACATATTCTGCACTACTCCCAGAATAGAACTTCAGCGGCTGCTGCAACTAGCCCTTACTAGTATAGCGATATGGCCAAAAATTTTCTGTCAAAATTCCATTTTCTTGGATACATAGAGAAGGTAATACGTAATCTTTCTTTCCTGTTATTCGTTTATTTCCACTCCTGTAGTCTGAATCTATGGATGTCGCTAGTAATTATAACAGCGCTCATCATTCGCAAACCCAACCAACCACACAATCAGACAGCGGTTGGCATTCATCCGTTCGGCCTTACACCGCTCAGCTCGTATAGCCCCTTTTGTCTGTAGGAAAGTTTGTTTCTACATGCGACGAGGATTCCCCCGACACAGAAATCATGTACACTATGCACGCATTCACAAATCAACTTACGATTCATTCAGAAAGCAATTTAGAATGTGTTAAAAACCGACAGGAATGCGTTTGAAAGTCATATGAATAATCGATAGACTAACGTGCGCTGGATGCAAGTCGCTTTGTGAAACAAGGTTCCCCCCCCCCCCCCCCCTTTGCCAGATTGCCAATCTTTAACGTCCATTTACTGCCCGAAATTTTGGGAGAGACATTTTTGTATTGCTGGTACGTAAGGAACCGCGCTGCGAAGTCAAAGTGTGATTGCATGCAAACAGTACTGACAACATGGCACCACAACTACAAACTACTTCAGAGCGCTACTGGACTAGGGATCAAGATCTACGACAGCGTGAGGACTCAGATCGAACGTGACCGAATTGAGCGCAGGCTGGTGATAGTTATCTACTGACACCGACTATCTCATCTGATACTTTTAACCCCGTTCATCTGTTATCTCGTAACACAAATATCACTGTGGAAAAGAGGGCCGGAAAATCAAATTTAATTGATTACCCTGAAACCATACTTAATGGTTTGAATACATTACAAATTTACATAAAAGCTGGCTACACCAACAACGTCAATCGCAGTTCGACACGTAATTTAAAGGTGCAGCCTTCAGACACTAACAGCTTAGGAAATAAGAATATGTCAACTGAAAGACTGAACACAATCAAAGACAAAATAAATCTCTCATCGACACGCTTATTTACGACGTATTGTGTCGCTTACATAGAAATAATTCGCTCGTTGCACACAGGTGCTCGAAAAATTTACGTTTCACAACTGAGTAAAGCCTGTATATCTAAATTTCTCTTTTTAGAACCAATATTCGAAAGTCACACGTAACAACGCTGATAACACGTAAACATAACTTGATGCAGAAGAACCTTATGACGGCATGTGCACTCGCTCACAGGCAATTATTAATAAAAGAAATACATTTTCAGTAACTGTCTGCGGCCATCGGGAGTATTTTGACAATGAAACCATCTAGCTCGGTTAATATACAGTACTTCTTTAGTCATCACGCCGTTTCTGCTACTGTCCACCATCAGAGGATTAAAAACATACCAGTTGTGCACAGGTTGTGATACTACATTTTCTAAAATTTGATCCAAGTTTTCAGATGACTGCAATGGCCGATACGAAATAATACGTAAAGAAATTTATTACCCGTTCTAGAAGGATCTATTCGCAAAAAAATAAAAAATAATAAAGAAGACGTTAGGGATCTTCTTTTAACGCGTAGCGGCTGCTATTCTGATGTGGCTCGTATCATTATCTTTGAGGAAAGAGCTTGAACAGAGTCAACTCAGAATGAAACCAGAGGAAGATCTACGCACCGTCAACGCGTTAACTCTTCGTTCATTACACAAATCTCTCTCCAGCCCTTGCACGTTCAGCTCCTTACAGTCTAATAGAATTACGAGGAAGAACAGATTTATAACAGTGTACAAAATACAAAGACATAAAATTACAGTGTTGTCATACTGCTCGTCCAAAATATTCCTAACGTTAAGTGTCGAAGACGCACGTTTCGTCGGTCTACATTTAACACATCATCCACCCTTGACAGCTCACCGCTGCAAACCTTATACCGCTGCATCCCAGGCGCCTCCAGCCGCTGTTCACAGCCCAGTACTCCGTGTTCCTCCTACGTGCGCCGACGGACCACGAGACTGCCTCCCTGTCACGAGTGGAGCTGCACCGCCCCCTCAGCAAAAAGACTGCTCCCTTTTCTCGTAACCACACGGTGCATTTCGATACTAAGAACTGCAAAGAACATTGCTCGAGATTCTGCTCCATCAGTTGCTTACGCGTAACTCATGTTGTCCCATCAAGATGTGTTGTCATACTGTACGATTTTTCACTGTGTATCGTAACTATTTATTTCATTGTGACGATGTTTCTGAATTGTGCCTTCTATTGACAGAAACGAAATTGTATTGAGCAGTTCTCATAGAAAACAGTACTCTGCTTTAATTTTTTCAAATTGTGAGACATGAGGCTTGTCCAAGCGAGTATTATACAGCGAGTTTACACCGCTGCAAACCTTACACCAAAAAAGGATATATTTATACCCGTCTACGGATATTTTACCCCTCAACACCATGCTTTTTTCACACAATGACTGGGCCGTAATACTACCATGCAAATTTGAAGAAAGGGCTATAGTAGGAAGAAACAAGTTATATTGATTACATCACAGATTTGCGTGTGCCTTACCTCTACATTATGGAAACAATGAGTGCAGTTCATGGTCTTCCTACAAACAGTTTCGTATAGTCCAGATCTTATTGTATTTCTGGCAGTAAATGTGCTGTTCGTTAATATTTGTCTTAACGCATTTCGTGTGTTGTCAACCGATATTGGAGGAGCATTCCCTCTGGCATTTTAATGCTTTCTGATATCAAATACGAACGCTTCTAATTGTTCACAATTAGGATAACTGCTGTATGGTGTCTGCCGTTGTTTAGATGACTATTTCATGAAAAATTGCGTCTGGGTCACTCACGATATTCGATTACCAATGTAGAGTGCAGATCACCTTCACGTATATAACAATAGATACAAAACGCTGTTTTTCCAGAAGGGTGTCAGTGAAACAGTTCCACAAACCAATTCTTTCAGTACCTTACTAGCTGACTGAAGTATTGTATTTAACAGCTGAGGCCTGAATCGGGAATTACACTTCGCTTAAACAGATTTGACTGATCAGTCGTTTCGTCACTGCAGCCTACTTTCTTATTCTATATGGCTTAGTGTATTTTGCAGAGAGAATAGGACTTAAATTGCACATCACTTATTGTGACATCTCATTAACTAGCACATCTTATAAACTGTTCTCTATTTTCTCCAGAAAAGACTGATATTACAAGTAAAAAGGGGAATATATGAGAAGCAAGGGGATTTATAAAGAATCCCATCCACCACTGATGAGGTGTTTGCACTGGAGGAAGCCATATCTGAATACCCATAATACAACAAAACTACATTTGCTAACATGAAGAAAACCTACGATAGCATAAACAGAGAAAAGTCATGGGAGAAAATGCACAATTCTGGAATACCAATAGAGAGTTACATTGGAAGCCTGGAAAGGGGGAGTGAAAATGCAAGGAAAATATTCCAACTCTTGACATAAGAATAAGGGCCAGGCGAGGTGACGCAGTATCATAGCTCTTGTTTAAAAATAATCATACAGGAAGCAGTGGATAAAGCAGGAAAACCAGGAGAGGGTATAAATGGAGGAATAAAATTGAAAATCTTGTCTTTGCAGATGATTATGCAGTAGGGGCCTACTGGCTGAAAATCTAGATGAAAACCATTTTCCTGTAATACGAGCCCCGTGATTTGTTAAAATAAAGAGAAAATGAAATTCATGAGGACAGAAAGAAATTACAAGACAAAAATGGTGGGATACACTGCATGTCGATAACCACGTTCCTGATGAGTCTATAAGACTTAATCTGTATCCAGAGCGTCATATTCACTCAACGCATTACTGACCTCCAAAAAATTTTCCAGAGGGACCAAAAGAAGGATAAACAAAATTATAGTCAGAGCAGTGTTATTATACACCGCAGAAACAGAAAGATAAGTGTACAGAGAGTAAGAAATATTTAAGTAAAATGTTGTGGAAGATATTTGCATCAATTTGTGAGGGAAGACAGCGGCGAAGAAGAAGAAGAAGAAGAAGAAGAAAGAACAGAGGGCTCATGGCGATACACAGGCTGAGTCGCCAACTACCGCCACCTAGAATAACTCCTGAAGTATGATAGTAGCTGGAAAGTTTGTGGGACAATTGTTGTTTGGAACTACGGGGGCCATAATATGACATTGGTTTTTGTTGCTATGTGGGGTCGCTTCCGAGATATGGTCATCTTTTTAAATGGGATGTTATAGTTTGGTACCTATTTTCTGATAATGGCCATCGAAACGAATCCAGCGATGTTTAACAGTAAGGTTTTTGAAGATCAACGAAAGTTACAAAAGTGGCATAAGTGTAGATTTACAGAAGGTGTTCGAAGTGATGACCATTGGTATAAATGCAGTGCCGCAATCTTATCATGGATGGAGTGGTATTCCTTATCACTTCGGCACTTATCGAAGCACATGCTCTGACAGTTCTCTATCGTATATCGTGCAAATAGTAAATATTCGCCGAATACGGCGTATCTATCTAAAGTGTCATCGACATGTAAACACCATTCGACGGTTTCGCAATACATCACTAACAGTAACGGTAAGACTAGTATCGTCGAATCAAGCGAATGTGATTGATGTATTCCTTCGAAGAACAAGTCGACATGCTTATTTACGGAGGAGAATACCAACAAATTCAGTGAGAACTAGAGACTTATATATTGAAAGATATCCACAACGTACTCACCCTACATGTCGTACACTTAAATACGTGTATGATAAACAGAGAACTTTATCTTTAACGCCTCAGAAACATATCCGACAAAGGAAAGTTACTAACGAGAGAACGGAAATTGGTACTCTTGCCACTGTGGTTAGAGATCCTTGTGTTAGCTCGCGTCAAATCGGAAGAGAATCCGGCATGAGCCAGAGTAGTGTTGTTCGTGTTCTGCATCACCATAAATATAATCCTTACCATATCAGTCTCCACCAAGAATTAACTGGTACGGATTGCAGGCGTCGCATTGAATTCTGGTGGTGACCTGAACTTCAAATTCAAAGGGATGACATTATTTTGATTTTATTTACTGACGAGGCTACTTTCACGAACCATGGAAATGTTACTTTGCATAACACACATTATTGGGCAACATTGGCTGCGGCAAGTTGCACACCAAAAACCGTGGCCGGTGAATGTTGTTAGATTCTGGAGGACAGAAATATAGCCCCCATTTCATCGAAGGAAATCTTAATGGTAGGAAGTACACCACATTCCCGCAAGAAACATTACGTCTGTTACTGGAAGAGATACTTTTAGGAATAAGGAACAAAATGTGTTAATTTGTGTCCGGCACATTTTTCGGTAATGGCTAGAAATGAGTTGTAGAGAGAATTCCGAAATCGTTGGATTGGACACGGAGGAAATGTGTCGTGGCCGGTTCGTTCGCCAGACTTGACGCCTCTGGAATTTTTCTGTGTGGATTCGTAAGGGACATTGTTTACAAAGACGTTCCAACTACACCTGAAGATATCGAAGTACATGCTCTGACAATTCTCTCTCGCCAAAGTGCCGAAGTGATAAGGAATAACACTCAGTCCATGATAAGAAGATTGTAGCACTACATTGATATCGATGGTCATCACTTTGAAGGTCAACGAAGGTCACAACGCTGGCATGAAAGTCCATTTACAGTATATTTTCAAAGACCTTACTGTTACATATCATTGGATTCGTCTCTATAGCTGCTATCATAAAATAAGTACCGAACTATAGCATCCCATTTAAGAAGTTGACAATCTCTGAAGCGACCTCACCTAGTAACAAAACACCAACGTCATATTATGGCCCACGTTGTCCCATGCATCTTTTGTCCCACAAACTTTTCAGCTCCTATCGTACTTTCGGAGTTATTCTTGGTGCCAATAATTAGTGACTCATCCTGTATAATGAACAGATGATGATGTGGAAGCGAAAACAAGGAGGCTGAGATTGGCAGTGCACATCTGTAGAAGAGAGCAGGGAGCAAGACCGAGGGAAGTGTCAGATGAAACCTGGAGAATGTAGGCCAAAGGAAAATGGACAGACCAGGTGGCCAAGGACCTTCAGACATTTGGGGCGAGGGAAGAAGGCGGCAAGAGGGGAGTTGGGTTGATTTGGGGGAGAAGGCCAAATTCCGAGGTCACCGGTCTCATCGACTTAGGGAAGGAAGTCGGCATTGCCCTTTCAAAGGAACCATCCCGGCATTTGCCTAAAGCGATTTAGGGAAATCATGGAGAACCTAAATCAGGATGGCCAGACGCAGGATGCACACTGGACTCTCATTTGGGAGGACAACGGTTCAAACCACTGCGCCACCGCACTCTGAAGGTGGCAAGAACTGAATGCTTTGTGGCTAGGCTACTTGACGAGGCCAAAAGCCGACTGCAGTTTGTGGTGACAGGACAGTAAGTTGGTTGAGAACACGAATCACTGTGCGTAAATGATGAATACGCCGTTGGCGAAGAAACAACGAAACTCTGTGAGCGGAGTTGTGCTTCCACATCTTCAAAAAAGGCACTGCTTGGTGTGGTCACTGCATAGTGCATATAACCTGTTGCATAAACACCGGCAAGGAAGATCCCGAACACAAACGAACTGCGGGGTCACCACTATGGGAATGGTATCAGTAACCGGGATATAGGAAACTTAATTCCCATACATGTCGTAGCTCATATATATGTATTTACACTTGACACTGTGTCCGTACAGAATGAAGTATAGCAAATAACTGACTAAAGTAAGTGCTCAGTCGAGTCTCAATCTCAACTTTAGAGTTCACAGACATTAAGTTTCGTGGTCAACACAAACTATCAACGCCACAAGGTACACCGCTTCCACTGAAGGTTCGAGTCCTCCCCCGGGCATGGGGGTGTGTGTTGTGAGTTTAAGTAATGTGTAATATTTAGGTACTGTATATCTAGCTCCAAACTGTACAGCTAATAGTGGTAGGTGCAGAAGAACATAGTCTTGAATCACAATCTTCTCCAGTGTACTTCAGTTCCCCACTGCAGTATACGTTATGGTATCACAGTATCATCAATTCTTTTTACATGACCGTAACACAGCTATTTTCTTCTACACAACACATTCTTCCATTCAATTCCGTTTTCCTATACACTTCAGTGTTCCTTTTTCTTTTTATGAAATTCTTGCTCATTTTCTCCAAAAATCATTGCCCAATACTTTCAGTGTATTAATATGCTACCCATTAGTTGTCGAAGTCTCTGCTTCATACAATACTATACTATCTAATATCAATTTCATTATGGTAGTTTTAGCTTTTTTCATCAATTTGTGTTCCATAAAATTCAGCTGAATAAGCCAATGGCATTCTGTCCATCACTACTACTATTATTAAATTCTAAATCTCATTTTCCCTCTTTTTTCTACAACATATCTACAGTAGCCAGAATTTCTTATCTTTCAGATTTTGTTCCTCTATATCAACTGTTTATCTAGAAAAATAATGTATTTTGTGTCTTCATTACTGATCTTCAGACCACAGCTTTTTATTCTACTGCATATCGCATATGTAAACTGTATACTGTGCTGTGGCTACTTCATCATCAACAAATAGAAATATGAACGAACAAATATACATTATTTACTAATTCCATTCCCCTATCTTTATGAGACCGTGCCCTTATAGTAATATGTTGATGACATGGGCATTCGTGTTCCTTCTAAAGTCGGCAGTACATTTACACAGATATTTAAGAGTATTTCTAATACTTTTTTCCAATGAACAGGTCTCTCTATTCACCAAATTTAATGTTTTCCAACACAGATTCCTTGGAACAGTATCATAAGCTGCTACTTAATCAATGAAAACTAATCCAATTTTCTTTTGTTGTTGTATGTACTTTCCAGAATTTGCCGTAATGTGAAAATGTGATATGTTTATGATCCACCAGCTCACTGACCACCTTGCATTCCAAAATTAGCTTTCACTCTTTTATTGCTTTCTCAGAAATCTTCGCGAATAAATACCTGACACACCCAATTTGAACAAATTTTACAATGCTTTTTTTGTAATATGGCAGTAATAGAACCTAATCTCATTTCTCAGATTGTACATCACCATGCAATGTTTGGTTGAATAGTCACACTCTTAGTTACATGACTGTCAGTATTTAGGTTTTAAGTATGTTGGTGACTGAGCCTGTTCGAAGTGTCAGTTATTTTGTATTTGAGAAAACGGGGTGGTTCAACTGCCACAAATTCGGATCTTATGATTGTGTGTTCAATTCCTTCCATGATTCTTGCTCTGAATATTATTGTGAACTGAAGAATTTTTGAATTTGTTCTTCACTTTTTTGTACTGTCAGTTGCAGACTTGCATTGGATTTTCTCTCTTGGAATAAAACATACCAATAAATATGATGCAGAGTTCAGCAAGTATACAAAACAAACATGTTTTAAATTATGCTAATCATCTGAAAAAATTTTAGACACTTCAGAAACAGCTGGTGAGTATTTGTAGCTCATACAGGTTGGAGAAAATGAAATTAGATCAGAAAATATTTCGAGTATCTTAAGAAAGGCCATACCAATTACACTTCCCAGTGTACACTGTGCAGGTCGGATTGCCTATATGAAGGCCATGAAATATTTTGTGGGCCAGTTATGTTTTACCTGGACCATTTGGTTTTACCTGGAAAGCTTTAAACACTGTGTGAAAACTACAACAGCTCTTATATGAATAAAACTTGTGCATAATTATGTATAGTATTACACATGAAAATGGTACCTGGAAATGACTAGTTTCAGTCTTGAATCAATAATTAAATGTGAAATCACATTTTTGTGCCTTTTGTGAGTAATAATGTTTTCTTTCACAGATGTGGTCTCCAGTTTTAGTTTTCATCTGGAAATGACTGACGACTGATTGGCGCCATTGGCAAGAAATGTACAAAGCTACATCATTCATCATTTGTCATATCTTTCCTCTAGAATGCAGAATTCATTTAGAAGGTTTATATGTGCAGTAACACTGCCAGTAACACATGTAAGAAGATACACGGACATAAAATAAGACTCATCACAGAATGGTCCTCGCTTTACAAAACAAATATGACTCCGTTTCCTGTCATCTCAAAGATATTCATATCATCAGAAGAAACAATACAACTGCAAACTTATTATAACTGTAATCAACATTTCTGATAAAATAGAGAAACATATACCAATTTACTGATTTAAAAAGTGACCTATATGTGTGTGTACTGTGCTGTAAAAAAGTTATAGAAACATTCAGTGTCCCATAGGGATGAGGTCCCATTTATGACTACACTTCATCGAACACAGCAAATACATCTAATTCAACTGCTGATGAATATACACTCTTTACCACAGCGAATGGCACAGATTGGTTTGTCACATGACTGGTACGAAGTCAGAACTTCTGCAATCAGTCAGTGTGACAGTATACAGGAGGACGGGTAAGACAAGCAATTCTACAGAGGCGTATCTGATCATGGTCAGAAAATGGCTCCCTGAAGCAGAGCTCACTGTTTTTCCATGGTCATCCAGTCACTCCGGTACTTGCATGTACCTTGTAAAAGGGATGCTGTTGGTACTTTGGCACAGAGAGAACCACAGCCAACAGATTCAACTACCACTGGCACTGATTTGTTGCTCAGCATTGTTGTTGTTGTTGTTGTTATTCACTTGTTTTAAATAAAACTTGTGAGTTTAGAATTCTCGAAGAAGTAGTTACACTGAAATAGGTACAATGACACAGTGGTACATTAGACCATGTATGGAATGCTTAGATCTTCAGTTTCTGTCAGCACCACATGAGCAACCAAACCGACTGTGGAAGCTCTGTTGTGATCTCTCAACAGTTTTAATCTCTCTCTCTCTCTCTCTCTCTCTCTCTCTCTCTCTCTCTCTCTCTCTCTCTCTCTCTCAGCTGTTTCTTTTGTGTACATCTATCCTTTCTCTGGCAACTTGTTGGAAGGCTTAACATCCCACTTCAGAATTTGTTACTTGTGGTAGCACTTGCAGTTTCTTTCATTAAGTAATCTGCCTTCACCCTTTTCCACATATGAAAGTAGGAGTTGTTTGAATGGGATAGTTTAAGTACCACAGAACTTAGTCCATATAGGTGACAGTTGATTTAACAGTAGTGGCAGACAGAAAACATGGTCTCGAACCTGTCATGCTGCACAGACTGTACAGGGAGGGGGCGGGGGGTGTTGTGTCATTGTGGTTGTTGCCACCTGATAACTCAGACTGCAGCAGGTGTGTATTTGGGTTTCTTATGCCAAACAGAGGTGCCTGCTAAGACACAGCTGGGGAGACAGCAGGAATGAACACAGCCACGGATTGGTTTCTCTGAGATTCTCCAAGCAGTGGTGATTGTATTAGGTAGTACAGCAATTTGTGTAGGGATTATTAGCTCTACTACGTGCTAGATTCCTGGTAAAACAATTAAGAGCACCTTTAACTATGCCATTGCTAATTGGAACAACAGTGCCTATAAAATCCACAATATATTATTTCTTCAATAATGTGGGTATTGCGGTCTGAATAAATCAATGAAATGTTTGTTGCATCAGGATATGCTTGGAACATTACCTCCTCGATGGTTACATTCTGGGATAGAAAAAACAAGGTCTTCGGTCAACCTGGCACAGTAACTGAATGCTGTCTTTTCACAGAAAATATATTCTTGCAATGCAACATACACAATGCCGTAAAAGAGTAGAAACGCAGTGGATAAATGGACAGTCTGATCATTGAATCTGAATAAATTAGAACACTGGAGGGAGACCTGAGAAACAAAATGCAGAGTTCTGTGAATGGCTAGAAGCTGTGCTGTGAACCCATTACGTGATCCTGGCAATAAATGGTGTTCTAAGCGAGTAAGAGACATGAAAGCATATCCCACCTTATCTATTGTCTCAGAACCATCCATGTAAAAGATGGTGGCACCCTGGAACTCTTCAAGGATGGCACCTACAAGATGCCAGTAAAGCATAGGAGCAACAGATACCTTAGGGGACCCTTGACTAGGTCAGTCCTCATCTGTGGTTTAGGCACCATCCAAGGGAGGGGAAGAAAATACATGGGGTGCATTCCAGTGAGTGGATATAGAGATCCCAACAGATGGAAGTGAGGCATGCCAATCAGCAACCCCCACCCATGGGTGATTGTCAGAAGGGAGATATCCCTCATTTGGACAGAGGACAGGGTACATGAGATGGTCAGAGAATTGGCAAATGGCAGTTGCATGAGACACCAGACGTTGCACCTGTCGTATTTGTAGAGGTGGAAGCCCCACTTCTGTGAGGAGATTTAACAGGACTAGTGCGAAAAGCACCCTTAGCCAGATGCATCTCATGATGGCGAACAGGGGCAAGTAGTTGCAGAGCGGAAGTAGTCGCTGAGCCATAAACCTGACTACCATAATCTAGTCTGGACAAGAACAGACCATGGTAAAGATGATGATGAGTGGTACGATCTCCACCGTGGCGAATATAGGACAGCCATGTCAGCCTTTTATCAAAAATAAGGCCCAAGAAATGGGGCTTTGCCACAACATTGAGGATCTGGTAGCCAAGATAAAGTTCCAGATCAGGGTGGACTGTGGATCAACGACAACAAGCGTAACCTGCATTTTGGAGAACTGGAAGACATGGAAGATGGCCCACACAGAGGCACATTGGATGGCACCTTGGGACTGGCACTCAGCAGATGCTGCCGAGTGGGAGCTGCACCAGATGCAAATATCATTGACATACAGTGCTGGGGTAACCATAGTCCCAACTAAGATTGGTTCCATCATATTTCTTCATAGCCATCAATGGGCTTGTAAGCTGTGTCTTATGCATTATGTAGGTCAAAGAAGACCACAACAAGGTTTTTTTGTTATGGTTTTAGGGCGCAAAACTGCTACAATCATTAGCGCCCGGTCTGTGACTTAGGAAAAGGTAAAAAACCGAAACTGGAAACCAGCAGCAATGGGAACGAATCAAAAAATTGAAGCTAAAAAGAGAAGGAAAGCTTAAAAACCACTATAGAAAGGGGTTGGTTGTCCCCAAAAAGAGCTTCAAATGACTGACGTCATCTCACTGGCACTAATAAACTCGAGAACGCGATCGGCTGAACGCGTGTCATCTGCTAAAAATGGACAATATATCAGGCGACAGCTGTAGACGGGCGCGTAACGGAGTAACATAGGGGCACTCAAGTAAAAGGTGTCCTACCGTCCACAACACAGCAGTGGGGACAGAGTGGGGGAGGATCGCCGCTTAAAAGATGCCGATGGCTAAAAAGACAGTGCCCTATCCGGAGCCGAGTTAAAATTACCTCCTCCCGACGACGCGATCGGGAAGAAGAGGTCCAAGTAGAAGTAAGAGCTTTCACGTCCCGCAATTTATTATGGGGAAGTGTCGACCAATGCGCGTGCCATAAATGAACAACACGACGACATAAAACACTCCATAGATGGGCGAAGGAAATCGTGCGAACAGCTGTCCGAAGGAGAGAGACTTCAGCCTTGGCCGCTATATCGGCCGCCTCATTTCCACAGATACCAACGTGTCCTGGGATCCAGAGGAACGCCACAGAGACGCCCCCCATGTGGAGCAAGCGTAGGCAGTCCTGAATCCGGTGGACCAGAGGGTGGACATGGTAGAGAGCTTGGAGACTGAGGAGAGAGCTGAGAGAATCTGAACAGATAAACCGTATCCGCTGATGGCGACGGATGTATTGGACAGCCTGGAGAACAGCGTAAAGCTCCGCAGTATAAACCGAACACTGGTCGGGAAGCCGAAATCGATTTGGGGTGTCGCGAACAATATAGGCACTCCCTACACCTAACGATGTTTTTGAGCCATCAGTGTAAATAAATGTAGCTTCCTTCATTTGTGTACATAGAGCAGAAAATGCCCGACGATACACAAGTGAAGGGGTACCATCCTTGGTAAATCGACAAAGGTCACGGAGCAGGCAGGTCCGGGGACGGAACCAAGGCGGTGCTGTACCCCAAGTTGTCAAGGAAGTTTTAGGAAAGCGGAAGGAAAGAGAATGGAGCAGTTGACGAAACTGGACTCCCGGTGGTAGTAGAGAGGAAGGGCGGCCTGCATACCCTAAATCCAAGGCGGCGTCGAAAAAAATGTCATGGGCCGGATTAGCAGGCATGGAAGACAGATGGCTAGCATAACGACTCGGGACAGCTCGCCGATAGGGCAGCGGAGGTTCAGCAGTCTCAGCATAAAAGCTTTCCACAGGGCTGGTGGAATCCACGGTGATGGATAGAGTCGAGACGCCGAAGAATAGACGGTCGAGCAGAGGAGTGGACTATGCTTCCATAGTCCAATTTGAAGTGCACTAAGGCGCGATAGAGGAGGAGAAGGACCACTCGGTCCGCTCCCCAGGAGGTACCATTCAGGACACCGAGGGTGTTGAGGGATCGCAGACAGCGAGCCGAAAGATAGGAAACGTGGGAGGACCAGCGCAGTTTACTGTCAAACATACGACCCAAGAATTTGGCGACGTCCGAAAACGGAAGGTTGACAGGTTCTAGATGTAAGGAAGGTGGAAGAACGTACGACGCCAAAAATTAACACAAACGGTCTTCCTGGGAGAGAAGCGGAAGCCTGTTTCGATGCTCCCAGAGTGGAGGCGATCGAGATAGCCTTTAAGACGTTCAAGAAGGCTGGTCCGTTGAGAGATGTAGTAGATCGCAAAATCGTCCACAAAGAGGGAGCCCGAGACATCAGGAAGGAGACAATCCATAACTGGATTGATTGCAATGGCAAACAGTACAACACTTAGCACGGAGCCCTGGGGTACCCCGTTTTCTTGGGAGAAAGTACTGGAGAGTGTAGTGTTCACTCGCACTTTAAATGTGCGCTCTGCCATAAATTCGCGATGAATAAGGGGCAACGACCGCGAAAGCCCCAAGAGAACAGTGTGCGGAGGATGCCTGTCCTCCAACAGGTATCGTATGCTCTCTCCAGATCAAAAAATATTGCTACTCTTTGGCGTTTCCGGAGAAAATTGTTCATGATACAAGTGGAGAGAGCTACAAGATGGTCAACTGCAGAACGATGCTTTCGGAAACCGCATTGGGCAGGTGTTAAAATATTGCGGGACTCCAGCCACCAATGTAAACGGCAATTCACCATACGCTCCAAAACCTTGCATACACTACTCGTGAGAAAAATGGGGCGATAGCTAGAGGGGATATGTTTGTACTTTCCAGGTTTCGGAACAGGAACGACTATAGCTTCCCGCCATCGTCTGGGGAAAGTACTGTCGGTCCAAATTCGATTGTAAAGGCGAAGGAGGTAACGGAGACTGTGGTATGATAAATGCAGCAACATTTGGATGTGGATACCATCCGGTCAAGGGGCGGAGGAGCGAGAAGGAGGGAGTGCATGTTGGAGTTCCCGCATGGAGAAAACAGTATTGTAGCTTTCGTGATTTTGAGAGGAGAAAGCAAGATGTCGCACTTCCGCTGCAAGTTTCTTCGGGAGAAACGCTGGCGGGTAATTGGAAGAGCTCGAAATCTCAGCAATGTGTTGACCCAATGAGTTAGAAATTGCGACGGCTCCACTAATGTATCATGCGCGACAGTGAGCCCAGAGACGGGGGAGAAACTAGGCGCGCCTGATAACCGTCGAATCCTTCTCCAAACTTCCGAGGAGGGAGCTAGTAAAGAAGTTCCAGCTTGCCTTCTTGCTATCGCGGATGACGCGACGGCATCGCGCACGGAACTGCTTATAGCGGACACAGCTGGCCAAAGTAGGATGGTGGCGGAAAACGCGAAGAGCACGCCGCCGCTCACGTATTGCGTCACGGCATGCCTCGTTCCGCCAAGGAACTGGGGGGCGCCGGGGCAATTCGGAGGTGCGTGGTATTGAACGTTCGGCAGCCGTAAGAATGACGTCTGTAATATGTGTGACCTCATCGTGGACGCTAGGAAAGTGACGGTCATCGAATGTCGCTCGACACGAAAAAAGTGTCCAATCGGCTTGGGCAAACTTCCAGTGTCGCAGGCGCATATATGGCAGTTGTGGCTGCAATCAAAGGACGCATGGAAAGTGGTCACTCGGGTGTGTATCAAGGGCGAACCATTCGAAGCGCCGAGGCAGCGGAATAGTACCGACCGAAAGGTCCAAATGAGAGAAATTTGTCGTGGAGGCAGACAATAATGTAGGGTCCCCAGTGTTGAGGCAAACAAGATCCTCTTGGTGGAAGTGGTCTCAATAGTGAGCCACGCGGACGTGGAGATCCCCAAAGCGGGTGGTGGGCATTGAAGTCCCCAACCAGCAAATAGGGGGGTGGAAGCTGACCAAGAAGATGGAGATCAGCTCGTGCCATTGGTGTGGACGATGGAATGTATACAGTACAAATAGAGGTGTATCCAGAAAGGGGAAGACGGACAGCGACAGCTTGGAAGGAAGTGTTTAAGGGGAATGGGTGATAATGGAGAGTATAACTGAGAAGAATCGTGAGTCCTCCCTGTGCTGAAGTGCCTTCAACAGAGGGGAGATCAAATCGGAATGACTGAAAATGGGGGGGGGGGGGGGGAAGCGGTCGTGGCGACGCAGCTTTGTTTCCTGAAGACAGAAGATGACCGGCGAGTAGGATTGTAAGAGGATCGACAATTCATCCCGATTGGCTCTAATGCCGCGGATATTCCAATGGACAATGGACATAGGGTGAACAGAAAATGGAGGAATGTGACCAAGGTTGCTGTCAACTCAACGACTGCTCAGAGCTTGTGACCGACAGCGTGGAACGGCAGTCAGCCGAAGGCAGAAGATCCTGATCCATAGGTTGTTCAGGAGCAGCTCCTGCCACCAGCGATCGGCCGGTTGATCGGCCGCCAGCAGTGCGCCTCGGCGACACGAAAGACGGCCGAGGGCGGTTACCGCCAGGTGGTGCTGTGAATGGGACACGCCATGGCGGAGGAGGAGAGGAATTGGGTTCCTTATTAGCCTTCTCGGAAACAGGATGTTTAGATGAAGGAGGAACCGATGGTTGTGAAGTTGGGGTATGTAAAAAATTTTCGAAGTCTTGGTGTCTGACTTTTGGGCTCGAGATTTAGCAGAACCCGATGAAAGGTGAGCCATGGAGTGAGCAGGCGAAAGTAGGGAGGTTGAACGGGCGATCTCTGCGCTGGCCGATCTGACGACTGTGGCATAAAAGGTGAGATCACAAGTCTGCGTGGCCGCCTCCTTTGTTGGCCAAGGAGAGGCAAGAACAGTGCTGTCTGAGGTGCAGTGGCTTTCGACTGGCGAATAATATTCGAGCAGTAAAGGTCGACACCTTTTCCTTCATTCTGATTTCCTGAAAGAGCTTTTCGTCTTTAAAAATGGGGCAATCTCAAAAGGAAGCAGTGTGGTCACCCAAACAGTTGGTGCAACGAGGGGATGGAGGTGGACAAGCACCCTCATGGGCATCCTTGCCACACGTATCACATTTGGCCAGGTTGGAACAGGACTGGCTGGTATGATTGAACTGCTGACACCGATAGCAACGCGTGGGGTTTGGGACGTGAGGGCGAATGGAAATTATAGCCCGCTTTTATGTTCGATGGGAGTTGAACTCTGTCAAATGTCAAGAAGACAGTACGGGTTAGAACAACGTTCGTGTCAATCCTTTTCATGACTATGAACAGCCGTGACGCCCTGGTCAGACAGGTAGTGTTTAATTTCCTTGTCGGACAATTCATCGAAAGTGTGTGTATAAACGACCCCACGCGAGGAATTTCAAGTGCGGTGCGCTTCCACCCGGACAGGGAAGGTGTGAAGCAGTGACGTACACAGCAATTTTTGTGCCTGGAGGGCACTGACTTCCTGACAACAGGGTGCCATTCCGTAATGTTGAACAAGACTTTACAGGGCCTGCAATTGCATCGACACCTTTCTGAATAATGAAAGGGTTGACCGTGGAGAAGTCGTGACCTTCGTCAGACCGAGAAACAAGGAACTGTGGCAACGATGGAAGAACTGTCTGTGGCTGAGACTCAGTGAACTTACGCTTGTGATCAGACTGGAAGATGAGGAAACCATTGCGGAAGTATCCCCCAATATTACCGGCGTCTCCAATGGCGCGCTACTCCCTTGTGGGGGCCCTCTCTGAGGGCACTCCCGCCTTAGGTGATTGTTCACACCTCAGTTCACACCTCCCGAGAAACGGACGGAGGGACCAATCGGCACTTTCGGAAGGTATCAGCTCGGGTAATCACCCCTCTGTGGGCCTGGCCGTTACCAGGGGGTATGTACGTGTCCTACCTGTCTACCCGGGGCGGGGAATTACGTGTTACCCTGTCACTGGCTACGCATGGAAATGCTTGGGTCAGCCTTCAGACACGCACAGGGAGGAAAAAAGAGAAATGGAAAACAAACAAAGGGAAAGGGAAGAAGAGAGATCTCAAACGCCACAGCGGAGAAAAGGGTAAAGAGAAGAGGTAACGAAAAAAGAAGGACAAAGGAAGGATTAAGGGAAGATGAAGACTTGCAAGCAGAGAAAACAAACGTGTTACATTCGAGCATCCGTCTCCGTATGTAGGCACAACACATACTCCCAGAGGGGGAGAAGAAAGAGGCGGTGGTGAGGGGGGGGGGGGGGGGACGAAGATGGGGGATGGGGAAGGATGCGGAAAAGGAAGGTATGCAGCCCAGAAAGGAAGGAGGGCCACATTAGCTCGGGGTCCCATGCTCGCTACGCACGTATCCACAAGGGAGTTGTGGACCCCGGGAGGACCACAACAAGGTGCCGGCAGTGAGTAAAACGCTGTCACATTGCTGTTTCCAATGTGGGTAAACTGTCAGTTGGATATCATGCTGCCCGGAAGCTGTACTGGTAAGGGGACAAAAGGCCCCGCTATTTGAGTGCCCAACATAATCTGAAGCTAACTAGCCTCTCCAGGAGTTTACGAAGTACATTCATTAGGCTAATCAGGCAGTAGCCTTCTAGAGATGTTGGGTTCTTCCTGAGCTTAAGGATGGGAGTAACTATACTGTCTCACCATTCTGGTGAGGAAGAATATGTGAGGCAAATGTGGTAGAAGACCCTGAGCGAATGTTGCCTCTGGGTAATGTCCAAGTGTTGGGTCATCTGGGTGTGGATGGAATCCGGACCTGGGGCTGTGCCTCTTGAAGAGGTAAGAGCCTGCACGAATTCCTACTTAGTGAAGGGTTCATTATAGGACTCAGTGTGGTGCAGGTTGTAATGAAGAGGGGGGGGGGGGGGGGGCGGGTGGTGTCTGTTCAACTTTGTCGGAGAAAGATAACAGGACATGAAGGACGTCAATGCAATTGCAAAGTGTGTCACAAGGTGTTGTGCAAGGACCAATAGATCAGTGCACAGAGCACCTTGGAGGTTAAGGTCCAGAACAGTTTACTGTCTCTGGTGGCTCAGAGAGCTACAGAACTTGGAGCAAACCTACAATAAAGAGACATATCCCCAGAGAAGAAACATAGCAGTCCCAGCATTCCTTTTTACTCTGCGTAAGGTAACAAACCTTAGTATGGAGACACTTAAAAATGAGAAGGTTGGTCTGCAAAGGGCGTCATGAAAATCACTGCAGTGTCCGTCAGCAGTCCTGGACAGTGACTGCTACATCCTTGGTCCACTACAGTAGTAGTCGGCGACTAGTGGGACCTGTGGATAGGTGGACAGCAGTGCTAGCAGCATGAAGAATAGGGGCAGAGATGCCTTGCACGACCGCATCAATGCAATTCCAGAGGGAGGTTTAAGTGCACAGCAGTCTTATATAAAGGCCAGTTGGCCCTGCAGAATGCTCAACGTGAGGGCCCCGTTTGCCTGGCGGCAGCAGGGAAATGATAGAATCACCACAAAGTGACCACTGTAGGGAAGCCACGAGACCAGGGGGCAGACAGCGTAGGATCGATAGCAGTAAAGGTGCCACGAGCAGCACTGAAGTGGGTAGGGGAACCATCATTTATGAGAGAAAAAGTCCATAATAAGTTATTCAATTAGTGACACTCCTCAGAGTGGGTGGTGGGCACTGATGTCCCCAAGAAAGAAAAATGGAGATAGTTGCTTTATTAAGGTAGACATTTCGAAGTAAGGAAGTGGCCTACCTGGAGGGAGAGACATTGCAAACTGTGATTGCCAGAGTCATTTGCACTCTAACCACTATTGCTTCCAGGTTGGTACATAGGGGGATCCAGTCAGTAATGACATTGGAGCGAACCAAAGTGCAAACCCACCAAATGCTATCCTGGGGTCAGCACAGTTCTGACATAATGCCTGATAACTACAAAACATTGGAGAGTGCTTATCACAGAAGTACATTTCTTGAAGAGCAAGACAAAAAGCAGAATAGGAGTGGTCAAGACATTTCATTTCTGATGGGTGAGTATAGTATCCACTGCAGTTCCATTGAATCATCATGTGGTGAGAGTCCAAGTTAGAAAAAGAAGCCAAGAGGAGGTTCTGTCGGTCTTTCGATGGTTGTCACTGACAGGGATTGGCTGACATCCATAAATAATATGTTGACTCAGGCTTCAAGGGGGAGATGACACCTCCAGGGGCAGGAGGGGGCCTTGTCTTGGGATTTGTTTCATCGAAATGTGTCAACAGTGGATTTATCATTTTCATGGGTTTTCAGCAGCAGTGCATTCTTGTGCTTTGTGCTAGAGGGCAGTTACTATCACACAGGCACAGTGCATCTGTAGGTGGTATATGAAGGAGCCACCACTGCAGTTTGATTTCAATTCCATTAAGTTAGTGTGACAGCTTCATCACCTAAAGATGGCAGCCAGGCGGACCACCTAAATACTGTGTCAAGATGTTATGTTCTAGCTGGAGAGCCAAAATGAATATCATTAATTACTACACTGGGAAAGTTTCTGGAGTCAAATTACTGGATGATAATAAACAGTGCCACCAAACAGACTATGGCAAACTTTTCTACCGAGCGAGCGAGGGGTCCACATAATCTAATAGTAAATGTTTTGTGCAAGTTACATTTCATTTCAGTAACGTATTTGTCAGAGTAAGTTCCTTAAGCATCTTTATTATGAAACTTGTTTCGATGATGGAACAATAATCAGAATTAATGTGCTGTGGGAGATGGAAATATCTGCAGAGAACACTTTCTGCTCTCACTGCTACTGATAGAAATGCGTAGCCAGAGCAGAAAGGTATGCCGTTCAAGCTAGCAAAGCAAGCTAGCAAAGCAAGCTAGAATGTAGAGCACAACAATTGAAAAATGAAAAATATGAATCAATGAGTTTAGCTACAGTACATAATTGTATGTAATTGAATTAAACAAATGGTTAATTTGCTAAAAATTGAATAAAAATCAAAGTTCTCAGAGCTTTAGTCACATTTTTCTCATGGTCTAGTTGCATTACAGAATCTGAACTTTGTTGGTTTGTGACAACAGAAGAGAGGAATTTCTCAGTTTTCTTAGGAAAGTTAATAAGGAATTTGTAACAGTATTTTAATTCTGTTTTTAAATGTTATCCCTATGAATACAGATTATAAAAATGTGGTATTTACTGAACTGCTTATGTTTTGTTTACTCTGCACAAATTTTTCTGTTCTCATCCATAAACTGTATTTGAAGTTTACTGAACACTACTATTGTACAAGCTGAGATCATTTTTCTGCTCAGTTAGTAGCACATTGTATTTCAAGAGTTTGTGCCATGCCCTTTATCGTTAGGGTTAATGGCTGTAGGAATGTAATAAGCAATTGTTTACAGGTTGAACAGAAATGGATAGAAACGGAGATCTTCACAACTCCGTGTTCTTCAGTTATAAGATGAAAGTAAAAATCACAAATGACTTGGCTTACTAAACTTGGACCCAAAATGCCCAGATTAATCGCTTTCCAATTACATCACTACCCTTTTGAAGCCCAAAAACAAAAAAGCCAGTGAGTGGAAGAAGATACACGTCACAACACATTCACATTCACTTTGCACAGTAACCACATTCCTCCAAGACTGATACAGCAGTGAGAATCAAACACTCCTTTGCATATGCTCTGAATTCAGAGAGAAAAAAAAAAAAAGAAGTTGCAGGATTATTTACATGTGGGACAACTGAAGTAAACACAAACCTTCCAGGTGATAAATTTTGTGAACTACCCACTAAATCACCACAACCTCAAGAACCTATTAAGAATGATGCAGAAAAAGTTATTTTCTACCGCTAATTGTAATTAATTTCTCTCACTACAGTAGTCAGGTTGAGGTAGCTTACAAACGTTGCACAAAAGCAGACAATCTGTATCAAGGAAAGGAGAATCTTATTGTTTGTTGAACACACAATTGCACATGAATATTTGAAATCTGAATACAGAGCAACATTGAAAATAAGAGAATACTGGAAATTAGGTAGTTCATTTGACAGTGGTCAGATGAACCCCAGGAAGAGGTGTTAGGACAGTGTGGTGCTCATGTAAGGTAGCACTGGAATCCAAGTGTCAAATACATCAAACTGTGGGATGTAGTGTAGCTGTATCCCATCATTCTTTGGCTGCATGTGTACCATTACTGAGACACTACACAGCTGCAGTTGTGTTATAGTGAAGAATACAAAATGGGAGGATTATTTCAATACCAGTAATGGCAGATTGGTATTTTAGTAATATTTATGCTGAATGTGAACAAAGACCTGTTGGAGCATTTAAAAAATTCACTGCTCATGCAAGTGGTCAGTTTTTAGTTTCATTATTTCACATATTGATTGACCTAATTTAAAAATTTAAAATTCTCTCATAATCTGAAACTGCACATTAAGAGATATATTAATAGTTTAAAACAGAAAGAAACAAGTCACATTTGGGCACTATGAATTTGTCTTTAAGCACAGTAACTGAGACTGCTAGTACCTGGCCTATATTCATGCAGTATTTGGGAATATGACCTCTTAATGACATCTAATGAAAAAAATTAAAAATTTAGGAAAGGTCTGATATGCTTGAAGTCAAATATTTAACACAGTAACTCACTTTAAAGTAATCGAACTCACTTTAAAGTAATCGAACTCACTTTAAAGTAATCGAACTCACTTTAAAGTAATCGAACTCACTTTAAAGTAATCGAACTCACTTTAAAGTAATCGAACTCACTTTAAAGTAATCGAACTCACTTTAAAGTAATCCTTTAAAGTAATCAGTCTATTAAAGCCACTTTACTCATGGGAGGTTGATTCTTTAAAGGTTCTGCAGTTTACTAGTACATTTGTACCTCATTATCCACATCTTACAAAATTTCCATGAGTAAATTACTCTTGTATGGAAACTCCACTGCAGTAACCTAATTGTACCCAGAATATCTAAGCATGCAAGCACATTATTAACTTGCAACAAACTTTATGTGGCGTATATAAAGTTATTTGTTCACAACCTCAGTATGTCAATACAATGGTAATAGAAACCTTAAATCTTACTTCCCACATTTACACTTACACACGAACTATTTGAAATGTTAATGACTATATTACATGATAACACATATTTAACCACTGTTACAGTGATGTGATGGTAGATTATAATGGATTTACCATCATTTCCATTCATTCATGTAGTTGATGAAATAAAATACAACATTAAAAGATTATTTGGAGAAGTATCTGGTAACAATTTTAGTTTAAGTGATGAACAGAACACGAAATTTTACATGGTAATTTACATACACAATGACTTTATACTCTTTGCCATTTACTGCTTCCATTACTATGTGAGAGAAGATAAGGACGGGGAGGAGGACCGTGTCACTGACAAGTTCTGCTGGCCATCATTGTCCTTTATGAGCCAACTTTACGATAGCTCACCGACTGGCTCATAGATCATCACAAAACCACTTTCACATTTGAGGTGCCAGGCTACTACTGGCATCTTGCACTATATTTCTTGTAAGCTGGCCACTTTCTGATGAGGTGAAAGTAGTACTCCACTGGTACTTACCACTGCCTTCACCCAAAAACTAGTCAGGATACCATAATGTGCTATGAGTAGTTACTATGGTGAAATGTGCCAGACGATATACAGCTTTTAGTTTGGGACTCTGCCATCCATAACCATGGCGCTTTAGTGCTGATGACCACAACAGGGAAGGCAAGATAGGTACAGTACTGGATGAGGCATCATCCTTGGCAGGTAGAACTTCTGACGTGTCACAGTTGTACCACTGCTACAGGAGGCTGTTGCCCTGCAGGCAGTTGACATCCTTTCCCTCAAATGAAGGATTGCAGGTGAAGATTGGCTGGAAGTCTTCATATTGTTGCTGGCAGAGATGGAGAACGATCTTAAGTGACCAATGATCATTCTTCTTCCAATAGTAGTCACCAAAACATGAGTATTGATGCAGACATCCATAAGGTCTGGGACAGAGACCTTTGTACATGGTTTTACTCTAGAATGTAGTTACCGAAGAGAGATTGCCTTGGAAAGCAGTACACCAGTACCTCATACCTTGAGCTGTGCTACACCGCAGCATTCTGTCCTCTTTCTCTCTTTGGCCTCCTCGTCACATTTGGCAGATAATTACTTTGCTCATTAGTCATCTCGAGCCTGGTGGACACTGTCAGTGCCTTTTTGGAACAACAGCCTGCTCTCTCACTTATTTGTTCTCTGGCTGTGCACTGCTTCAGTATTGTCCATCTAGTGATGGCACCAACATGAGATTACATGCTTTAAATATTCTCCATTCTATCATTGGTGATAGCACCTCCAAATGCAACAACAGCTGGTATTGTGTGTGGTTGACACCCTCCTAGTAAGGATACTTCCTTATCTACTAGGCTCCTTTCTCCATCCCATCTACTTCACGCAGAGAAATGTTTAACTGTGGTCACATTTAGTTCTAAACCCAGACTTCAGCGAGTGAGGTGTGACCACTGCCAGCTACATATCCATTATGGCCTGTTGAAACCTCACCACTTCTTACTCAGTCTCCATATCCAAGGATAATTATTTTCAGGCTTGTGAGGATTTTTAAATGGACACCTTACCAGACTTTTCATATAACCTCCAGCTTGGAATACCAGGCTTTGTGTTATGCATTTGCTCCATGAGCAATACCAGCTTCACCACATCTGAGCAGTCCCCTCCCCTTCCAAGAAAAGATTAGAGAATGAAAATGAAAGACACCCTCTGGCCTCGCAACCTAATACCGTCGGGGTCGAAAAAACAAGAGTTGGCCAAGGGAGGCCGACAGTAAAGTTAATAGAAGTCTGACACAAGAAAGTGGAAGAAATGTCAGACTTAGTTAACAGCTTACTATCTGTCAGTCATGTGACCGCATTTTCAAGGACTGTCAAAGAGTGCCTGATACAAAAGAAACCTCATAGTATTAATGACTAGATATTGCCTGGATTGTTAAATTTTGTAAAAAATATTCTACTAGCTATTTTTTATCAGTGCATTAAAAAAGGAACCAAGTTGTTACTTACACAGTAACAGCAATGTTAATAAATTTAACTTTTACAACAAAAACATTACAGACACTTGTTACAGGTTATCTTATTACACAATGGAAGTTGTGTATGTTTACACAATGAAAGCTACATACAGCCTACACCTTAGCTATGAATACAATTTGAGTCAAAAAATCCTCAGTTATTGTTATAACAATGAAAGTTACTTCATCTGGTCATAATATAAAAGTAAGTTATTCCTAACAACCAAATTGTAGACCAATAATTTATGTATATAGAATTTATCAGAGTATGTTAAGTATAAAGATGTATTTTTACAACAGTCTCTTACAATGCTTGAAAATCTAACACTGACATGAAAATTTCAGTAATAATGTGAAATATGGAATACAAACATCAGATAGTTCCTCTGAACAGAAAAGTAACAACCTTTTCTTCCTATCAAGGTGAATACTCTTAGCACAACACAAATTCCATTTTCATTAAGTATTTGGAAAACTATCAACATTAGTGCAATGTTATTGAAAGTAAATAAACATGAAAAATTATCAAATGTCACACAAACTGTTCAGCACACAAACTGTTCAGCACAGTGTCAGTGTCGCAGTATTAACACACAAAAATTCACACAAAGAAATTTATTTATCAAATAGAAAAATTAACTGCAAAAACTACAGCTTCTGTAACAGTTACTTTCTCAGTCAGGAGAGGGTGGTATGCTAGGAGAATTGAGAAAGAGGAAGTGACTAAGCTCACGATGTGAGGGACCCACCTGAGGTGGTGGTGAAGGTATACAATGTTTAAATGGTAGACAAAGATACTTTTGTGTGTATCTTCATACAAAGACAATCAGGTACACTGACAATCTGCCTAAAATTCTTAAGTAATAACAGCCTTGGAGAAATGCATGACGATGTCTCCTGGACCTTACTACAGCTGGTAACAGTCACTGACCATCCCCAGTGTTCCGTATAATTGACAAAACTGAAGAAAACTCAATGCAACAATGAAAAAGAATACCATATTTAAAGGGATTACAAATTCTTTTAGTATTTGCAGAGAAATATCATGTCAGTTAGCATACATTCTCCACACATGAAGAGAAACTGTCAAAATCAAAATGTATGAAACAGGAAACTTACATTTCCAGTACTTAAGACTATACACTGTCAGGCACACACGTTTGATCTAAGAAACCAACAATGTAACACACAGAAGATAATACAAAGAACTTATATGTAGATAGCAACATGGAACTGTTTCTACACAATATTATACATTTAGTTCTTATGGAGGTGTGTGTAAATGGCCATTTGTGTGAATGTAATTTTTAAAAAACTTACGCATTGTCTGAACTATATCTACACAGTGCATATACTGTATGTGTATATGCCACACAAATGTAATAAAAGGAACAGTGCACAAAACCCAACTTATGCAAAAGGTGCACATCTCAAATGCCATCAGGAGCTCAATCACTAAACCTACTCAAGTCAAATTTAATGAAATCAATGAGTTTTATAGTAATAAAACTATGTCTAATATTTCTGAAGTATAGAACACTATGAGTCATTAAGTATTCATATTAAGTAACCTACTATCCAGGAGCATATGGAAAAATCACATTAAATAGCAAGTCAGACCATGAAAGTAATAGAGAGCTTCATAATGTAATCAACAATTTTGTTACTACTGTACTTAAGGGGAGGGAATTCTATATGAATATACCTCTGGCACTCTAGATGGTACTGAATCTGCTTGTGATTTTCCACATGCACAATAACTGTAAACAGACATTCACAATTTAAACACAATAGAGTAAATAAAAACAAATTTAGAGCAAAATACACCACAAAGCCAATAAATTGGTGAGCAAGTTCTCTTACAGAGTGAAAAATGGGAAAGGTTTGAAACCACAAGACTAGTAATATGTTTTTCTGTACCTATACATTATGTTCGGATTATACTTATCGCATCACTGCTATGATTAACAAACCTATGCTCAAACCACAATATTGTGTATTTAACTAAAAAGTATTGTCTCATATGACAAAACAACAGCAGTCTTACCACCATATGACTGTAAATACAGAATTTTTGTTCAAACAATATACATAAAGCCACGGATACTCAAAAGGCTGAAATACGCAGAAGCAGGAATGTAATCTATTTGTGTTGGGCCTTTCTTTGACTAAATCCATACAATGTACATTGTTGCTGGATGAATATACTACTACTACACTTCAAACACGTATGATGGGATTACAAAACAAGCAATATGGTGGCAGATGTGTGCGCTAAAATCTAGTTTAAACTGATAATTTAGTCTCAAGGAACAAAATGTTTTACGAATCAAGCACATGTTTAGATTTTGAAAGAAAGCCTAATATAAACCACAGAACAAACCTCTGTCAGGAGAAGCAGTAATAATTAGACAAACAGTAAACAGTAAACCTGTGATTCCTTAAGGAATCAAAGACCCAAGTTTTTAAATTATTTGCAAAGCTATCAAGTTCACAGATATGACAGAATTGTAACCAAGAAAAAATTTGGAGAATGTTTGAACTTACATTTGAAGTCATCAAGTTCTCTCAGTAAGAAACATTGCATAAATATAGTCTAATTTTCACATCATGAGCTACACTGAATGGAGACACTATCAGACCAATGTTACATCGAACTGCTTTAAACCTTTGACTTAACATTATACCTCTTAATGAGTAGATTGACACATGTGCTTCATTACTGACTGAATTTAAAAATATATATATGAAATGTTGAAATTCTAATTCTTTTTGTCCCTGGAAGATGTTACATAGCCAACACATATCTGGTGCTGGGTGTCATGAACCAGGCAAGTCATTTGGTAGTATTGATGGAATGGTGTTTGAGGAGAAAATACCTGCTGGCCTGGATTCTTTATTGTGTCTGATTTAGGGTAAAAATGTATGTGCAGTTGTGAACAGTGCAGAGCAGTGCTTCCCAACCCATGGTAAGTGAGCTAATGTGTGGCACTGGACACTAAGTACTTTAAGTCAAATATTTAACACATTAACTCAGTTTTGAAGTAACCACACTATTGAAGCTGTTTTATGCAAAGGTGTTCGATTCTTTAAGGGATCAGAAGTTTACTGGTACATTTGTAAGATGTGGGTGATTATGAATTTCCATGCATAAATTAGAGATGTACAGATACTCCACTCCAGTAACCTTCTTATATTGAAAGTATTGACATGAAACCATGCAATCATGTTATTAATTTGAGGTGCCAGGCTACTGCTGGCATCTTGCACTGTATTACTAGTAAGTTGGCTGCTTTCTGGTGACGCTAAAGTAGTAGTCCATTGCTACTTAATACTGCATTCAGCTGGAATCTACTCATGGTAACATGATGTGCCATGAGCAACTACTATGTTGAACAGTGCCAGAGAATCCATGGAATGTAGTTAGGCATTCAAACTTTTTTTCATTACCCTGGCTCTTTTAACAATGATGGGTGTGTTTGTGCCAAGCAGAATGCTTTTTCCAGTACTGTACATGTCTCACCTTAAAGTTTACCATGTCTCATGGTTCTAACACTTATGGAAGGATGTTGCCTTACGGGCAGCAGATGTCCTTTCCCCAAGTGAAGGATAGCAGGTCAACATCTGGCTGGAACACTTCATATTATGCTGGCAGAGGTGCAGAACGATCTTCAGTGACAAGCAATCTTCACTCTCCCAGCAGTAGTCACCAAAATACAAATGATCAGTGCAGACATCTGTGAGGTCTAGGATGACAACAGACCTTCAAATATGGTACCAATCGAGATGCTGTGTGCTGAAGAAAGATAGTCTTGGGAAGAATTACACCAACCACTCTTACTTTCAGCATTGCTCCACCACAATAGTGTAGTCATCTTCATATCTGGTAGACACAATTACTTTGGTCACTAGCCATCAGCGTCACTCCAGAGCTGGCTTCTGTTCTACAATACCAATGACAGTGTGCAGCAGGCTGGAGATCACTAACAAACAAAAACAGGTGAGACAGTATTGTGCACTACCCCAAGATTGTCCATGTAGCAATGGCAGCGACATGGGACTACACATTCCCAAAATTCCTCATGTCTTTTGGTGGTAACATACAAGCTCAGAAATGGTTAATATTTGCACCCTCCTAATAAGGGTGCTTTCATATCCAGTATGTTCCTTTTTCTATCCCACTTCACGCAGAGAAACATCTAAATGGTCACTTTTGCTCCAAAACCAGACCTGAGTCACAGTGCTATCATACGAACACTGCTCTACACGTCCATAATGACCTGTTCTGACCTCAGCACCTCTTACTTGGTATTCATATCTGAGGATTATTATTTTCAGGCTTTTGAGGATAATTTTTATGTGGTTTTGTGTCATGCATTTGCTCTACAAGGAATGCTGCCTTCACCACACCTGAGTAGGCCCCCCCCTCCCCCCTTCCAAGGAAAGATTAGAGAATGAAAATGAAAGACACCCTCTGGCATCGCAACCTAATACCGTCAGGATCGAAGAAGATGGAAGGATGGAAGGAAGGAAGGAAGGAAGGAAGGAAAAAAAAAAGATCTGGCTGAGGGAGGCTGACAGGAAAGGTGATAATAGTTTGACAAATAAGTGGAAGCAATGTCTGACTTCGCTAACAGCTTTCTAGCTTTCAGTCATGTGGTGGCATTCTCAAAAAGTGAGAGACAAAAAGGAACATTGTGTGAAGTATTAGATTTTCTCATGGATGGGCAAATTTCATCAATGTTTAACAGCACTATTATTCAATAAATGTAAATTTACAACATACACACACTTCTGACATGTTATCTTCTATTCCAAAATGGAAGATATGAACCTTTGCGCAACTAAAGTTACATACACATTACAACTTACCTATAAGTAGAAACTTTGTGAATTGAAAGAAGTGTTATATTTGAAACAACAACAATGGAAGTGGCTTGATCTGGTCATAACATAAGTAACTTATTCATAACAAAACTGTAGGCCAATAACATCTGTATCTACCATTTGCCAAATTCTTTTAAATACAGAGATGTATTTTTACAATTGACTTTATGAGAATGCTTAAGAAGATGAAGACTACTGTAAAAATTTGTTTCCTTTCAATGAGAGAAAATTCCAATGACTAATAATACAAATGTCAGACAGTAACCTTATGTAATACAAGTATCTGAAAGTTTCTCTGAACAGAGGAACAATAACCTTTTTGTCCAAGATGAGTACTACAAGCACACCACAAAATCGGTTTCAGGAAGTACTCTGAAAAATTTATATGAACATTAGTGCAAGTTATTAGAAAGTAAATAAACATTAAAAATTATCAAATTTTATACAAACTGTTCATCACACTGTCAGTCTAACAGTATGAATACACACAAAATGTCATACAAAGAAATCTAAGTATCAAATGGAAAATTTAACTGCAGAAACTACAGCTACTTCCTCAGTCAGGAGAGAGCAGTACACTGGGAGGAGTTAAGGAAGGAAGAGGAAGTCAATCCGATGCCACAATCAGAGTGACCCATCTGTGGTAATGGTGAGGATACACAATGAACAAATGGTATCCAAAGATACCTTTGTGTGTATACATTCATACAATGACACTGAGGTACACATAGTCTCCCTAAAATTATTAAGTAATCATTGTCTTCAAAAAATGCATGACAATGCTGTCTTCTGAAATTTATTACAGATGGTTTTCGTCATTACCATCCTCATGTTTCTGAATAATTAATAAAACAGAAGGAAACTATGTAACAATGAAATTTAATATAATATTAGTAGGTATTACACATTAAAATTTAAGCAATAACAGCCCTCAGTCACAAAATGAAGTCTTTTTGACCTAGGTTTTGGCCACTACAAAGAGTCCCTTCATCAGAAATAAAACATTTAAACTGGCCTATAATGTAAGTACAAAGTTTTAGGAAAAATTTTGTTACACGTAAGGACTGGCAGTATAAAAAGAAAAGGCATAGTACTTACATGTCATGTATAAAGTAAGTGTCAAGCAATGAAGCTTTAATCACAAAATTTTAAAATACAAAACATAGAAGGCAAACCACTATGGGCTACTCACATGTGTCGAGCTGTGGTAGCATGAGTGAGCAAGATTAAGTCTGATGCTACTGCAGCTTGTGTGAACAGCCCATAGTGGCTTAATGAAATTAAGGAATATGACAATACAATTATGTTCAGTATTTCATAAGTACATAACACTATGAAAAGACTGCAGTACATGAGTCAATGTTCATATCGAGTATCTAATCATTCAGAAGAATATGGACGATCGCATTGAATAGCAAGTCAACAGAACAGAACATGATAGCTCCATAATGTCACACAATAATTTCATTACTACTCTACTTAAGTGGGAGCAGTTCAATATGAATAGTCCACTGACACTACATAATACTGAGTCTGCATGTGATTATTCCATATGCACAATAACTTAACACAAATATTCAAAGTTTAACAAAAATGTAGAGCAAAATGTGTTACATACAGCCCACAAACTGGTGAGCAAGGACTCTCACAGAGTGAGAAATGGGAAGGGCTCAGAAGTTCTTTTTCCCCCTTCACCTGTCCATTATGTTCAGATTACACTGAACGAATCATTACAATTATTAATACAAATATATGCTCCAACCACTATGTCATGTATTTAACTGAAAACTATCATACAATGATAGAACAGGAGTTTTAACACCACATGACTACATTTTATACATTATACAATAATGTATAAAATTTTGTACATTATACAATAAAGGTCGCAGATAATCAAGGCTGAAAGAGACAAAAGCATGAATGTTATCTATTTGTGTTTGGCCTTGTTAACTTTAAAGGCATATGATGAGATTAGAGGACAGGCAAAGAGTGTGCTAAAATCTAAATTAAACTGACACTGTAGTTCTCATGGGACAAAATGTATTGCAGCTCAAGCACATGCTTAAAATATTTTGAAAAGGTCTAATATAAACCACAGAAGAAACCTCAGTCAAAGGAGCAGTAGTAGAGGTTTACTGTTTAGTGTCAAATTGCTGATTCCTTGAAGAATCAAACTCCCAAGTCTTTAAAATATTTTTGAATCCATCCCAAGTTTGTGGCTATTTTCATGTTAAAATATCCAACAGACATGTGAGCAAGGAAAAAAAATTAAATGTAGGTTCAAACATTCCCTAAAATTTTGAAGTCACTAAATACATAATATGAAACACTGCATGAATGTAGGCTGGGTAAATTGCACATCATGAGCTACAACCCCTACTGACTGTGTATGCCATAGTTACTCTAGTCTTATCCTCATTGTGTGAGAAAAATACTTAGGGGATTACAGTAATTCCTAGTGTCATTTAAAGCTGGTTCTTTAAACTTTGTTTCTGGTCAGTTTCTTCAGTACCTCTGTGACATTCTCTAAGATTTACGTAAACTTTTCTGAAAAAGTCTGCCGAGACTCCCATGGATTAAACAAACCTCAGACCATGCCGACCACCCTTAACTGGATAGATTCAGTATGCCCTGCTATTTGGTAAGTTCCCACACACTTTAGCAATATTCTAAAGCAGGCCACACAACCTATTTGTAAGCAATCTCCTTTATAGAGTGACTGACCGAACTTCCCAGTATTCTACCAATAAATAGATGTCTACCACTTTTACCCACAACTGAGCCTACGTGATCTTTCCATGTCATGTCCCTATGAAGAGTTATACTCAGCTATTTGTATGAGGTGGCAGATTACAACAGTTACCATTAAATATTTGGCCTAAGACTGTCTCCTAATGAGTAGACCATGAAGAATTGAATTACTCACTGAATTTAACAGGTATGTATGAAATTTTGAAATTCAAATTCCACTGCCCCTGGGAGCCATTACATAGACAACATGCAACTGGTCTAGTGTTTGGGCAAGAAACAAGTCCTGTCCTGGATCCTCATCTTTATTTACACCAATTATGCAACTGCTGTTGTGAATGGTTCAGAGTGCAAATTTGCTACATTTGCAGCTGACAAGCATTGTAACATATTTCAAACAGTTGGCAGTAACACTTTTGATAAAGTCTTCAACTAGTTTGATTCATCTCCCTTCCTGCTGAGTGACATTCAGTAACCAGCAGATAACAGTGTTGAGAACACAATGTTCCTCTGCACTTACATAGCCTGCGAACTACACAGACTCATGTTCATTACAGTTTTCGTATAAATAATGATCTCCCATATTGGAGACAAAATAAGTACAAATTCAGCCTTTTTTGCTTCTGTCAACTATCATATTCTGTGGAACTATCTACTGAGGGAACACTTGTTGCTCAGTGTATCCTCTTTTTTGATCTCTCTGGGGTCATGTAAAGAGTAAGTCAAAGAACCTCTTGTTGAAATTATTTAGCCAGCTGAGAATTGTTACCAGTGCATCAACACGTTTTGTCCTCTATTGTGTTTTGTTATCAAGGAAGAGTTACTACTTACACTTACCAATTAAGTGGTCTGTCCCTGCTGCAGGGATATGGTAAGTATGCTGCAAAAATTTTCAACCTCCTTCCATTGAGCTTAAAGACTTTATGAATCTCTTCAAAATTGAACTCCAGTTTCCCTTTAATTCCTCTTTCATCTCTTAATGTGTGAATACACAGTGTACCTAAGGAAAGATATAGCTAAGCAGTTTCACAATTGACAAATGTAAATACTCTTATTTCAGAGATCCGTGTAGTGTAATGTCCGTAGTTGGTGTTTTCTTAGCACCACCAAGTGGTCACCTGTAGGGCAGTACACGATCAACACAACTGGTTGCCAGACATTCATTTTAGGTCTCTCGATTACGTGAGAAGTATGTGTTGAACAGTGAAGCGAAGACTCAGCACTCCATGTGAATTAATTTTGAAGTCAGTCTGGATTTTTTTTAGGCCTTTCACAAGTGAAGTTGTGAACACACAATTTATGTCAGGTATACCTCAAAAGCATGAGGAAGAATTTAAAGCAAACATGAATAAAAGTACATAATTATTATTTGATAGTGTAACTGGAGTTGAGTGACCTACATTTAATGAAAGCTGTGCATCCAGAAAAATCTTTTAGTCAGGATTTTAATTTTTTACTGGTAACTACTCCAATTTGAGTATCAATTAACATACAAATTGAGATTTAAAAAAACTGTTGTATAATGCATACGGCTTAGAATTATGACTTGTCAATTTTATTATCTGGAGATAGCTTATTTATTAGAAACTAATTATCAGAATTTGAATTTGTCTTTACTAACAAAAAAAGAAATTTGAGAAAATCTATGTGCAGAACAGCTAATGATATTAGCTGATGGTCCAACCTGGAAACAACTGCATCTAGTTCTTGACAGTCTCAGGTAGAAAACATTAAATTCTGTACCGTCGTCATCTTTGATCAGTGATAACATTAAAAAAGGATGACCATGTAAAAAGCTATTCGTACATTAAAACTGGGCAGGCTCTTTCAAACTGCAACATTATTTTCATTCAGCACTACTGATACAGGCAGAATATTACTATGCAATTCCCAGATATACTGCCAACATCTGAAGCATGTACTCATTTCACAAAAGGACACAAACTGGTATCAACTAACATGACAACATGCTGTAATTTAAAATTATCCCATCAAAAATTCCAGTAAATGATTGTCAAGGAAGATAAAGTTCTTCATAATATGTGTATACATGAGAAATCAATACTGAAGAATAGAATCTGATTTCTTTATAAATCTAGTTAAAGTAAGCAAAGTTATTGAATACCTTAGTTTTCCATCTCAGAAGACTAGATAATTGTTTATTTTGTTTAATGAAGAACGTGTATTTTGACATACAAACATCTTAGGATAAAGACTAAGCAGTTAGGGAGACAGACCACTTAGTTCCTACTATAGCTGCCTAATCATAAGGCTGTTCAATTGTTGGTTGGTTGGTTGAGTTTTAAGGGACCAAACAGCAAGGTCATCAGTCCCTTGTTTCAAATATGGTCCATTCCGCTAATGGGACATCTCAGGAAAGTCAGAATAATAAAAGGGAAAAGCTAAAAACATAAAAGAGCAGTCATGTTGTCAATGGTAAAAACAAAATGAGGGAAGTCAGCAAGAGAACGAACCCAACGCTATGCTGAAGCAGCATAGGCAAGACCACCTGTGACTTATAAGGTACAACTGCTAGAATGTAGAAGTACGTATGGGAAAAGGAGACTAACCAATCCTTAAAGGGTAAAAACAGAGTAAAAGGGGAAGAAAAGAGTATCTCGGTCAGGGTCGTGAATCGGGAATCTCCGAACATGGCTTACAGTGGGAGACACCCAAACACTCACCACCCTGCCCCAACACCAGGGAGAGATTAAAACCTTAAAACTGAGAATAAAAACCACTTTCCTGGAGGAAACCGAGAACCAGAGAGACCATCCAGGAATCGTCAGTCAAAATCAAAGTGTGGGGGAGTCTGTACTTAGCACGCAGAGCCAAAAGAAGGGGACATTCAACCAAAATGTGGGCTACTGACTGGAAGGCTCCACAACCACAAAGTGGGGGTGGCTCATCACGCAAAAGAAAACCATGGGTCAGCCTGGTATGGCCAATGCGGAGACAACACAGTGTGGTAGAGTCCTTTCAGGAGATGCGAAAGGAAGAACGCCACGGGCCTGGTGTCACCTTAATCGCACCAAGTTTATTAGACAGGGGAGTAGCCTCCCAAGAATTGGCCCATGACTGTGCGAAGTGGGATTTGATGTGAAGCCGTAAATCCGCTGCACGAGGGGTTACAGAAAACGGGGGGTAGGTGACTGCTCCCCCAGCCAAACGATCAGTGAGCTCATTACCCGGGATACCCACATGGCCAGGGACCCGAAGGAAGGCAATGGAACAAGCAGCACGGTGAATATCAGCGAGATGGTCATGGATGGCAGAGACCAAGGGGTGGTGCGAAAAACACCGGTCAATAGCAAGAAGGCCACTCATCGTCCATACATAACAAAATGCAGTTGTGTTGGGACTGTTTAATGAAGGTAAGGGCCTGGGAAATTGCCATCAATTCCGCAGTAAACACCCCACATGTAGGTGGCAGCAAATCATTTTCGGTTCCAACAGAGGACGTGAAGTCATACACCAAATGATCAGCAGATTTAGAGCCATCAGTGTAAAGAAGAACAGCATCCCGAAACTCCCATAAAATTTGGCGGAAAAAGGAACGGAACACCACCGGGGGGATGGAATCTTTCGGACCTCGGCAGAGATCCATCTGAAGTCGAGGACGAGGAACTAACCAAGGGGGGCGGAGGGGGAGGGATGGAGGGGAGGGAGCGAGGAAGACAGGACAAAGAAGGAAGCTGAAAATCACGGAAAACAGACGCAAGGCAGAGCCCAACCGGTAAACCCGCCCTTGGGCGGGAGTCGGGTGGGCGAGATCCACAGTCTGGGAACAGGATAGAATAGGAAGGCTGAGTGGGAGAGGAACGGATAGCGAGTGCATAAGACACCAGAAGCTGGGACCGCCGAACAGAAAAGGGGGGGAGGTATGCCAGCTTCAACCAGGAGACTTAACAGGGCTGGTAGGGAAGGCACCGGTGGCCAAACTGACACCACGATGGTGGACTGGATCCAGCATGTGCAGTGTGGAAGAAGCAGCTGAACCATAAACTTGACAACCATAGTCCAAGCGAGACAGAACTAGAGCACGATAAAGACTGAGGAGGAGGGAACGGTCCGCACCCCAAGGGGAGTGGGCAAGGAAGCGAAGGACATTGAGTTTACAGAAACATCCTACCTTCAGGAGTCTGATATGGGGCAGCCAAGTGAGCTTGTTGTCGAAAAGAAGACCCAGGAAACGAAACTGTGGGACCACAGACAATCGTTGTGCAGCGAGATAGAGCCCTGGATCAGGGTGGATTGTAGTACGGCGACAGAAGTGCACCACTCGCGATTTTAAAGGAGAGAATTGAAACCCGTGTGAGAGGGTCCATGCAGAGGCACGCCGTATAGCCACCTGGAGCTGCCGTTCTGCAGATGCCATCGAGGAGGAACTAACCCAAATGCAGAAATCATCCACATACAGGGCAGGGGCGACCAAGGGACCGACAGAGGCCAGAAGTCCATCGACAGCAATGAGGAAAAGAAGGACACTCAAGACAGAACCCTGTGGGATGCCCGTCTCCTGGGTCCGTGGAGAACTGAAAACAGTACCAACTCAAACTCTGAATGACCGATGGATCAGGAACTGGGGGATAAAAATCGGGAGTGAGCCCCGAAGACCCCACTGATGAAGGGTAAGATGTGATGACGCCAGGCCGTGTCATAGGCCTTGCGAAGGTCAAAAAACACTGCAGCCAAATGGCGGCGCTGGGAAGAAGCCTGCCGAACTGCGGATTCCAAGCGAAGTAAATGATCGATTGGAGACCGTCCCTCTCGAAAGCCACACTGGTAAGGGGACAATAGATTCCGAGATTCGAGGACCCAATTGAGCCGACGGGCTACCATCCGTTCAAGTAACTTACAAACAACATTGGTCGAACTAACTGGCCGATAGCTGTCAACAGATAGGGGGTTCTTACTAGGCTTAAGGACAGGAACCACAATGCTATCCCTCCACTGAGAAGGGAAGTCACCCTGGAGCCAGATACGGTTAAACACCCGAAGGTGATGTTGCCCTTGTGGAGCACTGAGATGTTGAAGCAGTTGGTTATGAATGGAATCTGGGCCAGGGACCGTATCATGAGAAGAAGATAGAGCAGAAAAATTCCCATTCAGTAAAAGGTTCGTTGTAAGATTCTGACTCAAGGGGTGAAATATAAGGTGGAAGCTTCAGCCAGCTGTTTTTGATGAAGGAAAGCAGCTGGATAGGAGGCTGACGCTGACGCCACTGCGAAATGGGTCGCAAGATGTTCTGCAAGAACTAATGGGTCCGTACAAATGCCATCTGGGAGATGAAGGCCTGGGAGGGTGGACTGCCGATGGCAACCTTGGAGAGAGCGAAGTGTAGCCCATACCCGTGACAGAGGGACAGAAGAACCAAGGGAAGAAACGAATCGTTCCCAACATATCCGCTTGCTCTGTTTGATTAAATAACGGGCTTTAGCACGAAGGCGTTTAAAGGTAGTAAGGCTGGCTACGGATGGGTGCCTCAAAGTGTTGTAAAGCTCGACGGCGATCACGGATGGCAATGGCAATGGCCGTACTCCACCACGGGACTTGCCGACGACGAAACGGTCCAGATGAGCGCGGGACAGCAAGGCTAGCAGCACGAACAATCGCGTCAGACATGTCACGTAGGACGTCATCAATACAACCTGACAAAGAGGGAGAAAACACGACCTGTGCAGAGTATAGAGGCCAATCGGCACGTTGGAAAGACCAACGAGGTAACGTGTCCATCGGGGAGCGGGAAGGGAGCGAGATGATCAACGGGAAATGGTCACTATCACAAAGGTCGTCGTGTGGCGACCAGTGTAATGAAGGGAGGAGAGAGGGAGAAGAAAGAGAAAGCTCAATGGCAGAAAAGGTACCATGACCGGCACTGAAATGAGTAGCGGAGCCATCATTAAGACGGCACAAGTCGTGGTCTGCAATAAATTGGTCTATAAGAAGACCTCGTCTAGATGGAAAGGCACTGCCCCACAAGGGATGATGAGCATTAAAATCCCCAAGGAGGAGGAAGGGAGGAGGAAGTTGCTGAAGAAGGGCAGTTAAGGCAGCAGGTGTAAGAGTCCTGTCAGGAGGGAGATAAAGATTGCAAACTGTGACCGCAGAGTCTGAGTGGACCCTAACAGTAACTGCTTCCAATGTAGTTCGAAGAGGAATCCACGTGCTAGCAATGTCTGTACAGACCAACGCACTAACGCCACCAGAAGCCCACAGGGGTCTTGCGGCAGAGAAGAGGAGTTTTCCTTTCTACTTTCCGAGTAGGGTCTTTATCAAGCTTCCTGTACGTTGTCTCACTCAGAGTTGCTAAACTCCTCTTCTCTGCCAAAGAAGTTGTGAAAAGATTGAGACCTTACAGTTCTGTTCCACCGACGTTATATTGTCTTCCAAAGATCCATAAGGATAATGTGCCCTTACGCCCCATAGTGAGCAATGTCGGTGCTCCGACTTATGATTTATCTAGTCATCTGGCTTCGTTACTGAGACCTTTTGTTGGCAAATGTACGCACCATATTCGCAACTCTGCGGACTTCATCAATAGACTGAGAACACTACAGCTGAAGGATTCGGACTTGTTAGTAAGTTTCGATGTCGTTTCACTCTTCACGAGGGTCCCTCTTTTGGATTCATTGTCACTTATCGGCAATACGTTTACAGCCGATATAACGGCGCTGTTTCACCATGCCCTGTCCTCTACTTACTTTCTATTTAATAATGAATATTTTGAGCAACTTGACGGTGTTGCCATGGGTAGTCCTGTCCCCTCTGGTAGCAAACTTTTATATGGAATACTGAGGAGAGGGCTCTCGATTCGGCGATGTTTAAACCAACAGTCTTCTGGCGGTACGTGGACGATACTTTTGTAGTGTGGCCTCACGGTGAAGAAGAGCTTTCACGGTTTCCATCCACACAAACATTCAGTTTACGATGGAAGTTGAAAAGGATGGTTGCCTACCATTTCTGGACGTCATGGTTAATCGCAGTGTGGATGGGTCATTGGGGCATTCTGTCTACCGAAAACCCACGCACACGGATCTGTACCTGCAGGTGTCAAGCTGTCATCGCCCGTCACAAACTATGGGCGTCCTTCGAACGTTGGTGCATAGGGCACATATCGTGTCTGATAAAGACAGCCTTGCAGACGAATTAGAGCACTTGAAATCTGTATTTCAACATAATGGATATTCTGCACATCAGGTCAGTTCTGCTTTAAGGATGAAAAAACGCGACCACCCACAAGATCAAGACGATGTTTAAGTCCAGAGCATTTCTCCCATATGTCGGGAACGTTTCATCGAAAGTAGGCAGAATTTTGAAGAAACATCGTGTGAAAGCAATCTTCCGGCCACCTACAAAGACTCGTGCTCTTCTGGGCTCAGCCAAAGATGATCTGGGATTACGGAAGGCTGGAATTTATAAAGTACCTTGACAGTGTGGGAAGGCCTACATTGGTCAGACCACACGCACAGTACACGACCGCTGCGTTGAACATGAGCGCCACAATCGCCTTTTACAGCCCAGTAAGTCGGCCATAGCCGAACATTGTATTTCCACAGGATATACTATGGATTATTCGGCCACGAAAATCTTGGCCCCATCGAGATCCTTTTGGGATTCAGTTGTTACAGAATCCGTGGAAATACGTTTGGCGGAAAATCTCATTAATCGTGATGGCGGCTTTCTATTGAATAAGGCCTGGGACCCGTCGATTTCTTTATCAACCAAAAGAAAACTTTATGGCTTCTGACACGTCGAGCGACAAGTAATTTTAATTTTACTATTGAAATTTTGCATTTTATTGTTTTGGACACGTCTGCGTGCATTTTTACTTGTTTCACGCATTCGTTTGCGCTCCATAGATGCAGTAATATTGTAGAGGGCCTTAAAATCGACAGGTGGCGCGCATGCTACGGTAACTTGCGCATGCGCGTCTTGCGGCACTAACGTATAAATAGAGCGACTTGCACTAGCAATCTCCAGTGTCACACTCGCCTGAAGATGGCTGTAAGGTTGTCAGCCGAAATATCGTGGAAAGAAGTCTATGAGATCCGGCTGCAATCCCGAAATCTTATGGAATATTCGATACGCCGAGAAAACTTCAAGAGTCACAACAAATTAAATGAAATTCACATTTTTCTCAGAATTTTTATTCGGTAAGGTTTCAAATTATCTGCCTACTGCAAATACAATGACAGGGTGACTACTGCAAATAATTTCTATGCACTTGTGGCACATTTTATAAATAATGAGACTGGTCAATAGAAGGATCCAATCTCACTTGTCCACTCTGACGTGTGTTCACTCTTCAGTATTGTTCCCAGAATTGATCAGCATCCGTTGGTTTGGAGCAGAGCAAAGAGTTTCAACCGAAGGTTTTGTGAATTGTAATCTTGGCTGCCTATTTCTAAGCCTGCATTATCGGATGTTTAGTTTGTCTCCCCTTGATAGGACAGGGGAGCTCTGCTCAGAGGAAGCAGCTACTCAGAGCCCAGTACTTGTGGACTGTACACAAGGGTCTTTTAGTCTAGGGAATAGTTTGAGGTCCTTGAACACTCACCAGTCAATATGTAGATAGTCAAATCAGACTACATCCAGAGTAGGATAATTTAAACTGCCAAAATTCAACCAGTGAATTCTCTATGTTTTCTTATGTGAGTTTCCAAATTTACTGCCCTCAAGAAATTTGTCACGCTCAAATTATCCTGGGGATTGAGAGGTGACAAACCCACAGCAGACAGCTCCACAATATTTCATGAAGCATGGAACATTTACCACGAAGACAATGGACACCATAGGAGGACTAAAATATTTAGTCCATTGAGATTGAAACAGTCTTCCTGAAGTTATTTTGACATGAGTAGCAGGCTTAGGTGGAAAGTTAGTTATTGGATGTTTTTTTACCAGCCAACTGATTTCGCAGATGTAGTCTTAGAATCACTGACAGAAGACTATGCTCAGTAGCATGGAAATACTCAAATCATCTTGCATTAGCTGGAGGTGACTTTTGCCCACTGAGTACAGACTGGGGCATCTATGGATTCACTGTAGCAATTAAGGGTAAGCCGGCTTGTAAAGTGACTTTGAATACTTTTTCCAGAAACTGTCTTCAGTAATTAGTTTGACAGCCCAAAATCAGTTGGAATATTTGAGATTTTTAACAACAATATCAAAATGTCAAAGTGTTGTTCACTACAGAACCTTTTCTAAAAGCTCTTAAGAGCAAATTGTGTACTATTGACAGCCCAAAACTTATTTAATTCCTTACGAGATTGCTACTAACCAATCTATCACGGAAATAGATGTGTGGTGGCCACACCATAGAGATGCATGAAGGCAGGACCGTAACAGTCTGCAAGCGAACTGCGCCCAGCACACACATGGTCCACACACAGTTTTCCCAATACACCAAAGTCTGGGTATGGTGTAACTCACTGGCCCACATGGGACTAAACAGGTGGGCAGTGCATGCTGGTCAACTTGACACGACACACATTTCTGACCTTTCTCATCATAGACCATGTGGATCAAGTTGATGTTACTTCCCATAAATGCATATGTGAAGTTTTTCACATTCACTCATTTCATGGCACGCATGCTTTCATTTGGCAAAAGTCATAATACTCCACAGGTTGTGATGAAAACTGAACTTTTAGAGACATGGCCTTTGTCTTGCACGCTTCACACAGTTGGTCCATGTTTGTCACTGGAGTGCATACCATTGAGAACTGGTGATAGAGTATACCCCCAGGGCAGTGTGCCTGTATGGATGGACATTTATCAATGTTTTTTTACCAATTTATAAGGTATGGAAAAAATGTGTCACAGATGAAAATGACTTGGTCATGGGACAGGCTTTGTGACAGGAAATGACATCGTGCATGAGCACACCAGTAAAGGCTGTTGTTCACTGCCTGCTTATCACTATATTTTTGGACACACACACACACACACACACACACACACACACACACACACACACACACACACACACACACACACACACACACAGTTTACTTGCGAACTGTCTAGTGTTATTTTTTGTACTTTGTCATTTTCATTGTGTGCTTTCCCCTTGTACAAGGACTTGACTAAGCTAGGATGACTTTAGGAGAGCTGCGAAAGACTACAACCTGCTTGCACACAAACACAGGGTGGAGGGAAGCTACAATCGTGTCCTGAACACATGGACACTGAGCAGCCACAGACAACCAAAGAAAAATTTGATGTCCAAAGCCCCACCACATTGACACCACCTACAATTGGAGCACCCATAAGCACTGAATGGGTGTTTGTCAGGCTACCTCCCTTTTGGACCTGTGACCCTGTAATGTGGTTCACCCAAGTGGATGCAGTTTTCATGAGCAACCATGTAACCTGCTACCTGAAGAGCTGATCCAGTGGATCTCATCATCCGGGGAACAATGGGTGCACCTACTGCTGGGGTAAGAGGAATGCTACAGCCCTGCCAGTGTCTCCAATGAGCCAAGTACGCACAGTCCCAACTTACTGTCATACTCTGCCAGCTGCTGGCCCACTCCCACATGCCACCACAGCATATGCTATTCTGCCACTGCTATTGCCAGTGCAGTTGGCCCTGAGATTGGTGCAGATGCAGCAGCTGCCACTGCAGCTCCACCCACCTTTTCAGTGAGCAATGACTGTCTCACTGTCTCATCGATAGCCCGAAAGATCAATTCAGAATAGAGGGATAGTCTGAAGATGTAAACGGGGAAAAGAAAATGAATTATCAGCTTCAGATAGCTCTCTAACAAGGAAGAGACGATGTGGGATACAGCACCAGGTGTCTGGCAGCTGCTCAACCTCTGCAGAGACTGACTGGAGCAGCTTCTCCCTTGCCAGCTATTGATTTCTACTCTGAGGGGGTGATCTGTGTGGTTGCCACACCACAGAAATGTATCAATAGTGCAACTGTGGCATGGCCGACAAGTCAAGGGTGCCGGCATTTCCACGATCCATGTGTGCAACCTTCCCATTAAGCCAAACTTTGATTTTGGCAATGATGCATCATGCACTGGCTCACAAAGGACAAAGCATGTGGTGGCGTCGCAACTAGTGTGCGATCGCCCATTTGTCTATTGAAAGCTTTACTTCAGAATGCATGTGGGCTGCAATGTAAGCCGGTAGAGTATTATACCGTCAGTAATGGACGAGTTGTGTCCTGCAGACTGACGTCAAGACCATGTGTTGCAGCTGCGCGTGTGAAAGCAGTGGGGTAGCGCTGGCAGACCACTTACATTATACGAAACTAAAAATATTAATAACTAATAAAGGAATAACCTGAGGAACGTCATATTTGATGTATATCCTTCTGTTGTGAAAACAAACAATATGTCAAAGTCTGACATCAAAAATAGTTGTATTTTGGAAGTTAGTAAAATTCCAAAAAAAGTGATTTTCTGACAATGAAGAATTTAAATAAATACAGTGATATAGTTCACCTTCAGTGACTATGTACGATGAGCTGGTAACACTTTCAGTGTTCATATATAAATTTGGAAAGTTTTTAGTTTCAGAAAACCTCTAACTTTTCTATAATAATAATTTCAAGAATTCGAAGTAAATATGTACATTGTGTGTTAGGGTGCGTGTGAATGAGAATGCGTGCTTGAGAGTGTGGGGGACGTTCGGCATTATTAAAAATCATTCATGTAGTTCTCTACAGGAACTGGCAAGTGTTCCAACTCTGTAACGTGTGAACGATTCCACTAGTGGTTCCCGTACTAGTGAATGTCGGATGTCCAAGTATGTATGCTTATGTGTAAGACAGCCAGAACATTCGCGACTACGTAATAAATTTCCAGATGTAAGGCTTAAATTTCATTGTTTTTTTATTTAATTAGCGAGTTTTATGTTAATTTGATGACATCAATGAGCCTAGAGAAGTGGTTGGTGCTTGCTAGATTTTGGCGCGAGCTGCGCCCTAGAAGTGAGTTCTCATTGGTCGTAAGTGCGGACAGCCAATGAGAAGCGAGACGGTTGGCCGCCTAGCGAGGAGATATAGTTTTGAGTAGTGGGAGAGTGAGAAAGAGTCGCGAGATAGCTTTGATTGGAGGCGGTTATGTAAGATGAAGTCTTAGGATGACTCCGCGTTATGGTCCAGTGTAAATGGTATCTGGTAGTTACCAGAAACTGTTTACGAAAACTTTAGAGTGTTGTGATAATTCGTTGCGACGAAAATCGCGAGTGAACTTTGAATTATATAGTGTGGCTGTACTGAGTATATTCTTACTGAGTATTTAATGGCGAGCATAAACTTTAAGAAAACCACTGAATATCGTGTGCAGAAGTAATTGGCCGATCATTGACTGCGCTACAAGTAATTGGTTTCGGAATTTGGGAAGGTAAAAGTTCTGGCTGTTTTAGGTATGGTGATAACTGTGAGCAGTAACTTTAGTAATTTTCGTAAATGTGGGCTGATGACGTAGCTTAACGGCAATAAAGATCTATTGAAGGTTTAAATTTGAACTTCATGTTTAAAGTACGAGTGACATCCCTTTCCGAATCATTTCTTTAAAGTACATAGAAAATTTTCAGCAAATTTTACTTATAGCGGCCTCCGGCGTGTAGCTATGAGGTTACAGTTTCCTCAACACTGCTTTTCTGTGATCTCTTAAGTAGCTGCAGTCAGGAGTTTACGTGCGAAGATCTACCGCTGTAAAGAGGTAGGTGAACAAAAATTATAAAAGAAATTGCACTGCAGCAGCAACGTATAATCCGTCACAATTGGTGCATCACACGCACGCACGTAAAAAATCCGTCGCAATGTGCGCAGTGAGAGGTGGTCAACACAGTGCAACACATCTGACCTTTCTCTGTGCAGACCACATGGGTTAACCCAACTCCCCACAAACATGTATGCAGTCTTGTGCATTCGCTGCTTTCATGGCAAACATACATTCGTTTCCTGGTGCTTTTCCCTCATCATGAGAGTCACGAGCCTCTGCAGGCTGCACCAAAAACTGAACTTTCAGAGACACAGCCTTTGTCTCTCACACGGCCCATGAAGTCACACCATGGTCCTTCACCGTAGTGTATAGCCGCCAGGATCAGTGATCGAGCCATACCGCCACTGAAACGCACCCATACAGATGGATAGTGACGAACGTTGGCAGTGCTATCTCGCATGGTACAGAAAGATTGTGACGAAAATAAATTTTGCCATTTCCCATCACGAAGCCTGTTCCTTGAGCATAGCACATGGGCGCAGCAGAGAAGCTGACTCACTGCATGTTTATGACTGAGCGGAGATAACCATGTCCTCACTTCAGATGTACAAGCAGGAATCACTATCCATCCTTCCATTGGCCTTACTGTAGCGGAGAAAGTGAGGTATTCAGTCATAACAATGTAGCACCTACATACACATGTGAGGAATTTCACCACAAACAAAATGAAATCTCATCTGATTAACGAATAATTCTACTAACGAATAATTCTACTCCCTAGAACTAGTTAGAGACGTATATAGTCTCAAAGACCTCCAAAGCAAGTGAGAATACTGTTTCCTGTTGTGCTTAAGTGCCACCCATGAGTCCACTATATGGAAGTGGTGTCTCTCTCTTGTACATGCTTTTACAACTGTGTAGATACACAGGGTGTTCTGCAGGAATTATAGGAATTCACTTCTAGGAGTCTTGTCCTGATGTTTAGCACTTGGATGCAAGTGACACCACAAACCTCAGAGTGCTGGGTCCTCCCACCAGAAGAGGAAGCCATTTGCTGAAGTGCCATATCTGATGCACAGCCTGGTAAGCAGAACCTCTTTTCAGCTTTGAGGTGGACATTAAGTCTGAAGTTTGGCATGCCTGTGTGGTCAATTTGAGTAACTGCTGTTTGTTTTCTGTCACCTTCAAGCATTCAGTCTCCCACTGACACATGGTGTGTCAGTTGGAAAAGGAGATTAGAGCATTCAAAGAGATGGGACACTGACCGACAACACCATCCCGACATTTCCTTGGCTGCTTTGTTGGCCATCTCGTTTCCCTGTATCACAATGCGGCCAGGTACCCAGCAAAAGATCACATCCTCACAATGGTGTAAAGCAGGCTCTTTCAAACTGTGCCCCTGGGGCGCTAGCGCCCGCGGCCAGTGCCCCGGGCGAATTCGTATGTTGCTGCAGTGGCCGACCCGTGCCGCTTAACTGGCCGTGCGGACCGCCCGAACGCCAGCCGATAGATATACACTCCTGGAAATTGAAATAAGAACACCGTGAATTCATTGTCCCAGGAAGGGGAAACTTTATTGACACATTCCTGGGGTCAGATACATCACATGATCACACTGACAGAACCACAGGCACATAGACACAGGCAACAGAGCATGCACAATGTCGGCACTAGTACAGTGTATATCCACCTTTCGCAGCAATGCAGGCTGCTATTCTCCCATGGAGGCGATCGTAGAGATGCTGGATGTAATCCTGTGGAACGGCTTGCCATGCCATTTCCACCTGGCGCCTCAGTTGGACCAGCGTTCGTGCTGGACGTGCAGACCGCGTGAGACGACGCTTCATCCAGTCCCAAACATGCTCAATGGGGTACAGATCCGGAGATCTTGCTGGCCAGGGTAGTTGACTTACACCTTCTAGAGCACGTTGGCTGGCACGGGATACATGCGGACGTGCATTGTCCTGTTGGAACAGCAAGTTCCTTTGCCGGTCTAGGAATGGTAGAACGATGGGTTCGATGACGGTCTGGATGTACCGTGCACTATTCAGTGTCCCCTCGACGATCACCAGTGGTGTACGGCCAGTGTAGGAGATCGCTCCCCACACCATGATGCCGGGTGTTGGCCCTGTGTGCCTCGGTCGTATGCAGTCCTGATTGTGGCGCTCACCCGCACGGCGCCAAACACGCATACGACCATCATTGGCACCAAGGCAGAAGCGACTCTCATCGCTGAAGACGACACGTCTCCATTCGTCCCTCCATTCACGCCTGTCGCGACACCACTGGAGGCGGGCTGCACGATGTTGGGGCGTGAGCGGAAGACGGCCTAACGGTGTGCGGGACCGTAGCCCAGCTTCATGGAGACGGTTGCGAATGGTCCTCGTCGATACAACAGGAGCAACAGTGTCCCTAATTTGCTGGGAAGTGGCGGTGTGGTCCCCTACGGCACTGCGTAGGATCCTACGGTCTTGGCGTGCATCCGTGCGTCGCTGCGGTCCGGTCCCAGGTCGACGGGCACGTGCACCTTCCGCCAACCACTGGCGACAACATCGATGTACTGTGGAGACCTCACGCCCCACGTGTTGAGCAATTCGGCGGTACGTCCACCCGGCCTCCCGCATGCCCACTATACCCCCTCGCTCAACGTCCGTCAACTGCACATACGGTTCACGTCCACGCTGTCGCGGCATGCTACCAGTGTTAAAGACTGCGATGGAGCTCCGTATGCCACGGCAAACTGGCTGACACTGACGGCGGCGGTGCACAAATGCTGCGCAGCTAGCGCCATTCGACGGCCAACACCGCGGTTCCTGGTGTGTCCGCTGTGCCGTGCGTGTGATCATTGCTTGTACAGCCCTCTCGCAGTGTCCGGAGCAAGTATGGTGGGTCTGACACACCGGTGTCAATGTGTTCTTTTTTCCATTTCCAGGAGTGTATTTATTTGTCCGTTTTCCCTTCGGGCAGAGGACGTCTCACAAGTGCTTCAACTACAGCTGATTGACCTACGGTGCCATACCCGCCTGAAGGACCGCTTTCTTATGTGTAAAACTTTGGATGACTTTTACAGCTGTCTTCCGCGAGAGAAATATTCTCTTTTGCGCAAGCACGCGGCCAAAGTTCTCTCAATATTTAGTTCCACTTATATTTGTGAGCGCTTTTTCTCTCTTAAAGCTTGCTAAATCTAAGAACCGTCCATTCCTTGGCGATAAAAATTTGACCTACTCTTTGAGGTTAGCAGTCTCACGGAATATTGTATCAAGCCTAGACAAAATCGTTTCCACGAAAAAGAAAAACGTGTAAAATGTTAATTGTCTTCTTTAACAATTTTGCCTGTAAGAATTAAAGAGCTTTATAACCTTAATTCTGTTTTAAGGAGTTTTCAAACTTGGGTCAGTTAAAATTATAACGTACAAATCAGCAAACTAAGGATGCGATTTTTAAACTCTGAAAAGGGATACAAAAAATTGTAGCACGAAGTATAAGGAAAAATACTTACTTGTAACTACTAACAGTAAGAATGAGACACTATATCCCTTACAAAAAATTAATTCTAAAATAGAATATTTTGGGCCGGCCGGTGTGGCCGAGCGGCTCTAGGCGCTTCAGTCTGGAACCGCGCGGCCGCTACGATCGCAGGTTCGAATCCTGCCTCTGGCATGGAAGCGTGTGATGTCCTTAGGTTAGTTAGGTTTAAGTTGTTCTAAGTTCTAGGGGACTGATGACAGATGTTAAGTCCCATTGTGCTCAGAGCCATTTGAACCAATTTTTTTTTTTTTAGAATATTTTGTTTACGATAGATCTGACCGCTGGACAGTCCAGCGCAGAGCAGTGCTGTGCGGTCCCACTCGCTCTACAGCTAGCTCTCTCTCTCTCTCTCTCTCTCTCTCTCTCTCTCTCTCTCTCCCTCTCTCTCCCCTCCTCCTCCCCCCCCCATGGCGACACTAGCGACACATGGTCGCGGACGGGGCGCTGAACTACACTGCCTTGCACCGGCGGGGCGCGGGCGCTCCCGGCGGGTGCAATTCTTGGATGAGCCTGGTGTAAAGAGTAATGGATGAGCTCAATCAACTGGTCCACTGAATACATTTGAGTTTGCAGTGCAGTAAGTGAGTGAGCAGACAAGAAACCTTATACGATTATGTCTGAATCATCTCCAGGGCCATCATAATGCCATTTTACTCCACATCATAAGTTGTAAATTGTTCTGGAAGGCAGTCTGAAAACCCAGTTAGAGAAAACAGCAAAACTGAGAACATTCTCTTGTCTCTTGCTGGGACCAATCTGTATGAAGAACAATAGAACTGGAGTCAATGGAGGCATCCGATCACACCCGTTGGCTTTGACCTGTGGCTTAAAAGAGTTGGTGTGACGACATGATAGCGTGGAGTTTAAGGGTTTGTTGTGTTCGCAGATGTCATGGTGGTGTCCTCTGGTGGTGCATGTATGGTCACAGCATGTTATGTGGTGTATTGGGTTCATCTGAGCATCATTGGTCACAGTGTGAATTAATTTAAATTGACTTAAGAACGGAAATTGGTTTCAGTGACTTACCAATTAACTTTATGTGATTGTGGTGTCTTTTGGTGTTATTGGTTTGCTGTTTGTCATGTGGTAAGGTATTTATTTTGTTGCTTCTTTTGTTAGGTATGTAAGCCAGTGGGTTTCTGATGCCACACAATATTGATTCTTACTTCCATCTTTGATCATTGTCCCTGTGCCTTGTTCTCTGCGCATCTTTGAGGCAGGTTATTTATGATGGCATGCGTGCGCAAGTCGAGGAGAGTGGGTCCGCGCATGAGCCGAGTCAGTCTGTGACTGACATGCTTTCGATGTTATTGTGGGGAGTTGGCGACACCATGTCATGTGGAACAGCCATATGCCGTGAGGACCAGTTCAGTTGGAGCAATGAAGAAGCATGGCCCACTGCCGGAAAGTATTGAAGTTGTATAGACACGGCTGGCCAGTGGCAACCAGGATTTGTTAATACCTAGAGAACTATGTGGATGGATGGCGTGTGAATTTCACATTAACAAAAATTAATTGCCAAGCTTTCATGCTGGGTTCCTCCCCCTAGTAAATATTATTGTGTATTTAAGGACTGTTGCAGCTGCTCATGCTAGTGACCAGCAAAACATTCACTGCTGTCAAGGCGAGTTATGCTCTGGAACGGCCATGGAATTGTGTTACTGAAGTGGCTAGAAATAGCTCCTCACATTTGTAAGTTTGGATATGGTGCTTAGTGGCACGCTGTAGGTAGCTGGTTCACTTGAACGTCATTTCTTAATTTAGTTATAGATTGAGAATTTTCTGGTTTTACCAATTAGTAGTTTTTTCTTAATTTCTTGTGTGTGTGGAAGGCAAGTGGAAATGATCTATGTAGGTCATATTGTGTTTTATGGTCGGATAGAGGCCGTGGGTATTTTGGTATGTGGCCATAGGGGGCATGCTTATTGCATTAGCAACCCATTGAAGTCAGTTTTCTATTGCAATTTCAAATATCTATCTGAAGGTTGATTGTCACGTTAGGTACTGCACGTTTGATTTATGTGGTGTCAGCCATTCACCAAAGACAGATTACCTTGTAAGGTGGACGTGAAGTCATTGGGTGTGGACTGACATCTTTTCACATAGTATCTAGATTTTTTTTTGCAAGCTTGTAGTGTGACGGAAATCTCAGGATTTGAGCTCAGGGCCGTCTGGACCCTGTTAACGCACAATTTCTCTATTCCATTCAACGAGAGGGTGGTTTTAAGCAGAAGTTTTTCTACTGCCCAAAGGTGAGTGTAAGTTCACCCTTTGGATCGTGTGTGTGAAATTGTAATAGATTAACGTTTGCTCGCGTCCATCACATGTTCATCAAATTCACATTTTGCCTTAAGCTTGCATGAAGTTGGTTGGTTTGTGGGATTAAAGGGACCAGACTGCTACAGTCATCGGTCCTTGCATGAAGTCTAGACTCTTCCGGACACTGAGTGTAGTAGACTGCCAAGTGTAAACAGAACACTTAATAGTACCCTTCAGGTCAGATAGCATCAAATTAATTTTACCTTTTCAGTAAGTGTAAAACTGAGTAAGAAAGGCGACAGCCAACATTGTAAACATTTGGTTATCTATTTCATCTATTATTTTGGTTGTTGTTACCGGCACATAAAGGGGCAGTTGTCAAGTGTGACTGACTGGATAGGGCCTTGATATGCAAATGATGTCAATTGATTATTACTGCTGATGAATTCATGTGTATGTATAATCAATATGGAAGTGTTGCAACTACAAACTGGTTGTGTTACTGGTATACAAGGTTAGAGTGTATAATCGCCACACCAGTGGTAGCAGTGCACTCATTCCACCGACGGCTTTCGTCTGTTTGTAGTTGCTACGCTTCGCCTTATATTGTTTCTTTTGTCTCTTTTCTGGCTCGTCTTTTGTTAATATTGTGGACTTGTTACTTTCAGCACTTCGTTGTCGCCATGGCCAGTCAAATCTGTCCCGGCATCTCATATTTGCATCGTGATCGTTTAGTGCATGAGTTACGTATCTGCAACCTGTCAACCGAGGGCAGTGTAGCCGATTTAACGGCCCGACTTCGTGCTATGGCTAATGCTCCAGTGGTGTTGTCCATGGACGTTTTCACCGATCAGAGAGTTTCTTTCTCGTCCATCTACTTCCCTGGCTGAACTGGCAACAACTATTTCCCTTTTTGAGCTTGATCCACCTATCGCATTCAGGCCCGCCTAGCCCATTACAACTCGTCTCGTTGATTTAGCCGCAGTAGGCGTGACTGCCCGTCCGTAAGCCATTTGCTCACCTCAGGGACAAAGGGTAGGCATTGCATTCACGCGCCCTGGCATTATCTTTGGACAGTGAAGGTGATCTTCCTGGACAGAGTAACTGCAGGATTGGATAGTAGCATGCACAAAACGCACCCTGTAGTGGATGCGCAGGTGAAATTGTCAGATCAGTTCTATAAGCACCCCACCCTCTCCATGGGTTATTACAAGGGATTACTGAACTAGCTACAGAAAACATAGATCAGATTCAGTCGTTCTTGTGGATTACTGTGAAGTTGCAGACGCATGCTGATGCCTTGCATGTTTCAAATTCCCTTGTGTTGGCCACCTTGTACCCAGTGACAAAAGGCTGGCTTAGTAATTTGGTGGCAGAAGTCTTACAAGGTGAGGGTTCTTAGACGCAACTTCGACAGCGGGTTATTGATAGGTTGTCCAGACGTATGAGGGTTGCTCTAAAGCAAAAATTTTACTGGCGAGTTCAGGCTAGTAATGAAAGTTTGAGTATTTTGAGCACATACGTGTAGCAGTAATCGCTCTCTGGTTAACTGTTTCGTAGCAGGATTGTGTTAACCACATACTGGAGGGAATCCACCCACAAGATCATACACAGTTGTCAGAAAGGCCAGGTAGTTTCCAACAACTCCAAGGTCCGATTAATACAGTGGATGCCTTAACATTTGCTGATGAGCAGAGACAAAACTTAGTCTCCGAAACACACTGCCCGCGAATCGTCGAGCCACAGGTGTCGAAAAACCTTATGCAGAACATGTAAGGTGCAGCGTTGTGAACGTGCATGTAAGTGACATCAGAGTGGAGGAGGGGTGAGGCGGCAGCTGACCGGGAAAGGGCCAGGTGACTGCCAGTTTGTGAGGTTATCATCCATTTCCTGCCTCCTTTACGTATGTGTGTGTGTGTGTGTGTGTGTGTGTGTGTGTGTGTGTGTGTGTGTGTGAATTGAGCCGGTTTGTGGCCTGCTTGATTCTGGGAGTTCCCGATGTTTGGTAAATAAGCTGTGGTACCTGGAGTTTTGGCATTTGTGCTGATTTTCTAAACTTCATCCTGGCAAGTATAGCTGTCTTGGGGCCAATGGGCAAGAGTTGCCTGTCTTGGGGGAGGTAAGAGTTAAGATGTCTGTGTAAGGGTTTTCAAGGCTGATTTCATTACTGATAACTGACGGATTGAACACCCATCTCATTCTAGGGTGCGATTTCATTCCAGCAACACAGTTGGTATTAGACTATACAGGAGGGATGTTTTATTTCAAGTTACAGCCTAGTTGCAAAATTAGCTTTTGTAGTTGCAATCATGCGAGTGGGGTGTACACGGTGACCAAGGACACAGAGCAGGTGAAGGCATCTTATTTAGATCTCGACCAAGCTCGGCAGGTGAAGCGGTTGGTGGATGATTATCCCCAGGTCCTAACCACCAGACTGGGAATGACGAATTTAAGTATAATATACTGCTGAACAAAAGTGTTCCGGTGCGCCATGCACCTTACCATCTTTCCCCACCCAACATGAAAATATTACGTGAGAAGATCGATCACATGTTACAGGATGCGGCCATTAGGTATTCACTTCTCCCTATGCTTCACCTGTTTTTCTCGTTACCAAGGGACAGAACAGTGACTATCAGGCCTTGGTTGATTACCGCTCCTTAAACCGGAAGGTCATGCTGGAGTCAGTACCTTTACTGGACCTCCATAATTGTTTGACCTGGTTCAGAGGTGCCACCATCTTCACGGTCATAAACTTTAATCACGCTTATTACCAAATTCCCCTCACCGAAAACTAAGGCAGCCACTGCATTTTGCACCAATTGGAATCTGTTCCAATTTAATTGTGTGCCCTTTGGGTTGGCGACTAGTGCAGCAGTGTTGTCTCGGCTTCTTGATAATGTGCTCGGGGACCTCAAATTCAAATGTGTGTATATCTTGACGATTTAGTCATTTTCACTGGTTCGCTTGAGGATCATCTCATACATCTGAGGTTAGTCTGATATATTGCATTTGACAGGCCTAACAGTGAAGCCCTCTAAAGTTAACATGTGCCGTCTGCGTATATCCTTCTTAGGACATCTCGTCTCAGCAAGTGGGGTGCATATCGACCAGGAAAGGTCGAAGTCAATCAGGGAATTTCTGCCCCCTTGTGACAAGCATGCAATTGCGCATTTCATCGGTATGACTAATTTCTTCAGGAAATTTATCCCCAGTTTTGCAGAGATTGCAGCCCCTTTGAACCAATTGAGAAAAAAGAATACTGCCTTCGTTTGGGGAGGTGAACAACAGGAGGCCTTTGAAGCCCTCAAGATGGCAATTGCTAACCCACCAGTCTTGGCGATACCGGATTTTAACCAGCCCTTTATTGTCCAGACAGATGCATCCCATGCCAGCACTGCCGCAGTGTTATTGCAAGAACAACAGGGCGAAAGGCAGCCACTCGCCTATGCGTCTCAGCGCCTTAATGACACAGAGCAGAACTACATCTATGAATACGAGGCATTGGCAGTCCTCTTTGCTTTGGAAAAATTCACGTTGTATTTGGAGCACCAGGAATTTGTTTTGGAGACAATCAGGCCCTTAGTTGGGTATTGGCTCGACCCTGCAAGACCAGGTGCATCGTGTGCTGGGCCGTTCCCATCTCTGCATTCCGTTCAAAGTTCGCCATATTAGAGGGATTTAGAATGAAGTAGCCGACACTCTGCATTGTCAAGTTTTCAGGCCATTCGCCGGAAGATGAGGAATCGGTAGAACCTAGCCTCGAGACCAATTTCCTTCTGTACATATGTCCTGGGCTATTCTGTGACCTAGCCGCCAAACAGGCCGAAGATCCATCAGGTAACAATTGGCTGATGGAGAGGTTGACCCAAGTTATTGTCTTCGAAAAGGGCTTCTCTGTAGACAGGAAAAATCAGGATCAATTTAAGGTATGTGACCCTCAGGAATTAATTGGCATGGGGCTTAGGTACTTTCACAGTTCAGCCATTTGGGGACATTTAGAATCTGTAAAACTCTGAACCACGTTCGCAAATGTAGGTTTTGGCCCAAGCTCTACAGGGACAGTAGGCAATTTGAAGGGGACTGTGTTCAATGTAAGCATGCCAAACCGGATGCAGGGCTGTGTAAAGAGTTGTTACAATCAAGTAAGGAAGAGTACCACCTGGATCAGATTTTTATTGATTGCATCGGCCCTCTGCCCCATACTAAAAGAGTAAACAGGTACATACTGGTTGCTATTGAAGCCTTCACCCATTTCACGTGGCTTCTGCCCACTCGTGATGTTACTGCCGAAAATACAGTGCAACAGCTGTCTAGGATCGTCTCCTGGTTTGGGCCTCCGAAAACATTAGTCAGTGACAATGCCCCTGCCTACTTATTTAAGGTGTTCAAAGGGTTTTGCTTTGCTAATGGGATCAAACACATCACAACTACTCCCTGTTATCCAAAGGCATCCTTCGCAGAGCGGGTCAATCAGAATTTGAAGGCCACTCTCTGGATTTATCATTCACGAACACCTGTGTGTTGGGATGCTACCTTACCTTGCCTAAACGAAGCCTTTGTCACGAGTCCACAGGCACTGCACCTAGCTGTTTAATGTTTCCTTATGTCCTGAACTCGCCTCTCCAATTGACGGGACGTTAATAATCTACCACGCCAGGTTACTCTGGCGAGGTTGCGAGAAAACTGGCAATGGGCTACAAATAATATTTATCTGGCCCACTGGCGCCAGCCACTCAGTATAACAAAGGAAGGCGCTCTCGGCAAAGCGCTCCTTCCATTGTTCGATAAGGTTGCGAGCACGGGCGCGAAGCCGTTTAAAAGCCATGAGATGCTCCAGAGAAGGGTCCCGCTTATGCCACTGTGGAGCTCACTGACGAACCTTAATTGCTTCAACGACTTCCGCCGACCACGAAGCGACTGCCTTACACCTTGGGCACCCTAAAGAGAGGGATCGCGTTTTCTGCAGCAGAAACAACTGTGCTACTCACTTGCTCAACCATCACATCGATGTTACTGTGTGGGGGAGATTCAGCTGTGACAGCTGAGGTGAAAGTTGCGGAGTCTGCCTTGTTCAAAGCCCATCTAAGCACGCATCCCTGCACCTAAGCAGAAATGGGAACGAAACTCAAAAAATTCGAGAAACTGAAAATAGAAGGAAAGCTTAAAAAACCACTATAGAAGGGGGTTGGTTGTCCCCAAAAAGAGCTTCAAATGGCTGACGTCATCTCACTGGCATTAATAAACTCGAGAAGGCGATTGGCTGAGCGCGTGTCATCTGCTAAAATCGAAGAGATATCAGGCGACAGCTGTAGATGGACGCGTAACGGAGTAAAATAGGGGCACTCAAGTAAAAGGTGTCTTACCGTCCACAGCTGAGAGCAGTGGGGACAGAGTGGGGCAGGACCGCCGCTTAAAAGATGTCGATGGCTAGAAAAACAGTGCCCTATCCGGAGTCTAGTTAAAATTACCTCCTCCCGACGACGCGTTCGGGAGGAAGAGGTCCAAGCACAGGGAAGAGCTTTCACGTCCCGCAATTTACTGGGAAGTGTCGACCAATGTGCGTGATATAGAAGAGTAACACGACGACATAAAACACTCCGTAGATCGGCGGAGGGAATCGTGTGGATAGCTGGCTGAAGAAGAGACACTGCATCCTTTGCCCCTATATCGGCCGCCTCATTTCCACAAATACCAACGTGTCCTGGGATACAGAGGAACGCCACAGAGACGCCCCCCAAGTGGAGGCAGTCCTGAATCCGGTGGACTAGAGGGTGGACAGGGTACAGAGCTTGGAGACTGAGGAGAGAGCTGAGAGAATCTGAACAGATAACATACTGTATCCGCTGATGGCGACAGACGTATTGGACAGCCTGGAGAACAGCGTAAAGCTCCGCATTATAAACCGAACACTTGTCGGGAAGCTGAAATCGATTTGTGGTGTCGCCCACAATATAGGCACTCCCTGAACCTAACGACGTTTTCGAGCCATCAGTGTAAATAAATGTGGCCTCCTCCATTTGCGCACATAGAGCCGAAAATGCCCGACGATAAACAAGTGAAGGGGGGTACCATCCTTCGGAAATTGACAAAGGTCAGGAGCACGCAGGTCCGGCGACGGAGCCAAGGTGGTGCTGTACCCCAAGTTGTCAAGAAGGTTTTAGGAAAGCGGAAGGAAAGAGAATGGAGCAGTTGACGGAAGCGGACTCCCGGTGGTGGTAGGGAGGAAGGGCGGCCTGCATACCCTAAATCCAAGGAGGCGTCGAAAAAAAAGTCATGGGCTGGATTAGCAGCCATGGAAGACAGATGGCTAGCATAACAACTCAGGACTGCTCCCCGATGGGACAGCGGAGGTTCAGCAGTCTCAGCATAAAGGCTTTCCACAGGGCTGATGTAAAAAGCTCCAGACACTAAACGTAATCCACGGTGGTGGATAGAGTCGAGACGCCGAAGAATAGACGGCCGAGCAGAGGAGTAGACTATGCTTCCATAGTCCAATTTCGAGCGCACTAAGGCGCGATAGAGGCGGAGAAGGACCATCGGTTCGCTCCCCAGAAGGTACCATTCATGACACGGAGGGTCTTGAGGGATCACAGACAGCGAGCCGAAAGATAGGAAACGTGGGAGGACCAGCACAGTTTTCTGTCAAACATAAGACCCAAGAATTTAGCGACGTCCGAAAACGGAAGGTTGACAGGTCCTAGATGTAAGGAAGGTGGAAGAAACTCCGTATGACGCCAAAAATTAACACAAACGGTCTTGCCAAAAATTAACACAAACGGTCTTACTGGGAGAAAAGCGGAAGCCTGTTTCAATGCTCCCAGATAGGAGGCGATCGAGACATCCTTGAAGACGTCGTTCAAGCTGTTGAGAGCTGTAGTAGATGGCAAAAGCGTCCACAAAGAGGGAGCCCGAGACATGTTTTTTTTTGTAGGGTTTAAGGGCGCTCAACTGCTGAGGTCATTAGCGCCCAGTCACTGGTGTTAGAGCACATGGAATCTCCTAAAACTCAAGGGGATGGGGGGACATCAGAAGGACCTGACAAAAATGCAGATAAAATAAGTAAAAAGGTTAAATGTCTTTGGACAAGCCAGTTAAAGTTATAAAACTCAGAATACGAGCAGCTGCTCGAGCGTCATCAACTAAAACATCCAGTAAAGTAGATGGCAGGGACAGGATAACACGAAATTGACTAAAACGGGGACACGACAATAAAACATGGCGCACTGTTAATGCCTGACCACAAGGGCACTGCGGGGCTGGGTCACCGGAGAGCAGGTAGCGGTGGCTAAACCAGCAATGCCCAATCCGCAACCTGGTCAGAAGGACCTCCTCGCGCCGAGATGGTCGGGAGGATGTTGTCCAAGCAGTTGGGAGCGGTTTTACTGCCCGGAGCTTGTTTCCTTGGAGGGATGACCAAGCATCCCACCACAACGACAAGCCTCTTACTTACATCCCCACGAACGTCAGATGACGGGACACAATGGGAGGCTGGCCGAGGCAGGACGACTGCAGCCTTGGCTGCAGCATCCGCAGCCTCATTCCCAGGCACTCCTACATGTCCGGGAACCCACAGAAAGCTGACAGAACCACCATTATCAGCGAAAGAATGGAGGGACTGCTGTATCCGTTGAATCAAGGGATGGACCGGATTGGGAGCTCCAAGGCTCTGAAGAGCACTGAGTGAGTCAGAGCAGAGTACATACGATGAATGGCAGTGGCGGCGGGCATACTGAACGGCCTGATGGAGAGCAAAAAGCTCGGCCGTAAAGCTGGAACATTGGTCGAGGAGCCGGTATTTAAAGGTGGCGGCCCCGACGACAAAGGCACAGCCGACACCATCGTCAGTTTTGGAGCCATCGGTGTAAATAAAGGTGTGACCGGCAAGTCGAGCACGAAGTTCGACAAACCGTGAGCAATACACTGCAGCCGGAGTACCCTCCTTCGGGAGTGAGCTGAGGTCTAGATAAATAGGAACCGGAGCCTGGAGCCAAGGTGGTGTCGGGCTCTCACCCTCTCTGAAGGTGGTAGGGAGGGCAAAATCTAATTGTCGAAGCAGGCGACGGAAGCGGACTCCAGGGGGCAGCAGGGCAGACACATACAACCCGTACTGACGGTCGAGAGAATCGGCGAAGAAGGACTCTTAAGAGGGGTGGTCGGGCATAGACAACAGCCGGCAGGCGTACCGACACAGCAGTACGTCGCGCCAGTAGGTCAATGGTAACTCGGCAGCTTCAGCATAAAGACTCTCGACAGGGCTAGTGTAGAAGGCTCCGGTCGCAAGACGTATCCCCCGATGGTGGATGGAGTTGAGCCGGCGTAAGAGGGAGGGCCGAGCGGACGAGTAGACGAAGCTCCCATAATCCAGCTATGGACCGATACAAGCGAAGCAGGACAGTGCGATCCGCTCCCCAAGATGAACCGCTAAGAACTCTGAGGACGTTAAGGGAACGTATACAACGGGCCGCCAAATAAGAGACATGTGGAGACCAACACAGTTTCCTGTCCAACGTGAGCCCTAGAAACTTAGTTGTGTCCACGAATGGGAGAACAACGGGACCGAGATGTAAGGATGGCGGAAGGAACGCTTTATATCGCCAAAAGTTGATACAAACCGTCTTCTCTTCAGAGAACCGGAAGCCATTTGCCACGCTCCAAGAGTAGAGGCTGTCTAGACAACGCTGAAGGCAGCACTCCAGGAGGCATGTTCTCTGGGCACTGCAGTAGATCGCGAAGTCATTGACAAAGAGAGAGCCTGAGACATTAGGTGGAATGCAATCCATAATTGGATTGATCGCGATGGCAAAAAGGGCTACGCTCAAGACGGAGCCCTGAGGCACTCTGTTCTCCTGGAGGAAGACGTCGGACAATACGGAACCCACACGTACCCTAAACTTTCGATCCGTTAAAAAGGAATCAATAAAAAGGGGCAGGCGACCGCGTAGGCCCCACCTGTGCATAGTGCAGAGGATACCTCCTCTCCAACAGGTATCATGAGCCTTCTCCAAGTCGAAGAACACGGCTACCGTTTGGCGCCTTCGCAAAAAGTTGTTCATGATGAATGTCGACAAGGTCACAAGGTGGTCAACAGTGGAGCGGCGGCGACGAAAGCCGCATTGGACATTAGTAAGTAGTCGTCGAGATTCAAGAATCCAGACTAACCGAGCATTAACCATGCGCTCCATCACCTTACAGACACAGCTTGTAAGAGAAATGGGGCGGTAACTAGAAGGAAGGTGTCTATCCTTCCCGGGTTTGGGTATAGGAACAACAACGGCGTCACGCCAACGCATGGTGACTTGACCTTCGGTCCAGACGCGATTGTAGGTACGAAGAAGGAAGCGTTTGCCCGCCGGAGAAAGGTGTGCCAGCATCTGAACGTGAATGGCACCTGGCCCCGGAGCAGAGGACCGGGACACTGCAAGCGCACGTTCGAGTTCCCGCATAGTAAAGGGGGCATTATAAGTTTCCAGATTCAGCGAGTGGAAGGAAGGTCGCCGAGCCTCTTCTGCCTCTTTCCTGGGAAGGAACGCACGATGGTAATGGGCGGAGCTTGAAACCTCCGCGAAAAAGCTGCCAAAGGCGTTGGAGACAGCCACAGGATCAACAAGGACCTCATTACCTGAGGTCAGGCCAGGTACTGAGGAGTGAGCCTTAATGCCAGACAGCCGGCGCAGGCTACCCCAAACGACGGAAGAGGGAGTAAAACTGTTAAAGGAGCTGGTGAAAGAGCCCCAACAAGCTTTTTTGCTGTCTTTGATGACTCTACGGCTTTGCGCTTGGAGTCGTTTGTATTCAATAGAATTCGCCAACGTAGGATGGCGGCGAAAGGTGCGTAAAGCACGTCGTCGAGCACAGATAGTGTCACTACAAGCCTCGTTCCACCAGGGGACGGAAACGCGACGTGAAGAAGAAATAGTACGAGGAGTGGAACGTTCGGCAGCATTGATGATAACAGCCGTGAGGTATTCGACCTGACTGTCACAACTGGGAAAATCGTGGTCCGGAAAGGTCGCCAGGAAGGAGTAAAGTCCCCAGTCAGCTTTCAGTATGTTCCAGCTCGAAGGACGTGGGGATGGGGTGTGGTGCAGGAGACGAATGACACAGGGGAAGTGGTCGCTCGAATAGGTGTCAGAAAGGACATACCACTCGAACCGACGGGCAAGAGTGGTAGAACAGATCGAAAGATCCAAGTGGGAGTAGGTATGAGTAGAGTCCGAGAGGAAAGTCGGGGCGCCGGTATTGAGGCAGACAAGATTGAGATGGTTGAAGACATCCGCCAAGAGTGAGCCTCTTGGACAGGATGCAGGAGAGCCCCAAAGGGGATGATGGGCATTGAAGTCGCCAAACAATAAGAACGGCGGGGGAAGCTGAACGAGCAGGTGCATCATGTCAGCCCGACTAACAGCAGACGACGGTGGAGTGTAGATGGTACAAACTGAAAAAGTAAAAGCAGAAAGAGTAATGCGGACAGCTATTGCTTGGAGTGGGGTGGTCAATGGGATGGGAATAAACATCGTCCCGAACGAGCAACATGACCCCACCATAAGCTGGGATACCGTCCACAGGGGTGAGGTCATACCGCTCCGAGGTATAGTGAGTAAAGGCAATACGGTCAGTCGGGCGCAACTTGGTTTCCTGGAGACCAAGGACGAGTGGACAGTGCAGGCGGAGGAGCAGTTGTAATTCCTCCCGATTAGATCGAATACCTCTTATGTTCCAACGAAACAACGCCATCGCTAGTCAAAAGGTTGGGGGAACGAGATGGGGCAAGAGCTGGTCACCTCGACGGCCGCGGAGAGCCAGGTTGCGAGGGAACAACGCTACAACCGACGGGAGGCGGATCCGGTTCCATCGACTCGTCGCCAGCCGCGGCCGCTGTCCCTGGTTGTGTAGGAGGGGCCGCATCATTTGCCGACGAAAGGCCGGCAGAGCGCCTGGCAGCAGAGCGTCCCGGCGAAACTGAGGACGGCCGGGAGCAGCGACTCACGGATGGAGCGTCAGACGAAACGCGCCGGGGTGGAGAGGGGGATAGAGACTACTTCTTGGAAGGCCGAGGAGGCACAGGGATGGTGGGCTGGACCCGAGGAAGGTCCTCACGCGCGGGGTCCGTTTTGGAACGCCGGACCTCGGAAGCTGGGGTCCGGAACTTTGCCCCGATGAATGCCTGAGAAGAGGATCGCTTCTCAGGTGGCGTGGGGGGAGGAGGAGGAGGAGGAGGAGGAGGAGGAGGAGGAGGAGGAGGAGGAGGAGGAGGAGGAGGAAGGGTGGCCCCTGGGGCAGAGTGGGTGGGGGCCACGGGGGAGGAGGATTTGGAAGGGAGGGATTTGGGAGGCGGAGGCAGAGTCCCCTGATGGGCGGAGGAGGCGGAGGGGGGCAGGATAGGGGTGAGGATACCGCAGAAGGAGTGGACGCAACTGAGGCGAACAAAGTGGTCAATGACATGGGATGGAGGCGGTCGTACTTCTTCCGGGCCTCAGAATAAGAGCCGATCCAGAGTTTTGATTTCTTGTATCTTCTTCTCCTTCTGATATGCGGGGCAGTCTGAGGATCTAGGCGAGTGGACGCCAGGACAATTAACGCACCGAGGTGGTGGGGTGCATGTATGTTCCTCACGAAGAGGACGTCCACAACCGCCACAAAGGGGCTCAGCCTCACACCGTGATGACATGTGCCCAAAGCACAAACACCTAAAACAGCGCATAGGAGGCTGGACGTAAGGGCGCACGTCACACCGGTAGCACATCACCTGTACCTTCTCCGGGAGAACGTCCCCCTCGAAGGCGAGGATAAAGGCCCCGGTGTCGAGGCGACGGTCTTTGGGGCCGCGCTAGACTCGCCGGACGAAATGCACGCCTCGGCGCTCCAGGTTGGCCCTGAGCTCCTCATCAAATTGTAGCAGGAGGTCACGATGAAAAATAACCCCCTGCGTCCTATTTAGTGCCAGATGTGGGACAATGGATACTGGGATGTCCCCTAGGCGGTCGCACGCCTGGAGCGCCGCCGACTGTGTGGCGGAGGTGGTCTTGATAAGTACGGACCCTGAACGCATCTTGCTGAGAGCCTCGATTTCCCCAAAGATGTCCTCTATGTGCTGAACAAAGAACATGGGCTTGGAGGTGGCGAATGTCCCCCCATCGGTTCGAGAACACACGAAATAGCGGGGGAAGTACTTCGCCCCAAGCCGGCGGGCTTGTCCCTCCTCCCATGGAGTGGCCAAGGGGGAAAGGGCAGGAGAACCAGAACTAGAAACGGTACCTTTTCTTTTGAAAGACTCGGCCGCCACCCAGCCGCAGCAAGGGCCACCTGGCAGGATGACCATTGCTGGGAGTCCTGATGCCCCAAGGAGATGGGCATCTACTCCTTGGCCGACGTGGGGAGGGTGCAGCTCAGGTATCGGCAGTACGATCCCTGTGTTGTCAGGGGGCTACAACCTAGAGGGTACATGACGACCCCACCACAACGGGCTGGCTACCGTGCTGGATTTCTGGTGCCATGGAAAGTCCATCATGATCGCTGGTGCAGATGGAGATGCACTATGGGCGTAACTTGGACAACCCATCAGGCGTTTAGGCCCAATTTGATGAATAGTGGGTATGGTTACAACGCCGGTACAATACTGAGTGCCAAGGTCTTAGTGCACTTAGGACCAGTGATACACCACGTAAGGTGTCCTTCCCCAAAAGGCTCGTACTTCTGTAGAATTTTGAAAAATGGAGGTCAAACCCCAAGGGGGACCATCACATGGAAGGCCGAAACGGTTGAAACTCCTTTTAGTCGCCTCGTACGACAGGCAGGAATACCGCGGGCCTATTCTAATCCCCGGACCCGCAGGGGGGCCGAGACATCGGGAAGGAGACAATCCATAATTGGATTTATGGCAATGGCAAACAGTACAACACTTAGCACGGAGCCCAGGGGTACCCAGTTTTCTTGGGAGAAAGTACGGGAGAGAGTAGTGTTCACCCGCACTTTAAATGTGAGCTCTGCCATAAATTCGCGAAGAAAAAGGGGGCAGCCGACCGCGAAAGCCCCAAGAGAACAGTGTGCGGAGGATGCCTGTCCTCCAACAGGTATCGTATGCTCTCTCCAGATCAAAAAATATTGCTACTCTTTGGCGTTTCCAGAGAAAATTGTTCATGATACAAGTGGAGAGAGCGACAAGATGGTCAACTGCAGAACGATGCTCTCGGTAACCGCATTGGGCAGGTGTTAAAAGACTGCGGAACTCCAGCCACCACGCTAAACGGCAATTCACCATACGCTCCAAAACCTTACAGACACTACTCATGAGAGAAATGGGGCGATAGCTAGAGGAGACGTTCCAGGTTTCGGAACAGGAACGACTATAGCCTCCCGCCATCGTCTGGGGAAAGTACTGTCGGTCCAAATTCGATTGTAAAGGCGAAGGAGGTAACGCAGACTGTGGTATGATTAATGCAGCAACATTTGGACATGGATACCATCCGGTCCTGGGGCGGAGGAGCGAGAAGAAGAGAGGGCATGTTTGAGTTACCGCATGGAGAAAACAGTATTGTAGCTTTCGTGATTTTGAGAGGAGAAAGCAAGATGTCGCACTTCCGCTGCACGTTTCTTCGGGAGAAACGCTGGTGGGTAATTTGAAGAGCTCGAAATCTCAGCAAAGTGCTGACCCAACGAGTTAGAAATTGCGACGGGGTCCACTAATGTATCATGCGCGACAGTGAGCCCAGAGACCGGGGAGAAACTAGGCGCGCCTCAGAACCGTCTAAGCCGACTCCAAACTTCCGAGGAGGAAGTGAAGGTGTTAAATTAGCTAGTAAAGAAGTTCCGGCTTGCCTTCTTGCTATCGCGGGTGACGCGACGGCATCGCGCTCGGAACTGCTTATAGCGGATACAGTTGGCCAAAGTAGGATGGTGGCGGAAAACGCGGAGAGCACGTCGCCGCTCACGTATTGCATCACGGCATGCCTCGTTCCACCAAGGAACTGGGGGGCGCCGGGGCAATTCGGAGGTGCGTGGTATTTAATGTTCCGCAGCTGTAAGAATAACGTCGGTAATATGAGTGACATCGTCGACGCTAGGAAAGTGACTGTCATCGAATGTCGCTAGAGACGAAAAAAGTGTCCAATCAGCTTGGGCAAACTTCCAGCGTCGAGGGCGCTTGTATGGCAGTTGAGGCTGCAGTCTAAGAACACATGGAAAGTGGTCACTCGAGTGTGTATCATCAAGGGCGAACCATTCGAAGCGCCGAGCTCGGGGAACAGTACCGACCGCAAGGTCCAAATGAGATAAATTTGTTGTGGAGGCAGACAAAAATGTAGGCATCCCAGTCTTGAAGCAAACTAGATCAGCTTGGTGGAAGACGTCTAGCAATAGTGAGAAACGTGGACAAGGATGTGGAGATCCCCAAAGTGGGTGGTGGGCATTTAAGTCCCCAACCAGCAAATAGGGGGGTGGAAGCTGACCAAGAAGATGAAGGAGATCAGCTCGTGCCATTGGTGTGGACGATGGAATGTATACAGTACAAAGAGAGAACGTGTATCTGGAAAGGGAAAGACGGACGGCGACAGCTTGGAAGGAAGTGTTTAAATGGATTGGGTGATAATGGAGAGTTTCATGGAGAAGAATCGTGAGTCCTCCATGTGCTGGAGTGCCTTCAACAGAGGGGAGATCATATCGAACGGACTGAAAATGAGGGAGAACAAAGCAGTCATGGGGAAGCAGCTTTGTTTCCTGAAGACAGAAGATGACTGGCGAGTAGGATCGTAAGAGGATCGACAATTCATCCCGATTGGCTCGAATAACGCGGATATCCCAGTGGATAATCGACATAGGGTGAACAGAAAATGGAGGAATGTGACGAAGGTTGCTGTCAACTCAACAACTGCTCAGAGCTTGCGACTGACAGCATGGAATGGCATTCAGCCGAAGGCAGAAGATCCTGATCCATAGGTTGGTCAGGAGCAGCTCCTGCCACCAGCGATCGGCCGATTGATCGGCCGCCAGCAGTGCGCCTTGGCAACACAGAAGGCGGCCGAACGCGATTTCCGCCAGGTGGTGCTGTAGATGGGACACGCCTTGGAGGAGAAGGAGATGAACTGGGTTTCTTTGTAGCCTTCTTGGAAGTATGATGTTTAGATGAAGGAGGAACCGATGGGTGTGAAGTTGGGGTACGTAAAAAATCTTCAGGAGTATGCTCTTTTTTCGAAGTCTTGGTGTCTGACTTTTGGGCTCGAGATTTAGCAGAACCCTATGAAGGGTGAGCCATAGAGTCGAAAGTGGTGAGGTTGAACGGGCGATCTTTGCGCTGGCCGATCTGACGACCGTGGCACTAAAGGTGAGGTCGCAAGTCTGCGTGGCCGCCTCCTTTGTTGGCCGAGGAGAAGCAAGTACAGTGCTGTATTTTCCTGTCTGTGGCACGGTGGGCTGTCGACTGGCGAATAATTTTCGAGCAGCAAAGGTCGACATCTTTTCCTTCACTGATTTCCTGGATGAGCTTTTCGTCCTTAAAAATGGGGCAATCTCTAGAGGGAGCAGCGTGGTCACCCATACAGTTGATGCAGCGAGGGGATGGAGGTGGACAAGTACCCTCATGGGCATCCTTGCCACACGTAACACATTTGGCCGGATTGGAACAGGACTGGCTGGTGTGATTGAACCGCTGACACTGATAGCAACGCATAGGGTTTGGGACATAAGGGCGAATGGAAATTATCTCATAGCCTGCTTTGATTTTCGATGGGAGTTGAACTTTGTCAAATGTCAAGAAGACAGTGCGGGTTGGAATGATGGTGTCAACCCTTTTCATAACCATATGAACAGCCGTTACACCCTGGTCAGACAGGTAGTGCTGGATTTCTTCCTCAGACAATCCATTGAGGGAGCGTGTATAAACGACTCCATGCGAGGAATTTAAAGTACGGTGCACTTCAACCCGGACAGGGGAGGTGTGGAGCAGAGAAGTACGCAGCAATTTTTGTGCCTGGAGGGCACTGACTGTTTCTAACAACAGGGTGCCATTCCGTAATCTGGAACAAGACTTTACAGGACCTGCAATTGCGTCGACACCTTTCTGAATAATGCAAGGGTTGACCGTGGAGAAGTCGTGACCTTCGTCAGACCGAGAAACAACAAGGAACTGTGGCAACGATGGAGGAACTGTCTCTGGCTGAGACTGAACTTACGCTTCTGAGCAGACATAGTGGAAGGTGAGGAAACCATTGCGGAAGAATCCTCATGATTACCGGCGTCTCCGATGGCGCGCTCCTCCCTTGTGGGGGCCCTCTGAGGGCACTCCCGCCTTCGGTGATTGTTCACACCTCAGGTCACACCTCCCGACAAACGGACGGAGGGACCAATCGGCACTTTCGGAAGGTATCAGCTCGGGTAATCACCCCTCCCTGGGCCTGGCCGTTACCAGGGAGTACGTACGTGTCCTACCTGTCTACCCGGGGCGGGGAATTACGCGTTACCCTGTCACCGGCTACGCACAAAAATGCGTGGCTCGGCCTTCAGACACGCACACGGAGGAAGAAAGGGAAAAACAAAGAAAGGGAAAGGAAAGAGGAGAGGTCTCAAACGCCGCAGCGGAAAAACGGTAAAGAGAAGAGGTAAGGAAAAGAGAAGGACAAAGGAAGGATGAAGACATACAAGCAGAGAAGGCGAAGAATGCGGTACATTTACGAGCGTCCGTCTCCGGACGTAGGCACAAACCATAATCCCAGAGGGGGAGAAAGGGAAGGAAAGAGCCAGAGGTGAGGGGAGGAGGGATGAAGATGGAGAGGGGAGGATGCAGAAAAGGAAGGTATGCATCCCGGAAAGGAAGGAGGACCACATTAGCTCGGGGTCCCGTGCTCACTACACACGTATCCACAAAAGAGTTGTGGACCCTCTGGGGGGGATCTCTGTGTTGTTGGAGGGTTACCACCAAATGGGTAGAAGAAGGCCCCACCACAATGGACTGGCTACCATGCTGGATATTGGGCACAGAGGAGCCCAATATTGTCATGGGGGCGAATGAGGACTGGAGATAGAAGTAGATGACATACCCCAGGAAGTGTCCTAGCCCAAATAGTTGAATTACAGGTGGAGATGCAAAGTGATGAGATTCAGGAAATCTAATCTAAGGGCACTATAGATAACTCGTGCACCACGTAAGGGGTCCTTTCCCATATGGTACGCAGGGAATTTTGAGTGTGGCAGGTCAAACCATAGAATGGGACCTGAAATTATAGGACCGAAAAGCGCGAGACTCCTTTTAGTCACATCTTACAACAGGCAGGAATACCTCAGGCCTATTCTAACCCCCAGACCCATAGGGGGATTACCATACAGTATGAGAAGCAAAGACCCACTTGAGGGATATGTTGTGAACAACGTTCTTGGCCGATGGTTACAACGAATGGAAGAACACAAGGTGGGCAGCACATGGGCCAACTGCAGCCAGAAGCCTCTTACCTTGTTCGGAGAGAGTCACTGACTGGAATGGTGAACACTTTTGCTACAACATTGTCTAGTCTCCCTACAGCACCCCTGAGACTGAGGATGTGATAAGATCTATGTTCAAGACAGATGTTTACACTATGGACAGGTAGGAGAGTACCTGTGAGTGCTAAGACGTCTCCGTCGGCGAACCCGGCAGGCTAGCAGCAAGCACACGTACAAGATCCACATAACGCCTTCAGCAGCAAGACTTATCTACACTGCCAGACCACCATGAAGACTGCAGTAGTGAAATAAAAGTCAGCAAAACCTGCATATTTGCCAAGCAGCCAGGGGTTGTGAAACTTAAGATCAAAAGGCCACTGTAAGAACCCCTGACAAGGTTAATAGACAGGGACGACAGCCTGGGTGGTTGACCCTTCAGAGCCCAATAGGCCGCTCTGACGTCACGACACCCCGGCCTCTCCGGCGAGTAATTGCTGCCGTGTGACCTACACCAGGCGTAACAAACATATTAGTCGACGCTCCACTCACAGTCTACTGCCAGTCACGGTACATGCCGAGGAAAGACTAACTACGGTGGGTCTCCACTCCCTCCACCACAGAACTTTTTACAAGCTTCCACACTTTTCCAGTAGCAAACTATTTTTTAACTGTTTTGACGTCATCCTCAGCAGAGCAGTCATGTCCGAATGTGACTCCATAGAAGAATGAAACAGACCCCACAAGAAAGCCGCTGTGACCATGGCCCCAAGAGTGTTTCATCAGTGGTCTGTACAATGTAACTATGTACCAAATCCACAGAACTTTAGTTATAACAAAAGTTTCAGGCGTTTTGCGTATTGTCCGTTTTCTCATATAGAAAGTATTTTCCGTTTGAAACCAGTAGCCAACAAAGCGTGGATCTGTATACAGCTCATTTTTCGTTTTCATGTAACAGAACGCATTGCGAAAGCACGAAGAATATTTAGAATAACTTGTGCAGAGATACCAGTAGTCTACGTCCTTTACTGCATTGATATACAGAGTGGTCAGAAACGATTTGGAAAGCTTGTAAGGCTGTTGCAGGCTAGCCTGTGCTGAGGAGTAATTAAGAAAAAAATTCTAAACGTTGCCAGTTTCAGATATACGAGTAATTAGCATTAAAGTTAGCCAAACAGGCAGTGTGCGAGCGCTAATTCAAGCGGCTCATCGGAGACGATGTCAAATGTGTCCGTTTCATTTCCTGTAACCAAACAAGAGAGCGATATAAAAAGTGGACATGGCACGGTAGTAAGGATCGAATCCGAGCCAATGAGTACCCTCATGCGCTACCATCTGCCCTACGAGACCGGAGTAACTATCTGGCGGGCCGCTTGAATTTCCGCACGCAACTGCTCAATTGCCCAACTTCAATTGTAATTCGGAAATTGTGGGAAGTATAATTTTTTTCTGAATTACTTGTGTACCACATGCCCTGCAACACCTTTACAAGCTTTTAAGACAGTTTCTGACCATCCCGTGTAGATTTAGCACATTTCTACAATAGGGCTATGAAGATATCTTAAGCGAATCTCAATGAGATCTTGCGTGCGTATGTTACATAATATTGAGCAAGCTCTTTCACGCTGAACAGCACATTAGTAAACGTGGGAGCCAAGTAATATATTACATCGAACTGGTACAAAGCATGAATTACTGTATTTTATCCTTCGGCGCATTTCTGCACTTTTTCTGTAACTGTGGAGTACTACAACTCAGCCGCACCTACTGGTTCGATTTCTGATGAAATGTTAAACAGCATATGCAAAATTTTCTGGATTATCTGATTTTAATCACATTTAGAGTTGCTACAATTACTCTCGTGATATCAATTCAGTAAAATATTCAACCTTCAGTGGCTATCACAAAATTGGATTTTTTTTTTTACTTTTTAATTTGGCGTGAAACTGATCTCCAACCCAGCAATATATCACTGTATACTGTGTCGTAGTAAACATACAATTCATATCCTCTGCCATACAAAATGATACCTTTTACATCAGAAAAGCCCTCAGTCGATCGAAGTCACTCAGAACTGTTGTGCAAAGACTGGCTCGTTCCCCCTCGGTACAAAAGCGTTACTGTTTCTGGTCCGGACCTGTCTGCTTGCTCGCATTTCTACACCCATCTACAGACACTAGGATTACAAGAACATGTATTTTCGTATGGGTTGCCATAATATTACACCATTTTCGTCTTCTCGATATCAAGCACATAGCAATACAGCATGCATAACAGCATCGTTAGCACAACGTAATTCCGAAGATATAGACTGGAAATTATTTCTATACAAACCCCAAACTTTAGCGCTTATCCCGCCAGTGAAGACCTTTACGTAAGAACTCTGAACAAACATACGAAAAATTATATTTCCACTCGCGAATACCGATCTCGGTGATTTAACATATTCGAAATCATCCCTACAATTTACGAAGTCAACTAAGTTACTTCTCATGTCTAGAGAACCAGCAAACATGTCTCACCTGCTAGATGCACACACCACAATCCATGGTCCCTCAACCAGATAAAGGCGCGAAATGTGCAGAAGCAATTAACCGAACGATTTACATGGGCGGGAATAATGGCCCAGCACAAACACAGAACCAGCAAACTTGTCTTTCACCTGCTAGATGCACACACCACAATCCATGGTCCCTCAACTAGATAAAGGCGCGAAATGTGCAGAAGCAATGAACCGAGCGATTTACATGGGCGGGAATAATGGCCCAGCACAAACACACTTCCGTAAACTCGTGCAATGCGGGACTGAAGACAAAATACCTCCCATCCGCTACGGAAATACTTCTGCGAAGGCACGGCAACGATGAAGTATGTCGTACCTGGTAAACGCATAGCACTGAAGCTGACTCACCATTCGATCAGAAAACTCGGTAACAGTACCTAAGCGCTTACAGGTCCGAGAATACTGCGGGCGCGCAAAGGTTGGGTTACCCTACATTTTAGTCCGTTATCACTGCCTTTAGTTGGCATTCAGATTAGTTAGCTTCGCCAGCTCAAAATTATAATCTCAACAGCCTGTCGGTTTGTCGCCACAACCAAGATTTCTTCATACATGCCCGTAATTTTAAGGCGAATGTTAGCACCGCAACCACAAATCTCTCAGTGCAGACAGCACAGCGTGGCAGTATGTTGCGAGCGTAAGCAAACGAGAGTTTGGACTTCCAAAGTGATGAGACAGGGGTGATGCGAGACCGACCATGTCCCGCATGCATTTCGTACACGTGGCTGACTTCACCCGTCTTTGTACTTCTAGGGAAGCAGGACGAATCTTGCTTAACCCTATGTTGAAATGAAATTAAATGCGTGGCTAGGGCCTCCCGTCGGGTAGACCGTTCGCCTGGTGCAAGTCTTTAATTGACGCCACTTCAGCGACTTGCACGTCGAGTAATCTTATGTTACGTGCCCACACTAAACTTTTGGTGAAGTCCACCTGCCATCGCTTATTGAGTTGGCACCGACAGTGTCAAACTAGGTAGCTCGCATCAAATTCTACACTTCCCAGCCCGCCTTCGACTGATACCTTCTATACTCTGCTCAGCGTAAGAATAAACGTGATGAAAACATTGCGCCGTGTATTCCTCCGCGTTTGCTCTAATCTCATTTGGATTTCGTTTCACGTGGAGCGGAAGCCGAGCTGTGACCAGTAGAATCAAGTACGGCCATTGGGATACGTTTTACGCTGTGTTACACGCACATAGACTGAGCGATAAAGCGGGACAACAGTTTTGCCGGCGCATTTAACTCTGACACCACTGGCCAGCCAGCTGGTCCAAGTAACCTTCAATGATATCAGTTTCAGCTCAGACTTAGACACGAGCATAGAACACAGCTTCGCATATCACGTAATTTTTAAGGAACGTGATATAATATTTGGCAAAACTCTAGCACTGCCACACACTTCTTGCCTGACCCGATGGAAAGCATACAATGCTCTCGTCCTCGCCTAACAGTATTTTAATTACAAACAAGTGATGAAAATTCCTGACAAACTAATTTTTCTGAGCGAGTTGTGTGGTGCAAATGCATACTGCAGGGATTTCACCGTATTGTTGATCCTGATGCCACGGAAGATATTACAGTCAGTCGCCTCGTAATCTTACTCCTTCCTTATTCAAATCAGTGAAGTAGATTTAGGTTCTTCAACTTCAATGACCTGCTTCTATCAACAACAGAGTCCACGAAGCCACCCACGCGCCGTATTTTCTCCTCTAATGACGTGCGCTTATGTATATCCGTCCAACGTTCGGCAGTGACGTGTGAAAAAGCTGCGTACGTAGTTCCAGTACGTCTGGCAGCTTATTGTTATTTATAGGGCAAATCCCTTGACTTGTTGCGTTCATATAATGGTACAGTGGCACATGTAAAAATGCAGCATTCGTATGGTGTGCTCGATGGTGAGAAAATGCTTTTTTCATGTTTATGACATTTATCACTGGTTTGTGGGAGACTGCATCTGTGGTATAAAAGAATGAACTTAGTCCACATGTAGAGTATGTGGTTTTTCACTTTTGACCTAAAAAATTATGTTTTCTTGATTTAAGCAACGTTTATTAACGATATTTCATAAAATATCTATAACCAAAAATTTGTTTGAAATGAAAACTAACTTCATGTGCAATATGTAATTAGGAACAAGAGGACATGCACAATTCATAAGAAATGATTTTATAATTACTAGACATAGGTATTTCAAACTGAAATAAAGGTGACTAAGGCGAGATTTGAATCAGGGATTCATAAACTGCACTAAAGGCCCGGTCAGACAGACAGCTGTCTTGCGGTGCAGTTCACGCCACAGCGGTTGGCAGGTTCTTTCAACGGCAAGGGCCGCCACACAAATGTTCAAATGTGTATGAATTCCTAAGGGACCGAACTGCTGAGGTCATCGGTCCCTAGACTTACACACTATTTAAACTAACTTATGCCTAGAACAAAACCACGCCCGTACACACGCCCGAAGGGACTAACCTCCGGCGGGAGGGGCCGCGAAATCCGTGAATGGCGCCACACGGGAAGCTGTTCCCACAGACCAGCTAATAACGCTACGAGAAAAATGGGTTTTCCGAATTTCTGGCTGTAAAAAATACCGTACGTAAATGAAGCAAAATTACGTAAACTCCTGTAGTTCGTTTTTCGCTAGAGACTCTTCTAAAAAATTAAAATCCATTTCTCTCCGTTTAGTGCGTTTGCGTCACTACAGATACTCATTCGATTCTGAAGAAACTAATTGGCAAAAAATGTTGACATTTGCATACAAATTCACATTACAGCTTTATGAATGTGGGCATTTTATCGATGTTTGTCATAATTGTTGTGGTTCCTACTTTCCAGGTACAATGCAGCATAAGTTTTGAAGGGTTTGCAGTGAAAAATGCGATCGCTGGCTACTTCACATTTCGTTTTAGGTGATATGTTGCTGCCCACTAAATGTAGCTAATACGGCGTAATTATTTTTAAAGTTTGAATGAAAGCCATATCTCAGTGCAGTATGGAGGAAATAGAAGTTACAGTGCTTTATTTGTGCGCGCTGCCGCCGAGCGTGCCACGGCCAAGTACCGTAGCCTGCAGATCAGTCGTGACCAATTCGTGGAAATACACGCACCTTTTTCAAGCTAGTTATCGCAAATTATTGTACTTACTACTGGAGGAGAATGATAAATACGTTCTACTGCAACAGTTTCGTAATGGAAAAGACAAACCTTGACATTTCGCGTACGACAGTTATCAATCGTTATCTGGCTGTATACCGGACAAGGAAAAAAATTTCCTAGTTTTATTTAATTTCCCTGTTAATTGTTTTTCCCGGATGAAAAGCCCCTTTTCCGTGATAAGTGACAGTATTCTTTCCCTCTAAAATCCTTTGAATGGTTAAGGTTTTATACACCGACGTAGAAGAACTTTCCAGCACTTTATAAAGAAAATACGTTTTTTAAAGGTCTGATGCGCAGCAACACGAACGTTGCATATTTTCGTATCACGAACGTATAAATTATAATTCCACCAAAACAGAACGTAAGCTTCCGAAGCATCGAGTTGCAATGCCCTCTCTTAAGTCATGTGATCTCGCCAGCCTACGACAGCACATTCAGTGCATAGGAAACATTATGCAATCAGCCAATAGCATCACATCACTTAAGCAACGCGAACACACAAACAATAAAAAGTAATTTAAATTAATATACACGTTGTAGCTACAAGAAAGTTGGGCTTCCTCATAATATTGGTCTCAGATTAATAAGCAACAAGAAAATTATAATATTCGTCTTTTTTGCGTGTGTTACAGTCATATCACATAAATGCCTAGTGAAACTTTAATAATGATATGTCTGGTTTCCTGGGCTCGACATTCTAAGTGGTCGGTCCTCAAAGTGTTAAGTTTTAAATGAGAGTCAAGCGTTCTGTAATTTAAGAAATTCATCGCACGTTCTCAGACTTAACTTCATCTTGCGTAAACGGAAATTTACTTTGGTAATAACGCTTTTCAAAACACCATTCGCAATATTTTCCTGCTACCAGTGAGAAAAAGGTTCGTTTCAGCTGCTGCCGGAAAGCAAAGGGGAAACAAGCGTTGCTGCGCGTGCGCAGTTCCGATGACGTAGGAAGCCCGTATGTTCACACGTATAAAGCATTAAGAGATCTTACATTACGTCATAAAAGAAACAGGACATCAGATGATACTCAGAGCATGGGAATTCCGTAAACCATATTAAAATGCGTACTTCGGCTTAAAGCGCACATTCTTATGTCCAGATCCCCGATCAAGTGGGCCCCAATCTAATATTAAGCTTTTCAGTGTGGTTTTCGGGATGTAAATTTTCTTTGAATACCCCTACTGTATTACCTCACGATTGGTTCTTTATTATGGCATCATGCTGTATGTACCAGAAGATGAACACGTGCACTTTAAATTCAGCGAACAGTTGAAACCAACCAATAGTGTGGAATGAAAGATCGTTTCAGATAAGTTGACAGCCTCACCGGGAAAGATTAATAAAAACCAAATTTCTTTAGCAAACCGATGAAAGCACCTTCACTGTTCTGCAAGGCGATTTGACAGCCATAAACGCAGAAATAAGAAAACTGAAATCTGTATTATTTTAGACTTCCATAATAATGCGAATGTATTTTAATTCATTTGATGGCTTCCGCCCGCAGAAATCCATTTTGTGTTCATTTGACATGAGAACTGAACGAAGAGTAAACAGCAAAATTACTACACGTAAGCATTGTGGTCAAGTGGGGATTATCCGCTCCCCTCTACTATTCACACATGCGCGTGCGCCAATCTGGCAACCCGTGCGCACGAGAAAACTTTCTTGGTAGCATATGGTTGTTGCTACTGCCGATACAGCAAACAGCCACACTTTTTTAAGTAGCCAGAAGCTGGAGACGGTACTGCTCATGTGCGACTCAACTGCGTGTGAGCCCGTTGCAACGTTGCCGTTCTAGCGACAAAGTCGCTACAACTAGCGGATCGTATGAACTTTCAGCGGGCAAAATTGTGGCTTCAGCGGAAAATAATTTAGAGACTCCTAGCGACTTTTTAGGCAGTCAAGACTAAGTTACTTTCTAAATCTTTTGCATACGAGTCGGTCTTAAAACTCAAATCACTTTCGGCTATGGACCACCACCCTTAGTGCTGTGTTAATTCTCTCTTCCTAATAAATGTCAACATTCATTTACTTCAGGGGAGGACAAATAAAAGATTACTCTATGGATAAAAACTCAACGCATGCATATTTTACCGCAAAATACTTTTACACCACCACTATCCGCTAGAGACTAACTCTTCGTTTACACTCGCGTTATGTCGTCAATTGCGATTCAAAACGCTTCCTTGCTATCATGAACTTTCTTACGACCTGCTAATTTCAACAATTTTCTTGGAAACTTATACACGGCTATCTTAATTATGTACAAAAATATCCACGTATTTCCTTAATCTAGTACAAGAATGCACATTTTTTTAGTGAAACTGAAGTATGAAACCAAATACTAGTATATTAATAGGTACAGATTGGAAAAGTTGTCAACTGACGAACTTATTTGTATCCGAGAAATGGTCAGCCATTTACACAGTAGTTACATCATGGAAAGAAAAATTTCTGCCAGTCTCGTTAAGAGTCAAAGTTCTGATGCCAAACGAGTGAATAGAAAATGTAAATATCTTCTCGCAAGCCTAAAAGGGTAAGTACGTTAAAATGGGCATTTTTTAAAAATTCCTATAATAATTATTCACATTCCTCACAGCATTCTTTGGAAATCGAAAAGTGAGTTCTGAAAGCTGCTGCAATTAATAGCGCCATAATAAGCCCGAAATACGACCGCATTTTTATTTTGAATGTGCTTTTGCACTTCCATTTACAAAACGCACAATCGTTTCGTAGCGTTTATACAGAACAGCCGCTTGGCGGCACTGCATTAGCGAACCTGCAGAAAAACCGTAGGAGTTTCTTGACTCAACAATGAGTGAGAACAAGAATACTGTATTTGGAACTGGACTGTTTGGAGTGTCATTTATTTTAGTTGTATCATTGTGTTGCGGTGTCGTTAGTTCTTGCAGTTATTTACAAAGTATCGGTTTTGATTGTGTAACGATAGTAGTTGTGTGGAATTAACGCAGATATAAAAAAATAATGGAAGTGCAGCCTAAAAGAAAGGTCTACAGCCAGAGTTATAGAAAAGGGTGAGAAAACTGCATTGGTTGAAGGCTGTGCCAGGTAACTCAACTAAAGCCCATTGTAGCTATTGTCAGTCCGAAATGTATGCAAAAATTAATTTGAAAACGAAAAAACAGAGCAAAATATGAACTAATTTCTCAAAATAAGCAACTGACATTTTCTGCACTACCAGCGAAAATATGTAATTCATGTGCAAGAGCTGAGTGTACGTTAGCGTTGTACATTGCTGAACATAGCTCAATTTCAAACATTGATCACTTGACTGACGTGAGTAAAAAATGCTTTAAGGATTCGAAAACAAACGACATGAAATTACACAGAACCAAATGTGCGGAGCTAATAAATTATATTCTAGCACCTCATTTCAAAAGAACTTTTTAAGTGACATAGGTGACCAAAAGTATAGTTTGTTATTAGATGAATCAACAGATTTAACCATCAGGAAATCTCGGGGTCGTCTAAGATATTTCAGTGCGCGTTTTTAGCTTTTCAGCCCCTGGAGACTTTGATGCCGTTGGAATGGTATCGGCACTTTTACAGTGTTTAAAAGCTGAGGGCCTCAAACTACAAAATATAATTGCAATAGGAACCGATAATGCAGCTGTTTTGACTGGTTCCAGCCACAGTGTGTATACAATTCTGAAAACGCAACACAATCTTCCACATCTCATTTTGATCCTTGGGTATGTCACTCATTACAGTTGGCACGTATCAGAAATCACTTTGCCACGAAACAGTTTCTGGCCCGTGGAACCTACACCTGATTCTCACTCGTCAAAGCGCCAAATTGAGTATAAAAATATTTCTCAGCTAATTGAGGTGATGCACCGTTAAAAATACTGAAAGCGTATGACACACGATGGCTATCTATCGAACCGGCTATAGCGAGAATTTTATCTAAGTGGGATGAATTAAAATTGCATTTTGAGACTACTAAAGATCGATGTTACACAGAGCAGATGCTTTATAATATGTACTAAGATGAACAGAATCGACTCTATATGTACTTTTTGGAAACAATTCTTGGTCTGGAGCAACAGACAAAATCTTTGAAAGTGAAAAAGCAAACCCCCATAAAACTTAAGTTGTTTGATTGCTTTGCTACGTTCAGTCTGCCAAAGGATTCTGTTGCCGACGGCAGCAACAACCGACCAAGACTACATAAATCTCAAAATAAGGTATCACCTTAATCCCGTCCCCTCCACGGATATCTTTGAGTCACATGTGCAGAAGCTTCCAGTAAATCAGTGCTAGTATTGCAGGAACAAAAAAACGGTGTATTGATTTTAAGTTGAGAGAAATCCAGAAACGACTTCCAGCCAACTACAAAGCTTTAGAAAAAAATGACACTTGAGCGAGGAAGAAAGTTTGAAACAATCAAAAGACACGTCATTAACTAATCTTGTAAACGAAATGGGATACCCTGACGAAAAAATTGACAAAATCTTGCAGCAGTGGCAAACTATTCACTTTGTTGATTGGAATCCGCTAAACGGGGACACTATTAGCTTTTGGGATAAAGTAGCCGAATATAAAAATGCGATTGGAATAAATACCTTCAAGGATTTAAATGATTTCACTATTGCTGTTCTGTCTTTACCACATTCAAACGCCGAAGTAGAAAGGGGGTGTAGCTCCATGAATATTGTGAAAAATAAGCTTCCGAACACACTTTCTGAACAAACTGTAAATTTTCTTCTTCTCATCAGAAACCAACTCAAGATTAAAAACATGAGTTGCTCGACTTACGATCTCCCAAAAGATGTTATTAACCAAGTCGTCAAAATAAGACCAAGAGAAACTGGAGAGGCTTCAACTTCAGTTAACGCAATTTATGATCCTGGAGACTTCTTACATGATTTTGAAATTTAGGTAAAAGCATTCAGCTAATAATTGTTTTCTTTCATGAAAGTGCAGCGTAATATATACATCGTGACATGCATCAAAAGTCGAATCGAAGTTACCCATCATTGCGAACGACTTCTGCTATGAGACCAGCCGTGAAATCGCAAAAAAATTAGCTATTCCATATATTTTTAGAGTGGCATTGGTCTTTTTATGCGAAACAGCCGATTTTTTCCGCGATTTCAGGGTTTGTCTCATAATAAAAGCTGGACTTATGAGTAGCTACATTATTTGGGCTTTCAATGTAACACGTTTAAAATGTCACAGTGTATGTATTTATTTTATTAATAATCTCATGCACATAGTTACAACTACAGAATTTTAATAGCTAAAAGCATACTATTCATTTTGTCTTTTCAGATCGGAAGCTTGAGACACGAATAATTTCGACTGAGTGGAACATTTAATGGCTTCATTTACAAATTTAATTTTTTCAGATTTTTCTAACTTTGCATATGTTAGACTAATTTTGTTGTTGAAAATGATAAACTTTCAGTACCATTTATCAATAAATGTGATTTGCAGTGTTTCATACCAAGTTTCTAAAATATCGCTGGAATAAAAGCAAAATAGGACCATTAAAATATGTTGTAGGCGTTGTTGTACATTGTCTGGCAATACCCAAGAGCTGAAAATAAATATAATTTCCCAGCCCGCCGACATATCTTTGGCCTTGAGAATACTTAGGGACATCTAGCGGATTTTTAGTGGCCGTTATTTTACATATGTAGCCGATTTTTTAACACCGGCTAGCAACTTTACATATTATGCAACGGCAGCTCCAGCCGCTAATTGCTCAAACGAACTTAATGTAAACAATTGTGATGCCACGCTCTTGTGAAGTTTTGCATAGTCTTCGTCCTAAAGCCCTTGTCACATTTTGCTGTTGGCAGACGCTTATGTATGCACTATGTTTGGCTGTTGCAAATTGTCATTTCCCTTTAACTTTATTTTTACTCATTTTATTGCTGGAGTATTCTGCAGTAGCGGGATGTCTTAATACTCTTTGCTGGAGTCATTTATGATTCAAAATTACAAAAAATTAACTGAAAACTAAATAAAAAACTGAATTCTTAAAAATTCCCAGCTTCTGTTGTCCCGGGGTGTATACACCGTGTTTATTAAACGAAGACTAAGTTCTGTGATTTCTTCAGGTTAAATATTTCTCATTTTAACTGTTTCGTAGAGTTGGTCATTCAACAGATATTTACATCCAGTAACACCTGACACGAAATTAGCCGTAACACTTAAGTAACGAATGTCAAAATACTTTGAAGTCTGCAGTAGTTTATCATTTACTCTGTTGTAAACGGTGTTTTCCACATACTTGGCAAATGCGAACAAAAGCAGAACAGTCGCATTTGGACTTCAAGTAGAACATTAACGTTTTCAAGACAGCAAACAAGTTTGGATTAAAATACGGCACGTTCTGCACAACTACATAAATTATCTGGACTGTGACAACACTTAACCAAGCCGAGCCAGTCAGTCATAGCCACAGATACATTCTCTGTAGCATCTCGTAACGCAGTTAACTGCAGAGCTAGCTAAGCTGCATTTTCGGCAGTGAGTAGTTTCGTGTACTACTATAGTACATTTGAATAAATGAATACCTGTAAAGCAAAGAACCAAGCGACACCTCTGCGAAACTGTATCCAAGATCTAATTTTGTGTGTATCCAGAGAATTCTGCATCTATTCTACAAACCGCTGTGAAGTGCATGGCAGTGGATACGTCCTACTGTGCCAGTTTTAAGGGCTTTTTCCCGTTCCATGCACGTATGGAGCGCCGGAAAAATTACTTTAAATTCCTCTCTGCGTGCTGTAATTAGTCTCATCTTGTCCACTCGATCCACATGCGAGCTATACGTAGGGGGGGGGGGGGGGGGGGGGTACAATCCTAGCGTCTTTAAGCCTGTTCTTCAAACTTTGTGAACAGGCTTTCTCGGGTTGATCCCCTATTATTCCTGTTATTGGTCTCTCTCACTTGAGCAATATGTGAGTGACTTGCAAGCCAATCGCCTTTGTACACTGATTGCACTTCAGTATTGCACCAATAAACCGAAGTTTATTACCTGCTCTGCCATACCCACGTCTGGGTTTATGTGATCGTTTATTTTCATACCCCTGCTAAATATTACAACCACGTATTTGTATGATTTGGCTGATTCCAACTGTGACTCGATATTGCAGTCATAGGATACCTCGTTTCTTCGTTTTGTGAAGTGCACAATTTCACATTTCTGAACATTTAAAGCAAGTTACCAATGTGTGCACTACATTGAGATTTTAGCAATACCTTAATGAATACTTATGCCACTTCTTTCAGGCAATACTTCACAGTAGGATTGCATGATCTACAAAATCTGAGGCTACTATTAATGTCGTCCGTAAGGTCATAAATACACAACACGAACAGCAAGGGCTTTAACATTTCCTGGGGTCCACCCGAATTTACGTAATCTCCTGATAGCCCCATACAAGGTAGCTTGCTGCATCTTCGATAGCAAAAAGTCAATTCAGTCACAAATGACACTTGATACCCCATACAATCGTACGTTTAATAATAAGCGCAGGGGTTGTACTGAGTCCAATGCTTTTCCGGAAATCAGAAATTCTACAACTACCTGACTGCCTTTGTGGTTTTTAATACGACATGGGGGTGAAAGTGAGAGTTAGGTTTCACATGATCGATGTTTTCGAAATACGTGCTGGTTGGCATGGAGATACCTCGAAATTTGAGTTAAGAATGTGTTCCAAGATGTAACAAATTTGCGTACGGGATACTGGACGGCATTTTTGTGGATCAGTTCTGCTACTCTCTTGTAGATGGATGTAACCTATGCCTTCTTAGAATTACTGATCACAGTTTTTTTGTTAGATACATTTACGACAGATTATAGTTAATGGGGGGAGGTGGGACTCTGGGGCTTTGTTCAATTTTATCGAGTAGGTGAACTGCAAATGTTAAGCACACAATTTCACGTATGTGAGAAGGTATTGCTTTAAATTTTATTATAAATCAAGTGTATGTAATAAGATCTTCAGTTCATAGTGTTAGAAACAAGCACGGAAATAATTCGTTTTGACATCATGTATACCATGTGAGGCTAGACAATTTTCGTTTGAGCACGACACTTAAATATCTAACATAAAGTTCGATTTTCAAAATGTTCTCTTCATTGCCTGTATCGCACAAGTTTTACTTCCTCACCTGTTCGGGAAGTTTTGTTACGTAACTTCCACCGAGTACTGCACACGCATCAATACGATAGTTCTGCCTCCCTCCGTTGCAGGTACAGCTGTCAGTGGGAGAACAACGCAAAACATACGACTGCAGGCGCTCACACCCGCCGCGGCGAGTCTGTATTTTGAGGCAGACGCACTCGGCACGGCGTGTTCGACACGATACAACGATACGTGTCCTATGTGGTCAGGCCTTAAGACATCTACGCCACAGATTCCACTATAATTCCAATGTGTACTTGAATCTCAACTGTGTCAAATACAATCTCTTGGAAAACTTCAAAGCCGATTTTTTATGTATGAGAAACATTAAGAACTTACTACTCGGTACTTTCAAACCACGTTCCACACGCATGGTTTACTACAGAATAGTCATAGCCATTTTCATGCTGTATATTAACAGCGCGACAATCAGCACAGCAATACAAAGTGTGACAAGATTTTTGAAACAAAAATCTCACAGCTAAGGCATGATAAGCTTAACGTTGATAGCTATTGATACATTAGAATATCCGTAACATTCATCTAACTTAACATACCTAATGCCTAGGACCTACTTCAAAGAGCGTAAGACCAGTGTACGCGTGCTGCAACCCCTGACCAGTCATCACGTTTGTGTTTGTTTACGCCAGGTTTATACTTTTGATAAGCAGTATAACCGGTACATAACAGCTATTCGTACAATCTGTAACAGCTCCACGTATTGCGGCCCATCAGAATCTCGGGGCACTCTTTGCGCCTGGATTATAACACAGTTGCAAACTTTTGTTTTTTAACTCTTACGCATGAAAAATTTTGCCGCTTTTGAGTACAGAGCACTACTACAATGTTTAGGTTCCGTCAACATTTACTGCACAAACTGTCATAAAACCGGAATCAACAGGTGTTCCAAGAAAATTTTATACATTGAACTCTTTGTAAGATTATATTCACGCAAGTTACGTTTCACCCTTTTCCGAAGACGCAAGTAAAACTTCTTTGAGCGAGTAATAAACGTAATCAAAAATTCGGTATATGAAACATATGTCGGCATCACGACTTCGCTTATTCGTAGCCTGTCCATATACTGTCAATATATCGTAACAACTACGCTGTACAGGAAAAGCTCAACATTTACCGTACTTACCAAGATCTGCAACATCAGACAGCAACTAGACACAGACCCAGGACTCTGCGCTCAGAATACAAACGGGCGGCTCACCACTACAAGCCGCAGGTCTCGTGTCGCTGCAGAGGTTCCCACGCGAAACGAAAGCAACACGCACCAAACTGCCGCACTTAACACTAGTCGACAGCGGCCCACCATGTGCAGTTGTGCAGGTACACCACGTATATCGATTATTCGCCCTCCGTACCAGGAATCTATACAGATCTTTTCTTGATATCAGACAATGCCCGCGATCTACTTATCGGAAGCGAACTCACGCACTACGTTTACATACGACACATCTTCCAAATTTTAGTAACGGTTCTTCACTGTCGTCTTTACACGTTAAGATCTGAAGCGGATTTCCTAGCCCAGTTACATATGGCGCCTGGAAAATAGCTATTACAGTTTATGATTTAGTCCGCACAATCGCTATTTCTTTCCAGCTAGACGAGGTGGAAACAGCTAGTGTCTAATATTTCTACATGTTCTTTGCTGTACAAACAGCCACTTCCTCCATATTATCCGAAAATTTTTAAAAACGAGATGAAACCTAACAGTCCAAGAAAGTTTGAAAACGTGTTGCATTTTCATGGGGGCGCAAATCGATTGCGGAATTGGCAAAACGGTAACCTTGTTATTGGTTGGTTTGGGGGGAGGGAATCTAACAGCGACATCATCGGTCCCCCGGTAACAATAAGTGGATCTCCAGAACCGATTTTGAAGTGTTTACATGACCACCCAGAAGCGGTACTGGGAAACAGGCGTACAAAATCCGGTTTTGGGAGCCCCACGTAAACGGGGTGACGGTAGACTTGCCAATAACGATTATCAATATCGGATGTACATTTTAATACGAATAGTCTTGGTTTTCTGGTACCGGTACTTAACAGCGTATTAATTGAATCATTAGCTGTTTGGCTTGCGTTAATCCGTTGCGCCTTCGAAGACAGCATTGGTAAACCTACGAAGGAAATTTAATCAACGCGAATTCGCTTAACTAAGGAAGAAGGCGCAGAAGCGTCCATCTAGAATCAATGGAAAGAATAGTGGCATATCTCCTCTTATCTTCCTAAATATTTATCATGTATTCTTCTTTCCTGACATTCTATACTCTACATTACTCCTCACTATGATTTATGGAACAAAAAATTATCATACATAGTAAAATTAGCAGTAGGTTTAAGGATTTATTTATTTAACATATAGCACTACACGTGAAAAACGATAAAAAATACAATAAAAAGCACAAATGATACACTACACTAACAAACAGCTGCTATTACGTGTTAATGTCCTGTCCCTAGCCCACTGAAGGATTGATGGCGCAGTCACGACAAAAATTGTTTACATCGCCCAGGTAGGCTCTCAATTTACACTCCTCGATAATCCGCTGGTTCGAAGCTCCGCAATCACAGCTTGGGTTGGAGTGCTTACCCCATTTGTGCAGGTTGTATGCGCACACTCTTGTGTCCTCTTCGGGTGCGATTGATATTCTTCCACTCATGCCGTTGGGTTTAAAGCCCTTTGGTTTCAGCAGAGGGTCAATATAATGTCGCACTCTAGGTACAGAATTCATATTCCATTTTTCATACCATTTACTGTTAGAGGTGAAGCTGCTATTAGCAAGCTATTGTGCCAATTGCAGTGATGGATATACGGAAAAAAATCAATTTGTTGTCAAACTAGGAATATCTTCACAGTGAGAAGTTGACCATCATTTGTTGTTTTGGAGTATTCTTTCAACAGTGCTGCTTGTTAACGTAATAGAGGAGGGGGTACCAGTATGTGGCTGAGTGTTGGAATCTCTTTAGTTACAGAGCTTTAGGTATAGTGGAGTAGTTCCTATCCATCCAGAGACTATTCTGATGGTTTTATCGAGCTGTCTGTCTGATTTACGAGAGGGTTGTTCAAGCATACCAGAGCGCAATATTGAGTCATGCAAAACTCTAAACTGAGCTCATAAGTTGAAGCATATTTGCTGATTAGTACTGCAGAGTTTCTGGATAACTTTGTGCCGTGTTTTAGTTTGCAAGAGGTTTTTCCGGGATGTTTACAGGACAGTGGAGCTCGAGAAGTACAACATATGCATACCTAGAAGTAAAAAAATTAAAAGACAGTGTTAAGACCAGAACGTACATATCCATGTTTGCTTGACGACGAATTGTAAGCTGGACAGTATGTATACTTGAAAGGCGGATTATAAGGAAATTAATGGCTGCAATACAAATTACAGACGTCTGAAATATAAGAAGTAACGAGATCTACCGAAAGATACAGGAAATATCGGAAGTAATGTGAAAGTGAAGGATAAACGTCTCACGCAACCTCTACCAAATGAATGAGACACCAAGAAAGCCATGGAGTTGTTTCTTAGTTGTCGGTGTTGCAAAGTTTGCAATCACCACCATCCTGTTAGGATCTGGCGAGATTCCTTCTGTAGTGATGATCATGGCTGAGGAGTTTTACAGCTGAGGCCCCAGTGCATGACTTGTGATGTTGGGAGTTACATTGCATTCCTTGAAGTTCTGTAGCATTTCCCTTAACATCACATTGTGTCCCTTCCATGTTGGTTCCACAATTAAGAGCTCATCGACGTAAGTGGTGTTTCTTTGTTTCACAGAATGCTTTAATATGCCATCAAGTCCCCTAATAAAGGCAGTTGAGCATAAGTTTAACCGAATGGTAGGCGTTTGAATTGATAACATCTACTGAAGGTGAGGAAAGCAGTCTATTTCCTGCAGACATTGCTAAAAAAAACTTCCTTACTATGGCATCAAAGACAAACCTTCGGCTTGACTAGAATCTAATTAATATGAGAAACAAAATGTTGTCTTAGAGGAGGCAGACGTGAAAATAAACTCAGACTGGGGGAATGTAAAAAATGGAAACCCTTAGGGCTAAATTCATGGGCCACTGATCACGTTGATCTGCACTAATGATTTACCAATCACAATTAATAATGGAGCAAAATATAGTCCTGTCTGCTGGTGATACACGTATCTTGATAAAAGATCCTTACTACACAATGCAAGATACAGCCCTGACAGTTACTAACCTAGTACGAAAATCTTTCACAGCCTAATGTCAATTTTTCATTCAAAAATTACCATTATACAGTTTCAGACAACAAATAAAAAACTTGAAGTTCCTAAAACTGTTATTAACAATCGAAAAATTAATGAAACCACACATCACACACAGAATTCATAGGCAACAAGATGGACACTCAGTTAAGAGGGAAAGAGCAAAGAACTTAGCTCAGCATCCTTTGCACTGAGAGCCATTTCTCACTTTTCTGACAGAGGAATAATGCTGTTGTCATTTTATTTCATATGGCTGTAAGTACACCATCAGATTACATCAGTAACACAGCATCAGCTTACATCTGGTTCATTTTGAGATAAAAGATATATGTACAGTACATACTGATGATAAGATAAAATACTGATAGTGATAAATGTATACAATATTAAGTCACATAGAATAATAAGTGTTGTAATACTTTGTATATATCGATTTTAATCAAATGTTTTCAAACTTCAGAAATGAGCAGTGAGGTTAATATGCAGGGTCTCTTCAAGTCTCTTAGGATATTTTCTATTACAGGATTGCATATTGTACTCTCTCTCTCTCTCTCTCTCTCTCTCTCTCTCTCTCTCTCTCTCTCTCTCTTTTTCTTTCTCTCCATGTTGTTGTTTGTAGCCAAGAACAGAAAATTATTGAAATAAAAATATCACTCCCCAAAAGAAATCAAAACTTTATTTTCTCAGGCCATAAAAATTAATCAAATAAGGTGCAATAGCAGTTGAGGAAAGGCTTATTATAAAAACACATTATCCCAAAGAGACAGCAGATACTTTTACTACAGGAGCCAGATGTGAACTCCACCTAACTGTCACCATAGCTGGTTATACTATAACTATTGAATAACAATTCATTAAAAGATATGTGTAACAATTTTACACAAGATAAACAGGGTAAACACTTTCATGAACTTCTAAGTCACAGAAGCATCCACAAATTAATAAAATATCAATAAAACTGCTTTATCTTAACTCATACAATCAACAGTGTCATTAAACAAGAAAAATTAATGAAATTAGAATTTGAGCTTTAAGAAAAACACAAGTTAATCAGTTTGTCAAGCTCCAAAACACAGAACAGGCTCCATTTAGTCTAAGTTCACAGGTATCTACTATCATCAAAAGCGAAGGCAGTGAGAGGTCTCTAATACAATACCAGACACAATCATTATGGCAACTGATGGAGCTCGATGGCACAAACAACTTTGGCCCGGTCGAGCATCGACAGGTGCAGTTTGCAGAATGCAGAAATCTCAGAAACAAATATTCGGAAACTTGCTCACAAATTTTAATTCCCCAGGTGACAGCAGCTGATGCATGAGATGGAGTCTACAGCAGCCAATTCCTCAGTCTGCCCAGCCCGTGCCTGCCACTAGCTGCTGCTTACAGGGCCAACATATTTTGCCTGAGTGGAGTCCTGCTGGCTCACTTGCTTCCTATCGCACATCTGCACAATCCTGGCATGTAGTGCTCATCCGTCCCCTCCATTCCACTATAGGCCAAAATGGACTGAATTCCTGCCTGCACAGTCAACCCTGTAAAAGTCTCGCAGGCAGGCAGGTCACACTCTCTCATGGGATGTGGCCACCCTTGTTGTGTAAGTACCACAGATAATAGTGGAAAACCACTACTGATACAAGCTGGGAAACTAATTTTCAGACAAACTGTGACATCCACAACATGTGACAGGAAACAGCATTTATACTAGCTTTGAAGCTCTTGCTCTTTCTGTAGTAGAAGTACACAGATTCACACGCAGATAACCAAATGCATGCACACAATAAGCTTTGCATAAGTATAAAAAAGGAAATTAATGCTGTACAGTTATTCAAGAGGAAATCAAAAACTTTACTCATAGCTCAAACTTTTGATGAAAGAAATGAATTCTGCTAGTTGCACATAATATTATAATAATTAGTGGTTGCACATAATATTACAATCTGCAGTTGACTGTCGTAAGTTAAGTGAATGCTTAAAATAGCAGAGTACATGAATGTACATGTTTTATGCTAATCACATAAACTAATTGATATTTTATTATCATAATTTAAGTTAAAATACAAAATTTTGTTTCATGATGTAAGCAAAGGAACACTTTTCTTTTTGAGAATGTAATGAAGAGTGAGAATAGAGGAAGCTACTTATATGAAATACATTCCCAAAAAAAAAGTGTTCCTTTGCTTACATCACGAAACAAAATTTTGTATTTTAACTTAAATTATGATAGTAAAATATCAATTAGTTTGTGTGATTAGCATAAAACATGTACATTCATGTACTCTGCTATTTTAAGCATTCACTTAACTTATGACAGTCAACTGCAGATTGTAATATTATGTGCAACCACTAATTATTATAATATTATGTGCAACCAAACAACGTTAGAAAATAAGTAAAATAGCATATACATGATACATGAAATTCTCAGGTATTACTGTTATTTAATTGGATAAATAAAAATATCTACTCACCAACTGGTGGCAGACACACACATAAGACTGTTGTGATTAGCAAGCTTTCGGAACTAGCTGCTCCTTCTTTGGGCAGAACATTGATGGTGAAGGAAAAAGACAGGACAGATCTAGGAAAAGGGGTGGATTTTGGCAAGGTCACCCAGAACTGCAGGTCAGGGGAGACTTACCATATGGGATGAGAAGGAAAGACTGATTATTGGAGACTGCAGCAAATGAGATTTGAAAATCTGAAAGCTTAAAGGTGGGAGACAGGTTCACATGTAAGGCAGAGATTACAACCGAAACATCGTGCCTGAGTGAAAAGTTAAGTGCATTGTACGTATCAGAGGTCAGAGGGGGTGGTAAAAATTGACGGGAAAGACAATGAAAGGTGGAGAAAGCTAAAATGAAGTAAAGCAAAGAGTAGTTACAGTGAAGAAAATCTAAGTCAGAAGAAATTAATGTAAATTAAGGCCAGGTGGCTGGCGAGAATCGAGGATATGTTGTAGTGCTAGTTCCCACCTGCTGAGTTCTGAGAAACTGGTGCCTGGGGGAAGAATCCAGATGGTGTTTGTGGTGAAACAGGTGCCCAGGTCACGAATGTCATGTTGTACAGCATGCTCTGCAACAGGATATTGCAAGTTGCCAGTATATACCCTATGCCTATGCCCATTCATCCTAATTGATAATTTGGTGGTAGTCAAACCGATGTAGAAGGCTGAACATTGTTTACATAACAGCTGGTATATGATATGGCTCTCCCTTTGATAGTATATATTTTGCCAGTTACAGGCCCATTATAGGTGGTGGTATGGGGGTGCATAGGGCAAGTCTTGCAGTGGGGACGTCACAAGGGTAAGAGCCATAGGGTATGGAGATGGATCAGAAGGAGCATAGGGTCTGACAAGAATATTGCAGAGATTATGAGGGCGACAGAAAGCTATTCTAGGTGTGGTGGGCAAAATTTTAGACAGGATGAATCTCATTTTAGGGCATTACAGACTATGATATAACTGAGTCACCAATGGTGTGTTCCAAAATTCTTTTGTGAAGGGATCAGCAGTACCAGGATGGGATGTGATGGTCCTGGAGATCTGCTTTTTAACTAGGCTGGTGGGGTAATTACATGCAGTGAAGGCTGAAGTGAGAGTGGTGGTGTATTGCTGTAAAGAGTCTGTATCAGAACAAATATGTTTGCCTTGGATGCCAATGTTGTATACGAGGGTGTGTTTGAGATGGAAAGGATGTCAACTGTCAAAATGTAAGTACTACTGTTTGTTAGTAAGTTTAATGTGAATGAAAGTGTGGAGCTGGCCTTTGGTGAGAGCGAGACCAACATCAAGAAAAATCGCTTGGTATTCCAAATGTGACCATGTGAAATTTAGTTGTGAGAAGGTATTCAGAGATTCCATGAATTTTAGCAGATCAGCCTCACCATGAGTCCATATGGTAAAGATGTCATCAATGTACCTAAGCCAAACCAGGGACTGAAGACTAACCAGTCCCAGGAAACCCCCTTCCAAGTGACCCATGAAGAGGCTGGCATACAAAGGAGCCATCCTGGTCCCCATGGCCTGATCTGTTTGTATGTCTGCCCCCCAAAGGTGAAGTAGTTGTTGGTAAGCATAAAGTTGAGTAAGGTGAGTAGGAAGGATGTCCTAGGTTTGGAATCAGATGGGCACTGACTGAGGAAATGTTCAGCAGCAGACACACCATGTACGTGGGGGATGTTGGTATAGAGGAAGGTGGTATCAATGGTGACAAGCAAGATGGGTGGTGCAAGTGGGACGAGCATGGATTTCAGACGATCTATGAAATGATTGTTATCTTTGATGTAGGAGGGGAGTTTTTGTACTATGGGTTGCAGGTATTGTCCCCTAAGGGAGATATACATTTGGTGGGTGCTTTGAAGCCAGCAACTATAGGATGGCCAGGATGATTTGTGGACTTTAGGAAGAAGGTAAAAGGTGGGAGTGCTTGGTTTGGGTGGGGTGAGAAGGTCTGTGGATTGAGATGTCAGTCCTTGTGTGAGGCCTGAGGTTTCAAGGAGGGACTGCAGGTCAGTTTGAATTACAGGGATGGGATCTTGATGGCAGACGCTGTAAGTAGAGGTGCCAGACAGCTGGTGTAGACCTTCACTAATATACCCCTTTTGGTCAAGTACTACAGTGGTAGATCCTTTGGCTGCTGGGAGGATAATGTTGGAGTCATCAGCTTTTAGGGAATGTAGAGCCAGGAGTTCTGCAGAGGACAGGTTAGGATCATGTAGTATGGACCTGAGAAAGGATTGTGAGGCAATGTTGGATGTGAGGAATTCCTGGGAGGCTTAAGGGATGATTTTGAGGTAATGGTGGTGGATCAAGTTGTGATTGTGGTCTGAACTGTTCAAGGCAGGGATCAGTGTTAGGTCTGCTGTTGGAAAGGTTTTGGGGTTGGGTTGCAAAGTAATATTTCCAATGGATGTGACGTGTGAAGGGAAGGATGACCTTCACCAAAGCACGATTATCAAATGCAGGTTCAGAGCTAAAAAAGAGGCCCTTCGGTAATACAGAAAATTCAGGAGGGGAGAGTGCTTTAGATGAGAGGTTAAGGACATTGTACTGCTGTGACTGGTTCTTGGGGGTTATGGGTTATTCTTGGTCTGGGAGGCAGTGGTGAAGGCTGTGGGATGTTAAGGAGGTTGACCAAGCTCGGTTTGTAGGAGAGGAGTGGTGGTTGATGGTGTGGCTGTTTAGGGAGCTGCAGAGGCTCAGGAAGGGAAATACCACTTTTCCGGTAGTTTAGGAGATGGTGGTACAGCATTTTGAGGTGAAGTCTGATAAGTTGTTGCAGTTTGAAGTTGGCTTGGTGGATGATGCCATTCAAGGAAACTTGAGGGGCGGACAACTGCAGGATTTTGTAGAAGAAGAGAAGTCTGGTTGAGTGGAAATTTCCTGATGACGAATATAGGTCACAGGTTGGCTGGGTAAGAGCAGGAGATTGCTGTATTTGAAGCTGTAAAAGAGTTTGTTGTAGGGTAGGACTGCATCCATAAATGGAGACTTTCAGTGTTAGGCATTTTGGAGTAACTCCAAGAAGCAAGCAGGTTTCAAGAAACAGAATGTGGGATCTTAGGTTTGATAGTGCAAAGTCATGTTTTTGAAAGGAACGGATGTAATATGAGATGGGGTTCATCATGGCAGTTTGGAGAGTTAAAAATCGTGAGAGCGGCAAAAAAATAAATAAATAAATAAGCAGAGGGTGGAAAAGATGGAAAAAGATGGAAAGCAATGAAAAAGGTCGAAAAGTTAGAAAAATTCGTACGGAAATCATTAATAAGAGATAATGAGTGGGCGATCTGTATTGATACGATCGAGAAGGTCGTGAAAACAGACGAAATTTTAGAAACTGCGTAAACATAAATTGAAAGTCATAGGAGAAAATTGGGAGGGCGACGGAAAGCTATTCTAGATGTGGTGGGCAAAATTTTAGACAGAATAAATCTCATTTTAGGGCATAATTTTAGGAAGTCATGACACTGTTGAAGTAGCTGATTAACACATTCCAGACCAGGAAAGGTGTGCTCCGAATCTGTCTTAGTTGATGAAAACTTGCAACCCATAGTAAGAAAACTCCCCTCCTACATCAAAGATACCAACCATTTCCTAGATCGTCTGAAATCACACCCGTCCCACTCCCACCACACATCTTGCTTGTCACCATTGATGCCACATCTCTCTACACCAACATCCTTCATATACAGTGTCTGTCTGCAGCTGAACATTTCCTCAGTCAGTGCCCAACTGATTCCAAACCTAGGACATCCTTCCTACTCACCTTAGTCAACTTTATACTTACCAACAACTACTTCACCTTTGAGGGACAGACATACAAACAGATCAGGGGTATGGCCATGGGAACCAGGATGGCTCCTTCATATGCCAACTTTTTCATGGGTTGCTTGGATGGGGGTTTCCTGGGATCTGTAAATCTTCAGCCCCTAGTTTGGTTTAAATACATTGATGACATCTTTACCATATGGACTCATGGTGAGGCTGATCTGCTAAAATTCATGAAATCTTTTAATACATTCTCCCAATTAAATTTTGCATGGTCCTATTCCGAATCCCATGCGACTTTCTTGATGTTGATCTTTTCCTCACCATAGGCCAGTTCCACACTTCTGTTCACATTAAACTTACCAACAAACAATAGTACTTACATTTTGACAGTTGCCATCCTTTCCATGTCAAACACTCCCTCCTCTACAGCCTTGGCATCTAAAGCAAACGTATTTGTTCCGATGCAGACTCTTTACAGCAATACACCACCACTTAGTCTTCACTGCACGTAGTTACCTCACCAGCCTAGTTAAAAAGCAGATCTCCTGAGCCATCACATCCCATCCTGGTACCACTGACCCCTCCGCAAAACAGCTTCAGAACACACCATTGGTGACTCAGTTATATCCTAGTCTGAAATGGCCATGACTTCTTAAAATAATGCCCTAAAATGAGATTTATTCTGTCTAAAATTTTGCCCACAACACCAAGAATAGCTTTCCGTCACCCTCCCAATCTCCACAATATTTTCTTGTCAGACCCTATGCTCCTTCTGATCCGTCTCCATACCCTATGGCTCTTATCCTTGTGACGTCCCCGTTGCTACACTTGCCCTATGCACCCCCGTACCACCATCTATAATAGCCCTGTAACTGGCAAAATATATACTACCAAAGGGAAAGCCGCATCATATACTAGCTGTTATGTAAACAATGTTCTGCCTTCTACATCGGCTTGACTACCACCAAATTATCAATTAGGATGAACAGGCATAGGCATAAGGTATATAATGACAACCTGCAATATCCTGTTGCAGAGCATGCTGTACAACATGACATTGTGGCCTTGGCACCTTTTCCACCACATGTGCCATCTGGATTGTTGCCCCAGGCACAGGTTTCTCAGAACTCTGCAGGTGGGAACTAACACTGCAACTTGTCCTTGATTCTCGCCACCCACTTGGCTTTAATTTACGTTAATTTTTTCCATCTCAGGTTTTTTTTCACTGTAACTACTCTTTGCTTCACTCCATTTTAGTTTTCTACACCTCTCATTGTCTTCCCCGTCTATTATGTTACATACCATGCACTTATCTTCTCACGCTTATTAACTTGTGCACAATGTTTTAGTGGTAATCTCTGTCTTGCATGTGACCCTAGCTGCCATCTTTAAGCTGTCAGGATTTCAAATGTCATCCAATGCAGTCCCTAATAATCATTCTTTCCTTCTCATCCTGTACAGTTAGTCTCCCCAAAATCTACCCATTTTTTTAGACCTCTCCATTCAATTTCCTTCACCCCTCTTCCTTTCCCTTCAACCCCTCTGCCTGAAGAATGAGCTGCTGGTTACAAATGCTTGCCAATTACAACAGTCTTTAATGTGTGTGTTCTGCCACTGCTTGGTGAGTAGATTTTTTATCTATCCAATTAAATAATTTTATCGATAATTGATTGTTTTTGTTGTTATGTTATCTCATGTATTACTGTGTTATTTCACTTTACTTGCCCTATATCATTAGTACACTACTTGTATAGCATTTAATCAGCAGGACCAAGAAAAAATAAAAAAATTTAAGATCACTTTCTGTGCATCACTCTCTAACAGGCTATTACTATTTTTTCTCTAACTGTTTACTAGGGAACAATATATGAGCATAGTGTCTGTGATTGTGCTCCTGTTTCCCTGAAATCCAGATGAAAATCCTACTGCCTATACAAGGTTGTAAGATTCAAGTAAATCTATTAACATTTTTTCTGGAGAATCATTCAGAAAGTTTATACTGAAATCTCCACACAAATCAACTTTGCATCTTTCTTAAGAACTATGCATAGCAAAGCATAAAGTATGGACAGGAAAGCCCTTGAGTCTGAAAAGGGGGACCTTTAGAGGCCTATAATGGAAAGCTTTTTCTTTGGAAATTCAAACCCTCTTGCATAACTTCTAAATATTTGGTCTTTACAGTGTTTTGATACATGAGCTCTTCTGAACAAAGTACTACATTTGACATAAATGATCACTCCCCTATTCTGCAACAAACTTGCACAGAAATCAGTTAACATGTACTTCTCCAAAGGAAGTTTTAGCATTTACTCACTGCACTACGTTCTAACATACAAATAGCTTTGGTGTCAAGATCTATTAGCAGGTCATCTACTTTACCTTTAATTTCCCCAATTTTTTGATGAAATAAGCTTACTCTGCCTTGTGATCTGCATTCCCCATTTAATGAATCCTCCTCAAGAAGAGATACTCCCTACCTAACTTCATCTTAAAAAAGATCTAAACCTTCTACATAATCTCTGGAATTTGGTCTTGAGTCAGTCCATGTCCACCTGCTTTATTATCACTCAGAAGCTCCCAATCCTATTCAGGTTTATAGCACAACCTATGGATGCTCTCAAGTGGCACCTCTGAAATGTGTGCCATGTTAGCAGTCATCAGCACCCTCTCAAGTTCAATATTAACTTGGCTCACAGCACAACTGAGATACGGTCGATCGTAATTCCAGAAGAGCTCCACAAAGTGAACATTAGCGATCAGAAATTGAGTAACAATCCTTTTCGATCTATTGCCTACACCATATCCCAATGTCGCTGTCACTACGTGATCCTCTTTAGTAAAGTTCTTACACAAAGCCACTAAGTCTTCTGTCATCTTACCGAGCCCAGCATTCAGTTCAAAGATGTTGGTAAAATGATACTTCTTACCTAATGTCTCCTGCAACTGTGGGCTTATACCATCCCCATGACTGCTTCCTAGCATCAGAATTTTCTTCTTCTTAATTTTTCTACCCCACTTATATTTGCTATTGGTCTGCTCCTAAAACTATTGGAAGGCCCTCTCCACATGACTCTTAACAGCTGGCTAAACCTATTCATGACATTCAAAATGAAACTATCAAAGTTCATTCTCTTCGTAATGACCTTATTGTCAATACATTACTACACCCTCACTATTACTACTGCGGTGTGCATAACACGACCCCCAATGGGTAAATGCTCTTTATATTGCCATGTGTTGGCTCTGACCATGGCAACAAGTTCTGTTCTTGTCACTGGTCTTTTCATGTCAACAAGTCTGTAGTCATCAACAACTGTGTACTCATGAATTTGTCTGTACCTGTTCTGTATGCTGGCACTCTACAACCTAATAACTGTTATGCTGTCAGTCATTCACATAATAAATTGTGGATTTCTTGTAACCATATCTACCATTGTGTTCCAATTCATGACAGTCACCAGTTCACCACATTAAAATCAAGTCAGACCCAATTAAACTACCCAGGATGCTCAGGTCAATGTGTTGTGCCCCCAGAACCATAAGCTAATAGTTTATTTGGTAGATTTTCACTTCTTGTTGTCTCATATTCTGGGGCGGTACACCAAAAGTAAGTAAAGTGTTTATCCACCAGAACTGACCAATAAGAATGCTTTGAAAATGTCATATTAATCAAGTAAATATTAAGCTACTAACAACATATAAATAAAAACTCTACAGTACAACTGACAAGGCATCAGTATTGTTCAAAGTAACACTTTCCTTTATAATTTAATCAATTTAATTTCCATGTCATAAGCATGAATATTGATAGTTTATCTTTAATACACTGCATGGGTTTAAGTTTCTGTTTTCCTCATATTTTGTTAGCCTACCTCAACTCAGTCTACATCCAGATCGGCTTCGGCAGTATTGACAGAACACGATGAATTAATTAATGGGCTAATTCTAGTTTGAAGATTTTATTTTATTGTCTGTTCCTCTAATTCTATAATGTCATAGCTTCCTCATTGTAAGCCATTTTCAATAATGTTTCCAGCATTAGCTAATTCGTAATACTTGCTAAACAGTGTCAGCAATGACCTAAACCTATGAAATTATACTCATCCATTTATTTTGTGGAGTCCAGGTTGTCTCATATTTACAAAGAAGGTCTCCTCAAGAATAACAAATATTATTCTTTCAATGACATTTGACAAAACACGTTATGGACTAACTGGTCTCAAGCTGTCAATGCACATACAATTTCTAGAGTTTTTAAAGTGAAAGACTCTGCCAACTTACACCCTATTCCGAACACTTCCTTCTTGCAGATCCGAATTAAATGGATGACAAAAGGGTGTCGCCATTTCATTATATGCTAACACTGAGATTTTGTTTGATGAAACATACAGGATGTCCCAGGACAAATAGCTAATATTTAGGGATATGACAGGCACAATTATTAGAAGCAAAAAAGACTAGTAAACAGGGCCTCTAAAATACATACCTTAAGAGCTATGAGCAGTTCATCTTCAATATTATGAAACACATCTTTTCTACTAAACAAGTGACTGGATCTTTTTCTTGTTTTGGTCCATTCTACCTCCTCCCAAAGTAGAAAGCAAAGAGCAGGCAGCAGAAGAGATTTGTTTCACAGTATCAAAGATGAAGGAGAGCTGATAGCTCTAAAGGTATGCATTTCAGAGCCCAAGATTGCCAGAATTTTTTCTTTGAATTGTCCACATAACAATAGTGAATTAGAAAACAATAATGATAATGATAAGAATACAAATTATATTAATACTAATGAACACATTAGATGAGTTGCTTATTTTTACTATATGAAAAACAGTGTTTTAAACAGGGTGTTAATTTTAACTGAAGATGCTGAAATATCTTGAAAACTACACATTAGGTTAAAAAAAGGTTATAATTCCAATTTGTTTGTCTCTGAGGAGGACATGCAATAATAGCACACTCAATCCACCATCCAATTCCCTGCTTGAGTGGTGGTGGCAACTTTTGAAATCTTCAATGGGAAACCCAATTTTTTGTTGCAGATTATGATTCCATGGCAAAATCTACATACGTTTTCTCTGAAACATTTTCTTTGTTTGCCACAGATGATGCTGTAATCAGAGGAATAGAAATGGGTACACAATCATAATTTATGACATGCTACTGAACGGCTCTTGAATATTCAATGGCACATGGGACCCTGCTTCCATGTTGCAAAAGTAGGACAGGCCAGTATTTCATAACTTCTATTTGGAAACTCCGTTTGCAACATTGTACTCCTCTGACATATCGAACGGGGGACTACTCAACCTGCCACTGCGGCTGTGGCTCGAGGCAAATGCTACTCTGCTTTTCCAATTAGAGTAAGTGTTCAAACTTAGTATTGCCAACTTCAATACACTTGGTTATCTGCTTCTCAAATGACTGTACACATGACAGATTCGTATCTATGGGAATGTCAGCACAAGCATTTCTGATACAGTCGACCACATCTTAATACCCTGTTGGCATTTGGTGGTACACTTTGTCTTTTAAATATCTCCACAACAAGAAATATGGCGACATCAAATCCAGTGACCCAGCGAGCCAATCAATAGGGCCACATCTACAGATCCAACGACCAGTGTAAACATGGTCTAATACCTCCCATGTTTCAATTGCATAATATGCTGGGCAACTGTCATACTGAAACCACATACATGTCATGGCAACATCTTGCAGTAGTACCATTACTTCCTGTTCCAAAAACATTTGATATTTCCGTCCATTCAGTATGTCATTGATAAAATATGGACCAATGAGTTCATTTCCCATGATGCCACACCATATGTTAACCAACCAAGGACACTGATGGTCAACTTGCTGTAACCAGTGGGGATTGTCGACACTCCAGTAACGCATGTTATGCCGGCTAATGCTACCATGCGTTGTGAATCTAGAGTCATCAAAAAACAGTACCTCAGCAAAGAATGTGAGGGCTGTTTGCATTTGTTGATGTGGCCATTCAAAAAAAACTACTGGTTATGGAAATTGATGCAATCAATTTCTTGATGCAGTAACACATGGTGTGGATGATACTTATAATGATTCAGTACTGTGACAACACTACCTGTGGACATATCAAAATCATGATGTAATTGCTGGATGCTTATCCATGGGCTGTGGTGCATGGCCACAAGTACAGCTGTTTTATTAGCCTCTCCTGTAACAGGCCTATATGCTGCCATCAGACATAAAGGCGTTCACAACCTTGTAAAATAATGAATGAGAGTGAGCTTTCTCTGGAAAATGCACAGCATGCAAAACAACACCAGCCTCAACATTTCTCCTACATTCTCCATAAATCATGATCATTTCAGTCCTTTCTTTTCTGGTTGCAACGTTCATCATCAACTTGCATGTCTGTTCTCCAAATTATAGTTAGGTGTGCATGCAATAAACACTATGCGGTTATTATTATGCTTAGAGCCTATACCTGTTCTACATTTGCATGATACATGGGCTCTGCACACAGTGTACTACCCATTATTAAACATCATAATTCACTACACAGCCACAGTGGCATGTCAAGTGGTCCCCTGTTCGATATGTCGGAGGAATACAACATTGAAAATGGGGTTTCCAATAACAAGTTATGAAATACTGGCCTGTCCTTGCAGCATGAAGGTGGGGTTCCACATGACATTGCACATTGAAGGGCCATTGAGTAGCATGATGTAAGTTATGATTGTATACCCATTTGTATTCTTCCAATTACAGTGCCATCTGTGGCGAAATTAAGAAAATTCTTCAGATAAAGCATATATTGATTCTGCCTTAGAATCATATTTTCAATAAAAAATGGGGGTTCCCATTGAAAATTTCATGCACAGGGTGGTGTGGTGGGTCGAGTGTGGTATCATTGAATGCCTGCCTCTGAGACAAACAAACTGTAATTATCACTTTTTTTGAACTGATGTGTAGTTTTTGAGATATTTCAATGCCTTCAGTTAAAATACACACCCTGTTTGAATATACTGTTTTTCATGTAGTACAAATAAGCAGCTTGTCCACTGTGTTCATTAGTATTAATATATTTTTTATACTTATCAGTATCATTCTTATTTTCTACTTCACTACTATTTTGTGAACAGTATTGGATGTGAAACATCGAAATCAGTTGTAATTTTACTTAAGGGAGTTTTACAGAGAGATATCAATAACCATCAACCTGTTTCACAGCTGACATCATTCTTCAAAATTTTTGATAAGCTGATGTATTCTGGAATAGTACCTTGCCTTAGGAACAATCGCATCCTTAGCAAATCACATTTTGCGTTTCAGAAGGGTTGCACTACTGAGATTGCCATTTACATGTTTACTCACAAGATTTTACGATCACATAATAATAAAATAGTGCCCGTTGGTATCTTCTGCGACCTCTCTAAGGCATCTGACTATGAATCACAGTATTCTCCTTGATAAGTTGATGTTTTAAGTGAGTGATGGTATAGCCAACCAATGGATAAGGTCATATCTAACCAAAAGAATGCATAAAGTTGTTCTTAGCAATTCAGGCAATGTAGTCCAGAGGCATAATTCTGACTGGGAAGAAGACACATATGGAGTTCTCGAAGGTTCAATCTTAGGTCCACCACTGTTCCTCATATATGTAAATGATCTTCTGTCTAGTATACAACAAGCAGAATTAGTTCTTTTTGCACTGGACACTAATGTTGTAATCAATCCAAGCATACACACAGAAACAAAAGAAATGGTAAAAAAGCTCTTAAAAGTATAATTGATTGGTTTTCTGTGAAAAGTCTCACCTTCAATTTTAAAAAGATGCAATGTACCTAGTTCTGTACATCTAGAGGTACTACACCAACAAAAAGTGCAATACGTAGTGAGGAAATAATAAATAGGGTGGGAACTTCAAAATTCTTAGGGGTTTGTATTGATGAGAATTTAAATTGGAAAAAGACACATTTTGGAACTCGTAAAAAAATTTAGTTCAGCAACATTTGCGATTAGAATAACTGCAAATCTTGGGGAGAGACAAATCAGTAAGTTGGCATATTTTTCATTCAGTAATGACATATGGAATAATGTTCTGGGGTAATTGATCTTTAAGAAAGAAAGACTTCATTGCACAAGAACATGCTGTGATAATAATGTGTGTTGCTCACCCATGAACATCTTATAGATATCCGTGTAGGGAGTTAGGGATTCTGACTACTGCTTGATAGTGTATTTATTCCCTCATTAAGTTCATTGTAAATAATCCACTACAGCTCAAAAGGAACACTGATGTTCATAATTACAATACCAGAAGGACAAATGATATTCATTACTTGTCTTTAGAACAAAAAGGGGCGCACAGTGCTGCACAAAAATTTTTGATTTCTTGCCCAGGGATACAAAATGTTTGACAGACAGTAAAGTAAAATTTGAAAACAATCTGAAAAAGTTTCTACTCGTCAAACTCCTTCTGTTCCGTACAAGAGTTTCTACTACTGTAATATGTAAAAGGTAATGGTTAGGAATTACTAACTCACATCTGTATATCTTTTTTCCTTTCTATAATAAAAAATTAAAAAGGTTAGAATTTACCAGAATGTAATCATATGTAGAAATTAATTTCTGATGTACATGTAAAATGACCTGTTCCACATCATTACTGTCTAGTGTGCAAAATGATTCATTAAACATGTAACTAAGTAACTAACTACTCACTTGGTGGCAGTTGCAAAAGGTTGAAAGAAACAGTACAGATAGTCTGCAAAAATCATCAGAATTCTTTAAGGGTGAAGTATCAAGAATAGTGTCCCACAGGGTTCAGTCTTGGGTTTCTTACTGTTCTTAATATATATTAATGACTTGCCACTCTTTATTCATGAAGATGCAAAGCGGGTTCTTTTTGTTGTTGATACAAGTATAGTAATCACACCCAACAAACAAGAATCAGCTGAGAAAATTGTAAATAATGTATTACCGAAAATTATTAAGTGGTTCTCTGTAAGAGGACTCTCAAAAAATTTTGAGAAAGCACAGTGTATACAATTCTGTATAGTAAATGGCATAAAACCATTGATAAATATAGACTACAGACAGAAGTCTGTTACTAGGGCAGAATATTCAAAATTTCTGGGTGTTTGCACTGATGAGAAACTGAATTGGAAGAAACACATCGATGATCTGCTGAAACAGTTGGGTCCAGCTTCTTATGCTATTAGGATTATTGCAGATTTTGATGATAACATATCAGTAAATAGCATACTGATCTATTTTCATTCACTGCTGTCATATAGCATCATATTTTGGGGTAATTCATCATTAACAGAAAAAGTATTCATTGCGCAAAAGCGTGTAGTCGAAATAATAGATAGAGCTATGTCACCTTGGAGACATTTATTTAAGGAACTCAGGATGTTCACAGTACCTTTGCAATACACATATTCACTTATGAAATCTTTTTATTAATAACCCGTCCCAGTTAAAAAATAACAGCAAAATGCATAGCTACAACACTAGAAGATAGGTTGTTTCAGATTCAGATTCTTTATTGGTCATTCAGCATTATTACATGCAATAGACTTCGTCAGTTCACTTAACCTATTAATTTTACAAAATAAATTTTTACATATTTAGGTTGATATTGGGCATTTCTAAAAATTCTGCTAATGAATAGATTGGATTAGTTAACAAGAAGTTATGTACATTTTCTTTAAATAATTTGTCAGCATTGATTGACACACTTTTAGACAATTTGTTATATATTTTAATTGCCATATACCTATGACTATTTGTAGTTTTAGCTAATCTGTTTTGAGGCAACAGCAGAGAAGTACAGGTTCTTGTACAGTAGTCATGCCTTTGATTTGTTACACTTAAATTGGGTAGTTCAGCAAGTATGTAGTTAATGCTCTCAAGAATATATAAATTAATAACTTTTAAAATTCTGTATTTAATGAACAATGGTTTTTCAATGTGTTCTATTATCTACCTTAGCCATTACTCTGATTGCTTTCTTCTGGATCACCACAATTTCATTTATTTTTCTGCTGTTTCCCCACAGTATTTAACCATACCTTAAAACAGATTGAAAAAAGGCAAAGTACGCTGTCCTTACATACTCAAATGTCACACAACACATCAGTCTCTTCAACAAATATGTAACTCTTGACAACCTAACCACTATGTGATCAACATGAGAGTTCCATGTTAAACTGTTGTCAAGTATGATGCCTAAAAACTTTGCATTTTGTTTTTCTATTTTTGTAGTCTTTGATAGACTGAACCACATATTCTGGGTCTTTTCCTCATTTAATAGTATACCATTTGCATTAAACCATGATGTTGCATTTTCTTTTGCCAATTCATATCACTTACAAGGTTATCACGTACATGGTTTACAGGTAGAAAAGCTGTATCATCTGCATACATATATGTCTTTACATCTATATTTCCTGTTAAGTCATTTATGGGTACAAGGAAAAGGAGTGGCCCCAATTTAGATCCCTGTGGCACTCCGTGTTGAACCTCCAGTGTGTTTGACAGATGACTTCCTGCACTCACCACCTGATCTTCACTATTCTGTGTTAAATCTCACTTTGGCAAAGAAAGGAGTGAATTATGCTGCTACAAAAATCTTTGGCCATTTGGCAAATAGCTTTAAAAGTCTGACAGACAGCCAACCAACATTTAGAAACAAGAATTTCTGAAAGAAAACTCCTTCTGCTAAATAGATGAAATTTTAGACATAAAGTAGTAACTGAAAAAAATTAATTATATCGTGTAAAGAAAACTTATGTCAAAGTGGCACATTCCACATCATTACAAAATGTCATATTCATGATATGTTGAAAAAGCGTTAATTTGTATATGTATATACATATGTAATATTTGTGTGTACATGGACATTAAAGGAACACATTACAATGAAATTTAATCATTTTCTCAATGGTATTATGCTAGTGCATATATTTAGTACAGTTTCTCTTTAATGGTCATCTTCTAGCTGAATGACAAAAATCTTCGTGCACACTTTTATCAGTGCTTTCAATAATATTATTTACCTTCACACACAATAATTCAGGAGAGCAAGCTAGTGTCATGAGAATGGTGTACCGGAATTCACAATTAAATGTAACAAGTGATATTTGACCATTGTGTTAGGCTGAGAACATTTCTGTGTAGAACAGTTATTCAGTGCAAGAACTACAAACAGTCACAGCAACAACAGTACTGTTATTGGATGTAAGGAACAGTTTATCTTTGAGTGTGTTCTGAGATTGTATTATGTATTATTGTCAGTATAAGGAAGGTGAATGACAAAATATTAAGAAATATTCCAGAAACAATTAACACACAATAAATTAAACATTAATGTTATGATAATAACTGTTTTGTTAAATTTAGAATCCTCACCATTTGTTTGTGCCTAGCATATGCCTCAAATGTTCTACCTCTGCACTTATAGCAACACCATCTAATAGTGCTGCATTACCTTTTTCATTCTTTTTTGTATTATATTGATCGTTTTCCATTCATAGTAAGTTGAAAACATTCAGTATTGAAAACGTCCTTAGATCATCTCATTTCATTTCATTTTATTATCTTCCTGTATATCATTTACATGATGTAGGAATTGTCACAACAAAGTTATCATACTAGTACAAGTACTACAGACATAATAATGGAATATCACTTTCAAGGAATTTTTTTAAAAGTACAAATTTAGACATATAAATTAAATTTTTTGGCAATAAATTTACACACAATCAAAGTACTCATCTACATCATAGAAAGTTTTGCTTAAAAGGTAATTTTTAAGCTCAGTCTTAAATTTTATTTCATCTATTATTGCCTTCATGTACACTGGCAGAGCATTGTAGACTTTTATTCCAAAATAACTTACATGCTTTTGGGTTTGTGTTGTCCTTACCCTTTCTACATACAAATTCTTACAAGTTCTAGTATTATGATTATGGCAGTCCTCATTTGTACGTAGATTTTTCATATGTGCTCTTGTACACAGAATGCTTTTAAAAATATACAGTGATGGTATTGTGAGTATTTGCAGTTCTTTGAAAAGGGGCCTACAATGAGTTCTTGGAGAGTTATGTGTTATGATTCGTATTGCTCTTTTCTGAAATTTGAAGATATCTGTTAAGCTTGATTTAGTTTTACCCCAGAACACTATGCCGTAAGACACGATGGACTGAAAGTAAGCAAAATACACTAGTCTAGTACAGTCTGTGCTGCATACTCTAGATAATATCCTCAATGCAAAACATGCCGAATTGAGCCTTTGGGATAAGTACTTGAGATGGTCTTTCCAGCTTAAGTTTTGATCAATGTGCATTCCCAAAAACTTTGTGGATTGTACACTCTCTATCTTCTTATCCATTAGTTTTAACTGGAGGTCCATATCTTGAGTTGCTTTGCCATACTGTATATAATTTGTTTTACTTAGATTAAGTGTTAACTCATTAGCATTAAACCAATGTTGAATATATTTCAGGACTATATCAGTTGTGGTAGTTAATGATTTTTTATCATCACTTATAATTATGCTAGTGTCATCTGCGAACAACATTATTTTGGTAGAAATATTAGGATTTTTTATGTCATTTATATAAAGCAAGAATAATAAGGGACCAAGAACACTGCCCTGTGGGACACCTATTTCCAATTTCTTTGCATCTGAGACCCACTTGATTTTCTGATTTTTATGTTCTGCGATGATTTCTACTACATGAGTTCTATCTTGAAGGTGAGATTCAAACCACTGCTTCACAACTCCCCTTACACTTATTGCCTCCATCTTGTTTAACAGAATTTTGTGATTTACTGTATCAAAAGCTTTAGATAAATATAAGTTAATTCCCACTACACATTTTTTAGTGTCGAGACTCCTGACAATCTCTTTGGTATAGGCATGGATAGCTGATTCTGTGCTGTGGCCCAAGCGAAAGCCGTGTTGATTGCAGTTTAGAAGTTTGTGAGCATCTAAGTAATTTATGAGTCTGGTTTTCACTAATTTCTCTAGAATTTTTGAAAATGATTGGAGAAGGGATATTGGTCTATAATTTTCTACCTTGTATGGATCTCCTTTTTTAAACAGAGGTCTAACCTTAGAGATTTTCAACCTCTCAGGAAAAACACCTTCACTGAAAGACAAATTGGCAATATGTACCAGGGGCTTTATAATTTGTTTGGCAACTTTTTTTATTATTGACACAGGCACTTCATCCACACTTGCAGACATTTTTGATTTTAGACTCTTTATCACCTTTAATATTTCATTATCATTTGTGGGAGTTAACAACATACTACTGTCTACTTTTGGGGCTGTTAAAGTCTCGTGTTTGGTAAAGTTTTTACTTAATGACACTGGTACACTTAAAAAGTAATTATTAATGTAATTTGCCAGAGTTTCATCTTTTAATTCAATATTTTCACTATTTTTTAGTACTATTTCCTGATCCTTGAGGCCCTTACCTGTTTCCCTTACATGGTCATGCATGACTGATTAAAACAAGAAAAACATGCAATATTTTATGTTCCTGGACTGGTTAGAGTTTTAGAGATATGCAGGGTGTCACACTCAAACCTCCCTGATTTCAAAGACCCAGGAAAAAAATCTACAATAGATGCGACAATGAAAAATGCACCACATTGTAGAGCATCTCAAAGAATTTATTTATTTATCATCAATACACCTCTACATGTGAACCATTTTTAGCATGAAGAATATCAAGTCTATATTGAATTTCTTGTAAATTTCTTTGTAATACTTCCTCTGTTATTGTTGCAATCACATTAGTGATACGATGTCGCAACGTAGGAATATCGTCCACTTTGGTCTCATACCCGCGGTCCTTCATGAATCCCCACATGTAGAAATCAAAAGGCGTAATGTCATTATGACGCTGCGGCTATATAGAGCCCACCCTACTGTCGCAGTCATTCAGTATGGGTAGTCTCGTTCAGTGCATGCTGCAGACGTGTTTAGTGTTCCAACTTTAGTGGACTATTTTATATGACTATATTTTATTCGTTTACTTTAGTCTCTTAGTGTATTGTGAATTAAATTTGCAATGGATAAATTTGTTACCAAAAAGGTGCACTTGGAAGATGAGGATACTGCAAGTCAACCTCCAACAAGTATTGTGTCGTCAATTGCTTTGTCGTCTTCAGGTGAGAACCATTCACATCCGAAACCTGGACAATCTGGTAAGGGAAGATAATTTCAGAAGTCTTGGTTGATCAAATGTACATGGCTAGAATATGAAGCATCTACCGAAATTTTCTTCAAAATAAGAAGATGTGTTTACTTCCATAGGGTTCTCTAACTGGAAAAAGGCTTTGGAAAAATTCCATCTTCATGAAAATACATTTACTCACAAAGAAGGTGTCCTGAAGCTAAATTCCATCACTAACTAAAGTGCGGTCTCCCAACTGAATGAACAGATAAGTGATATGAAGAAAGGCTGTTTAGCTCTTGAGACAATTTTTATTATGGTGCAGTTTCTATGCCGACAAGGATTAGCAATTAGAGGGCACGAAGATGTGAACTCTTTTTTTTTTTTTTTTTTTTTTTTTTTTTTTTTTTTTTTTTTTTTTTTTTTTTTTTTTTGAATCGTTGCAACTTTGAAAGAATGACATACCTGAGTTTAAAGACTGGTTAGGGGGTTCGAGGTATAAGTGGACACCCCACGGTGTTCAAAACGAGATCATCGATCTACTAGGAAAGTCTGTGTTGAGAAAGGCATTGGCTTCAATAAAAAAGACTGAACATTATTCTGTTATGGTTGACGAAACAAGTGATTCTTCAATTCACAAACAAGTGTCGTTTTGTATTTGTACTGTCAATGATTCCTTAATTGGACTATACAGGACTCCCAATACTAAATCACAAATTCTGTTTACTATTTTAAAAGACATTTTTTCTCATCTTGATTTGTCAATGGACAGCTGAAGAGGACAGTGCTATGATGGTACCTTGAATAAGAGGGGTAAGTTCAAAGGACTAAAAAAAGTTAGTTCTGGATATACAACCAAAAGCACATTATGTGCACTGCACTGCTCACAGTTTGGACTTAGCAGTTGTAGACAGTCACCACCATCTTATGTCTATGAGGGATATTATGGCTTTAGCCAAGGACTTAATAAACACCATAAGGGAATCCAACAAAAGGCTGGGACTTTTCAGAAACATACGCTGTGTCAGAAGCATATGCTGTGAGAGCGCCAACGACCAAGCTGGTCTATGACCCCTTTTCCCAACTTGAACGACTATGTGAGCTTCTAGTATCTTGAGAATATTGAAAATAATTGAAGAACTTCTTGAGTTTTTTGAAAAATTTTCTGCAGAGGACAAAACAGGTGCAGGTTACAAACGTGCAAGCTACCTTGAGTCAATGTTACAATTCAAGATTTATTTATTTTTATGTCTTTTTCGCCATGCAATGAACCCAGTAGAGGACGTCAATAAAAAAATGCCCTCATCTAAGTGTTGCTCATCTGGAAAAAAATACATGAGGGCTTGATTTGTATATTGAATGGAAGGCGTGATAGTTTTGAAGACTTTTGGGAATTGTGTTTAAAAGAAAAACATTTTCAAGTTGAAGATCCTTTGCTCCCTCGTAATCAAAGTATACCAACGAAGTATGAAAACAATGAAGCCAGCTCACTTTCAAAACCCCAAAGGAATACTACAAAGCTCTTTACATTGAGGTTTGTGAAATGGTGCAGTCTTGCATTACTGAGCGGTTTGCTTCAACTGCACTCACACAGGTCATTGCAGTTAAACAAGAGTGCTTGCTTTTAGTACACAGAGGTGAAACAAATTAGGAAAAATCAACTGAGTTTTTCGAAAATGACCTAGTCATTGAGAGACTGCACTTACACTTCAATATGTTAGCTGATATCACTAATAAAAAACAACTGGTCTTAAAAAACATGTGTGATGTAAGAAAGTACATTACACAAGAGCCTGCAGTTGGAGAAATGTTGTGTGAAGTAGTGAAGTGCATTAAGCATCTACAAGTAGTTCCAATCACGACAGCAACAGCAGAATGGTCATTTAGCGCCCTTAGATATCTGAAGTCATATCTCTGATCAACGATGGGGCAGGCGATTGTACAACTTGGCTGTTCTTCATGCCCACTGAGATGTTTTGGATGAATTGGATATCTGACCAGTCATCAACGACTTCATATTCAGTAATCCAGTCAGACAGTCGACATTTGCACCTATCTAAAGACACTCTAGACCTAATAAGTCCACCCCGGCAGCTGAGTGGTCAGTGCGGTGGTTTGTCATGCCAGGGGGCCTGGGTTCGATTCTTGGCTGGGTCAGAGGTTTTCTCCTCTCAGGGACTGGGTGTTGTGTTGTCCTCATTATCATTTCATCATCATCAGTGAAGGCAACAGGAAACCACCACTGGAATCACTTCCCTAGATGCTCATGTGGTGGACCTCTTCCCACATGACAAGACCTGCCGTAAGACAGAACACGAAGTAAGTCCTAATAAAGGCATTCTGAGCAATATTAAAAATCTTTATAAAACAGAGAATTAAATACATACATCATGTTATACTTTCAGTTTCAAAATATTAGTACTAGTTTAGTACTGTTTTACTATATTACTGTATTAGTTGTATTCAAATACTTAAATATTTTTAGGGTGTAAGACCCATTTAAAACCCGCTATTTGCATACTTTTCGACTGAAAGTATTAGGCACACTGTATTAACATTATTAACTGTATTAAAGTATTAACTTTGAGACATTGTTTTCATTTAATGAACCCTGAATCTTATTCAAACTAAGCTTAAATTAGCTATTTCACTTATTAATCAAAGTGCTATTACTGTGCGACAGCAATATTTTATGTTTTATTCTTTTAATTATAGTATGGGATTTATTTAAATATAATTTCAGTCTTTTCTGAGCTATACAGGGTGGTCCATTGATCGTGACTGGGCCAAATATCTCACGAAATAAACGTCAAACGATAATACTACTAAGAACGACACTTGTCTAGCTTGAAGGGGGAAACCAGATGGAGCTAAGGTTGGCCCGCTAGATGGCGCTGCCGTAGGTCGCACGGATATCAACTGTGCTTTTTGTAAATAGGGACCCCCATTTTTTTATTACATATTCGTGTAGTACGTAAAGAAATATGAATGCTTTAGTTGGACCACTGTATCCGCTTTGAGATAGATGGCGCTGTAATAGTCACAAAAGCGCACACTCCGCTGTAGAGTGAAAATTTCGTTCTAGAAACATTCCCCAGGTTGTGGCTAAACCATGTCTCCGCAATATCCTTTCTTTCAGGAGTGCTAGTCTGCAAGGTTCGCAGGAGAGCTTCTGTAAAGTTTGGAAGGTAGGAGACGAGGTACTGGCGGAACTAAAGCTGTGAGGAGGGGGCGTGAGTCGTGCTTGGGTAGCTCAGTTGGTAGAGCACTTGCCTGCGAAAGGCAAAGGTCCCGAGTTCGAGTCTCGCTCCGACCACAGTTTTAATCTGCCAGGAAGTTTCATATCAGCGCACACTCCGCTGTAGAGTGAAAATTTCATTCTAGATATGGCTCACAGTTGTAGACGAACAGTTGGTAACAGGTAGGTTTTTAAAATTAAAAAACAGAAGTTAGTTACGTGTGAACATTTTATATCGGTTGTTCCAATGTGATACATGTAACTTTGTGAACTTATCATTTCTGAGAATGCACGCAATTACAGCGTGATTACCTGTAAATACCACATTAATGCAATAAATGCTTAAAATGATGTTGTCAACCTCAGTGCATTTGGCAATACGTGTAACGACATTCCTCTTAACAGGGAGTAGTTCGCCTTCTGTAATGTTCGCACATGCATTGACAATGCACTGACGCATGTTGTCAGGCGTTGTCGGTGAATCACGATAGCAAATATCCTTCAACTTTCCCCACAGAAAGAAATCCGGGGACGTCAGATACGGTGGTGCGGGCCATGGTATGGTGCTTTGACGACCAATACGCTATTCAATACAACTTCAACCGCAGATGAGCTATGTGCCGGACATCCATCATGCTGGAATTACATCAGCATTCTGTCATGCAGTGAAACATCTTGTAGTAATATCGGTAGAACATAGCGTAGGAAATCAGCATAGCACCATTTAGATTGCCATCGATAAAATGGGGGCCAATTATCCTTTCTCCCATAATGCACGATCATACATTAACCCGCCAAGGTCGCTGATGTTCCACTTGTCGCAGCCATCGTGGATTTTCCGATGCCCAATAGTGCATATTATTCCGGTTTACGTTACCGCTGTTGATGAATGACGCTTCGTCACTAAATAGAACACGTGCAAAAAATCTGTCATCGTTCCGTAATTTCTCTTGTGCCCAGTGGCACAACTTCAAATTCGTCACCATGCAATTCCTGCTGCATAGAAATATGGTACGGGTGCAATCGATGTTGATGTAGCATTCTCAACACTGACGTTTTTGAGATTCCCTATTCTCGTGCAATTTGTCTGCTACTGATGTGTGGATTAGCCGCAACAGCAGCTAATACACCTACTTGGGCATCATCATTTGTTGCAGGTCGTAGTTGACGTTTCACATGTGACTGAACACTACCTGTTTCCTTAAATATCATAACTATCCGGCGAACGGTCCGGACACTTGGATGATGTCGTCCATGATACTGAGCAGCATACATATCACACGCCCGTTGGGCATTTTGATCACAATAGCCACCATTAACACGATATCGACCATTTCCGTAATTGGTAAATGGTCCATTTTAACACGGGTAATGTATCACGAGGCAAATACCGTCTGCACTGGCAGAATGTTACGTGATACCACGTACTTATACGTTTGTGACTATTACAGCGCCATCTTTCACAAAGCGAAAAAAGTAGTCCAACTAAAACATTCATATTTCCTTACGTACTACACGAATGTGTAATATAAAATGGGGGTTCCTATTTAAAAATCGCAGTTGATATCCGTTTGACCTATGGCAGCGCCATCGAGCAGGCCAACCATAGCGCCATCTGGTTTCCCCCCTCAACCTAGACGAGTTTCGTTCTTTGTAGTTTTTTCGTTTGATGCTTATTTCGTGAAATATTTGGCCCGGTCACTATCAATAGACCACCCTGTATATTCACTGCTCTGTAATAGTCTATAAGCATGATTATTAAATTAGCTTTTTACAAAAATACCATGCATGTTTATCTTTTGATTCTTTTTTCAAAGCCAAAACATGTGTCAGGCTTGTCGAGTTTCCTGGAGCGTTGAGTTACCGAGAGTCCAGTTTTTGGTGTTCTAATGTTGATCATATGACTAAAATGCTTAATAAACTTTCAAACTCACTATTTTTCATCTATAACTTAGAAAATTTCCTGGAGCAAGACCCCCAGTTTTGTCCCCCCACCCCCACTATTTTTTATAAGTCGACACCTCTAGTTGCAAGTCTTGTATCTGAGGGTACACAAACTGCTCCAACATGTCCAGATACACTCACCTATTCACGGTTTGTTCAGCAAAGAAGAACGGTCCAACAATCCTGTCGTGCATTAGCCCACATCAGACATTTAGTTTAGGGCTGTCATGAACATGTTCAATTACAACATGCGGATTTTGCGAACCCCAAATCCGAACATTATGTCTATTAACCCTTCGGGATAGATGAAAGGTTGCCTCATCTGACAATAATCATCTTTCCAGGAAACTGGCATCCATATCAAAGTGCTGCAGCATATCCGCAGCAAATTGTTATCGGCGTGGTTTGTCGTTCGGCGTCAGATGCTGCAGAATTTGCACTTTGTAGGCACACATACGAAGACGCTGGTGAACTACACAATGCAATGATGATCAAGGTACATCAAATTGCCTAGATGCTTGACGAATTGACTTATGTGGACTTCTGAGAAACGTTTGTGTGATGTACTCCACTGTCTCTTTCGAAACTCCGCAGTGTGCACCACCAGAATGTTTCAGAACAATTCCTGTTGCCAGAAACTTCCTATACCATTCCTTAATTATTTTCACATCAGGTGGATCACATTCATACACACGACGATAATTTCTTTGCACAATTTCAGCTCTCTGAGACTGCAGATGTGTGTGCAGTTGCGCTTGCGTGAGTGTGTGTGTATGTGTGTCTACCACAGACAAAGGCCTTAATGGCCGAAAGCTATGATTGTGTGCGTCTTTTATTGTGCCTATCGCGGCTCAGCATCTCCGCTCGTATTATAGTGTATGTTTGTGTAGATTTTTTGTGTTCGCGTGAATTGATATAGTACTTAGTGAGTTGCATGTCAGAACATTACATAAGATTCGGTAGTTGTTTGTTACTCTTACGCACGGTAGTTGTTCTATATTCTGTGTGATATCCTAGATACATATATACACTCCTGGAAATTGAAATAAGAACACCATGAATTCATTGTCCCAGGAAGGGGAAACTTTATTGACACATTCCTGGGGTCAGATACATCACATGATCACACTGACAGAACCACAGGCACATAGACACAGGCAACAGAGCATGCACAATGTCGGCACTAGTACAGTGTATATCCACCTTTCGCAGCAATGCAGGCTGCTATTCTCCCATGGAGACGATCGTAGAGATGCTGGATGTAGTCCTGTGGAACGGCTTGCCATGCCATTTCCACCTGGCGCCTCAGTTGGACCAGCGTTCGTGCTGGACGTGCAGACCGCGTGAGACGACTCTTCATCCAGTCCCAAACATGCTCAATGGGGGACAGATCCGGAGATCTTGCTGGCCAGGGTAGTTGACTTACACCTTCTAGAGCACGTTGGGTGGCACGGGATACATGCGGACGTGCATTGTCCTGTTGGAACAGCAAGTTCCCTTGCCGGTCTACGAATGATAGAACGATGGGTTCGATGACGGTTTGGATGTACCGTGCACTATTCAGTGTCCCCTCGACGATCACCAGTGGTGTACGGCCAGTGTAGGAGATCGCTCCCCACACCATGATGCCGGGTGTTGGCCCTGTGTGCCTCGGTCGTATGCAGTCCTGATTGTGGCGCTCACCTGCACGGCGCCAAACACGCATACGACCATCATTGGCACCAAGGCAGAAGCGACTCTCATCGCTGAAGACGACACGTCTCCATTCGTCCCTCCATTCACGCCTGTCGCGACACCACTGGAGGCGGGCTGCACGATGTTGGGGCGTGAGCGGAAGACGGCCTAACGGTGTGCGGGACCGTAGCCCAGCTTCATGGAGACGGTTGCGAATGGTCCTCGCCGATACCTCAGGAGCAACAGTGTCCCTAATTTGCTGGGAAGTGGCGGTGCGGTCCCCTACGGCACTGCGTAGGATCCTACGGTCTTGGCGTGCATCCGTGCGTCACTGCGGTCCGGTCCCAGGTCGACGGGCACGTGCACCTTCCGCCGAGCACTGGCGACAACATCGATGTACTGTGGAGACCTCACGCCCCACGTGTTGAGCAATTCGGCGGTACGTCCACCCGGCCTCCCGCATGCCCACTATATGCCCTCGCTCAAAGTCCGTCAACTGCACATACGGTTCACGTCCACGCTGTCGCGGCATGCTACCAGTGTTAAAGACTGCGATGGAGCTCCGTATGCCACGGCAAACTGGCTGACACTGACTACGGCGGTGCACAAATGCTGCGCAGCTAGCGCCATTCGACGGCCAACACCGCGGTTCCTGGTGTGTCCGCTGTGCCGTGCGTGTGATCATTGCTTGTACAGCCCTCTCACAGTGTCCGGAGCAAGTATGGTGGGTCTGACACACCGGTGTCAATGTGTTCTTTTTTCCATTTCCAGGAGTGTATCTGTGTTAAACAGATTATACACTGATTGAGCATTTCATACATGAAAAATGAGCTTATGGTTGTAAATTCATTAGTAGGAATACACACATCAAAAAAAGTTTGCATCAGTTCCGAAAGTTCCGGAACCTGTTAAGAAAATTGGAATAGATATCAACATAAACATCGTTTCCGCCCTTTTCATTGCTCATGAAAACCACACATTGCATGTTGTACCACGATACAGTGAGACCTTCAGAGGTGGTGGTCCAGATTGCTGTACACACCGGTACCTCTAATACCTAGCAGCACGTCCTCTTGCGTTGATGCATGCCTGTATTCGTCATGTATACTATCCACAAGTTCATCGAGGTACTGTTGGTCCAGATTGCTGTACACACCGGTACCTCTAATACCTAGTAGCACGTCCTCTTGCGTTGATGCATGCCTGTATTCGTCATGTATACTATCCACAAGTTCGAGGTACTGTTGGTCCAGATTGTCCAACTTGTAACATTATGTGATTGCCTTATCATTTTAAATCATTCACTAATAGAGCAGTCGCTCGCCAACAGCTACAGTTAGCAAATAATGTTGCGAGAATGTAAAAGGTGAACGACCTGTGACGTAACTTGTTTATTGTCGAAGCTCCGTCAGAGATGCAGTGAGTTACTGACTTTGGAAACCGCGGCGCGAAAAACGGACAGAAGAAGAACACTTTTACACATTCTTTTGATGTGTGAGGTATTCTCGATTAACAGTTACTCATTTTTTTCTTCTCTTGTCTCTTGTGACTTGTGTCGGACGCGCATGTCTTGCCGCCGTATTATTATTGTTAAAAATAATATTATTTTAGTGTGAAGTAAAAGTGCAATACTAAAAGTGCAATACTGCATAGCAGTAGATTTATTGTGCGACGTGTATGTGAAAACGTCAAAGGATTATTTTCTTTACGAGAAGTGACAGTCAAAAAACGGCATCCACGTTAAATCCTTCATTGCAGTGCAAGTTCATCTATTAATTGCCGTAAATTCAGAGTTAAATGGAACTGGTGTATGGACTATTTATTTAGTATAGAATCTATGTCTCACTCCTTCATGAAGTTATTTCATTTTCTTTATGTTTCTGCCAAATAGAGAGTTCACAGTCATGAATTCTTTCGTTGAAATCAGACGGACGTTGCATGCGGCGAAATAATTTTTCCGCGCCATATTCTACTGGTAAATGCATGATAAACTGCGGTCCCTTAGGAAATTCATGTTGAGCTATCCAAAAATAATTATATTTTGAATAGGCATTTACTCTCCTCTGCAGTGCAACTTCCGACTGATCAGACGATCCAACAAGAAACAGCCGCACACAATCGGCGCTCGCAAATATTTTTCCACCGCTGATTATAGCTATATGTTACAGCACAAAAGTAAACATTGTTATAATTAGCGACTACGAACGGGGACATTTACAACTGTATGTTTATGTATACACTCCTCAATGGCAATTCGGCGTAGATCCCTCAGAGTGGTTGGTGGGTCACGTCGTCCATAAATAGTCCTTTTCAAACTATCTCAGGCATGTTCGTTAGCGTTCATGTCTGGAGAACATGCTGTCCAGTCTAGTCGAGCGATGTCATTATCCTGAAGGAAGTCATTCACAAGATGTGCACGATGGGGGCGCAAATTGTTGTCCATGAAGACGAATGCCTTGGCGATATGCTGACGATATGGTTGCACTATTCGTCGGAAGATGGCATTCACGTATCGTACAGCCGTTACGGCGCCTTCCATGACCACCTGTGGCGTACGTCAGCCCTATATAATGCCACAGCAAAACAGTAGGAAACCTCCACCCTGCTGCACTCGCTGGAAGTGTGTCTAAGGCGTTCAACGTGACCAGGTTGCCTCCAAACATGTCTTCGATGATTGTCTGGCTTAAGGCTTATGCGACACTCATCGGTGAAGAGCACCTGAGCGGTCCATTCGGCATGTTGTTGGGCTCATCTGTACCGCATTGCATGGTGGCATCATGCAGCCTATTGCACACAGTATGAGTCGTAACACAACGTCCTGTGGCTGCACAAAAAGCATTAATCAACATGGTGGCGTTGCTGTCAGGGTTCCTCCGAACCATAAACCGTAGGTAGTGCTCATCCACTGCAGTAGTAGCCCTTGGGTGCCTGAGCAAGGCATCTCATTGACAATTCCTGTCCCTCTGTGTCTGAACAACATCGCTTTGGTTCACTCCAAGATGCCTGGACACTTCCCTTGTTGATAGCCCTTCCTGGCACAAAGTACACTCATGGAAATGGAAAAAAGAACACATTGACACAGGTGTGTCAGACCCACCATACTTGCTCCGGACACTGCGAGAGGGCTGTACAAGCAATGATCACACGCACGGCACAGCGGACACACCAGGAACCGCGGTGTTGGCCGTCGAATGGCGCTAGCTGCGCAGCATTTGTGCACCGCCGCCGTCAGTGTCAGCCAGTTTGCCGTGGCATACGGAGCTCCATCGCAGTCTTTAACACTGGTAGCATGCCGCGACAGCGTGGACGTGAACCGTATGTGCAGTTGACGGACTTTGAGCGAGGGCGTATAGTGGGCATGCGGGAGGCCGGGTGGACGTACCGCCGAATTGCTCAACACTTGGGGCGTGAGGTCTCCACAGTACATCGATGTTGTCGCCAGTGCTCGGCGGAAGGTGCACGTGCCCGTCGACCTGGGACCGGACCGCAGCGACGCACGGATGCACACCAAGACCGTAGGATCCTACGCAGTGCCGTAGGGGACCGCACCGCCACTTCCCAGCAAATTAGGGACACTGTTACTCCTGGGGTATCGGCGAGGACCATTCGCAACCGTCTCCATGAAGCTGGGCTACGGTCCCGCACACCGTTAGGCCGTCTTCCGCTCACGCCCCAACATCGTGCAGCCCGCCTCCAGTGGTGTCGCGACAGGCGTGAATGGAGGGACGAATGGAGACGTGTCGTCTTCAGCGATGAGAGTCGCTTCTGCCTTGGTGCCAATGATGGTCGTATGCGTGTTTGGCGCCGTGCAGGTGAGCGCCACAATCAGGACTGCATACGACCGAGGCACACAGGGCCAACACCCGGCATCATGGTGTGGGGAGCGATCTCCTACACTGGCTGTACACCACTGGTGATCGTCGAGGGGACACTGAATAGTGCACGGTACATCCAAACCGTCATCGAACCCATCGTTCTACCATTCCTAGACCGGCAAGGGAACTTGCTGTTCCAACAGGACAATGCACGTCCGCATGTATCCCGTGCCACCCAACGTGCTCTAGAAGGTGTAAGTCAACTACCCTGGCCAGCAAGATCTCCGGATCTGTCCCCCATTGAGCATGTTTGGGACTGGATGAAGCGTCGTCTCACGCGGTCTGCACGTCCAGCACGAACGCTGGTCCAACTGAGGCGCCAGGTGGAAATGGCATGGCAAGCCGTTCCACAGGACTACATCCAGCATCTCTACGATCGCCTCCATGGGAGAATAGCAGCCTGCATTGCTGCGAAAGGTGGATATACACTGTACTAGTGTCGACATTGTGCATGCTCTGTTGCCTGTGTCTATGTGCCTGTGGTTCTGTCAGTGTGATCATGTGATGTATCTGACCCCAGGAATGTGTCAATAAAGTTTCCCCTTCCTGGGACAATGAATTCACGGTGTTCTTATTTCAATTTCCAGGAGTGTAAAAACGTGGACGTGATTGAACTGCAGTATTGACCATCTAGGCATGGTTGAACTACAGACAACACGAGCTGTATAACTCTTTCCTGGTGGAATGATTGGCACTGATCGGCTGCTGGACCCCTTCCATCTAATGGAAATGAGCGTTTGGAATCATTGGCCAGGTGGCTCCTTACGGAGCAGGTCCGGCCGCCTGGGTGTAGGTCTTATTACATTCAGTGCCACATTGGGCGACCTGCGTGCCGGATGGGGATGAAATGATGATGAAAACAACACAACAGTCCCTGAGCAGAGAAAATCCTCGACTCAGCCGGCAATTGAACCTGGGCCCCTTAGGATGGCAGTGCATTATGCTGACCATTCAGCTACCAGGGCGGACCTCAACTAATGGGCACTGCTCATGCACGGTTGTTTACCTCTTTAGACGTCTCTGAACAGTCAAAGGGACTGTGTCTGTGATACAACATCCACATCAACATCAACATCCATCTTCAGGAGTTATGGGAACCAGGGTAATGCAAAACGTTTTTTGATGTGTGTATATTGTAGTTCACTGCTACCTGAGTGCAGTATTCATTATATAACTTAAAACATTACATTTTTAGTTTTATTCATGGTTTATACAGAAAATACATTTGATATATAAAATACATTGTTTGTGGCATTACGTAAAGAAGAGAATATAATTCTGCCAACACATAATGACAAATAATACATTACTGTGTGTGTGCTGTATACTGTCAACAATATACAATTGTCATTGGGGGGAAGTAGCCTCAGAATAAAATTTCTTCAAGCCTTTGACTCCAAGACAACATTTGCCTTATTGCCAGAGTCTTTGTATATGGTGTTACTGCTTGTGTCAGTGCTTTGTTTTATGGTTGTTACTGAATGTTGTGTTGTTTGTGGCTGTGTTATGGCATGCTGTGTTTTTTGTTGTTGTTTGGGATCCCTTAAATGTTGATCCCTTCTGAGTCATGTTCACTCAGTGCATAGTGTGTTGGTTCTTTCCTGGGTTTCAGAATCTGTGGTTGTGCTTGTATCCTGTCATGTGGTTTGTTGTGTTGCTTATGCTTGTCTATGCCTCCTTCCGTATAGGTCTTAGTGCTCCTATACTTTTTGCAGTGTGTTCGATACAATATTGTCTACACTATTTAGTGCGTTTCAAACATCAGGACTGCATGTTATTCTGGCAATGTCATTGTCATTCTGTATAGGTCTCACATGTGCTAGCATATTGCCTTGTGGTGTGATATATTCTGGTGTCAAGACGAAAGATAAAGTGACCAGATGAGAGAAAGGTTCAGAAATCAGATGTCCATATTATTTATACTGAAGCCTGATACATGATCTATTCTCGCAAAGTGCTGGGTTTGTAGCTTTTTCTTCGTTTTTTTATATATTTTTTTAGCTTGCTATATCCCCCTCCCATTTGTAGGATGTAAAAAAATCATTTTACACAATAATTAAAAGTGAATTTCTCTTCTTTATGTAAAGCTACACTCTATGTATTTTTACATATCAAAAATATTTTCTGTGCAACTACAGATTCCTTTTGTAAGGTAATGTTGTCAACATGGTCTCTCTCAGCTTTAATTTCTCTCTTATACCACATCCCATATTGCTTTTGTCCTGTTAGAAGCATATCTTCAATATGTACCATTTACCAGTCGCTAATTACTATCCTCAGGATGGATTTGTGAGTTTTAAAGTATCAGTATCTGTCAAAAACAGGACTAGCACTATTTTCTTTCGTATCTACAAGTTTTTAATACACCAGATGTGAACCAACTCTTATGGGCGCTTCAACCTTATCTTCTACTTTTTAAGGGAACTCAAGACTAAAGTAGGTTTTCACTATATCTGTGAAAACTTAAAATTTTACTGATACAGTATATCAATCTCCTATTGACTGGCTTCCAAGATTCTTTTGCTAAATACTTTCTGAAGAGCAGTATTCTGTGGGTACTGTAGGTCCTATTTTGAAAAATAGGTATTTGTTTGATCTTATGTGACAAGTCATTTGTGGTCTCAAAAGGTATCACCTATGCATGAGGATCTCTAGGACTTAATTTTAGTACTGCGGAAATGTAAGTTTGCTTATTAGCATTAAATTAATATCTGATCTACAACAGACCTGGAATGATTAGTTTCATGAGTTGGAGGGGGGGGGGGGCAGGTTTTGCTTTTACATTGCAGATTTATGTTTTCCAATTGTTTTTTACATTGTTATTTACTAAAGCTTATATTTAAGCACAGTTTACAGCTGAAATTTGTAAATCTTTCTCTACATTTCAGGATTTTTAAGCGTTCCAGTCTGGTATATATTCTTTTTCTAACTCACTCACACAAGCTCCACCAAGGTGAAGCTGATTCCTGCACGAGTCAGTACAATGTGCTTTCACACGTCTCATCTATATTCAGTGAATAATTAATATTGATTGCGGTCAGTCAACCAACGAATCGACACTTGTTGAACACAGCCAACTAATGAAATTCAGTCGCCTTCATTTGGCACTAGTTGACGCATCATCCTGTGCATTCTCCGCTCGCCTCTTTCTTTTGAGAAAACACGAAAGGTTTGCAACTAGTCCTGCAGGTAAAAATTCATTTTCTGAACGCAATCATTTGTATAGAATATTCAGTGGCCTATATTAAGTTTCCAAAACATGATAAATGAATAGTTTGTGTTTTGTTTCATTTTCTCCTTATAACTTTTACTTATTTCCGGAATATCTGCTAATGTAACATAATTATGTGGGATCTAGTTATTTCGCCAATTCGTTTCAGAACACTGTTTAATGCAAAACTTGATTAATAAAATTGTTCTTATGCACGCCATTCAAAGAAAGTCGAAGATATTCAACAACGCATACGTGAAAAATGAATAGAAAACAAGTGCACATTAATTTTGCGCTCGCTTCACTGCAGCGCGTACATCGTCTAAACTAATGGTATAAGACTGCACAGTTAACAGACACGCGATGCTAATTTGAGTAGCAAATCTAGGTTATCACATCGATATTTTAAATATGCTGTGAAATGCACACAATCGACTCCTAGGTGACAACTGTCTTAACAGAAATGTTATTTGTGGTCTCTGTGGTCTGTGCTAACACGAGAACCTCTGGCACGAAATTTCGGAGAAAAGGAAACAAAAACAATGAACACCAAGGGTGACGACCGTCTTTATGTAGTTGGTTGGTTGGTTTAAAGGCGGGAGACTACGAGGTCATAGATCCCCTTGATATAGTTGCTTGTTTTTCTTACTTGACTTCGTCTCTTCTATACTGTAAGCAAATGTCCTGTATGCTACTTTTGAAGCTTCTGTTTAGACGCAAGCTTAAAATAGATGTTCATAATGTAAGAGGTGTATCTTAAATTCTTAATCGTAGCAGTCCATCAGTTTTGAGACCGTTTGAGAGTCATTTCGCTGGGAACAAATCCCATTAAGTACCGGTAATTCAGTGCTGGATGCTGAAACTATAAAGCGCAAATTCCTATTCTACTCGCCAAAACTAAATAAGATGATGAAGAATTAATTTCAATTTATTGTTTTTTTTTAATAAAAATTGGAATGTATGTTCCTCGTACAGACCCATATATGTTGAAGCAGAATGCAATTGTTGAACAACAATAATTACCAGATCACCAGTACTGATATATATTTTGTACTTAAAAAGGTAAAGTGCCACCAGGCCAAACACTGGAGGCATCACAGTGTTTCACAAACAAAACAATAAACAATTATGGGAAGGGGCGGTGGTGGCGGGGAGGGGGGGGGGGGGGGTCTCATAGTCTGGGCCTCAGTTGGCACATTTTTTTTGTTTTTGTTTTGGAATAATTTGTGATGAAATTTGATAATATTTATGGATTATTTCATGTCATGCAGAAAGCCTATATCATCTAGTATATATTATCTAGTACCTCTATTCATTTACATATTTCGTACTGATAAAAATTTTACAAACAGAATAATGGACAGCAAAGTGATGTGAAAATACCCACTCTGCCCCTATCACGGGCACCCCAAGTGTTGGTATGGGACAACATAAAAAGAAATCCACAGACAGATTCGAAAAACCAGAATGAGATTTTCACTCTGCAGCGGAGTGTGCACTGATATGAAACTTCCTGGCAGATTAAAACTGTGTGCCCGACTGAGACTCGAACTCGGGACCTTTGCCTTTCGCGGGCAAGTGCTCTACCAACTGAGCTACCGAAGCACGACTCACGCTCGGTACTCACAGCTTTACTTCTGCCAGTACCTCGTCTCCTACCTTCCAAACTTTACAGAAGTTCGAGTCTCGGTCGGGCACACAGTTTTAATCTGCCAGGAAGTTTCATGTCAGCGCACACTCCGCTGCAGAGTGAAAATCTCATTCTGGAAACATCCCCCAGGCTGTGGCTAAGCCATGTCTCCGCAATATCCTTTCTTTCAGGAGTGCTAGTTCTGCAAGGTTCGCAGGAGAGCTTCTGTAAAGTTTGGAAGGTAGGAGACGAGGTACTGGCAGAAGTAAAGCTGTGAGTACCGGGCGTGAGTCGTGCTTCGGTAGCTCAGTTGGTAGAGCACTTGCCCGCGAAAGGCTAAGGTCCCGAGTTCGAGTCTCGGTCGGGCACACAGTTTTAATCTGCCAGGAAGTTTCAGATTGGAAAAAACATTTATTTTTCTTAGTAAATGTTGTGTGACACATTGAATTTGTATGGAATATAATGGCTGGGCATTGGAAATATACGTGAATAGGATATATAGCTACTGCTACAATTTATTTTGTGCTGCTGACTGTGGAAGGCATTCATAGTTTACAGGTGACATCTGTGAAGCTAATTTTGCATACTGTTGCTTTTGCAGGAAGTGAAAAATGTTTGTCAAACTTAACGTGACATTGCAGATAAGTTACCATCATCTGTAATAAGAATGACCCATCTTTTTATGTTTTTGTAGAATATCTCTTGCACATACGAGTGTGTGTTCATGATGATTTTTATTATTGTACGTTATTCATATACAACACTCATAGTGCACTATGTATGTTATATTTTTCATAGATTAGTAAAAAAAAGGGGGGGGGGGTCAGTGAAACCCACAATGTCGGACTACATTGACCTCTCAAATTTGTTTTGTTATATACACTTGCAGAATGGTCCTGGAATAAATGTTAGTATGAGTATTACCCCTGTAAAGAGATTTAAATTATCCCCATTGGAAACTGAATATTTTGTTAAGCATTGATAAGCAATATATCGGTGAAATACACATTTCTATGACATAATTATCAATCCTTTGTTTAAAACACACTACAAAAAACTTTTACTGACTAAAAACAGTAAACATCTTTTACTGAAATCCTACCTGGAAATTTATACAGAATTCTATGCGCACCAGCCTGTAGCTCCAGTGGAGGCAGCACTTCAGTTGCCATTGCCTTTGTTGCAACTCTTTGAATATTACAAAATAGTGAAAAGTTTGCTTCCCCCTCCCCCTCCTTTTACCCCCAACTGCTTTCACCACAACAAAGTCATTTGAAAAAAGATTATGGCACTTGTACTTAGTGTACAGCGACTCTTCAACAACTGGATCGTGTGAAGGATCAAAGTCACTTTCATCAGTTTCCAGAGTCTCTGGCAATTTCAGTACACCAAGTTCATCTTCTGACAAAGAATTGTCACACTTTTGAAAGAGATTTTTCTTGTGCTTTGAGAGTGCTTCGTTAGCAGTGGATGACAGAACAACCAGGCTGGGGATAGTTTGTATCATTTGTAACTGCAGGCAATTTGATCTTTTTATGCAGTGCAGACACATTTAATGATGTTTTGCATGATTTTGGACCAATACTCAGTGCATGAACAGCTGTAGCAGCTTTATCAGGACTCACATCAATTTTCTTCCTTTTTTTATTTGAAAGAGCTATTGATTTCTTTCTGTTCACATAGGAATTTTTATATAAGAAGCCAGAGATTCAGCTGCAGCTTCCTTTTTCTCTTCATATCCTGTTCACCTGGAGTTAAGAGTACAGCGTCTTTTTAATTAACCAGATCACTTCTTCCAGTGTTTCCTTATCCACACCTAGGTACTGTCTTCCAATCTTCTACCTGTAGGCCTTTGGTACATTCTCGGCATTTCAACTAAATTTTTTATAGGATAATTTTTGTTTTCAAGAAGATATAAGTTTATCCAGGAATAGAAAGAAAAGGGTGAAATTGACCCCGGGGTCAGTGTTACACCCAGGGGGTCAGTATCACCCCAGTTGAGAGTAAAACTGCAATGCTGCCATTTCTATTAATAGAACTGATAAGTGCAGTGATGTGGCAATGTATTTTTTTTTTTTTTTTTTGTTCGGTTGCTACTTTCACAAAAATGTAGTCATTATCTTTTATCCCACTTCCCATGTTAAATTCTTCAATGTGAAGACTCAATTTAAAATCACTGTTACTCATCTGAAGAATAGCATAGCATCTATGAGCTGCTCTGTGGCTGAAGTTGCCTTCTGACATTTTCTAAAAATGGTCTTGTTGGTTGTTTGGTGTTGAGGGTTCAACCAAATTTTTTTCTTTCTATTTTCACATTTTACAAGCTCTTGCTTCTCTTATCTATCAGTAAGAATTGCTGTCCTTCCTTTTTTTCTTCTGTGCTTAGCTGTTGTCTTATGGATGGTTGCTTGTAGAAAAGGTAAAATTTCCTTCAGTAGTACCAAGGCTCTTGAACTATTAAAACAGCAACAAATGGCAGACAGCCTTATAACTTGAGTAGTGCTTGTGCTGGTGTCTTTGGGATCTACCTTATTGGTATCATTATCAGTATTTTCTGGTACACTTCCAATTACTGCATCTCTTTTATGATCATATTGTCAAGATAGCTAACCTTTCAAGAGTTTGTCTAGGGATGTTGCATTGTTTTGCTGCTGCCAGAATTTTCATGCCATCTTGAGTCACACTATCCACAACTATCTTTGTATCTTCAGCAGGCATTAGGCCAAAAGTAGTTTTTCTCTCTCTGGAGTGAACCACTTTTGTTTTCTGAAAGCTATGAAATATTGTATGCAAAAGAAACAACACTTGGGACATAGTGAGCATATATGCTCACTGTGCCCCCCAAAAAAATTCCTTACTTTGCCTCGTACCCCATCAACACAACTAAACACATTTATTCAGTCACAAGCGGGTGTTATAACGCTGTATTTTATATTGTGCTGGTATGTAGAGATTGTATTCATGATAATTACTTACATTTTCAATATTTGGTTTCTACAAAATGAAGGAGTACAAATTCTTATATAGAAGGGGCAAAATTTGCGGAGGAAGATAGTAAAACACAAGAGTCTCAATTTCAGTTCTCCAACATCATTCAACCGTATTGCTTCTGTGGTTTTCTAAATGCTAAGTGTGTGTAGGCTACATGTGCAGAACTGTGATAGCATCCCAACAGTCATGGATTTGGTTTTCTAAATGCTAGGAGTGTGTAGGCTACATGTGCAGAACTATGATAGCATCCTGACAGTCATGGATTGTCATGGATTTGTTGTATCCTGCCCACTCATCGAATTTGGGGTGCCTAGGAAACCTGCTTCTCGGACTGCTAGACAACAATTGAAGCAAATCATATTGAAGAGTTTTATTACAGAAAATAAATGACAATACTTAACTTTGAGAATTTACAATGACGTGTCGCAAGCAAAGGGTGACAAGCAACATAAGCAATCTCTTCAGAATATATAGTTCCTACTACAAGTGCAGTAATACAGTTCCTAAGTCGTTGCTATACAAGTGCCTATTCTTAATACCACTGTGGAAATCGCAGAACTGCCAGTCTTCAACGGGAGCATGGCCAGCACTTACATCCTCTTCGTGTCGAGGGCGCTGCCGTCGGGTTGTCGTCCTACAGAGGGGTTGGTCCGCATGCAATTGGCTGACGTCTTCTTCAGAGCCCTCTCTGCTCTAACATTCCCAACCTGTAGCCTGGCTCTTGACTTTATGTTGCAACATTCCTTCCCCCAAAGTGACGGACCATCATCATACAAGAAGCTCAACAATGGGAGGGGAGGCAGGATTGTGGACACTGCACTGGACTGGAAGTGTAGCTGCAGGGGACATCAGGCTTCCGCTCATTCGCTGCATTTCGGGCTTTACTCTGGCAGAAATGTCCCCCAGAAAATGACCAGAAGGATACGCGTCCACCTCCTGAGTCCCATAACCAGATGTAGAAGGTGTCGACTGCTGTGGTGTGGGCGGGTCCAGCTCCATCAGTAGGATGAGGGGGGGCAGAGGAGGAAAAGGCTCTGTCTCCTTGGGTTCATCTCGCAGTGACATGATGACATCCTCTGGTGTCTGCTGTGGCCGCGCTGTCCTCAGGATCTGTGAAGCTGGAGGAAGAGACACAGAAGGATCACTGTGCTCATGACAGTGGCAAATTTGATTGTGATGTAGGCGCTGCAATCCGTCTGGGCCTGAAATGAGATACACACACGTGCCAAATCATTGAAGGATCTCACATCATGCCCACCATCTGCTACCACTAAAAACCCTGTAAAACGCAATATCATGTGGTGTGACGTGATACCTGTGACCTTCCGTTGGCGCCGGATGCTGAGGAAGGTGGAGCAGTGTCCAGTGGTGGCGGCCATGAAGCAATTCCATCGGCAGTGGTCCATCTTGTGGATGCAAATGATAGGAGGCCGGAAACAGTTGCAGTGCTTGGTCCCTGGTGTGTGCAAAGCGAAGTATAGCCACCTGCTGCTTGAAGGTTCTGACAAAACATTTGCTTCGCTGTTTGACTGTTGGTGGGATGGTGTACTAGTTATATGCTGTATGTCAGTGCATTCACAGTATGTTTCAAATTCTTATGACATGGACTGGGGGCCGTTGTCCGACACTATGACTTCAGGCAAACCTTCGGGGCAAAAAATGGAGGACACAACACCTGAATGGTGCCACGTGACATTGTCGAGTTCATTGGCACAGCAAAAGGAAACTTGCCATAAGAGTGTACCACAATCAACCAAGTGTTCCAAAAAGTCCCACAAAGTCTACGTGCACATGTTGTCATGGCGATTGCATCTTAGGCCAAGGAGAGAATTTTTGTGGCAGAGCAGACTGATTTTCTGCACATGAATGACACTGTGACATCATCTGTTTTACTTCGGTGTCCATACCCTGCCAAGTACAGTGTCAATGTGCTAACTGTTTCATACAAACAACCCCCACTGTCCTTATTGAAGTAAATGCAACACTTCTTTTTGCAAAGCTTTGGGGATCAACACACATGACTGTCCACAGCGAGGCTATGTTAACGTGCAAAGTGTCAGTGCACTACAGATTTCTTTATGCTATGCAATGAGTGAGGCCAAGATGTGCAACTGTATTTTAGAAAAATGTTCAAATCTGAATCAGCTTCGATGGACTGTGCAATTTTCGGAAATACAGAAGCGTCCGATCCCGCCCGTCTGCTTTGACCCATGACGTCACAAATATGGCGGAAACAAAAACACACACACACACACACACACTTTCCACAAGAAGCCTAATGACACTAACAGGACAAGCACAGGAAATGGGGTGTTTAACTAAATATAAACAAATTTAGACGCCTTGCGTAGCTACAACGTGTAAGTGAAGACAGCCATGCATGAATACCCACCCACCTCCCCAGGGGTCGTAACCCCTGCAACCCATAGAAGATAAAGATGCTTCAGTAGCTGATTAGTGTTTTTTGTCTAAAACAGAAATTGGAGGAAACAGATAATTAAAATAAGTAATAAGTGTTTTTAAATTAAAAAAAAAATCTCACGAGATAGAACGAACAGACCAGAAAAGTAAATAAAATAAGATAAAACAGAACTGGAGACAGCCACACTCAAACCAAACTCCGCGCTGTCATGACATCACACGCGACAACACCCTTACGTCACGGGTCAAAGCCGACGCGTGGGATCGGACGCTTCTGTCGACCCCAATTTTCCTGTAGTTCAGAGGAAAGAATTGAAGCAATGTAGAATCATGAGCATCAATGTGACAACAAGATGCAGCAGGAGTGTCAAAGTTTGTACCAGGACCAGTCGGAATATGTGAAAGTGTACCCGCATTACCATGTTGAGCTGTTGGATGATAAACAACCTTGTACTGGTATTGAGTCAACAAAAAAGCCCATCTTTGCAATTTTAGGGCAGTTCGTACAGGTACCGGCTTTATTGGATGAAACAAGGACTACAGTGGCTTGTGCTCCATTACTAACAGTAAGTAGGATTTTCTGCCATGTAAATAGTGGTTGAATTTAGTGACACGATACACAATAGACAATGCCTCTTCCTATATTTGTGAATAGTTACACTCAGCTTTGGACAACACTTTAGATGCAAAAGAAATACACCTGTCTTTATCACCAAATCTGTGCAAAAGCATTGCACTGATTCCTTAAGAGGAAGCATTAACTTGCAACACAACTAGTTTGTCAGGATCAAAGTGAATCAAGCACCGATCACTGAGCAATGCATCTTTGAAGTATTTTAAGAGCTTTTTGGCACTCATCTGTCCAAAGAAAGGGACATTCGTGTGACGGAAGTGATGCAGTGAAGCTGCAATTTGTGCTGCATTCAGTATGAATTGAATATAATAGTTCATTTTTTCTAAGACTGAATGCAATTATGTGACATTGCGAGAACTGGCAGGTCCTGTATGGCTAACAAATATGCAAATATGACTGAAGAGGATGGACACCTTGACTGCTTATGACATGACCAAGATACTGCAACTCAGGTTTAAAAAAGTTACACTTGTCCAGTCTACACTTTAGTTCTGCATCAGATAACACACAAAACAAAGCACGCAAATTTGCAATGTGTTCTTCAGGTTTACGACCTGCTATGACAATATCATCCAAGTACTTTGAACAGTTTGGTACTTGAGCAGTCAGCTGTTCCAAATACCATTGGAAAATGACAGGTGCAGAAACACTGCCAAAAGCCAAATGCAAATATTTAAACAAGCCCAAATGAGTGTTCCCAACAAACATAGTTTGAGATTCTTCATCTAGTGGTATTTGAAGATATGCATTGCACAAATGAAGTTTTGAAAAGTAGCGACCGTGCCTAATCTGTCCATGAGATCCTCTGGCCGTGGCAGTGGATAAATATCAATCACAGTTTGTGGGTTGACTGTAAACTTGGTCAACACAGAGACAAATGGGGCCTAAAGGTTTGGGGAGCAAAACCAGTGGACTTGCCAATTGACTAGCTGATATGGGCGCAATAACTCCACTATCTTGCAATACTTCAAGTTCACCAGTGACTTTGTCCCATAACGCAATTAAGAGGTCTGGACTGGCAAAATTTTGGCTGAGCATTGTTTTTCATAGTAGTATGCACAGCAAAATTATTAGCCTTGCCTAAACCTTCAGAAAAGAGTTCCAGGAATTCTTTCAGCAAGCTAGCTACACTGTCGTTAGCATTGGATGCAGTCACAGACAGCATATAATCCACAATTTTAAAGCCAAACAAATAAAACGAATCAAGGCCAAATATGTTCTCACAATTGTGTGATTGTAGCACAGTGAAAGTTACAGTTCGTATATGCAAGTGACAGGCAAAGTACATTTTCCGAGAACAGGAATGTCTTGTCCACTATAAGCTGCCAGGTGCATATTGGATTTAGACAGGTGTGAGGAGCCTAACAGTTCATATGTGTTACGATTCAACAATGTAACAGAGGCAACCGTGTGCAACAGAATTTTCACACATTTTCCACTAATATGCAAATGAACAAAAAGTTTATTGGACTGGTGTAGCACTGAAGAAACTGTTTGCTTGCTAGTTTTTCTAACGTTGCTAATGCCTGCAGAAGACTTGGAGTACACAGCATTGATTACATGGGCCTTGTAACCAGATTTTTGTGAGTGGGCAGAATTTGTATCATTGCTCTGTTGCAAACATACAGATTGTACATGGCCTTTCTTGCCACAAGTGTAACACTGTGCTTGTCTGGACAGGCAGTCTTGGCATTTGTCATTTGTACTGTGAATAGCAGTGGAAGCATGACTTAATTCTGTTCACATGTTTAGAGAGTTGTTTACGTGGCATGGCGCATACGAGCTGTTTCCTCCTAATGGGCTGGTCGTGAGCAAGGGGCGAATCGACCTGACAAATTTGCGGCTCCTGAAATTTATCGGCTGACAAGGCACCTGAATCACACTGATATAGTATTTGCACTATGTGCTGGAATGATGAATCGGACCATTTCAAAATCTGTTCTCCAAGTCTGACATCAATTACATTGTACATGATCGCGTCACACAACGTAACATCTGAGTGTAAAGCACCACAAGCACATTTTAATTTGCATTTCCTCGTCATACCCTGAAAATCTGTTACCCACTTGCAATAAGTTTGTTCTGACAGTTTCTTGCAATTACTGCTAGCTGCTACCACATTCACTTGTTGGTCATAGTAGTAAGTGAGTGAATCTACAACCTGATCATAGGAAAATTCACTCAGAATTGCATTCTACAGTGGACAGAAAATAATGAATTTTCATAGCACCTGGTACTTTGTGAGCAATTACTGTTGCAACCACTCGAGCCATTCCTCGTCTTGTTCATGAACCTGGTGAAAAGGCAGTATGGCACTTGGTCCTGTGAATAGTGCTTGTTGTTCTGGTGGGAGTGCAGCATTGGCCAGTAGCTGCTGCTTTGTGTTTAGTAGGGTTGATATTTGTTGGCTCGGAAACTGAAACATCTGTGTTTGCTGTGTTGCATTATTGCTTGCAGCTGTGGCACCTGTGCAGGGGGTGGGAGAGTGGGGTTGGCATGTTGGAAAAGACAAATGTAATAAACAGACAAGGCAATCAATAAAAATAAGTACAAAAGCAAAGAAAATTTCTACAATGCCCACCTGATTACACTGATTAACAGAAACACCGTAAGAGAGACTGTTAAAGTAAGTAAACACACCCCTGAAAAGAAAAGACAAAGTAAAAAGTTAAGGCGCCAGCAAACAGAAAAGCACACAAAAAACAGTGGCCACCAGGCACGGGGTTTTCATATAACTCATTGCCAATGTTGTGTCCTGCCCACTCGTCAGATTTGGTGTGCCTAGGAAATCTGCTTCTTGGATTGCTATACAATTCAAGCAAATCATATTATAGAGTTTTATTGCATAAAATAAATGACAATACTTAACTGTGAGAATTTACAGTGATGTGTTGCAAGCAAAGGGCGACAATCAACATAAGCAATCTCTTCAATATATACAATTCCTAATACAAGTGCAGTAATACAGTTTCTAAATCGCTGCTATAAAATTGTCTATTCTTAATGCCGCTGTGGAAATCGCAGAACTGCTAGTCTTCAACCGGGCCATCCTTGCTGATGGAAACTTGAAGAAAGCTGATCACTAGATAATTGGAAAGCTTAGATGAGCATTAGGTTACAGTCGTACTCTCTGAGGGAGTGAGGTGGTGCATGAATAACAAACAGATAGTCCTTATGATGTTTCAAGGATATATCCTTGATGGGATATACAGAGATGCTGACAGCGAATGTAGCCATTGCAACAGAAGGAATGGGCTGTGAGAAGAAAGGTACGACTGATTCATGACATGCAACACTTAATTGCTAGGAACACGATCACTAACACTGCCCTGACGAGTAGGGAGGGAGGGCAAGGTGAGAGTATCTACTGACCGTTTGCCAGGAATCGAGTTGCTCGCCGTGGCTACACTTAGGGTGAGTTCTGAGTCCTTGTCATCTGATGTGTGGCTTGCTAGAACCCATGCCAGTTTAATACATTGTAGGGAGACTGTTTGTGGTTTGCTGTATAGCATGACTGCCACTATTTTCCAATTGACTGAGAACCTGATGTGATCCTCAATACAGTGGAGGCATGGCCAGACAAATGGTGTCATCTCATAACATAATAAAGTCACAGGTTGCAAGTTCTTTGTGGAGAGAAACTTACAGGTGTGTGTGTGCATAGGGTTGCGGTAGGCACCTGCACATGATATGAGAGGGAAGAAGCTTGACTAGAGTGTCGTCAGTAGTATTAGAGTCCTCAAAAATTTCAGCAGGTAATATGAGGGGCTCGCCATACAGGATTTCTGGCAGCGAGACTTTCAAATCGTCTTTATAGGCTGTGTGTGCACAATAGAACCCATGGAAGTGTGTTGGACCAAGAGTCAGAGAGACACTTTAAAGCTGCTTTCAGTGTTCAGTTCCAGTGTTCGACCAACCCATTACTTTATGGGCAATAAGCTGTCATATGAAATAACTTCCACAGAATGTAGCAGTGGCTGTTAGAGGGGCGTAGGAGGCCAATGAGGTCCATATATATGTGTTCAGAATGTCCGTTTGGAATCTCAAAGTGTTCAAGAGGCAGCTGAATGTGCTGACCAACTTAAGCAAGCTGGCACAATAGGCATGCTCGAGCCCACCTGTGGTAGTCTTTCTTAACATTCAGCCAGATGAAACATTCAGTGACGAGCCAGACTGTCAATCTGGTGTTCGGGTAAGCTAGTCCATGCAGTGAAGAAAAGATTGCCTGGCGAAGGAGAAGATGTACAAGTGACAAAGGTGTGTGTGTCGACAAAGGATCGGTTGTGTGACACCAGGGAAAGAGCATGGTTGGATGCGTATGGAGGTGGAGTTGTTTGTAGTTATTGACTGCACCTCAGGATCTGTAGTCTGTAGTCTTCCAAGTTCTGCTTGGTCAAAGAGGCTTCTAAGCGTGAGTGCATGACACGTAGTCTGCTACAATGTTATCAATGCCTTTGATAAAACTGACGTCTGTCATATACTGGCTGATGAAATCCATGTGCCAAAAGTGGCGTGAGTTGAGATTACTGGCAGGATTACGTAGTGTGTCGAGGAGAGTATGGTGGTCTGTGTAAATAATGATGTCTCGTGCCTCGATATACTCTCAAAAATAAGGTATGGGTTCATAGATATCAAGAAGTTGCCCATCAAAGCCAGACCACTTACACTGCAAAGCAGACAGTTTTTTGGAAAAGAAGCGTAATGGCTGAGAGGTTTTGTCTATATGTTGTTGCAGCACAGCGCTGATCATGGTATAGCTCGCATCAGTAGTGACTAAAATTGGGGCATCAGCACAAGGATGGGCTAGTGTGACTGCATTACCTAGAGCTGTTTTCAGGTTAAAGGCTCGAGTCATGTCTTGCGACTACGTGACTTGGTGACTGCATACCTTTTAAGGCATCAGTTAGGGGCACCTGAAGAGAGGCGGCATGAGGAATGTGGCACCTGAAAAAATTAATAATCCCCAATAAACATCAGAGATCGAGAAAAGTGACTGGCGGTGGTAAGCTCATAATATGAGCTGTAGGCACCCCGGTGGTCACGGTCGCGTACGGTGAACTGGAGGCCAAGCGGTGACCTCTCCAGTTGTCAGGATGCTAGGAAATGACTGTGGATGCGTCAGAAACGCCAAAAAAACATTATTAATTCATAACACCTTTATTCCTGCTGAGTACAATGTGGCCCGCGTAACACAGGCTGGCTGAGCTTGGTGATATCAACAACTTTCCCCGAGTCCTTGCTGACTCGTAGCAATGACACCAGCTCTGGGCTGCACCAGTCTTGCTAGCACAGCGCCGCGTACTGTGACATAGCGGTGGACTTAGGTCGCGCATGGCTTGCGGCGTCCGGTTGGCTGGCTGGCCGGTTTGGCGCAGACAGCAAGCCGCTGCACGTAGGAGGCTCCGGGTTGGAGTCTCGGTGCTGTCAGCATGAGAAGCATTCTCATAGTGCGGAGTGTACTCTGTCCCACCCCGTCTTCTTCCCTGCTCCTCCTGGTGGCTCGTCCGAGGTGGACGGGTGGAACGGGCTGCAATGCCCCAGCGTCGTCGGCTCACCCTGTTGTTACGGCGGATGCACAGGGCCCAGGCCCCGCACAATCTCTACGATGGCTCACTGATGTGGTCAGCATTGGCGGCGAGCAACTCTACCGCAATGTCTGCTATTCTTGGTTGATGATTGATAGCGGCAGCAGAGAGGACCAGAGCTGGTACTGTCCCCTCACATCTGCTGCTGGATGGGCCCCCCTTACTGCAACATCTCCTTAATAAAGATTAACATGTCGATCACTGAGCTGAGTGCTACGCAGTGACCCAGTACACATCTAACTGCAAGTCTGACTGCGAGTGCCTTGTTGCTATCAAAGCTGGTTTATTTCAAGGAAGCACGAGCAACGTCCTGACATCATGCTCGTTTGTAATTAACGCATTCGTTCCACTTATACTGATGACTTATCTGTCATACTCGCCCCTTAGGTGTTCTTATGACAGATTTACGTGTTGTTACGAGAGACTTATGCAAAGTTGTGAAATGCAGTATAGCTGACGCTATACCTCTGTCTTACACTCTACGAAAGTCTCCGTCTAACACAAACCCGCGTGCTAAGCAATTCTCTCTCGCCTATTGTGTGTAACCATATCACTGCCCCTGCGTGACGACACATTCCGATATATGTGCAATCCTCTTACCTGGCTCTCGGCATAGGCGACGAAACTTTGACAATATTCCACATTTCCAACTTTTTATTATTCTGCGGCACTACACATCCCCCTCCTTTAAGAAAATTCGTCCCGAATTTTACAATTCTGGACTTACTGGTTGTGCACACCATACTTCCTTATACTCTACAGGTATCTTACAACTACTCCTTCAACACTGTCAAACTTTTCTTATCCGCTAATAATCTATTTACACTTAATACTGATTCCAATCTTATCATTGGTTATCTATTTATATTACTTTCCACTATTCCTGATCCATCCCATAGGTATTTGATGTACGGTTGTTATTTTAGAACAAGACACCTTTTTCCGTATACAAAAGTAAGTTGCACAAATAAACACTAGATCTAAGATTATGCTATTCGTTGACACACCAAATATATTTGTGTTTTGCTTACGTTTCTCCCGATATTGCTGCATGTGCTGCAGTAGTTGATTACCTGAGATCTTCTCTTTTTCTGAGATAATCAGGCTATCTAAAGATTGTAGCAATGTGGCATCCAAGGACGTTAGGTTCTGGCAAGGCAATATGTGTGGTGGTTCCTCTGGATAATACAAGATAGGCTGTGTCACATTAATCATTGTTGTACCCGTGAAAGTAGCTGGTAGGTGAAAATGCTTCCCCACTATTTCACATCCAGTGCCATTAATCAATAACCCACTGCCCTGCAATTCAAGCTTTGACATATCTGTCAATCTACCATTTCTGTAACAAGTGGCAACTACGGTCTCTAGTTCGAACACAGAGTAAATCCAATGTTCCCCAACTTTCTGAAATTTCGGTCTCGGAAGTAACACCTTCTTTTCGCATTCTAAGGTTCCCATATTCCCCAAGAACAACTGCATCTCACACAAATGATTGTGGGTTGCCATCTCCTTTGCTGGACAAATAAAAACACTTCCCCTGAAACCGTCTGTCAAATCTTCCGTAGACATTACCACATGAGCACTTCTCTGTCTTGACACTAACAACACTTCCCGAGTTTGCACTGGCAACCACTTCCCAAGTGCACCCAATCTAATTGGATGTGGGTGTACTTTATAACACTGGTACCGCGAATTGATACCCATCACTGGTATTTGCACTTCTACGTGTGTACTCGCCTGATCCGTAATTACTCTCACTTTAGACATGCGATAGAATAACGCTAAATTCCGCTTCGCCGGAGGCACGACATGGCACACTCCTTCCGAGAATTCTTTCTGTGCTTTCAGCAACGCCTTCAGCATCTGATCTGGACCTAACAAAGTGGCACTCAATTGCCCATGCACTGTGTGATGCATAGCTTCATATAACACTTCCAATTCGACACGCGCATCATCCACCCTGTCTGCTAATGCCCTCAATAAAACTGCTACTTGTATTTTCCCATCTAATCGGCTCAATCTTGCCTGTATAGCCTCTATATCCCCATTCAACACTTTCCTGGTATTTGCTGCATACCGTTCCAGGTCTGACGTCAACTCCCGCACTGTTCTAGTGACATTCAATATCCACTGCTCCATGTTACCTATACGTGTCGTGTGCCAATCCACTTTCAACTTTGTCTCCTCCGCCAACTCCTGCACCTCTCCCACTGTACTATTTAAGCTCCTTATATCTTCCTCGTCTGTGGTTCCAAACACTGTTTTCAGCAATTCTCCCCCTGCATCCAACCACCTTCGTTTCCTGCGAACAAGCATTTGTGGGACCACTTCCATTACTTGTTGCAGCTGCCTTCTCAGCTTTTCGTATGAGAGCTCCAATTCTTGATACTCATTCCGTATGTCTTGAAACAACCCCTCCTTCTCCGTGGCCGTCTGTAGCGCCATAAACCTATCCTGTAGTGTCCGTACATCATTCCTCACTCCCAGTATATTATACATGAACACAATTGTCCACCTGCAGCTTGACAATACCACATCTAATTTTCTTGCAAACAAAATTCCCTTATCTAGTGGTTGCACCTGCACCACCTCTCCTCTGCAACAGTGTAGCAGTACCAGACTGATGAAAAGTTTCCCGTGCCACATCCTGGCACGGCACCTGAAGGAAAAGGAAGCCGTATCAATCACTTCCTTCCTTACCATGTCTAAAACACACAAATGACAAGTAAAAACTGCACATACCCTATTACTTAATAACAATAAATACGACATGTTCCTCCCCGAGGACACTTAATCTACTTATCCCCAGACCTAAGTGCGTAAGGGACGTTCCTCTGCTGTTCTTTTAGCTTCGGTACCCTCACACCCTTTGTTACTGCTGGAGGAATCTGCGATAACGCATCCACTGTGCCCTTAAACGGCTTAATCCTACTCACATGAACTACTGACGACTTGGTTGGTAACTGCAACTTTACATTCACTGGAGACACTATTTCATTTACCTGATACGGTCCAGAAACTTCTTCGTTTTACCCTTCGGAACATAAGGATTAGCCAACAATACCCATTGACCAATTCTGTATTACAACAGTTTACCTGTTCTTAGCCCAGTACTCTCTTGTTTCTCCAAAGTTTTAGTATTAGCACGCCGTACCCTTTGCCAAATCTCTCTCAATTTCTTGGCGAAATTCTTCACTGACTCATCCTGTGAACCTACCTGAGTTTTGAGCACTTCAAATGGTGATGGCATTTACTGACCATAAATTACCTCATATGGAGAGAGACCCGTTCCTGTATGAACTTTCACGTTATATGCGCTTGTCAACAGATTTAAATACTCGTCCCAATCTGTGTGTTCTGAATTTACGTAATGACTAATCATCTTAACTAATGTCCTATGAACCCGTTCTGTTCGTCCATTCGACTGAGGATGAAACGGGCTTGTTCGAAATTTCTTAACTTTCAATAAACGGCATAACTGCTTCATCAGCTCTGACATAAAGTTACTACCCTGATCTGTAATTATAGTATCAGGCAGACCATACTTCAGCAACCAGTTATTTACTAAGGCTTGCGCAACAGTGCTTGCCTCCTGATCTGGAATAGCTGCCATTACCAGGTATCGGGAAAAATGATCTAATATTGTTAATATGTATTGATTACCCACTTGGGTCTTGTTAAATGCTCCGATTACGTCTAACCTGATGAATATGAATGGAAGATCTGCTTCAGGTAGTCTCTGTAACTGAATTTTCTGATGACTTAAATCTGCTCTCTGCGCACACGGTATACAATTTTGCACATACTGCTCTACATCATTGCGACGTGTCTTCACCAAAACCTTTCAGCTACCCATCTATCAGTTGTTCTTTTACCACCATGACCCGACAATACATGGTTGTGCGCTTGTTTCAATATTTCTTCCCCCAGTGACTCCAGTACTACGACGCGTAGTCCGCACTTCGTCTTCCTGCAAAGCAACCCATCCTGCATTTCAAACTGCGGTTGCATTCGGAACAATTGACTCTCTCTGTCAGTGGCTTGCGCCTTTATCCACTCCTTCTCACTTATGCCCACAACTTCTACATCTGCTATTTTTCTACTAAAGGCATCTGCATTTGTATGTTTTACCCCTGGTTTGAATTACCTCGTAGTCAAATTCACTTACTTTCAGTGCCCATCTCGTTAAATGACTTGAAGGATCTTTCAACCCCAACAACCACTTCAATGCTGCATGATCTGTAATCACCTTGAACTTACGCCCATAGAAATAACAGCAAAAATACGGGATACCGTAAATCACTGCTAACATTTCTTTCTCTGTAGTTGAATAATTCTTCTCTGCCTTATTCAATTGACTGGAAGCATAAGCCACTGGATGTTCCTGCCCATTAACCCTCTGAGAAAGAATACAGCCTACAGCAATATTACTAGCATCACAAGATAGTATGAACTCATGTTCGAAATTATGAAGTATCAACACTGGGTCTGATGTTAGTATGTGTTTGAGCTTCTCGAATGCCTCCTGACACTGTGCTGTCCATTCAGACTTAACACCTTTCTTTAACAACCCGGATGTGCAATTTCCGTGAACCCCTTTACATATCATCTGTAGTAATTACATAAACCGACATATTGCTGAACTTGTTTAGTGGTCTGTGGTACTGGAAAACCACGCACAGCCGACGTTAGACGAGCATCCGTTCTTACCCCAACCTGACTGATAATATGCCCAAGATAAGTCACTTGCGTCTGAGCAAACTGACATTTCTCGACATTAAGCGTAAGATTTGCCGCTCTTAGCCTACTAAATACTTCGTTCAGTCGTTCCACATGCTCTTCTACATTACACGAAAAAGTAACAATATCATCGAGGTATGCCATAGCAATCTTCGGTTTCAGTCCCCGGAGCACACCGTCTAATAGACGCTGGAAAGTAGCAGGAGCGTTTTTCAACCCAAATGGCATTCTGCGATACTGAAAGTGACCAAGGCTTGTTGTAAAGGCTGTCTTTAGTCTATTCTCGGGACTTACTTCTATCTGATGGTACCCACTCTTTAGATCTAGTGTCGAAAAATATTTGCACCGACCTAGGTTGTCCAATGTTTCCGTGATGTTCAGTATTGGATACGCATCTGTTACAGTTTGTGCATTCAAAATCGATAGTCACAACAAAACCTATACTTTTTAGTACCGCCCAACGACTTCTTAGGAACTACCACTATGTTGGCAGACCAAGGGCTTTCACTGTTCTCTATAATACCGTCCCTTAGCTGTTGATTAATAAATTCTTCCACTAGTGGTTGTAAGTGTTTCGCTATCCTGTATGGTTTTCTATAGATGGGCAGACTATCGCCAGTCGGTATATGGTGCTGTGTAATAGGAGTTGCTGGTAATGGACCTTCTGAATTATACAAATCTAAATACTCTAATAACAAAGCTTCCATAGCTTTCCGATCACCATTCTCCAAATGATGAATCTTATCATGCAGTACAGATGCCTTGATGGTTTGCTTGACGTTATAGTCACCTTGGGATTCACCTATATCCTCATCGTCAAGTATTTCCAAACTTGCTACCACTAAACCCTTTGGGAGATTCACTTCATCTGCCCCAAAATTATCTACACTGACCAGAATCATCAGTTCCCCATTTATATCTGTCACGCGCGCAATGCTCCTCCTAATAAAACAATGCTTTTCATCCATGCTTCATTGCTCTGCAGCGGCTCCACTACACATAGTCTCTGCTGTGGTACATCGGTACCTACTGACAACCAAACTAACTTCCCTGTACCCGAAGGCACTTTGACATGCGTAATCATCTTTAATGCCCTTGTACGCAGTTCAATTGGTGACATCTTAGCAATGGATGCACCTCGTGACGTAGAAACATTTACAGCTGTTGTACCCATTGAAAACAAGTTTCCTCTAAGTTAAGCTGTACGCTGTGAAAGACTAATTTTGGCATGGTGTTTATCGAGGAAGTCCAGTCCAAGAATCACAGAATACCCTTGTCCCACAGTTGGCAACACTTCCATTTGCTTTCCGAACTCTACAGTTCCAATCTTAAAAACGAGCTGTGTTGTACCCAATGATTGCAACTCATTATTCCCTACTCCATGTAATCTATACCTAGAAGTACCTTGTCTTCTCCTACCCACAAGGTCTACACTAGCAACAGATACATGTGCCCCTGTATCAATCAAAAACTTACATCTGTTATTCCTTACAACATCCATCAAGCAACAATATGTCTCTGTACTAGTTTTCACCGTACTTCTGCTTACCGGGAATGTCTTTCGATGGCCGAAACACTCCCATTCCCGTTTAACGCTTTTTCCTGTTTATTCCCGTTACCATTCTGCTTACTACGACACTCATTTGCCTTGTGACTGTAGTGTTTACAAGCATAGCACTGTGGCTGTCTGCATTGAGCCTTCACGTGACCTTTCCTCCCACAACGGTAACAATTCCTCTCTGATGCAAAGATGTGTTTATCATTGCAAACCCTTGTTGCAATGTCTATCTCCTGCAGATGCATTGCAATACGCAGTGCTGGAGCTGAATCCCCAAGACTCTCCATCCTAACCCTACAGGAAAATTCTGCAGGAATTCCCCCGAGGAATACATCGAGGGCTCTATTTTCTGCCTCTCGTAGTAATACACGATCCACATCAGGATTACTCGATAATTCATAGGTCTGTGAATTAATTTTCCATATCCTATCTGAAAAAGACTCCACTGTCTCATTGACCTTTTGTGTCAAATTAGCTAACTTCTCCCTAAAAAATCTTGCACTATTCTGCTTACGATATCTTTGTCTTAACCCATCTGCCAATTCTTCAAACGTGCTCGCCTTACTAAGCGTCTCATGGTACATCACGAACGTCTTGGCTTCCCCTGCAAGTCGCAAATTTGCCAAACATAACGTAGTTACGTCCTACCAATTGCTCATTGCAGTTGTTGCCAAAACATCGTTAATGAACACTGTGACATCCTCTGTTGTTTTACCCGAGAAAGGCATGATCAGGTTAGCTACTGAAGGATATATTGCAAGGTTGGACATTGCTACTGACTTGCACTCACTTGAACCCGTTTCGGACTCTTGTGCCGAACGCAAGGTCTCCATTTGCGTCATTAATTCTACATGACGTAACTTATGCTGCGCATTCTCTTCTAACAATTTTGAGACTTGCTCCGTCAGAGCAGCTATACTCACTTTAGTACTAATGGATCTTGTTTCCGGCATGATTTGTGCAAATTACCAACAACTTACTCTATACTGAATATACTCCTCAGAACAATAACTACACTAGCTACTCAACTCCTTTGTCACAGTTGAGCACTACACACAAGAAGACAAACAAGACTCACAATGCACAACTAAACAAAATTAATCCTACCGCCTTGTTATTTCCCAGCGACACTCTCTACAATTGTGCGCTGCGTGACCAAACCGTCTACAAATTGAACATTCTACTGGTACAAACTTCGTGCATGTCTCCCCATGCCTCGTTAAATTACACACAGTACATCTGACTGGTACCAAGTACGTTTCCCAACTGCTTCCCTTAAACTCAGATAAATCTGCTGTTTCTGCAGGTCTCACAAAGTGCACTCCCAACAAAGAACGTGCATCCATAGTTATTAACAAAAATCGCCTTGTGCAGTTACCACAAGGCTGCGTGGAGTCGACAGTTCTGACCGCAACTCTTTGGTGTCAGTCGTGCAGTGGCGGTGTTGATGACTCCAGATACCAGATCTGCAGGCCAGTGCTATAGTGGGCGGTTCGAACACTTCTGATACCAAATCTGTAGGCGTTGGGCACGAGGACTTCTGACACCAAACCTGTAGGCGCCACGGTGGTTCCGGTCGCCTACGGTGGACTGGAGGCCGAGCGGTAACCTCTCCAGTTGTCAGGATGCTAGGAAATGACTGTGGACGCATCAGAAACGCCAAAGAAACATTATTAATTCATAACACCATTATTCCTGCCGAGTACAATGTGGCTCGCGTAACACGGGCTGGCTGAGCTTGGTGATATCAACTACCTTCCTCAAGTCCTCGCTGACTCGTAGCGATGACACCAGCTCCGGGCCACACCAGTCTTGCTAGCACAGGGCCGCATGCTGTGACGTAGTGGTGGACTTCGGCCGCGCTTGGCTGGCGGCGTCCGGCTGACCGGTCGGCTCGGCATGGACAGCAGGCCACTGCATGTAGGAGGCTCTGGGTTGGAGTCTCGGTGCTGTCGGCATGAGAAGCGTTCTCGTAGTGCGGAGTGTACTCTGTCCCACCCCGTCTTCTTCCCTGCTCCTCCTGGTGGCTCATCCATGGTAGATGGGTGAACGGGCTGCAATGCCCCAGCGTCGTCGACTCACCCGGTTGTGACGGCGGATGCACAGTGCCTAGGCCCCACACGATCTCTACGACGGCTCACTGATGTGGTCAGCATTGGCACCGAGCGAGTCTGCCACAATGTCTGCTAATTCTGGGTTGATGATTGACAGCGGCAGCAGAGAGGACCAGAGCTGGTACTGTCCCTTCACATCTGCTGCTGGATGGGCTGCCCTTACTGCAACATCTCCTTAATAAAGATTAACATGTCGATCACTGAGGTGAGTGCTACGCAGTGACATAGTACACATCTAACTGCAAGTCTGACTGTGAGTGCCTTGTTGCTATCGAAGCTGGCATATTTAAAGGAAGCACGAGCAACATCCTGACGTCATGCTCGTTTGTAATGAATGCATTCGTTCCACTTATACTGATGAATGATCTGTCTTAATCACCCCTTAGGTGTTCTTGTGACTGAGTTACATGTTGTTATGAGTGACTTACGCGAAGTTGTGAAATGCAGTACAGCTGACGCTATACCTCTACGAAAGTCTCTGTCTAACACAAACCCGCATGCTAAGCAATTCTCTCTCGCCTGTTGTGTGTAACCAAGTCACTGCCCCCGCTTCACGACACATTCCGATATATGTGCAATCCCCTTACCTCTTGGCTAACCTACTGCCTCTGGCTCTCAGCATAGGCAACGAAACTTTGACAATATTCCTCGTTTCCAAGTCTTTACTATTCTGTGACACTACAGAGCAATGCTTTCAGACATGGGACATATACTTTTAGAGTTCACAGTGTGGCCTAGGAAAGTAACTTCTGTCAGGCGTGGTTGAGGTTTGTCATCATTTATCTCTGTGCTGTTATCTGAGAGCACATGATTAATTGAGAAAGATGCTGCTCATATTCTTCAGAGGAGGTGTAAAAAATTAAAATGTCATCCTGATAAGCATAACAAAATGGAAACTGGAGAAATAAAGAGTCCGCAAAACATTGCTATGTCTGCATTTTTGAGTTTGTAAGGCTTAATGCAATATTTGAACAAAGGGAGTTATAATGCCATCTTTGTACATTGGAATCTGGTGATATGGTTTACGACAGTCAAGGATGATGAAATGCTGACCACCATGTAGCCTACGTGCAATGCAAAATCTTGAGTGTGTGGATGGGGTAATTGTCTAAAACGGTGCAAGCATTGGGCCTATGATAATATCTGCAAAGTCTGAAAATTGATTCCTTTTTGGGGATGAGATGAATAGGTGATGACAAATTGCTGTCAGAAGGACATAGGTGGACAGGAAGTCCTTCAGTAGTCTGTAGCCTATGACAAGTACAACGCTTAATAACCTTAATGAATTCCTTCAATGAATCTGAAGTCACACGAGCAGTAGGAACTCTGGGACAGGGGACAATGTCACATGCAGCACTGTTTAACAGAGAACGACTGACCTGAAGTTTAGGCAGCCCAGGCTGCCTCCTGTTAAGTGCAGCTTGGGTACAGTCAGTGTCAGTCGTGAGTGCAGAGGCCAGATCAGCTGCCGTGTGGCACGGTGACTGGCGAGGTGGGCGTAGTCCATTTTGGTGGTGGGTGCACTGGTGCAGGCTTGTACGGGCTCAGCGGGATTGGTAGAGGTAGCTGCATGGCCAACTGGTGTGACTGTTGTGAAGGGGGCATTGTCTGTCTCGACAGTGGGCATTTTGTTGGAGCTCTCTGTTGTGGAAGAAGGAGTTTGCTTGCCATGTGAGCAAGATGCCAGTTCTCGGCGACAGCCATGACTATAGTTGTGGAGTTTGGCAATACAATATGCACAGTAGTAATGGATATCCTTGGTGTGAGTGCAGTGATCTTTGTCTGTGCATGTACCACAGCCACTGATGTGTTGTTGAGGAGTGCTGGGCGCAGAGCTACAATGTCATGTCGCTGGTTGAGAAGTTTGCACAATGAATTTACCAAGTTAGAATTGAAACACGTGAGTTCAGCTAACTTCAGTAGAAAGGCAGCTGTCTTCACTTTCGAATGCGTAAGCATTGCAACGAAAGAGCCCTCAATCCATTAGTTGCAGGAAAGTTGTAACAGCATGCCCATGAAAGGTCTGGAGAGTCTGTAGTGCCACAAAAAGCATATGCCTAACACAGGTTCATTGATGTCAGCCACATAAAAATTTAAGTTCAAGATGAGTGGAGTCATAGACCATGATTGACAAGTTGTTAACTGCTCACAGTCATGGCAGAAGGTATCAGTGCCATAGCAGACAATGCCAGACGTATAACACTAGCATCTGCACTGGTGTCGACCAGGAAGAGGAAGAGCATGTTGCTGATGATGTCATGAAAGTACAGTCTGCCTGCCAGTAGTTGTTTATTATTGGATGATTGGTGCTGATGTAGGCACCCTGTAGAATGCCCAGAAGATGATGTGCCTAGTTCATCCCAAGCCCAAGTTTGGGTCCCGTGAGCAAGGCAGGCAGCACTTCTGAGCCACGTCCCCGTGGTTGACGTGATACTAACACAGAGAATACACAGGGTATGGCTGTGAACCAGGGGCAAAATCTGTTTGTAATGTCTCTTGCAGCGGTCTCTCTGCGATATTTTCAGAAATTTTTATAAATTATTTAACTCAGTACTAATCTAGAAATATCTCTTCTTAGCTTACCAATTCCTAAACTATAATATACGATGATTATCAATGCAAAGTAGTTTCAAGCCCTATTATTCCTTGGAGCGTGCATTTACTCTGTGGTATAGCTTCTCTGCTATCTACGTTTTCTCTTATGAAAAGAATGATTCAGATCTTGCTGATTAGCCGTGAAAGAACGAAGATGTATATGTATGTATTGTTGAACTAGTCGCCATCTTGATGAGATTCTGTATGAGAAGGAATTTAATACATGAACTAAACTAAAGTAAGTGTGTTTGCGTATTATTTAACTGATTGTTATTGACAGTGTCTGCTTACTACGCTGTGTTGCACGGGATCAGTGGGGAACGTCTGATTTACACTGGACGAACCTGCCGTTTTGTACGATCGAGATATCCAGTTTATTACTTTCAATAAATGGGCTAACACGGTCTTACCAGCAGATCTCCGGTCTTCCCCATGTGATCACTGTAAGTTAATAATTATTACAAATGTTTTCAGGAGATCGACTGACAATTTTCGTCGCACCGAGACTTCGAAATTGCTTCACTGCCTTATGGAATTTAAGTTAAGCTCAATTTAATCAGGATAGAAAAGTATTGAACTGTTTGAATGTGATAAGCCTGCTTTGTGAATGAAAATTCCCTTAATATACGCATGTTTTTTACTATCCTGATCAGTGAAGCTAAATCAGGCCGGTGTGAGAGAGGTTTTTAAATTTCATATCCCACAAAAAATATTAAATGTTGTTGTGGCAGTGGATCCGGTTGATGCCATGTTAGAGGCTGGGTGAACAGTACTAATGGAGGTAGCACATAGCACCACGACTGAGGTTGTCGACTGGCATGACTTCCTACGGGTGCATGCGAAACTGCGTACTGAAATGTTTACAGGATTGTTAAACATCACCAGTGTCGATGAACTTGGTACAGAGATGAGCTGATTGTGTGTTGTGATTTTGTGGACGTTGTTTGGCAACTGTAAATGCATTTCTAGTGTGTCACCCTAGAGTTGTAGTCAGAGGGCTGCTGGCATTTTAACTATCCAGAACAACCAGAGCACTTTATCTGATAGGAATGAAGTGTCTATTAATGCTATAATCTTTTGCCAAAGTTGAGACGCCATGAGTTTTCCGAGTGATACTTCATGCACTATGTGATGAATTGCTTTTTGCAGGGATCTTGACTATCATTCGAGAATTGTGGATATTGCATGTTCATAGCAATCCTTCATCGGTGCGATGAAGATGAGATTAGATGTCAAATCCATATGCTTATGTAGAGCTGTGAGCAGTGTGATGAACCGTGCTTCATCAGATAGGATTATGTGAATGTTCAGAATATTGTCCAGTACTAATGTAATTGTGTCTTAGGACTTCCTTAATCACTGTCCTTAGTAAATGGTGGCAGTCATGGTAAACATCCTGAGAAAGACAGCAGCACATATGGAGCAAACACTGATGAAAGGGTTAAGGCTGTAGAGGCTGGTGACGTATCTGGGCACTCAGCTTTGTGCTGTCCTTAAGGTACATGCATATAAACCAGTGCAGCAGGCACAGTAGCAGACTCCAGCAGCATGTCATAAATGGCTGTAGGCCATTGAAAAGTTTGGACTGCATGACTTGGTGTACTGTGTGTTGTTTACAGGTTCAGGTGCACTAAAAATGTTCAATGTAGAAGTACTGGCTGAGGCAAAAATGCCAAAAGTCACCATGTTCATTGGTAAAAGTTCACTGTTCATGCATCGCTGGTGTTGAACTGGGTTAAACACTTGTGGATTGTTTTTGTCGGGCAAGGTTATATGTATATTTGGCAATATGGTGTCGTGGTGGAAAGCCAGCAGCCTGGGTTGCAGGTAAGGCCCAGCTAGGTAACAAATGGGCCACCTGACAGTATAGAATGTTCATGCACAGAAAAGCCGTTTGATGGAGTGACATGATGTGTAAAATGTCCTGGGAAATGTCCATGGGGCATAGAAACTAGTGCAGCAAAGTTCATTGTCTGCAGTGTTTGTTGAGCGAGTTGTGTGGCAATGAAGCAAACTGTTCACAATTTTAAAATTTCACAATTCGAAGCACCATGGTGGCAAATCAGAGTGATAGAAATGACACAAGGTGATGGTGAGGTTGATGAAGTCAGTTGTTGTGTCATAGCAGTCATTGTTCTTGGCCACATTTTCTTGTCTTTTTTCATACGCAGAAATTGCCTGAATCACGGAAGTTCACAGGAAACATGTAACACGAGGTAACCAGTGAGGGTGCGACTTGTTTTCATAGCTAAATAACGGCTCAAAGACCACTTTAAATGAATATTGCTCTATTATAAGTCACATATTTACAAAAGTGAACAGCACAGTCCGACAATAAACAAGGGGCTGCTTGACTCTGCAGTATGGCGGAAAAAAGTTAGTACAGATATTTCACATTGCTCAATACATCGATATGCCACAAGATCATTTGTAAAAAAAAAAATTCTATCACAGAATCAGTCACAGCGTTTAGAGAAAGAACACAGGGAAGACATTTATCTGGCAGGTAGTGTAGATGAGAAATTGAACCCTTTATGAAAAAGTAAGTAGAAGCAAACCCACAAGATGTATAGCTCTGAGGATTAAAATGTCTTGGGAAATACAGAAGTGTCTGATTCCACCCTTCTGCTTTGACCCATGACATCACAAATATGGCGCAAACGACCATACACTATGACTACAATATGGCACCTATGTCGTCATTATGTAAACATGACCACAAACACAAGAATAAATTGAAAAACCAACACACACACATTCTGCAAAAAACCTAATGAAACTAACGGGACAAGCATGGAAAATTGGGTTTTTTAGGTGGGGACAAAGTAAATATAAACAAATTTAGACACACACCACCATACCAAACCACACAAAATGACGAAAAAAAACTGTGGTTTCGCCGCCAGACACCACACTTGCTAGGTGGTAGCCTTTAAATCGGCCGCGGTCCGTTAGTATACGTTGGACCCGCGTGTCGCCACTGTCAGTGATTGCAGACCGAGCGCCGCCACATGGCAGGTCTAGTGAGACTCCCTAGCACTCGACCCAGTTGTACAGCCGATTTTGCTAGCGATGGTTCACTGACTACATACGCTCTCATTTGCAGAGACGACAGTTTAGCATAGCCTTCAGCTAAGTCATTTGCTATGACCTAGCAAGGCGCCATATTCAGTTACTATGTCTTCTGAACAGATAATATTGTGACTCATGTACTGTCAAGAGCGACGTTCATCATTAATGGATTAAAGTTAAGTATCAAACTAATTACGTCTGCTTTCTGAATACTAATTCCTTGTCATATTCCAGACCTCACATCAGTATATTTCTTCCCTCCTCATGCCATCCTGCGTGAGCTAAAACGCATACATTTCAGCCTCCTCTAGTAACACGGTGTTGGCTCTTCTGCCAACGCTGCAAAAACCGATAACACAAAACTCCCCAAATTCCACTAAACACAATATCCTCTGGAATCGGACACTTCCGTTCACCTATATAGCTCAACAGCAACTCCCGATACCGGAACACTCACACCACAACCACAACCACACATTGGAATCGAACACTTCCCTTGACCTATATAGGTCAACAGAAACTACCGATACCAAATCATAAAACCCAAAACTACAACTACGTCCACAATCATCACTACCTCAAAAAACACAACAAACCAACAAAATTGGAATCAAACACTTCCTTTGACTTGTTATCCTTACGACATCTACCTGGTCCGAGACGCCAGAACTTTAGTAAGCCTCATTTCTTCACGACACACTGAACACTTCACAACTTCATCCAAAAATCCGAATAGTTGAAGAAATTTTATTAGAGACAACACACTGTCCCCCATCATCACTGACAACTGAAAACTGTTGACCTTGTCAGTCATATCCGTGCCTACCAAAGACATAAAAAAAGCAATTTACCAAAATTCACACACAATGAACAGGAAAAAACAACAACATCGACATAACAAAACTAAAATTGTTAACTCACTGAAAAATATTCCACTGAAAGCACAGTCACTACCGATACCACACAAGTGCAATGCTACCACGCAAATGAACCCCATACGCCACGTATCACGCTACCCATGAACACACCACCAAAGAGAACCACCGACCGCAACAATACGCCACGCCACACACGCAAACTAAACCAAAAACACCACCTAACACACAACACATAAACACACCACCAGAGAGCACCACCAATCATTTCAAAATGACACCTACGAACACGCCACTCTCACAAACTAAATTCCATGCTGTCGTGACGTCACACACCACAACAGCCTTACGTCACGGGTCAAAGCTGAAGGGTGGGATCGGACACTTCGGTGACCCATGTTTTGTGCTAGGAAAAGAGAGCTGTACCTAATTCAGAGGACAGACCATAGCCCAGAGTTGAAATTCCAATACCACCAGTATTGGGAAATCACATGAACTGTTACTTTAAACAAAGATATCACTCCAAATGAAATTGAATCCCCAGAAAATATCTCTGGAATAAATGTGACACATTTGAGTCACTGACCACCGAATTTAATGTGGCAGCAACCATTGCACTCACCAATAAACAGCCAAGTTTACATAGTAATAGTAGCAGTAGTAGTAGTAGTAGTAGTAGTAATTTATTTGTCCATGGATCATATTTTACAATGATATTGGACATGTCAGATTCATATAGCTTTAAACAAATATGCAGTTCATTTATACATTCACCTTAGTTGCAGAAACAGTAGAAAATATATTTTTAAATGGTAAATGACTATGTTTACAGAGGTAAGAACTAATAACCAGCATGAATACCAAACAGTGTTACAGATGAAAGCAAGGTATGCAAAAAATTAGTTTCAACTGAGCCTATTGATACTGGATGTTGGCTTCGTCCCATAATATAATGATGAAGTGGCTTAGTAGGTACATGGTGCCCCCGATAATGTTACATGTCATGTGTCTATCAACTACAACATCAAAGAATTTATCACAGTGTACCTCTTTTAGAAGTAGTTTCCCTATCTGTAGAATTCTGTCATTTGACTTAGCTGTTTTGTTTGCAGTGAACTGCATGTATATCTTTTTAGCATTTATAAATAAGTTGTTTTTGCCAAAGCACATGTTTGGACAAGTTATGTTATGAGAAACTCTTTTTTCCAGCTCTTCTCTTGAATTAGTGCTTGCTATGAGAGCTGTGTCATCTGCACACATAATTATATTGTCACTAATTTATGAAGGCATGTTGTTGGCACATAGTATGAATAGGACTAATACGCATAGTACATCATTTTTCCCTAGTGTAAAATCTTTGTGCACACTTTTATCAGTGCTTTCAATAATATTATTTACCTTCACGCACAATAATTCAGGAGAGCAAGCTAGTGTCATGAGAATGGTGTACCGGAATTCACAATTAAATGTAACAAGTGATATTTGACCATTGTGTTAGGCTGAAAACATTTCTGTGTAGAACAGTTATTCAGTGCAAGAACTACAAACATTCACAGCAACAACAGTACTGTTATTGGATGTAAGGAACAGTTTATCTTTGAGTGTGTTCTGAGATTGTATTATGTATTATTGTCAGTATAAGGAAAAGAGAGATTCCTACTCATCTTAAAGATGACACATTGAGTTGCAGACAGGCACAATGAAAAGACACTTACACAAAAGCTTTACACGCACACACACACATTCATTCACAGAAGCAAGCACACCTCAAGCACACATGACCACCATCACCAGCTGCCTGGACTGGAATGCAATTGTCACATAGAATGGAAGCAGCAATCTGGAGGGGATGAGGAAGGGATATTGAACTAGTTCTCTCTGATAGCTTTGTTCACACCTCTGTTCACATTAAACCCACCCACCACCAACAGTACCTGCCCTTCAGCAGCTGTCATCCCTCGCACACCAAAAAAATCCCTCCCATACAGCCTGGCCAACTGAGGACACCATACCTGCAGTGACAAGAACTCCCTTGCCCAGTATACTGAGGGTCTTACCAAAGCCTTCACAGACAGGTATGGATCTCTTGTGCCATTTCTCCACACACCCCCAAGAACCAGCTACAAAGGAGTGCCCTCTTCATCACCGAGTACCGCCCCAAACTGGAACAACTGAACCACTTCCTTTGTCAGAGCTTTGATTATCTATCATTATGCCCTGAAGTGAGGGACAGGATCATATTCCTGTGGAAGAACTAGAGGCAAGGCCTGCCCAATCTACCCACTCAGCACTTGCTCTTAAAGTCCTGTCACAGGCTTATCCTACATCATCAGAGGCTGCACCACTTGTGAAAGCAGTCATATTATATATGAGCTCTGCTGCAATCATTGCAAAGATTTTTATATTGGTATTACTACCAACCAGCTGTCCACCTGGATGGAATGGTCACTGTCGAACTGTGGCCAAGAGCAAAGTGGACCACAGGGTGGTACAATGTGTGACTGAATTCAACATGCTTGATTTCAATGACTATTTCCCTACCCAAGCCATCTGGATCCTCCCCTGCACCATCAGCTTTTCTGAACTGCACAGATGGGAGTTACCCTTACAACACATTCTTCACTTCTGACATTTTCCCTGCCTCAACATATGGTAACCTACTGTCTCCACACCCTCCATCCAACAGTTTCCACCCCCTCTGTCCTGTTGCCTTCTCCATTTTCTCGTCTCCCACCGTCTGTGTCTGCCACCTGTTGTTCTCCTTCCCTACTCCTCTCCTTTATTGCCCCCTCCCCCCCTCACTTGTCTCCCTGCCCCCCCAGCCTCGACACTGTGGCTGTTGGCAGTCTAGCCCTGCACACTCCACCAGACAGCACTCTTCTCTCCCCCCACGTGTACCCTCTTATTCTTTTCAATTTCCCGCCCTCTCCAGATTACCGTTTCCATTCTACATGACAGCTGCATTCTGATCTGAGCTGCCAGAGATGGTGATCATGTCTGCTTGAATTGTCCTTGCTTCTGTGAATGAGTAGGTAAATATGTGTGTGTTTTCCTTTTTTGACAATGTAAAAACTGTAAATGCCACTTGAAAAAGAGAAAACCTTATAATTTTATCTACAGTGGCATTCTTCTTCCTCTTATAAATAAATACGTGTATTAGCAGTATTTGGCCAGTGTGCTGTCATCTCTTAACACATAAACATTATGTATAAAAGAAACAAAATTAGCATAAAAATATTCAGGCTGCTTATGAACATTTTGACCCTACACCCCATCCATTCATTCATATTGCACAGCTCCTATCAAGAAGGTTAACAAGTTGAAGCACACATTAACAACGGATAAGCAAACCATAGATACTTAAACTGCACTCAGCTGCACCAGTTGAATGTGACCTAGTCAGTAAGGAACAGAACTGCCAGTTTCAGCAATGTTGCTGCCTTATCAGTAATAGTAAGTACCTGCTGTGTTTCTTCTAATGGTAGCTTAATATTTATTTGATTACATTTATATTTTTCAAAGAAAATCCTTACCTACATATTTAAATAATGTGTCATAATTACAGTACATTACTATTTGTCATGCAGCTTGGCACCAAACACTGCCTCTTTCAAAGTTACTAAAAGACAATTTCAGTACTTGAATCCAGATAATCAGACATGTGGAGAATAAATGGCTAATCTACATTTTTTTTAAAATTTTTTGTGTAGCTCAACTCTGAACCATAGAAAAAGCAGCAAAGACTACACAAAAATTATTTTTGCGTCTTTTATTGTTATTGTGCAAGTCATAATTCACCTGGAACTGATATTTATTATCAACAACAAAAACATTTAAGGTTTTAACTTATTTGGAAGTGTGTGTAAGATTTTCAAGATCCTTAAAGAGACCTCGGCAGTATGTGTAGTTACCTACTTCAGACAATATTCTTACTGTGCACATTGCTTAGTTAAGGTGCACTGTCCCAAGCAGTAATATCATAAAATGAAAGGGGGGTGAAAATATGCAAAATAACTCAGTGCTCTTTCATTTAGGGTAACACAAAGAAAAATATGTGTAAAAGCAAAACAGAGGGAACTGAACTTCTTGGTTGGTAAAACTATGTGTTGCCTCCTTTTTAACGTATTATACATTTGGCCTCTAAGGAATTTTACACACAGTGTTTCATTGGTAGTTACTGGGGGTACCAGATGTCTTTTACTGGTTTGAAACGTCATTGCCCTAAACCATTTGGAGACATGTTCAGATATAATCTAAGCTGTACCTAGCAAGGTTGAGTTTGGGCCATTGAATAGCATGATTGAGCCATCAGCAGTTTTTGAACCGACTTTTAAAGTTATTCCAAAATAATTTCCATGTATTAGGAACAATAGAGGACTCAGTATCAATCCCTGATGTCCTCTGCAGTGAAGTTAGTTTCATTCCTGTGACACGGTCTGCCATTGTAACTGTCTGCTTCCTGATATGAAGTTATGACCCCACCTACACAAGAAGGATGCCATTAATGCCGCAACACTTTACCAGTTGCTGCCCGCACTGTGATTGACCCATCACGTCTGGTCAATGGTAGGTCACTTTTAGAGGTAGCAGGGTGCAAAAAACTTTACAGGAAACTGATCAAAAGGCCTCCCTGGTATGTCTGACAAACAGGTTTTGGTGGTATCACTGCTGACAATGGCCTTGAGCTAGCAGCAGTCATTTGCTCTGTTATAGAGACTGTCTCTTGGCCTGCATAGCCCAGCCACTCACAGAGGACGATGTTATAAGTGGTTCAGAGTTCTAATGTTGGGAACATGATGGAGCTCTGTGGGGGTACAGCTGCCAAGGGGGGAAGACATCTGATGCTCACACTCTGTGCATCTCGGAGGAAGTCATTCTGGATATTGAATGGGAACTTCCGTATGTCATGCTGAGCACAGGGTGCAGCCAATTGCAGGTTGTGGCTCATGTTGGTATGAACAATGTGTGTTACTTCAGGTCATATGGTTTCCACCAGCTGTCTGAAGTAATAAAAACAGCCAGTCTCACTTGCAAGATGAAGGAAGAGCTCACCATCTGCAGTATCACTGACAGGGTCGACTGTGGACCTTTGGTACAGACCTGAGTGGAGAGTCTAAATCGGAGTGTCTGATGACTGTGTGACTATACAGGCTGCAGAGTCCATGATATGTGTCATAGGGTAGCGAGGTGTTAGGATCTGGTTAATAGAACAGGTGTCTTTTAAACACTGGAGGTAGCAACACAGGTAGTGGGGGCTGTGTGCAGTGGGCCAGTCAGCATTTTTCTTTCTTTTTTTTCTTTTAGGATCTCAGAAAAGTTTAAACAAGAGTACAGTCTCAAAGGAAGCAGATCAGTCATAGGACAGACATTTGCAGCAAACTTGTTAAGTAGTTGTAGCTGTGTTGGGTAAGAACCAGAACTACAAGCACTCACAGAAACACTGAAGCAGATATTGTTGTAGGTACTGAAAGCTAGCTAGAGCCAAAGACAAGTTTGACCAGAGCTTTTACCATGGACCTAACAATGTACAGAAAGGATAGACTAAATTAAGTTGCTAGGTTTTTTGTTGCTGTTAGAGGTAGTTTATGCAGTAGTGATATTGAACTAGACAGTTGCTGTGAGTTAGTAGGGGTGACAATCGAAATGCATTAACAATTGGTTCTTTTCACTGGTCTTTCCACCTCAGATGATACAGTTGTTGAGGGGTTTAAGGAAAGTTTGAGCCTTGTGTAGAATACCTGCCTGACTCACACAATTATGTTTGGTACAGACTTCAATTTACACTCTATGTGTAAGTGAAAATAGATTTTTAATGTTGCTGGTAGGCACAAAACATAGTCCATAATTGTAGTAAATGCTTCCTGCAAACATTATTTTGAGCAATTAGTTCAAGAGCCTACAGAAAGTGTAAATGTTGACATACTAGACTTCTTAATGAGAAATAATTCTGACTAGGTAGAGATTGTCATGATGGATGCAGGAATTAGTAACCACAATGTCCTTGCAGTGACATTGATACCATAGATCCAAAGGTACCAAAAATAAATGCAATATTTATTTATTTAAAGAAGCAGTTAAAAATCTACTTGACACTTTCCCAAAAGAGTCCCCATTCTTTCCACACTAACATCATATGTGTCAAGCAAATGTGGTCCAATTTCAGAGCAAGTGTATTGATAGTAATTGATAATTTTATACCAAGAAAATCAATAAGAAATGGAAAACAGGTCTTCTTAAGTTTGGAAGAAGACAAAATCTCCAAGATTGGTAACAGTTTATAGAAGTGTGTGACTTAGCATAGAGTCTAATGTGAGAAACTTTTAATAATTTCCACAGTGAAACTCAATCTCAGAACCAAGCAGGAGATTTAGAGGCCCTTCTCATATGCAACATGGTTTTCCAAAATTCTTTCCCTAATGAAAATGCAGTAAATATTCCAGAATTCAAATCAAAAACATGAGTAATTTGGAAGTAAATACCCTTGATGAAGCAAAGCAACTAGTCACTTAAAGCAAACTCTTCCAGTCGAGAGTTAAGTTTCTTTCAGAGTTGTTGTGGTCTTCAGTCCAAAGAATATTTTGATGCAGCTCTCCATGCTACTCTATCCTGAACAAGCCTCTTCATCTCTGAGTAACTACTGCAACTTACATCCCTTTGAATCTGCTTACTGTATTCATGTCGTGGTCTTGCTCCACAATTTTTACCCCATGCACTTCCCTCCAGTACTGAATTGGTGATTCCTTGATGCCTCAGAATGTGTCCTATCAATCAATCCTTTCTTTTGATTAGGTTGTATCACAAATTTCTCTTCTCCCTAGTTCTCTTCAGTACCTCCTCATTAGTTATGTAATCTACCCATCTGACCTTCAACATTCGTCAATAGAACCACAGTTCAAAAGCCTCTATTCTCTTCTCGTGTAAGCTGGCTGCACTCCATACAAATGCTTTCAGAAAGGACTTCCTGGCACTGAAATGTTGACAAATTTCTCTTCTTCAAAAATGCTTTTCTTGCTATTGCCAGTCTACATTATATATCCTCCATACTTTGACCATCATCAGTAATTTTGCTTCCCAAATAAAACTCATTTACTACTTCCAGTGTCACATCTCCTAATCTAATTCCCTCAGTATCATCAGATTTGATTTTATTACAGTCCACTCCCCCCCATGAACCATGGACCTTGCCGTTGGTGGGGAGGCTTGTGTGCCTCAGCGATACAGATGGCCGTACCGTAGGTGCAACCACAACGGAGGGGTATCTGTTGAGAGGCCAGACAAACATGCGGTTCCTGAAGAGGGGCAGCAGCCTTTTCAGTAGTTGCAGGGGCAACAGTCTGGATGATTGACTGATCTGGCCTTGTAACATTAACCAAAACGGCCTTGCTGTGCTGGTACTGCGAACGGCTGAAAGCAAGGGGGAAGCTACAGCCGTAATTTTTCCCGAGGACATGCAGCTCTACTGTATGATTAAATGATGATGGCGTCCTCTGGGTAAAATATTCCGGAGGTAAAATAGTCCCCCATTCGGATCTCCGGGTGGGGACTACTCAAGAGGATGTCGTTATCAGGAGAAATAAAACTGGCGTTCTACGGATCGGAGCGTGGAATGTCAGATCCCTTAATCGGGCAGGTAGGTTAGAAAATTTAAAAAGGGAAATGGATAGGTTGAAGTTAGATATAGTGGGAATTAGTGAAGTTCGGTGGCAGGAGGAACAAGACTTCTGGTCAGGTGACTACAGGGTTATAAACACAAAATCAAATAGGGGTAATGCAGGAGTAGGTTTAATAATGAATAGGAAAATAGGAATGCGGGTAAGCTACTACAAACAGCATAGTGAACGCATTATTGTGGCCAAGATAGATATGAAGCCCACACCTACTACAGTAGTACAAGTTTATATGCCAACTAGCTCTGCAGATGACGAAGAAATTGAAGAAATGTATGATGAAATAAAAGAAATTATTCAGATTGTGAAGGGAGACGAAAATTTAATAGTCATGGGTGACTGGAATTCGAGTGTAGGAAAAGGGAGAGAAGGAAACATAGTAGGTGAATATGGATTGGGGGGACAGAAATGAAAGAGGAAGCCGCCTGGTAGAATTTTGCACAGAGCACAACATAATCATAACTAACACTTGGTTTAAGAATCATGAAAGAAGGTTGTATACATGGAAGAACCCTGGAGATACTAAAAGGTATCAGATAGATTATATAATGGTAAGACAGAGATTTAGGAACCAGGTTTTAAATTGCAAGACATTTCCAGGGGCAGATGTGGACTCTGACCACAATCTATTGGTTATGACCTGTAGATTAAAACTGAAGAAACTGCAAAAAGGTGGGAATTTAAGGAGATGGGACCTGGATAAACTGAAAGAACCAGAGGTTGTACAGAGATTCAGGGAGAGCATAAGGGAGCAATTGACAGGAATGGGGGAAATAAATACAGTAGAAGAAGAATGGGTAGCTTTGAGGGATGAAGTAGTGAAGGCAGCAGAGGATCAAGTGGGTAAAAAGACGAGGGCTAGTAGAAATCCTTGGGTAACAGAAGAAATATTGAATTTAATTGATGAAAGGAGAAAATATAAAAATGCAGTAAGTGAAACAGGCAAAAAGGAATACAAACGTCTCAAAAATGTGATCGACAGGAAGTGCAAAATGGCTAAGCAGGGATGGCTAGAGGACAAATGTAAGGATGTAGAGGCCTATCTCACTAGGGGTAAGATAGATACAGCCTACAGGAAAATTAAAGAGACCTTTGGAGATAAGAGAACGAGTTGTATGAATATCAAGAGCTCAGATGGAAACCCAGTTCTAAGCAAAGAAAGGAAAGCAGAAAGGTGGAAGGAGTATATAGAGGGTCTATACAAGGGCGATGTACTTGAGGACAATATTATGGAAATGGAAGAGGATGTAGATGAAGATGAAATGGGAGATACGATACTGCATGAAGAGTTTGACAGAGCACTGAAAGACCTGAGTCGAAACAAGGCCCCCGGAGTAGACAATATTCCATTGGAACTACTGACGGCCATGGGAGAGCCAGTCCTGACAAAACTCTACCATCTGGTGAGCAAGATGTATGAAACAGGCGAAATACCCTCAGACTTCAAGAAGAATATAATAATTCCAATCCCAAAGAAAGCAGGTGCTGACAGATGTGAAAATTACCGAACTATCAGCTTAATAAGTCACAGCTGCAAAATACTAACACGAATTCTTTACAGACGAATGGAAAAACTAGTAGAAGCCAACCTCGGGGAAGATCAGTTTGGATTCCGTAGAAACACTGGAACACGTAGGGCAATACTGACCTTACGACTTATCTTAGAAGAAAGATTAAGGAAAGGCAAACCTATGTTTCTAGCATTTGTAGACTTAGAGAAAGCTTTTGACAATGTTGACTGGAATACTCTCTTTCAAATTCTAAAGGTGGCAGGGGTAAAATACAGGGAGCGAAAGGCTATTTACAATTTGTACAGAAACCAGATGGCAATAATAAGAGTTGAGGGACATGAAAGGGAAGCAGTGGTTGGGAAGGGAGTAAGACAGGGTTGTAGCCTCTCCCCGATGTTGTTCAATCTGTATATTGAGCAAGCAGTAAAGGAAACAAAAGAAAAATTCGGAGTAGGTATTAAAATTCATGGAGAAGAAATAAAAACTTTGAGGTTTGCCGATGACATTGTAATTCTGTCAGAGACAGCAAAGGACTTGGAAGAGCAGTTGAATGGAATGGACAGTGTCTTGAAAGGAGGATATAAGATGAACATCAACAAAAGCAAAACAAGGATAATGGAATGTAGTCTAATTAAGTCGGGTGATGCTGAGGGAATTAGATTAGGAAATGAGGCACTTAAAGTAGTAAAGGAGTTTTGCTATTTGGGGAGCAAAATAACTGATGATGGTCGAAGTAGAGAGGATATAAAATGTACCCTGGCAATGGCAAGGAAAGCGTTTCTGAAGAAGAGAAATTTGTTAACATCCAGTATTGATTTAAGTGTCAGGAAGTCATTTCTGAAAGTATTTGTATGGAGTGTAGCCACATATGGAAGTGAAACATGGACGATAAATAGTTTGGACAAGAAGAGAATAGAAGCTTTCGAAATGTGGTGCTACAGAAGAATGCTGAAGATTAGATGGGTAGATCACATAACTAATGAGGAAGTATTGAATAGGATTGGGGAGAAGAGAAGTTTGTAGCACAACTTGACCAGAATAAGGGATCGGTTGGTAGGACATGTTCTGAAGCATCAAGGGATCACCAATTTAGTATTGGAGGGCAGCGTGGAGGGTAAAAATCGTAGAGGGAGACCAAGAGATGAATAC